>NW_025725790.1:0-670461 GCF_021461395.2 Schistocerca americana | reverse complement strand
TTTACTGTAACCCTCTGACCTTCTTATTGACGATGAAACACAGAAATTGCGTCGGAATTACATACAAAAGGCACAATGCCGACTTAAGTACAAGGAGACTGACGCTTCTTACTGTCTATGTTTGAACCATTCCTGTGTCACTAGTTATTGATTCCGATGCTTCACTTCAGGTTTACTGTATCCCTCAGACCTTCTTATTGACGATAAAACACAGAAATTGCATCCGAATTAAATACAAAAGGCACAATGCCGACTTAAGTACAAGAAGATTGACTCTTCTTACTGTCTATGGTTTGAAACATTCCTGTGACACTAGTTATAGATTCCGATGGTTCAATTCAGGTTTACTGTATCCCTCTGACCTTTTTATTGACGATGAAACACAGAAATTGCATCGGAATTAAATACAAAAGGCACAATGCCGACTTAAGTACAAGTAAACTGACACTTCTTACTGCCAATGATTTGGACCATTCCTGTGACACTAGTTATAGATTCCGATACTTCACTTCAAGTTTACTGTAACCCTATGACCTTCTTATTGACGATCAAACACAGAAATTTCATCGGCATTAAATACAAAAGGCACAATGCCGGCTTAAGTGCAAGAAAACTGACTCTAATTACTGTCTATGTTTTGAAACATTCCTGTGACACTAGTTATAGATTCCCTTGCTTCACTTCAGGTTTACTGTATCCCTCTGACTTTCTTATTGACGATGAAACACAGAAATGGCATCGGAATTCAATACAAAAGGCACAATGCCGACTTAAGTACAAGTAAACTGAATCGTCTTACTGTCTATGTTTTGAACCATTCCTGTGACAATAGTTATAGATTCCGATGCTTCACTTCAGGTCTACTGTATCCCTCTGACCTTCGTATTGACGATGACACACAGAAATTGCATCGGAATCAAATACAAATGGCACAATGCTGACTTAAGTACAAGAAAACTGACTCTTCTTACTGTCTATGCTTTGAACCATTCCTGTGACACTAGTTATAGATTCCGATGCTTCACTTCAGGTTTACTCTATCCCTCTGATCTCCTTATTGACGATGAAACACAGATATTGCATCGGAATAAAAATCCAAAAGGCACAATGCCGACTTAAGTACAAGAAGTCTGACCTTTCTTACTGTCTATGTTTTAACCATTCCTGTGACACTAGTTATAGATTCCGATGCTTCACTTCATTTTTACTGTATCCCTCCGACCGTCTTATTGACGATGAAACACAGAAATTGCATCGGAATTAAATACAGAAGGCACAATGCCGACTTAAGTACTAGGAGACTGACTCTTCCTACTGTCTATGTTTTGAACCACTCCTGTGACACTAGGTATAGATTCCGATGCTTCACTTCAGGTTTACTGCATCCCTCTGACCTTCTCATTGACGATGAAACACAGATATTGCATCGGAATTAAATACAAAAGGCACACTGCCGACTCAAGTACAAGAAGACTGGCTCTTCTTTTTGTCTATGTTTTGAACCATTCTTGTGACAATAGTTATAGATTCCGATGCTTCACTTCAGGTTTACTGTATCCCTCTGATCTTCTTATTTACGATGAAACACAGATATTGCATCGGAAATAGATACAAAAGGCACAATGCTGACTTAAGTACAAGAAGACTGACCTTTCTTACTGTCTATGTTTGGAAGCATTCCTTTGACTCTAGTTATAGATTCCGTTGCTTCACTTCAGGTTTACTGTATCCCTCTGACTTTCTTATTGACGATGAAACACAGAGATTGCATCGGAATTAAATACAAAATGCACAATGCCGACTTATGTACAAAAAGACTGACTCTTCTTACTCTCTATGATTTGAACCATTCCTGTGACACTAGTTATAGATTCCGATGCTTCACTTCAGGTTTACTGCATCCCTCTGACCTTCTTATTGACAATGAAACACAGATATTGCATCGGAATTAAATACAAAAGGCACAATGCCGACCCAAGTACAAGAAGACTGGCTCTTCTTACGGTCTATGTTTTGAACCATTCCTGTGACAATAGTTATAGATTCCGATGTTTCACTTCAGGTTTACTGCATCCCTCTGACCTTCTTATTGACGGTGAAACACAGATATTGCATCGGAATTAAATACAAAATGCAGAATGCCGACATATTTACAAGAAGACTGACTCTTCTTACTGTCTATGATTTGAACCTTTCCTGTGAGACCAGTTTTAGATTCCGATGCTTCACTTCAGGTTTACTGTATCCCTCTGACCTTCTTATTGACGAGGAAACACAGAAATTGAATCGGAATTAAATACAAAATGCAGAATGCCGACATATTTACAAGAAGACTGACTCTTTTTAGTGTCTATGATTTGAACCTTTCCTGTGAGACCGGTTTTAGATTCCGATGCTTCACTTCAGGTTTACTGTATCCCTCTGACCTTCTTATTGACGATGAAACACAGATATTGCATCGGAATTAAATGCAAAAGGCACACTGCCGACTCGAGAACAAGAAGACTGGCTCTTCTTACTGTCTATGTTTTGAACCATTCCTGTGACACTAGTTATAGATTCCGATGCTTCACTTCAGGTTTACTGCATCCCTCTGACCTTCTTATTGACGATGAAACATAGATATTGCATCGGAATTTAATACAAAAGGCACAATGCCGACCCAAGTACAAGAAGACTGGCTCTTCTTACTGTCTATGTTTTGAACCATTCCTGTGACAATAGTTATAGATTCCGATGCTTCACTTCAGGTTTACTGTATCCCTCTGATCTTCTTATTGACGATGAAACACAGATATTGCATCGGAATTAGATACAAAAGGCACAATGCCGACTTAAGTACAAGAAGACTGACCTTTCTTACTGTCTATGTTTTGAAGCATTCCTGTGACTCTAGTTATGGATTCCGTTGCTACACTTCAGGTTTACTGTATCCCTCTGACCCTCTTATTGACGATGAAACACAGAGATTGCATCGGAATTAAATACAAAATGCACAATGCCGACTTATGTACAAAAAGACTGACTCTTCTTACTCTCTATGTTTTGAACCATTCCTGTGGCACTAGTTATAGATTCCGATGCTTCACTTCACGTTTACTGTATCCCTCTGACCTTCTTATTGACGATGAAGCACAGAAATTGCATCGGAATTAAATAGAAATGGCACAATGCCGACTTAAGTACAAGAAAACTGACTCTTCTTACTGTCTATGTTATGAACCATTCCTGTGACACTAGTTATAGATTCCGATGCCTCACTTCAATTTTACTGTATCCCTCGGAACGTCTTATAGAGGATGAAACACAGAAATTGCATCGGAATTAAATACAAAAGGCACAATGTCGACATCAGTACTAGGAAACTGACTCTTCTTACTGTCTAAGTTTTGAACCATTCCTGTGACACCAGTTATAGATTGCGATGCTTTACTTCAGGTTTACTGCATCCCTCTGACCTTCATATTGACGATGAAACACAGAAATAGAATCGGAATTAAATACAAAGGGCACAATGCCGGCGTAAGTACATGAAAACTGACTCTTCTTATTGTCTATGTTTTGAACCATTCCTGTGACACTTGTTACAGATTCCGATGCTTCACTTCAGGTTACCTGTATCCCTCTGACCTTCTTATTGACGATGAAACACAGATATTGCACCGGAATAAGTATCCAAATGGTACAATGCCGACCTAAGTACAAGAAGTCTGACCTTTCTTACTGTCTATGTTTTAACCATTCCTGTGACACTAGTTATAGATTCCGATGCTTCACTTCAGGTTTACTGTAACCCTGTGACCCACTTATTGACGATGAAACACAGAAATTTCATCTGAATTAAATACAAAAGGCACAATGCCGACTTATGGACAAGAAAACTGACTCTTCTTACTGTCTATGTTTTGAACCATTCCTGTGACACTAGTTATAGATTCAGATGCTTCACTTAAGGTATACTGTATCCCTCCGACCGTCTTATTGACGATGAAACACAGAAATTGCATCGGAATTAAATACAAAAGGCACAATGCCGACACAAGTACAAGAAGACTGGCTCTTCTTACAGTCTGTGTTTAGAACCATTCCTGTGACACTAGTTATAGATTCCGATGCGTCACTTCAGGTTTAGTGTATCCCTCTGATCGTCTTATTGACGATGAGACACAGATATTGCATCGGAATTAGATACAAAAGGCAAAATGCCGACTTAAGTACAAGAAGACTGACCTTTCCTACTGTCTATGTTTTGAAGCATTCCTGTGACACTAGTTTGAGATTCCGTTGCTTCAATTCAGGTTTACTCTATCCCTCTGACCTTCTTATTGACGATGAAACAC
Source organism: Schistocerca americana (assembly GCF_021461395.2). Taxonomy (NCBI): domain Eukaryota; kingdom Metazoa; phylum Arthropoda; class Insecta; order Orthoptera; family Acrididae; genus Schistocerca; species Schistocerca americana. Next base: position 666,121 of record NW_025725790.1, on the reverse strand, counting down.
AGAAATTGCAATGGAATCAAATACAAATGGCACAATGCCGACTTAAGTACAAAAAGACTGACTCTTCTTACTCTCTATGTTTTGAACCATTCCTGTGACACTAGTTATAGATTCCGATGCTTCACTTTAGGTTTACTGTATCCCTCTGACCTTCTTATTGACGATGAAGCACAGAAATTGCATCAGAATTAAATAGAAAAGGCACATTGCCGACTTAAGTACAAGAAAACTGACTCTTCTTACTGTCTATGTTTTGAACCATTCCTGTGACACTAGTATAGATTCCGATACTTCACCTCAGGTTTACTGTCTACCTCTGACCTTCTTATTGACGATGAAACACAGAAATTGCTTCGGAATTAAATACAAAAGGCACAATGCCTACTTAAGTACAAGACAACCAGCTCTTCTTACTGTCGATGTTTTGAACCATTCCTGTGACTCTAGCAATAGATTCCGATGCTTCACTTCAGGTTTACTGTATCCCTCTGACCTTCGTACTGACGATGAGACACAAATTTGCATCGGAGTTAAATACGAAAGGCACAATGACGACTTAAGTACAAGAAAACTGACTCTTCTTATTGTCTATGTTTTAACTATTCCTGTGATACTAATTATAGATTCCGATGCTTCACTTAAGGTTTACTGTATCCCTCTGACCTTTATTTTGACGAAGAAACACAGAAATTGCATCGGAATTAAATACAAATGGCACAATGCCGACTTAAATACAATAAAACTGACTCTACTTACTGTCTATGTTTTGAACCTTTCCTGTGACACTAGTTATAGATTCCGATACTTCACTTCAGGTTTATTGTATCCCTCTGACCTTCTTACTGACGATGAAACAAAGAAATTGCATCGGAATGAAGTACAAAAGGCACAATGCAGACATAAGTACAAGAAAACTGACTCTTTCTACTGTCTATGTTTTGAACCATGCCTGTGACACTAGTTATGGATTCCGATGCTTCACTTCAGGTTTACTGTATCCCTCTGACCTCCATATTGACGATGAAACACAGACATTGCATCGGAGTTAAATACAAACGGCACAATGCCGACTTAAGTACAAAGATACAAACTCTTCTTATTGTCTATGTTTTGACCATTCCTGTGACACTAGTTATAGATTCCGATGCTTCACTTCAGGCTTTCTGTATCCCTCTGACCTTCTTTTTGACGATGAAACTCACAAATTGCATCGTAATTAAATACAAAAGGCACAATGCCCACTTAAGTAAAAGACAACTGACTCTTCTTACTGTCTATGTTTTGAACCATTCCTGTGACACTAGTTACAGATTCCGATGCTTCACTTCAGGTTTACTGTACCCCTCTGACCTTCTTATTGACGATCAAACACAGAAATTTCATCGGCATTAAAAACAAAAGGCACAATGCCGGCTTAACTACACGAAAACTGACTCTTCTTACTGTCTATGTTTTGAAACATTCCTGTGACACTAGGTATAGATTCCGATGCTTCACTTCAAGTTTACTGTAACCCTCTGACCTTCTTATTGACGATGAAACACAGAAATTGCGTCGGAATTACATACAAAAGGCACAATGCCGACTTAAGTACAAGGAGACTGACGCTTCTTACTGTCTATGTTTGAACCATTCCTGTGTCACTAGTTATTGATTCCGATGCTGCACTTCAGGTTTACTGTATCCCTCAGACCTTCTTATTGACGATGAAACACAGAAATTGCATTCGAATTAAATACATAAGGCACAATGCCGACTTAAGTACAAGAAAACTGACTTTACTTACTGTCTATGTTTTGAACCATTCCTGTGACACTAGTTAGAGATTCCGATGCTTTACTTCAGGTTTACTGTATCCCTCTGACCTTCTTATTGACGATGAAACCCAGAAATTGCATCGGAATTAAATACAAAAGGCACAATGCCGACTCAAGTACAAGAGGACTGGCCCTTCTTACTGTCTATGTTTTGAACCTTTCCTGTGAGACCGGATTTAGATTCCGATGCTTCACTTCAGGTTTACTGTGTCCCTTGGACCTTCTTATAGACGACGAAACACAGAAATTGCGTCGGAATTAAATAGAAAAGCACAGTGCCGACTTAAGTACAAGAAAACTGACTCTTCTTACTGTCAATGATTTGAACCATTCCTGTGAAACTAGTTATAGATTCCGATACTTCACTTCAAGTTTACTGTAACCCTCTGACCTTCTTATTGACGATCAAACACAGAAATTTCATCGGCATTAAATACAAAAGGCACAATGCCGACTTAAGTTCAAAAAAACTGACTCTTCTTATTGTCTATGCTTTGAAACATTCCTGTGACACTAGTTATAGATTCCGATGCTTCACTTCAGGTTTACTGTATCCCCCTGACCTTGTAATTGATGATGAAACACAGAAATTGCATCGGAATTAAATGGAAAAGGCACAATTCTGACTTAAGTACAAGAAAACTGATGCTTCTTACTGTTTAAGTTATGAACCATTCCTGTGACCCTAGTTATAGATCCCGATGCTTCACTTCAGGTTTACTGTATCCCTCTGATCTTCTTATTGACGATGAAACACAGATATTGCATCGGAATAAAAATCCAAAAGCACAATGCCGACTTAAGTACAAGAAGTCTGACCTTTCTTACTGTCTATGTTTTAACCATTATTGTGACACTAGTTATAGATTCCGATGCTTCACTTCAGGTTTACTGTATCCCTCTGACCTTCTTATTGACGATTAAACACAGAAATTGCATCGGAATTAAATACAAAAGGCACAATGCCGACTTAAGTACAAAAAGACTGACTCTTCTTACTGTCTATGTTTTGAACCATTCCTGTGACACTAGTTATAGATTCCGATGCTTCACTTCAGGTTTACTGTATCCCTCAGACCTTCTTATTGACGATAAAGCACAGAAATTGCATCGGAATTAAATACAAAATGCACAATGCCGACTTAAGTACAAGAAAACTGTCTCTTCTTACTGTCTATGATTTGAACCATTCCTGTGACACTAGTTATAGATTCAGATGCTTCACTTCATTTTTACTGTATCCATCTGACCGTCTTATTGACGATGAAACACAGAAATTGCATCGGAATTAAATACAGAGGGCACAATGCCGACTTAAGTACTAGAAGACTGACTCTTCCTACTGTCTATGTTTTTAACCACTCCTGTGACACTAGTTATAGATTCCGATGCTTCACTTCAGGTTTACTGCATCCCTCTGACCATCTTATTGCCGATGAAACACAGATATTGCATCGGAATTAAATACAAAAGGCACACTGCCGACTCAAGTACAAGAAGACTGGCTCTTCTTATTGTCTATGTTTTGAACCATTCCTGTGGCAATAGTTATAAATTTCGATGCTTCACTTCAGGTTTACTGTATCCCTCTGATCTTCTTATTTACGATGAAAGAAAGATATTGCATCGGAAATAGATACAAAAGGCACAATGCTGACTTAAGTACAAGAAGACTGACCTTTCTTACTGTCTATGTTTTGAAGCATTCCTGTGACTCTAGTTGTAGATTCCGTTGCTTCACTTCAGGTTTACTGTATCCCTCTGACTTTCTTATTGACGATGAAACACAGAGATTGCATCGGAATTAAATACAAAATGTACAATGCCGACTTATGTACAAAAAGACTGACTCTTCTTACTCTCTATGTTTTGAACCATTCCTGTGACACTAGTTATAGATTCCGATGCTTCACTTCAGGTTTACTGTATCCCTCTGAACTTCTTATTTACGATGAAACACAGATATAGCATCGGAATATGATACAAAAGGCAGAATGCTGACTTAAGTACAAGAAGACTGACCTCTCTTACTGTCTATGCTTTGAAACACTCCTGTGACTCTAGTTATCGATTCCGTTGCTTCACTTCAGGCTTACTGTATCCCTCTGACCTTCTTATTGACGATGAAACACAGAAAGTGCATCGGAATTAAATACAAAAAGGACAATGCCGACTTAAGTACTAAGAAACTAACTCTTCTTACTGTCTAAGTTGTGAACCATTCCTGTGACACTAGTTATAGATTGCGATGCTTTACTTCAGGTTTACTGTATCCCTCTGACCTTCATATTGACGATGAAACACAGAAATAGCATCGGAATTAAATACAAAGGGCACAATGCCATCTTAAGTACAAGAAAACTGACTCTTCTTATTGTCTATGTTTTGGACCATACCTGTGACACTAGTTACAGATTCCGATGCTTCACTTCAGGTTAACTGTATCCCTCTGACCTTCTTATTGACGACGAAACACAGAAATTGCATCGGAATTAAATACAAAAGGCACAATGCCGACTTAAGTACAAGTAATCTGACTTTTCTTACTGTTAATTTTTTGAACCATTCCTGTGACACTAGTTATAGATTCCGATGCTTCACTTCAGGTTTACTGTATCCCTCTGATCTTCTTATTGACGATGAAACACAGATATTGCAACGGAATAAAAATCCAAATGGCACAATGCCGACTTAAGTACAAGAAGTCTGACCTTTCTTACTGTATATGTTTTAACCATTCCTGTGACACTAGTTATAGATTTCGACGCTTCATTTCAGGTTTACTGTATCCCTCTGACCTTCTTATTGACGGTAAAACACAGAAATTTCATCGGAATTAAATACAAAAGGCACAATGCCGACTTAAGGACAAGAAAACTGACTCTTCTTACTGTCTATGTTTTGAACAATTCCTGTGACACTAGTTATAGATTCAGATGCTTCACTTCAGGTATACTGTATCCCTCCGACCGTCTTTTTGACGATGAAACACAGAAATTGCATCGGAATTAAATACAAAAGGCACAATGACGACTCAAGTACAAGAAGACTGGCTCTTATTACTGTCTGTGTTTAGAACCATTCCTGTGACACTAGTTATAGATTCCCATGCTTCACTTCAGGTTTACTGTATCCCTCTGACCTTCATATGGACAATGAAACACACAAATTGCATCGGAATTTAATACAAAAGTCTCAATGCCGACTTAAGTACTAGAAGACTGACTCTTCCTACTGTCTATGTTTTGAACCATTCCTGTGACACTAGTTATAGATTCCGATGCTTCACTTCAGGTTTACTGCATCCCTCTGACCTTCTTATTGACGATGAAACACAGAAATTGCATCGGAATTAAATACAAAAGGCACAATGCCGACCCAAGTACAAGAAGACTGGCTCTTCTTACTGTCTATGTTTTGAACCATTCCTGTGACAATAGTTATAGATTCCGATGCTTCACTTCATGTTTACTGCATCCCTCTGACCTTCTTATTGACGATGAAACACAGATATTGCATCGGAATTAAATACAAAATGCAGAATGCCGACATATGTACAAGAAGACTGACTCTTTTTACTGTCTATGTTTTGAACCTTTCCTGTGAGACCGGTTTTAGATTCCGATGCTTCACTTCAGGTTTACTGTATCCCTCTGACCTTCTTATAGACGATGAAACACAGATATTGCATCGGATTTAAATCCAAAAGGCACACTGCCGACTCAAGTACAAGAAGACTGGCTCTTCTTACTGTCTATGTTTTGAACCATTCCTGTGACACTAGTTATAGATTCCGATGCTTCACTTCAGGTTTACTGCATCCCTCTGACCTTCTTATTGACGATGAAACACAGATATTGCATCGGAATTAAATACAAAAGGCACAATGCCGACCCAAGAACAAGAAGACTGGCTCTTCTTACTGTCTATGCATTGAACCATTCCTGTGACAATAGTTATAGATTCCGATGCTTCACTTCAGGTTTACTGTATCCCTCTGATCATCTTATTGACGATGAAACACAGATATAGCATCGGAATTAGATACAAAAGGCACAATGCCGACTTAAGTACAAGAAGACTGACCTTTCTTACTGTCTATGTTTTGAAGCATTCCTGTGACTCTAGTTATATTTTTCGTTGCTTCACTTCAGGTTTACTGTATCCCTCTGACCCTCATATTGACGATGAAACACAGAGATTGCATCGGAATTAAATACAAAATGCACAATGCCGACTTATGTACAAAAAGACTGACTCTTCTTACTCTCTATGTTTTGAACCATTCCTGTGGCACTAGTTATAGATTCCGATGCTTCACTTCACGTTTACTGTATCCCTCTGACCTTCTTATTGACGATGAAGCACAGAAATTGCATCGGAATTAAATAGAAATGGCACAATGCCGACTTTAGTACAAGAAAACTGACTCTTCGTACTGTCTATGTTATGAACCATTCCTGTGATACTAGTTATAGATTCCGATGCCTCACTTCAGGTTTACTGTATCCCCCTGACCGTCTTATTGAGGATGAAACACAGAAATTGCATCGGAATTAAATACAAAAGGCACAATGCTGTCTCAAGTACAAGAAGACTGGCTCTTTTTACTGTCTATGATTTGAACCTTTCCTGTGAGACCGGTTTTAGATTCCGATGCTTCACTTCAGGTTTACTGTATCCCTTGGGATTTCTAATTGTCGACGAAACACAGAAATTGCATCGGAATTAAATAGAAAAGGCACAAAGCCGGGTTAAGTTCAAGAAAACTGAATCTTCTTACTGTCTATGCTTTGAACCTTTCCTGTGAGACCAGTTTTAGATTCCGATGCTTGACTTCAGGTTTACTGTATTCCTCTGACCTTCTTATTGACGATGAAACACAGAAATTGCATCGGAATTAAATACAAAAGGCACAATGCCGACTTAAGTACAAGTAATCTGACGTTTCTTACTGTTTATTTTTTGAACCATTCCTGTGACACTAGTTATAGATTCCGATGCTTCACTTCAGGTTTACTGTATCCCTCTGATCTTCTTATAGACGATGAAACACAGATATTGCATCGGAATAAATATCCCAATGGTACAATGCCGACTTAAGTACAAGAAGACTGACCTCTCCTACTGTCTATGTTTTGAAGCATTCCTGTGACACTAGTTTGAGATTACGTTGCTTCAATTCAGGTTTACTCTATCCCTCTGACCTTCTTATTGACGATGAAACACAGAAATTGCAATGGAATTAAATACAAATGGCACAATGCCGACTTAAGTACAAAAAGACTGACTCTTCTTACTCTCTATGCTTTGAACCATTCCTGTGACACTAGTTATAGATTCCGAAGCTTCACTTCAGGTTTACTGTATCCCTCTGACCTTCTTATTGACGATGAAGCACAGAAATTGCATCAGAATTAAATAGAAAAGGCACATTGCCGACTTAAGTACAAGAAAACTGACTCTTCTTACTGTCTATGATTTGAACCTTTCCTGTGAGACCGGTTTTAGATTCCGATGCTTCACTTCAGGTTTACTGTATCCCTCTGACCTTCTTATAGACGATGAACCACAGACATTGCATGGGAATTAAATACAAAAGGCACAATGCCGACTTAAGTACAAGTAAACTGAACTTCTTACTGTCAATGTTTTGAACCATTCCTGTGATACTAGTTATAGCTTCCGATGCTTCACTTCAAGTTTACTGTAACCCTCTGACCTTCTTATTGACGATCAAACACAGAAATTTCATCGGCATTAAATACAAAAGGCACAATGCCGGCTTAAGTACAAGAAAACTGATTCTTCTTACTGTCTATGTTTGAAACATTCCTGTGACACTAGTTATAGATTCCGATGCTTCACTTCAGGTTTAGTGTATCCCTCTGACCTTCTCATTGACGATGACACACAGAAATGGCATGGAAATTCAATACAAATGTCACATTGCCGACTTAAGTACAAGTAAACTGAATCGTCTTACTGTCTATGTTTTGAACCATTCCTGTGACTCTAGTTATAGATTCCGATGCTTCACTTGAGGTTTACTGTATCCCTCTGACCTTCGTATTGACGATGACACACAGAAATTGCATCGGAATGAAATACAAATGGCACAATGCTGACTTAAGTACAAGAAAACTGACTCTTCTTACTGGCCATGCTTTGAACCATTCCTGTGACACTTCAGGTTTACTGCATCCCTCTGACCTTCTTATTGACGATGAAACACAGATATTGCATCGGAATTAAATACAAAAGGCACACTGCCGACTCAAGTACAAGAAGACTGGCTCTTCTTACTGTCTATGTATCCGTCTGACCTTCTTATTGACGATTAAACACAGAGATTGCATCGGAATTAAATACAAAAGGCACAATGCCGACTTACGTACAAAAAGACTGACTCTTCTTACTCTCTACGTTTTGAACCATTCCTGTGACACTAGTTCTAGATTCCGAGGCTTCACTTCATGTTTACTGTATCCCTCTGACTTTCTTATTGGCGATGAAGCACAGAAATTGCATCGGAATTAAATGCAAAAGGCACAATGCCGACTTATGTACTAGGAAACTGACTATTCTTACAGTCTTAGTTTTGAACCATTCCTGTGACACTAGTTATAGATTGCGATGCTTTACTTCAGGTTTACTGTATCCCTCTGACCTTCATATTGACGATGAAACACAGAAATAGCATCGGAATTAAATACAAAGGGCACAATGCCGGCTTAAGTACAAGAAAACTGACTCTTCTTATTGTCTATGTTTTGAACCATTCCTGTGACACTAGTTACAGATTCCGAGGCTTCACTTCATGTTTACTGTATCCCTCTGACCTTCTTATTGACGATGAAACACAGAAATTACATCGGAATTAAATACAAAAGGCACAATGCCAACTTAAGTACAGGTAATCTGACGTTTCTTACTGTTTATGTTTTGAACCATACCTGTGACACTAGTTATAGATTCCGATGCTTCACTTCAGGTTTACTGTATCCCTCTGATCGTCTTATTGACGATGAAACACAGATATTGCATCGGAATTAAATACAAAATGCACAATGCCGACTTAAGTACAAGAAGACTGACCTTTCCTACCGTCTATGATTTGAAGCATTCCTGTGACACTAGTTTTCGATTCCGTTGCTTCACTTCAGGTTTACTGTATCCCTCTGACCTTCTTATTGACGATGAAACACAGAAATTGCAATGGAATTAAATACAAAAGGCACAATGCCGACTTAAGTACAAAAAGACTGACTCTTCTTACTCTCTATATTTTGAACCATTCCTGTGACACTAGTTATAGATTCCGATGCTTCACTTCACGGTTACTGTATCCCTCTGATCTTCTTATTGACGATGAAGCACAGAAATTGCATTTGAATTAAATAGAAAATTCACAATGCTGACTTAAGTGCAAGAAAACTGACTCTTCTTACTGTCTATGATTTGAACCATTCCTGTGACACTATTTATAGATTCCGATGCTTCACTTGAGGTTTACTGCATCCCTCTGACCTTCTTATTGACGATGAAACACAGAAATTGCATCGGAATTACATACAAAAGGCACATTGCCGACTCACGTACAAGAAGACTGGCTCGTCTTAATGTCTATGTTTTGAACCATTCCTGTGACACTATTTATAGATTCCGATGCTTCACTTCAGGTTTACTGTATCCCTCTGATCTTCTTATTGACGATGAGACACAGATATTGCATCGGAATTAGATACAAATGGCACAATGCCGACTTAAGTACAAAAAGACTGACTCTTCTTACTCTCTATGCTTTGAACCATTCCTGTGACACTAGTTATAGATTCCGATGCTTCACTTCAGGTTTACTGTATCCCTCTGACCTTCTTATTGACGATGAAGCACAGAAATTGCATCAGAATTAAATAGAAAAGGCACATTGCCGACTTAAGTACAAGAAAACTGACTCTTCTTACTGTCTATGATTTGAACCTTTCCTGTGAGACCGGTTTTAGATTCCGATGCTTCACTTCAGGTTTACTGTATCCCTCTGACCTTCTTATAGACGATGAACCACAGACATTGCATGGGAATTAAATACAAAAGGCACAATGCCGACTTAAGTACAAGTAAACTGAACTTCTTACTGTCAATGTTTTGAACCATTCCTGTGATACTAGTTATAGATTCCGATGCTTCACTTCAAGTTTACTGTAACCCTCTGACCTTCTTATTGACGATCGAACACAGAAATTTAATCGGCATTAAATACAAAATTCACAATGCCGACTTCAGTACAAGAAAACTGATTCTTCTTACTGTCTATGTTTTGAAACATTCCTGTGACACTAGTTATAGATTCCGATGCTTCACTTCAGGTTTAGTGTATCCCTCTGACCTTCTCATTGACGATGACACACAGAAATGACATGGAAATTCAATACAAATGTCACAATGCAGACTTAAGTACAAGTAAACTGAATCGTCTTACTGTCTATGTTTTGAACCATTCCTGTGACTCTAGTTATAGATTCCGATGCTTCACTTCAGGTTTACTGTATCTCTCTGACCTTCGTATTGACGATGACACACAGAAATTGCATCGGAATCAAATACAAATGGCACAATGCTGACTTAAGTACAAGAAAACTGACTCTTCTTACTGTCCATGCTTTGAACCATTCCTGTGACACTTCAGGTTTACTGCATCCCTCTGACCTTCATATTGACGATGAAACACAGATATTGCATCGGAATTAAATACAAAAGGCACACTGCCGACTCAAGTACAAGAAGACTGGCTCTTCTTACTGTCTATGTATCCGTCTGACCTTCTTATTGACGATTAAACACAGAGATTGCATCGGAATTAAATACAAAAGGCACAATGCCGACTTACGTACAAAAAGACTGACTCTTCTTACTCTCTACGTTTTGAACCATTCCTGTGACACTAGTTCTAGATTCCGAGGCTTCACTTCATGTTTACTGTATCCCTCTGACTTTGTTATTGGCGATGAAGCACAGAAATTGCATCGGAATTAAATAGAAAAGGCACAATGCCGACTTAAGAACAAGAAAACTGAATCTTCTTACTGTCTATGTTTTGAACCATTCCTGTGACACTAGTTATAGATTCCGATGCTTCACTTCAGGTTTACTGTATCCCTCTGACCGTCTTATTGAGGATGAAACACAGAAATTGCATCGGAATTAAATACAAAAGGCACAATGCCGACTTAAGTACAGGAAGACTGACTCTTCTTACTGTCTAGGTTTTGAACCTTCCCTGTGAGACCGGTTTTAGATTCCGATGCTTCACTTCAGGTTTACTGTATCCCTTGGACCTTCTTATTGACGACGAAACACAGAAATTGCATCGGAATTAAATAGAAAAGGCAGATGCCGGGTTAAGTACAAGAAAACTGCACCTTCTTACTGTCCATGTTTTGAACCTTTCCTGTGACACTAGTTATAGATTGCGATGCTTTACTTCAGGTTTACTGTATCCCTCTGACCTTCATATTGACGATGAAACACAGAAATAGCATCGGAATTAAATACAAAGGGCACAATGCCGGATTAAGTATAAGAAAACTGACTCTACTTATTGTCTATGTTTCGAACCATTCCTGTGACACTAGTTACAGATTCCGATGCTTCACTTCATGTTAACTGTATCCCTCTGACCTTCTTATTGACGATGAAACACAGAAATTGCATCGGAATTAAATACAAAAGGCACAATGCCGACTTAAGTACAGGTAATCTGACGTTTCTTACTGTTTATGTTTTGAACCATACCTGTGACACTAGTTATAGATTCCGATGCTTCACTTCAGGTTTACTGTATCCCTCTGATCTTCTTACTGACGATGAAACACAGATATTGCATCGGAATTAAATACAAAATGCACAATGCCGACTTAAGTACAAGAAGACTGACCTTTCCTACCGTCTATGTTTTGAAGCATTCCTGTGACACTAGTTTTCGATTCCGTTGCTTCACTTCAGGTTTACTGTATCCCTCTGACCTTCTTATTGACGATGAAACACAGAAATTGCAATGGAATTAAATACAAAAGGCACAATGCGGACTTAAGTACAAAAAGACTGACTCTTCTTACTCTCTATATTTTGAACCATTCCTGTGACACTAGTTATAGATTCCGATGCTTCACTTCACGGTTACTGTATCCCTCTGATCTTCTTATTGACGATGAAGCACAGAAATTGCATTTGAATTAAATAGAAAATTCACAATGCTGACTTAAGTGCAAGAAAACTGACTCTTCTTACTGTCTATGATTTGAACCATTTCTGTGACACTAGTTGTAGATTCCGATGCTTCACTTCAGGTTTACTGTATCCCTCTGACCGTCGTATTGACGATGAAACACAGAAATTGCATCGGAATTAAATACAAAAGGCACAATGCCTACTTAAGTACAAGAGGACTGACTCTTCCTACTCTCTATGATTTGAACCTTTCCTGTGAAACTGGTTTTAGATTCCGATGCTTCACTTCAGGTTTACTGTATCCCTTGGCCCTTCTTATTGACGACGAAACACAGAAATTGCATCGGAAGTAAATGGAAAAGGCACAATGCCGAATTAAGTACAAGAAAACTGACTCTTCTTACTGTCTATCTTGTGAACCATACCCGAGACACTAGCTATAGATTCCGATGCTTCACTTCAGGTTTACTCTATCCCTCTGACCGTCTTATTGACGATGAAACACAGAAATTGCATCGGAATTAAATACAAAAGGCGCAATGTCGACTCAAGTACAAGAAGACTGGCTCTTCTTACTGTCTATGTTTTGGACCATTCCTGTGACACTAGTTATAGATTCCGATGCTTCACTTCAGGTTTACTGTATCCCTCTGACCTTCATATGGACGATAAAAAAAACAGAAATTGCATCGGAATTAAATACGAAAGGCACAATGCCGACTTAAGTAGTAGAAGACTGACTCTTCCTACTGTCTATGTTTTGAACCATTCCTGTGACACTAGTTGTAGATTCCGATGCTTCACTTCTGGTTTACTGCATCCTTCTGACCTTCTTATTGACGATGAAACACAGAAATTACATCGGAATTAAATACCAAAGGCACATTGCCGACTCAAGTACAAGAAGACTGGCTCTAGTAACTGTCTATGATTTGAACCTTTCCTGTGAGACCGGTTTTAGATTCCGATGCTTCACTTCAGGTTTACTGTATCCCTCTGACCTTCTTATTGACGATGAAACACAGAAATTACATCGGAATTAAATAGAAAACTCACATTGCCGACTCAAGTACAAGAAGACTGGCTCTAGTTACTGTCTATGTTTTGAACCTTTCCTGTCAAACCGGTTTTAGATTCCGATGCTTCACTTCAGGTTTACTGTATCCCTCTGACCTTCTTATTGACGAGGAAACACAGAAATTATATCGGAATTAAATACAAAAGGCACAATGCCGACTTAAGTACAAGAAGACTGACTCTTCTTACCGTCTAAGCTTTGAACCTTTCATGTGAGACCGGTTTTAGATTCCGTTGCTTCACATCCGGTTTACTGTATCCCTCTGACCTTCTTATTGACGATGAAACACAGAAATTGCAATGGAATTAAAAACAAAAGGCACAATGCCGACTGAAGTACAAGAAAACTGACTCTTCTTACTGTCTATGTTTTGAACCTTTCCTGTGAGACCGGTTTTAGATTCCGATGCTTCACTTCAGGTTTACTGTATCCCTTGGCCCTTCTTATTGACGACGAAACACAGAAATTGCATCGGAAGTAAATGGAAAAGGCACAATGCGGAATTAAGTACAAGAAAACTGACTCTTCTTACTTTCTATGTTGTGAACCATACCCGTGACACTAGCTATAGATTCCGATGCTTCACTTCAGGTTTACTCTATCCCTCTGACCGTCTTATTGACGATGAAACACAGAAATTGCATCGGAATTAAATACAAAAGGCACAATGTCGACTCAAGTACAAGAAGACTGGCTCTTCTTACTGTCTATGTTTTGGACTATTCCTGTGACACTAGTTATAGATTCCGATGCTTCACTTCTGGTTTACTGTATCCCTCTGACCTTCATATGGACGATAAAAAAACAGAAATTGCATCGGAATTAAATACAAAAGGCACAATGCTACCTTAAGTACTAGAAGACTTAACCTTCCTACTGTGTATGTTTTGAACCATTCCTGTGACACTAGTTATAGATTCCGATGCTTCACTTCAGGTTTACTGTATCCCTCTGACCGTCTTATTGAGGATGAAACACAGAAATTGCATCGGAATTAAATACAAAAGTCACAGTGCCGACTCAAGTACAAGAAGACTGGCTCTTGTTACTGTCTATGTTTTGAACCTTTCCTGTGAGACCGGTTTTACATTCCGATGCTTCACTTCAGGTTTACTGTATCCCTCTGACCGTCTTGTTGAGGATGAAATACAGAAATTGCATCGGAAATAAATACAAAAGGCACAATGCCGACTCAAGTACAAGAGGACTGGCTCTTGTTACTGTCTATGTTTTGAACCATTCCTGTGAGACCCGTTTTAGATTCCGATGCTTCACTTCAGGTTTACTGTATCCCTCTGACCTTCTTATTGACGAGGAAACACTGAAATTGCATCGGAATTAAATACAAAAGGCACAATGCCGACTTAAGTACAAGAAGACTGACTCTTCTTACTGTCTAAGTTTTGAACTTTTCCTGTGAGCCCTGTTTTTGATTGCGATGCATCACTTCAGGTTTACTGTATCCCTTGGCCCTTCTTATTGACGACGAGACACAGAAATTGCATCGGAAGTAAATGGAAAAGGCACAATGCGGAATTAAGTACAAGAAAACTGACTCTTCTTACTTTCTATGTTGTGAACCATACCCGTGACACTAGCTATAGATTCCGATGCTTCACTTCAGGTTTACTCTATCCCTCTGACCGTCTTATTGACGATGAAACACAGAAATTGCATAGGAATTAAATACAAAAGGCACAATGTCGACTCAAGTACAAGAAGACTGGCTCTTCTTACTGTCTATGTTTTGGACCATTCCTGTGACACTAGTTATAGATTCCGATGCTTCACTTCAGGTTTACTGTATCCCTCTGACCTTCATATGGACGATAAAAAAACAGAAATTGCATCGGAATTAAATACAAAAGGCACAATGCTGACTTAAGTACTAGAAGACTGACTCTTCCTACTGTCTATGTTTTGAACCATTCCTGTGACACTAGTTGTAGATTCCGATGCTTCACTTCAGGTTTACTGTATCCCTCTGACCTTCATATGGACGATAAAAAAACAGAAATTGCATCGGAATTAAATACAAAAGGCACAATGCCGACTTAAGTACTAGAAGACTGACTCTTCCTACTGTCTATGTTTTGAACCATTCCTGTGACACTAGTTGTAGATTCCGATGCTTCACTTCAGGTTTACTGCATCCTTCTGACCTTCTTATTGACGATGAAACACAGAAATTACACCGGAATTAAATACCAAAGGCACATTGAAGACTCAAGTACAAGAAGACTGGCTCTAGTTACTGTCTATGATTTGAACCTTTCCTGTGAGACCGGTTTTAGATTCCGATGCTTCACTTCAGGTTTACTGTATCCCTCTGACCTTCTTATTAAAGATGAAACACAGAAATTACATCGGAATTAAATAGAAAACTCACATTGCCGACTCAAGTACAAGAAGACTGGCTCTAGTTACTGTCTATGTTTTGAACCTTTCCTGTCAGACCGGTTTTAGATTCCGATGCTTCACTTCAGGTTTACTGTATCCCTCTGACCTTCTTATTGACGAGGAAACACAGAAATTATATCGGAAATAAATACAAAAGGCACAATGCCGACTTCAGTACAAGAAGACTGACTCTTCTTACTGTTTAAGTTTTGAACCTTTCATGTGAGACCGGTTTTAGATTCCGTTGCTTCACTTCCGGTTTACTGTATCCCTCTGACCTTCTTATTGACGATGAAACACAGAAATTGCAATGGAATTAAAAACAAAAGGCACAATGCCGACTGAAGTACAAGAAAACTGACTCTTCTTACTGTCTATGTTTTGAACCTTTCCTGTGAGACCGGTTTTAGATTCCGATGCTTCACTTCAGGTTTACTGTATCCCTCTGACCTTCTTATTGACGATGAAACTCAGAAATTGCATCGGAATAAAATACAAAAGGCACAATGCCGACTTAAGTACAAAAAGACTGACTCTTCTTACTGTCTATGTTTTGAACCATTCCTGTGACACTAGTTATAGATTCCGATGCTTCACTTCAGGTTTACTGTATCTCTCAGACCTTCTTATTGGCGATGAAGCACAGAAATTGCATCGGAATTAAATAGAAAATGCTCAATGCCGACTTAAGTACTAGAAGACTTACTCTTCCTACTGTGTATGTTTTGAACCATTCCTGTGACACTAGTTATAGATTCCGATGCTTCACTTCAGGTTTACTGCATCCCTCTGACCTTCTTATTGACGATGAAACTCCGATATTGCATCGGAATTAAATACAAATGGCACACTGCCGACTCGAGTACAAGAAGACTGGCTCTTCTTACTGTCTATGTTTTGAACCATTCCTGTGACAATAGTTATAGATTCCGATGCCTCACTTCAGGTTTACCGTATCCCTCAAATCTTCTTATTGACGATGAAACACAGATATTGCATCGGAATTAGATACAAAAGGCACAATGACGACTTAAGTACAAGACGACTGACCTTTCTTACTGTCTATGCGTTGAAGCATTCCTGTGACTCTAGTTACAGATTCCGTTGCATCACTTCAGCTTTATTGTATCCCTCTGACCTTCTTATTGACGATGAAACACAGAGATTGCATCGGAATTAAATACAAAAGGCACAATGCCGACTTATGTACAAAAAGGCTGACTCTTCTTACTCTCTATGCTTTGAACCATTCCTGTGACACTAGTTATGGATTCCAATGCTTCACTTCAGGTTTACTGCATCCCTCTGACCTTCTTATTGACGATGAAGCACAGAAATTGCATCGGAATTAAATAGAAAAGGCACAATACCGACTTAAGTACAAGAAAACTGACTCTTCTTACTGTCTATGTTTTGAACCATTCCTGTGACACTAGTTATAGATTCCGATGCTTCACTTCAGGTTTACTGTATCCCTCTGACCGTCTTATTGAGGATGAAACACAGAAATTGCATCGGAATTAAATACAAAAGGCACAGTGCCGACTCAAGTACAAGAAGACTGGCTCTTGTTACTGTCTATGTTTTGAACCTTTCCTGTGAGACCGGTTTTACATTCCGATGCTTCACTTCAGGTTTACTGTATCCCTCTGACGATCTTATTGACGAGGAAACACAGAAATTGCATCGGAATTAAATACAAAAGGCACAATGCCGACTTAGGTACAAGAGGACTGACTCTTCTTACTGTCTATGTTTTGAACCTTTCCTGTGAGACCGGTTTTAGATTCCGATGATTCACTTCAGGTTTACTGTATCCCTTGGCCCTTTTTATTGAAGACGAAACACAGAAAATGCATCCGCGTTAAATAGAAAAGGCACAATGCCGACTTAAGTACAAGAAAACTGACTCTTCGTACTGTCTATGTTTTGAACCACACCTGTGACACTAGTTATAGATTCCGATGCTTCACTTCAGGTTTACTGTATCCCTCTGACCGTCTTGTTGAGGATGAAATACAGAAATTGCATCGGAATTAAATACAAAAGGCACAATGCCGACTCAAGTACAAGAGGACTGGCTCTTGTTACTGTCTATGTTTTGAACCTTTCCTGTGAGACCGGTTTTAGATTCCGATGCTTCACATCAGGTTTACTGTATCCCTCTGACCTTCTCATTGACGAGGAAACACTGAAATTGCATCGGAATGAAATACAAAAGGTACAATGCCGACTTAAGTACAAGAAGACTGACTCTTCTTACTGTCTAAGTTTTGAACTTTTCCTGTGAGACCTGTTTTTGATTGCGATGCTTCACTTCAGGTTTACTGTATCCCTTGGCCCTTCTTATTGACGACGAAACACAGAAATTGCATCGGAAGTAAATGGAAAAGGCACAATGCGGAATTAAGTACAAGAAAACTGACTCTTCTTACTTTCTATGTTGTGAACCATACCCGAGACACTAGCTATAGATTCCGATGCTTCACTTCAGGTTGACTCTATCCCTCTGACCGTCTTATTGACGATGAAACACAGAAATTGCATCGGAATTAAATACAAAAGGCACAATGTCGACTCAAGTACAAGAAGACTGGCTCTTCTTACTGTCTATGTTTTGGACTATTCCTGTGACACTAGTTATAGATTCCGATGCTTCACTTCTGGTTTACTGTATCCCTCTGACCTTCATGTGGACGATAAAAAAAACAGAAATTGCATCGGAATTAAATACAAAAGGCACAATGCTGACTTAAGTACTAGAAGACTGACTCTTCCTACTGTCTATGTTTTGAACCATTCCTGTGACACTAGTTGTAGATTCCGATGCTTCACTTCAGGTTTACTGCATCCTTCTGACCTTCTTATTGACGATGATACACAGAAATTACATAGGAATTAAATACAAACGGCACATTGCCGACTCAAGTACAAGAAGACTGGCTCTAGTTACTGTCTATGTTTTGAACCTTTCCTGTGAGACCGGTTTTAGATTCCGATGCTTCACTTCAGGTTTACTGTATCCCTCTGACCTTCTTATTGACGAGGAAACACAGAAATTGCATCGGAATTAAATACAAAAGGCACAATGCCGACTTAAGTACAAGAAGACTGACTCTTCTTACTGTCTAAGTTTTGAACCTTTCCTGTGAGACCGGTTTTAGATTCCGTTGCTTCACTTCAGGTTTACTGTATCCCTCTGACCTTCTTATTGACGATGAAACACAGAAATTGCAATGGAATTAAAAACAAAAGGCACAATGCCGACTGAAGTACAAGAAAACTGACTCTTCTTACTGTCTATGTTTTGAACCTTTCCTGTGAGGCCGGTTTTTGATTCCTATGCTTCACTTCAGGTTTACTGTATCCCTCTGACCTTCTTATTGACGATGAAACTCAGAAATTGCATCGGAATAAAATACAAAAGGCACAATGCCGACTTAAGTACAAAAAGACTGACTCTTCTTACTGTCTATGTTTTGAACCATTCCTGTGACACTAGTTATAGATACCGATGCTTCACTTCAGGTTTACTGTATCCCTCTGACCATCTTATTGACGAGGAAACACAGAAATTGCATCGGAATTAAATACAAAAGCTACAATGCCGACTTAAGTACAAGTGGACTGACTCTTCCTACTGTCTATGTTTTGAACCTTTCCTGTGAAACCGGTTTTAGATTCCGATGCTTCACTTCAGGTTTACTGTATCCCTTGGCCCTTTTTATTGACGACGAAACACAGAAAATGCATCCGAGTTAAATAGAAAAGGCACAATGCCCACTTCAGTACAAGAAAACTGACTCTTCTTACTGTCTGTGTTCTGAACCATACCTGTGACACTAGTTATAGATTCCGATGCTTCACTTCAGGTTTACTGTATCCCTCTGACCGTCTTATTAAGGATGAAATACAGAAATTGCATCGGAATTAAATACAAAAGGCACAATGCCGACTCAAGTACAAGAGGACTGGCTCTTGATACTGTCTATGTTTTGAACCTTTCCTGTGAGACCGGTTTTAGATTCCGATGCTTCACTTCAGGTTTACTGTATCCCTCTGTCCTTCTTATTGACGTGGAAAAACTGAAATTGCATCGGAATTAAATACAAAAGGCACAATGCCGACTGAAGTACAAGAAGACTGACTCTTCTTACTGTCTAAGTTTTGAACTTTTCCTGTGAGATTTGTTTTAGATTGCGATGCTTCACTTCAGGTTTACTGTATCCCTTGGCCCTTCTTATTGACGACGAAACACAGAAATTGCATCGGAAGTAAATGGAAAAGGCACAATGCCGAATTAAGTACAAGAAAACTGACTCTTCTTGCTGTCTACGTTGTGAACCGTACCCGTGATACTAGCTATGGATTCCGATGCTTCACTTCAGGTTTACTTTATCCCTCTGACCGTCTTATTGACGATGAAACACAGAAATTGCATCGGAATTAAATACAAAAGGCACAATGTCCACTCAAGTACAAGAAGACTGGCTCTTCTTACTTTCTATGTTTTGGACCATTCCTGTGACACTAGTTATAGATTCCGATGCTTCTTTTCAGGTTTACTGTATCCCTCTGACCTTCATATGGATGATAAAAAAATAGAAATTGCATCGTAATTAAATACAAAAGGCACAATGCCGACTTAAGTACTAGAAGACTGACTCTTCCTACTGTCTATGTTTTGAACCATTCCTGTGACACTAGTTGTAGATTCCGATGCTTCACTTCAGGTTTACTGCATCCTGCTGACCTTCATATTGACGATGAAACACAGAAATTACATCGGAATTAAATACAAAAGGCACATTGCCGACTCAAGTACAAGAAGACCGGCTCTAGTTACTGTGTATGTTTTGAACCTTTCCTGTGAGACCGGTTTTAGATTCCGATGCTTCACTTCAGGTTTACTGTATCCCTCTGACCTTCTTATTGACGATGAAACACAGAAATAACATCGGAATTAAATACAAAAGGCACATTGCCGACTCAAGTACAAGAAGACTGGCTCTAGTTATTGTCTATGTTTTGAACCTTTCCTGTGAGACCGGTTTTAGATTCCGATGCTTCACTTCAGGTTTACTGTATCCCTCTGACCTTCTTATTGACGAGGAAACACAGAAATTGCATCGGAATTAAATACAAAAGGCACAATGCCGACTTAAGTACAAGAAGACTGACTCTTCTTACTGTCTAAGTTTTGAACCTTTACTGTGAGACCGGTTTTAGATTCCGTTGCTTCACTTCAGGTTTACTGTATCCCTCTGACCTTCTTATTGACGATGAAACACAGAAATTGCAATGGAATTAAAAACAAAAGGCACAATGCCGACTGAAGTACAAGAGAACTGACTCTTCTTACTGTCTATGTTTTGAACCTTTCCTGTGAGACCGGTTTTAGATTCCGATGCTTCACTTCAGGTTTACTGTATCCCTCTGACCTTCTTATTGACGATGAAACTCAGAAATTGCATCGGAATAAAATACAAAAGGCACAATGCCGACTTAAGTACAAAAAGACTGACTCTTCTTACTGTCTATGTTTTGAACCATTCCTGTGACACTAGTTATAGATTCCGATGCTTCACTTCAGCTTTACTGTATCTCTCAGACCTTCTTATTGGCGATGAAGCACAGAAATTGCATCGGAATTAAATACAAAATGCACAATGCCGACTTAAGTACAAGAAGTCTGACCTTACTTACTGTCTATGTTTTAACCATTCCAGTGACACTAGTTATGGATTCCGATGCTTCACTTCAGGTTTACTGTATCCCTCTGACCTTCTTATAGACGATGAAACACAGAAATTGCATCGGAAATAAATACAAAAGGCACAATGCCGACTTAAGGACAAGAAAACTGACTCTTCTTACTGTCTATGTTTTGAACCATTCCTGTGACATTAGTTATAGATTCAGATGCTTCACTTCAGGTATACTGTATTCCTCCGACCGTCTTATTGACGATGAAACACAGAAATTGCATCGGATTTAAATACAAAAGGCACAATGCCGACTCAAGTACCAGAAGACGGGCTCTTCTTACTGTCTATGTTATGAACCTTTCCTGTGAGACCGGTTTTAGATTCTGATGCTTCACATCAGGTTTACTGTTTCCCTTGGACCTTCTTATTGACGACGAAACACATAAATTGCATCGGAATTAAATAGAAACGGAACAATGACGGGTTAAGTACAAGAAAACTGAATCTTCATACTGTCTATGTTTTGAACCATTCCTGTGACACTAGTTATAGATTCCGATGCTTCACATCAGGTTTACTGTATCCCTCTGACCTTCTTAGTGACGAAGAAACACAGAAATTGCATCGGAATTAAATACAAAAGGCACAATGCCGAATTATGTACAAGTTAACTGACTCTTCTTACTGTCTATGATTTGCACCATTCCTGTGACACTAGTTATAGATTCCGAAGCTTCACTGCAGGTTAACTGTATCCCTCTGACCTTCTTATTGACGATGAAACACAGAAATTGCATCAGAATTAAATACAAAATGCACAATGCAGACATAAGTACAAGAAAATTTACTCTTCTTACTGTCTATGTTTTGAACCATTCCTGTGAAACAAGTTATGGATTCCGATGCTTCACTTCAGGTTTACTGTATCCCTCTGACCTTCTTATTGACGATGAATCACAGAAATTTCATCGGAAATAAATACAAAAGGCTCAATGCCGACATAAGTACAAGAAAACTGACTCTTCTTACTGTGTATTTTTTGAACCATTCCTGTGACACTAGTTATAGATTCCGATGCTTCACTTCAGGTTTCCTGTATTCCTCTGACCTTCTTATTGACGATGAAACACAGAAATTGCATCGGAATTAAATACAAAAGGCACAATGCCGACTTAAGTACAAGAAAACTGTCGCTTCTATCTGTCTATGATTTGAACGATTCCTGTGACACCAGTTATAGATTTCGATACTTCACTTCAGGTTTACTGTATCCCTCTGACCTTTTTATTGACGATGAAACCCAGAAATTGCATCGGAATTGGATACAAAAGGCACAATGCCGTCTTAGGTACGAGAAGACTAACCTTTCTTACTGTCTATGTTTAGAAGCATTCCTGTGACACTAGTTATAGATTCCGATGCTTCGCTTCAGGATTACTGTATCCCTCTGACCTTGTTATTGACGATGAAACACAGAAATCGCATCGGAGTTAAATACAAAGGGAACAATGCCGACTTAAGTACTAGAAGACTGACTCTTCGAACTCCCTATGTTTTGAACCATTCTGTGACACTAGTTATAGATTCCGATGCTTCACTTCAGGTTTACTGAATCCCTCTGACCTTCTTATTGACGATGAAACACAGAAATTGCATCGGAATTAAATACAAAAGGCTCAATGCCGACTCAAGTATAAGAAGACTGGCTCTTCTTACCGTCTATGTTTTGAAACATTCCTGCTACACTAGTTATAGATTCCGTTGCTTCACTTCAGGTTTACTGTATCCCTCTGACCTACTTATTGACGATGAAACACAGAAATTTCATCGGAATTAAATACAAAAGGCACAATGCCGACTTAAGAACAAAAAGACTGACTCTTCTTACTCACTATGTTTTCAACCATTCCTGTTACACTAGTTAGCGATTCCGATGCTTCACTTCAGGTTTACTGTATCCCTCTGACCTTCTTATTGGCGATGAAGCACAGAAATTGCATCGGAATTAAATAGAAAAGGCACAATGCCGATTTAAGTACAAGAAGACTGACACTTCTTACTATCTACGTATTGAACCATTCCTGTGACACTAGTTATAGATTCCGAAGCTTCACTTCAGGTTTACTGTATCCCTCTGACATTCTTATTGACGATGAAGCACAGAAATTGCATCGGAATTAAATAGAAAAGGCACAATGCCGACTCAAGTACAAGAAGACTGGCTCTTCTTACTGTCTATGTTTTGAACCATTCCTGTGACAGTAGTTACGGATTCCGATGCTTCACTTCAGGTTTACTGTATCCCTCTGACCTTCTTATTGACGAAGAAACACGGAAATTGCATCGGAATTAAATACAAAAGGCACAATGCCGAATTAAGTACAAGTAAACTGACTCTTCTTACTGTCTATGATTTGAACCATTCCTGTGACACTAGTTATAGATTCCGATGATTCACA
This sequence comes from Schistocerca americana, assembly GCF_021461395.2. Classification (NCBI taxonomy): domain Eukaryota; kingdom Metazoa; phylum Arthropoda; class Insecta; order Orthoptera; family Acrididae; genus Schistocerca; species Schistocerca americana. The sequence goes on along the minus strand of NW_025725790.1, from coordinate 642,429 downwards.
TCAGGTTTACTGTATCCCTCTGACCTTCCTATTGACGATGAAACACAGAAATTTCATCGGAATTAAATAGAAAAGGCACAATGCCGACTCAAGTACAAGAAGACTGGCTCTTCTTACTGTCTATGTTTTGAACCATACCTGTGACAGTAGTTACGGATTCCGATGCTTCACGTCAGGTTTACTGTATCCCTCTGACCTTCTTATTGACGATGAATCACAGAAATTTCATCGGAAATAAATACAAAAGGCACAATGCCGACATAAGTACAAGAAAACTGACTCTTCTTACTGTGTATTTTTTGAACCATACCTGTGACACTAGTTATAGATTCCGATGCTTCACTTCAGGTTTCCTGTATACCTCTGACCTTCTTATTGACGATGAAGCACAGAAATTGCATCGGAATTAAATAGAAAAGGCACAATGTCGACTTAAGTACAAGAAAACTGACTATTCTTACTGTCTATGTTTTGAACCATTCCTGTGACGCTAGTTATAGATTCCGATGCTTCACTTCAGGTTTACTGTATCCCTCTGACCGTCTTATTGTGGATGAAACACAGAAATTGCATCGGAATTAAATACAAAAGGCACAATGCCGACTCAAGTAGAAGAAGACTGGCTCTTGTTACTGTCTACGTTTTGAACCTTTCCTGTGAGACCGGTTTTAGATTCCGATGCTTCACTTCAGGTTTACTGTATCCCTCTGACCTTCTTATTGACGAGGAAACACAGAAATTGCATCGGAATTAAATACAAAAGGCACAATGCCGACTTATGTACGAGAAGACTGACTCTTCTTACTGTCTAAGATTTGTACCTTTCCTGTGAGACCGTTTTTAGATTCCGATGCTCCACTGCAGGTTTACTGTATCCCTTGGCCCTTCTTATTGTCGACGAAACACAGAAATTGCATCGGAAGTAAATAGAAAAGGCACAATGCCGAATGAAGTACAAGAAAACTGACTCTTCTTACTGTCTATGTTGTGAACCATACCCGTGACACTTGCTATAGATTCCGATGCTTCACTTCAGGTTTACTCTGTCCCTCTGATCGTCTTATTGACGATGAAACACAGAAATTGCATCCGAAATTAATACAAAAGGCACAATGCCGACTTAATTATAAGAAAACTGACTCTTCTTACTGTCTATGCTTTGAACCATTCCTGTGACACTAGTTATGGATTCCGATGCTTTACTTCAGGTTTACTGTATCCCTCTGATCTTCATATTGACGATGAAACACAGGAATAGCAACGGAATTAAATACAAAGGGCACAAAGCCGGCTTAAGTACAAGAAAACTGACTCTTCTTATTGTCTATGTTTTGAACCATTCCTGTGACACTAGTTACAGATTCCGATGCTTCACTTCAGGTTAACTGTATCCCTCTGACCTTCTTATTTACGATGAAACACAGAAATTGCTTCGGAATTAAATACAAAAGGCACAATGCCGACTTAAGTACAAGTAATCTGACGTTTCTTACTGTTTATGTTTTGAACATTCCTGTGACACTAGTTATAGATTCTGATGCTTCACTTCAGGTTTACTGTATCCCTCTGATCTTCTTATTGACGATGAAACACAGATATTGCATCGGAATAAAAATCCAAAAGGCACAACGCCGACTTAAGTACAAGAAGTCTGACCTTTCTTACTGTCTATGTTTTAACCATTCCTGTGACACTAGTTATGGATTCCGATGCTTCACTTCACTTTTACTGTATCCCTCTGACCTGCTTATAGACGATGAAACACAGAAATTGCATCGGAAATAAATACAAAAGGAACAATGCCGACTTAAGGACAAGAAAACTGACTCTTCTTACTGTCTATGTTTTGAACCATTCCTGTGACACTAGTTATAGATTCAGATGCTTCACTTCAGGTATACTGTATCCCTCCGACCGTCTTATTGACGATGAAACACAGAAATTGCATCGGATTTAAATACAAAAGGCACAATGCCGACTCAAGTACCAGAAGACTGGCTCATCTTACTGTCTATGTTATGAACCTTTCCTGTGAGACCGGTTTTAGATTCCGATGCTTCACATCAGGTTTACTGTTTCCCTTGGACCTTCTTATTGACGACGAAACACAGAAATTGCATCGGAATTAAATAGAAACGGAACAATGACGGGTTAAGTACAAGAAAACTGAATCTTCATACTGTCTATGTTTTGAACCATTCCTGTGACACTAGTTATAGATTCCGATGCTTCACATCAGGTTTACTGTATCCCTCTGACCTTCATATTGACGATGAATTACAGAAATTGCATCGGAATTAAATACAAAAGGCACAATGCCGAATTAAGTACAAGTTAACTGACTCTTCTTACTGTCTATGATTTGCACCATTCCTGTGACACTAGTTATAGATTCCGAAGCTTCACAGCAGGTTTACTGTATCCCTCTGACCTTCTTATTGACGATGAAACACAGAAATTACATCAGAATTAAATACAAAATGCACAATGCAGACATAAGTACAAGAAAATTTACTCTTCTTACTGTCTATGTTTTGAACCATTCCTGTGAAACAAGTTATGGATTCCGATGCTTCACTTCAGGTTTACTGTATCCCTCTGACCTTCTTATTGACGATGAATCACAGAAATTTCATCGGAAATAAATACAAAAGGCACAATGCCGACATAAGTACAAGAAAACTGACTCTTCTAACTGTGTATTTTTTGAACCATTCCTGTGACACTAGTTATAGATTCCGATGCTTCACTTCAGGTTTCCTGTATTCCTCTGACCTTCTTATTGACGATGAAACACAGAAATTGCATCGGAATTAAATACAAAAGGCACAATGCCGACTTAAGTTCAAGAAAACTGACGCTTCTATCTGTCTATGATTTGAACGATTCCTGTGACACCAGTTATAGATTTCGATACTTCACTTCAGGTTTACTGTATCCCTCTGACCTTCCTATTGACGATGAAACACAGAAATTTCATCGGAATTAAATAGAAAAGGCACAATGCCGACTCAAGTACAAGAAGACTGGCTCTTCTTGCTGTCTATGTTTTGAACCATTCCTGTGAAAGTAGTTACGGATTCCGATGCTTCACTTCAGGTTTACTGTATCCCTCTGACCTTCTTATTGACGAAGAAACACGGAAATTGCATCGGAATTAAATACAAAAGGCACAATGCCGAATTAAGTACAAGTAAACTGACTCTTCTTACTGTCGATGATTTGAACCATTCCTGTGACACTAGTTATAGATTCCGATGCTTCACATCAGGATTACTGTATCTCTCTGACCTTCTTATTGACGATGAAACACTAAAATTGCATCGGAATTAAATACAAAAGGCACAATGCCGCCTTAAGTACAAGAGAACTGACTCTTCTTACTGTCTATGTTTTGAACCAGTCCTGTCACACTAGTTACAGATTCCGATGCTTCACTTCAGGTTTACTGTATCCCTCTGACCATCTTATTGACTGCGAAACACAGATATTGCATCGGAATTGGATACAAAAGGCACAATGCCGTCTTAGGTACGAGAAGACTGACCTTTCTTACTGTCTATGTTTAGAAGCATTCCTGTGACACTAGTTAGCGATTCCGATGCTTCACTTCCGGTTTACTGTATCCCTCTGACCTTCTTATTGGCGATGGAGCACAGAAATTGCATCGGAATTAAATAGAAAAGGCACAACGCCGACTTAAGTACAAGAAGACTGACTCTTCTTACTATCTAAGTTTTGAACCATTCCTGTGACACTAGTTATAGATTCCGATGCTTCACTTCAGGTATACTGTATCCCTCTGACCTTCTTATTGACGATGAATCACAGAAATTGCATGGGAATTAAAAACAAAAGGCACAATGCCGACTCAAGTACAAGAAGACTGGCTCTTCTTACTGTCTATGCTTTGAACCTTTCCTGTGAGACCGGTTTTAGATTCCGATGCTTCACCTCACGTTTACTGTATCCCTTGGCCCTTCTTATTGACGACGAAACACAGACATTGCATCGGAATTAAATAGAAAAGGCACAATGCCGACTTAAGTACAAGAAAACTGACTCTTCTTACTGTCTATGTTTTGAACCATACCTGTGACACTAGTTATAGATTCCGATGCCTCACTTCAGGTTTACTGTATCCCTCTGACCTTTTTATTGACGATGAAACACAGAAATTGCAGCGGAATTAAATACAAAAGCCACATTGCCGACTTAAGTACAAGAAAACTGACGCTTCTTACTGTCTATGATTCGAACCATTCCTCTGACACTAGTTAAAGATTCCGATACTTCACTTCAGGTTTACTGTATCCCTCTGACCTTCTTATTGACGATGAAACACTGAAATTGCATCGGAATTAAATACAAAAGGCACAATGCCGACCTAAGTACAAGAAAACTGACTCTTCTTACTGTCTATGTTCTGAACCAGTCCTGTGACACTAGTTATAGATTCCGATGCTTCACTTCAGGTTTACTGTATCCCTCTGACCTACTTATTGATGATGAAACACAGAAATTTCATCGGAATTAAATACAAAAGGCACAATGCCGACTTAAGAACAAAAAGACTGACTCTTCTTACTCTCTATGTTTTGAACCATTCCTGTTACACTAGTTAGCGATTCCGATGCTTCACTTCAGGTTTACTGTATCCCTCTGACCTACTTATTGACGATGAAACACAGAAATTTCATCGGAATTAAATACAAAAGGCACAATGCCGACTTAAGAACAAAAAGACTGACTCTTCTTACTCTCTATGTTTTGAACCATTCCTGTTACACTAGTTAGCGATTCCGATGCTTCACTTCAGGTGTACTGTATCCCTCTGACCTTCTTATTGACGAGGAAACACAGAAATTGCATCGGAATTAAATAGAAAAGGCACAATGCCGACTTAAGTACAAAAAGACTGACTTTTCTTACTGTCTATGTTTTGAACCATTCCTGTGACACTAGTTATAGATTCCGATGCTTCACTTCAGCTTTACTGTATCTCTCAGACCTTCTTATTGGCGATGAAGCACAGAAATTGCATCGGAATTAAATACAAAATGCACAATGCCGACTTAAGTACAAGAAGTCTGACCTTACTTACTGTCTATGTTTTAACCATTCCAGTGACACTAGTTATGGATTCCGATGCTTCACTTCAGGTTTACTGTATCCCTCTGACCTTCGTATAGACGATGAAACACAGAAATTGCATCGGAAATAAATACAAAAGGCACAATGCCGACTTAAGGACAAGAAAACTGACTCTTCTTACTGTCTATGTTTTGAACCATTCCTGTGACATTAGTTATAGATTCAGATGCTTCACTTCAGGTATACTGTATCCCTCCGACCGTCTTATTGACGATGAAACACAGAAATTGCATCGGATTTAAATACAAAAGGCACAATGCCGACTCAAGTACCAGAAGACGGGCTCTTCTTACTGTCTATGTTATGAACCTTTCCTGTGAGACCGGTTTTAGATTCCGATGCTTCACATCAGGTTTACTGTTTCCCTTGGACCTTCTTATTGACGAGGAAACACAGAAATTATATCGGAATTAAATACAAAAGGCACAATGCCGACTTAAGTACAAGAAGACTGACTCTTCTTACTTTTTAAGTTTTGAACCTTTCATGTGAAACCGGTTTTAGATTCCGTTGCTTCACTTCCGGTTTACTGTATCCCTCTGACCTACTTATTGACGATGAAACACAGAAATTGCAACGGAATTAAATAGAAAAGGCACAATGCCGACTCAAGTACAAGAAGACTGGCTCTTCTTACTGTCTATGTTTTGAACCATTCCTGTGACAGTAGTTACGGATTCCGATGCTTCACTTCAGGTTTACTGTATCCCTCTGACCTTCTTATTGACGAAGAAACACGGAAATTGCATCGGAATTAAATACAAAAGGCACAATGCCGAATTAAGTACAAGTAAACTGACTCTTCTTACTGTCTATGATTTGAACCATTCCTGTGATACTAGTTATAGATTCCGATGATTCACATCAGGTTTACTGTATCCCTCTGACCTTCCTATTGACGATGAAACACAGAAATTTCATCGGAATTAAATAGAAAAGGCACAATGCCGACTCAAGTACAAGAAGACTGGCTCTTCTTACTGTCTATGTTTTGAACCATACCTGTGACAGTAGTTACGGATTCCGATGCTTCACTTCAGGTTTACTGTATCCCTCTGCCCTTCTTATTGACGATGAATCACAGAAATTTCATCGGAAATAAATACAAAAGGCACAATGCCGACATAAGTACAAGAAAACTGACTCTTCTTACTGTGTATTTTTTGAACCATAAATGTGACACTAGTTATAGATTCCGATGCTTCACTTCAGGTTTCCTGTATACCTCTGACCTTCTTATTGACGATGAAGCACAGAAATTGCATCGGAATTAAATAGAAAAGGCACAATGAAGACTTAAGTACAAGAAAACTGACTCTTCTTACTGTCTATGTTTTGAACCATTCCTGTGACGCTAGTTATAGATTCCGATGCTTCACTTCAGGTTTACTGTATCCCTCTGACCGTCTTATTGTGGATGAAACACAGAAATTGCATCGGAATTAAATACAAAAGGCACAATGCCGACTCAAGTACAAGAAGACTGGCTCTTGTTACTGTCTACGTTTTGAACCTTTCCTGTGAGACCGGTTTTAGATTCCGATGCTTCACTTCAGGTTTACTGTATCCCTCTGACCTTCTTATTGACGAGGAAACACAGAAATTGCATCGGAATTAAATACAAAAGGCACAATGCCGACTTATGTACGAGAAGACTGACTCTTCTTACTGTCTAACATTTGTACCTTTCCTGTGAGACCGTTTTTAGATTCCGATGCTTCACTGCAGGTTTACTGTATCCCTTGGCCCTTCTTATTGTCGACGAAACACAGAAATTGCATCGGAAGTAAATAGAAAAGGCACAATGCCGAATGAAGTACAAGAAAACTGACTCTTCTTACTGTCTATGTTGTGAACCATACCCGTGACACTTGCTATAGATTCCGATGCTTCACTTCAGGTTTACTCTGTCCCTCTGATCGTCTTATTGACGATGAAACACAGAAATTGCATCCGAAATTAATACAAAAGGCACAATGCCGACTTAATTATAAGAAAACTGACTCTTCTTACTGTCTATGCTTTGAACCATTCCTGTGACACTAGTTATGGATTCCGATGCTTTACTTCAGGTTTACTGTATCCCTCTCATCTTCATATTGACGATGAAACACAGGAATAGCAACGGAATTAAATACAAAGGGCACAAAGCCGGCTTAAGTACAAGAAAACTGACTCTTCTTATTGTCTATGTTTTGAACCATTCCTGTGACACTAGTTACAGATTCCGATGCTTCACTTCAGGTTAACTGTATCCCTCTGACCTTCTTATTTACGATGAAACACAGAAATTGCTTCGGAATTAAATACAAAAGGCACAATGCCGACTTAAGTATAAGTAGTCTGAAGTTTCTTACTGTTTATGTTTTGAACCATTCCTGTGACACTAGTTATAGATTCTGATGCTTCACTTCAGGTTTACTGTATCCCTCTGATCTTCTTATTGACGATGAAACACAGATATTGCATCGGAATAAAAATCCAAAAGGCACAACGCCGACTTAAGTACAAGAAATCTGACCTTTCTTACTGTCTATGTTTTAACCATTCCTGTGACACTAGTTATGGATTCCGATGCTTCACTTCACTTTTACTGTATCCCTCTGACCTTCTTATAGACGATGAAACACAGAAATTGCATCGGAAATAAATACAAAAGGCACAATGCCGACTTAAGGACAAGAAAACTGAATCTTCTTACTGTCTATGTTTTGAACCATTCCTGTGACACTAGTTATAGATTCAGATGCTTCACTTCAGGTATACTGTATCCCTCCGACCGTCTTATTGACGATGAAACACAGAAATTGCATCGGATTTAAATACAAAAGGCACAATGCCGACTCAAGTACCAGAAGACTGGCTCTTCTTACTGTCTATGTTATGAACCTTTCCTGTGAGACCGGTTTTAGATTCCGATGCTTCACATCAGGTTTACTGTTTCCCTTGGACCTTCTTATTGACGACGAAACACAGAAATTGCATCGGAATTAAATAGAAACGGAACAATGACGGGTTAAGTACAAGAAAACTGAATCTTCATACTGTCTATGTTTTGAACCATTCCTGTGACACTAGTTATAGATTCCGAAGCTTCACACCAGGTTTACTGTATCCCTCTGACCTTCTTATTGACGATGAAACACAGAAATTGCATCAGAATTAAATACAAAATGCACAATGCAGACATAAGTACAAGAAAATTTACTCTTCTTACTGTCTATGTTTTGAACCATTCTTGTGAAACAAGTTATGGATTCCGATGCTTCACTTCAGGTTTACTGTATCCCTCTGACCTTCTTATTGACGATGAATCACAGAAATTTCATCGGAAATAAATACAAAAGGCACAATGCCGACATAAGTACAAGAAAACTGACTCTTCTTACTGTGTATTTTTTGAACCATTCCTGTGACACTAGTTATAGATTCCGATGCTTCACTTCAGGTTTCCTGTATTCCTCTGACCTTCTTATTGACGATGAAACACAGAAATTGCATCGGAATTAAATACAAAAGGCACAATGCCGACTTAAGTACAAGAAAACTGACGCTTCTATCTGTCTATGATTTGAACGATTCCTGTGACACCAGTTATAGATTTCGATACTTCACTTCAAATTTACTGTATCCCTCTGACCTTCTTATTGACGATGAAACTCAGAAATTGCATCGGAATTGGATACAAAAGGCACAATGCCGTCTTAGGTACGAGAAGACTAACCTTTCTTACTGTCTATGTTTAGAAGCATTCCTGTGACACTAGTTATAGATTCCGTTGCTTCACTTCAGGTTTACTGTATCCCTCTGACCTACTTATTGACGATGAAACACAGAAATTGCATCGGAATTAAATACAAAAGGCACAATGCCGAATTAAGTACAAGTAAACTGACTCTTCTTACTGTCTATGATTTGAACCATTCCTGTGACACTAGTTATAGATTCCGATGCTTCACATCAGGTTTACTGTATCCCTCTGACCTTCCTATTGACGATGAAGCACAGAAATTTCATCGGAATTAAATAGAAAAGGCACAATGCCGACTCAAGTAGAAGAAGACTGGCTCTTCTTACTGTCTATGTTTTGAACCATTCCTGTGAAAGTAGTTACGGATTCCGATGCTTCACTTCAGGTTTACTGTATCCCTCTGACCTTCTTATTGACGAAGAAACACGGAAATTGCATCGGAATTAAATACAAAAGGCACAATGCCGAATTAAGTACAAGTAAACTGACTCTTCTTACTGTCTATGATTTGAACCATTCCTGTGACACTAGTTATCGATTCCGATGCTTCACATCAGGATTACTGTATCCCTCTGACCTTCTTATTGACGATGAAACACTAAAATTGCATCGGAATTAAATACAAAAGGCACAATGCCGCCTTAAGTACAAGAGAACTGACTCTTCTTACTGTCTATGTTTTGAACCAGTCCTGTCACACTAGTTACAGATTCCGATGCTTCACTTCAGGTTTACTGTATCCCTCTGACCTTCTTATTGACTGCGAAACACAGATATTGCATCGGAATTGGATACAAAAGGCACAATGCCGTCTTAGGTACGAGAAGACTGACCTTTCATACTGTCTATGTTTAGAAGCATTCCTGTGACACTAGTTACCGATTCCGATGCTTCACTTCCGGTTTACTGTATCCCTCTGACCTTCTTATTGGCGATGGAGCACAGAAATATCATCGGAATTAAATAGAAAAGGCACAACGCCGACTTAAGAACAAGAAGACTGACTCTTCTTACTATCTACGTTTTGAACCATTCCTGTGACACTAGTTATAGATTCCGATGCTTCACTTCAGGTATACTGTATCCCTCTGACCTTCTTATTGACGATGAATCACAGAAATTGCATGGGAATTAAAAACAAAAGGCACAATGCCGACTCAAGTACAAGAAGACTGGCTCTTCTTACTGTCTATGCTTTGAACCTTTCCTGTGAGACCGGTTTTAGATTCCGATGCTTCACCTCACGTTTACTGTATCCCTTGGCCCTTCGTATTGACGACGAAACTCAGACATTGCATCGGAATTAAATAGAAAAGGCACAATGCCGACTTAAGTACAAGAAAACTGACTCTTCTTACTTTCTATGTTTTGGACCATTCCTGTGACACTAGTTATAGATTCCGATGCTTCTTTTCAGTTTTACTGTATCCCTCTGACCTTCATATGGATGATAAAAAAATAGAAATTGCATCGTAATTAAATACAAAAGGCACAATGCCGACTTAAGTACTAGAAGACTGACTCTTCCTACTGTCTATGTTTTGAACCATTCCTGTGACACTAGTTGTAGATTCCGATGCTTCACTTCAGGTTTACTGCATCCTGCTGACCTTCATATTGACGATGAAACACAGAAATTCCATCGGAATTAAATACAAAAGGCACATTGCCGACTCAAGTACAAGAAGATTGGCTCTAGTTACTGTGTATGTTTTGAACCTTTCCTGTGAGACCGGTTTTAGATTCCGATGCTTCACTTCAGGTTTACTGTATCCCTCTGACCTTCTTATTGACGATGAAACACAGAAATAACATCGGAATTAAATACAAAAGGCACATTGCCGACTCAAGTACAAGAAGACTGGCTCAAGTTACTGTCTATGTTTTGAACCTTTCCTGTGAGACCGGTTTTAGATTCCGATGCTTCACTTCAGGTTTACTGTATCCCTCTGACCTTCTTATTGACGAGGAAACACAGAAATTGCATCGGAATTAAATACAAAAGGCACAATGCCGACTTAAGTACAAGAAGACTGACTCTTCTTACTGTCTAAGTTTTGAACCTTTCCTGTGAGACCGGTTTTAGATTCCGTTGCTTCACTTCAGGTTTACTGTATTCCTCTGACCTTCTTATTGACGATGAAACACAGAAATTGCAATGGAATTAAAAACAAAAGGCACAAAGCCGACTGAAGTACAAGAGAACTGACTCTTCTTACTGTCTATGTTTTGAACCTTTCCTGTGAGACCGGTTTTAGAATCCGATGCTTCACTTCAGGTTTACTGTATCCCTCTGACCTTCTTATTGACGATGAACTCCGAAATTGCATCGGAATAAAATACGAAAGGCACAATGCCGACTTCAGTACAAAAAGACTGACTCTTCTTACAGTCTATGTTTTGAACCATTCCTGTGACACTAGTTATAGATTCCGATGCTTCACTTCAGCTTTACTGTATCTCTCAGACCTTCTTATTGGCGATGAAGCACAGAAATTGCATCGGAATTAAATACAAAATGCACAATGCCGACTTAAGTACTAGACGACTTACTCTTCCTACTGTCTATGTTTTGAACCATTCCTGTGACACTAGTTACAGATTCCGATGCTTCACTTCAGGTTTACTGCATCCCTCTGACCTTCTTATTGACGATGAAACTCCGATATTGCATCGGAATTAAATACAAATGGCACACTGCCGACTCGAGTACAAGAAGACTGGCTCTTCTTACTGTCTATGTTTTGAACCATTTCTGTGACAATAGTTATAGATTCCGATGCCTCACTTCAGGTTTACCGTATCCCTCAAATCTTCTTATTGACGATGAAACACAGATATTGCATCGGAATTAGATGCAAAAGGCACAATGACGACTTTAGTACAAGACGACTGACCTTTCTTACTGTCTATGTTTTGAAGCATTCCTGTGACTCTAGTTATAGATTCCGTTGCTTCACTTCAGCTTTATTGTATCCCTCTGACGTTCTTATTGATGATGAAACACAGAGATTGCATCGGAATCAAATACAAAAGGCACAATGCCGACTTATGTACAAAAAGGCTGACTCTTCTTACTTTCTATGTTTTGAACCATTCCTGTGACACTAGTTATGGATTCCAATGCTTCACTTCAGGTTTACTGCATCCCTCTGACCTTCTTATTGACGATGAAGCACAGAAATTGCATCGGAATTAAATAGAAAAGGCACAATACCGACTTAAGTACAAGAAAACTGACTCTTCTTACTGTCTATGTTTTGAACCTTTCCTGTGAGACCGGTTTTACACTCCGATGCTTCACTTCAGGTTTACTGTATCCCTCTGACCTTCTTATTGACGAGGAAACACAGAAATTGCATCGGAATTAAATACAAAAGGCACAATGCCGACATATGTACAAGAAGACTGACTCTTCTTACTGTCTAAGTTTTGAACCTTTCCTGTGAGACCTGTTTTAGAATCCGATGCTTCACTTCAGGTTTACTGTATCCCTTGGCCCTTCTTATTGACGACGAAACACAGAAATTGCATCGGAAGTAAATAGAAAAGGCACAATGCCGACTCAAGTATAAGAAGACTGGCTCTTTTTAGTGTCTATGATTTGAACCTTTCCTGTGAGACCGGTTTTAGATTCCGATGTTTCACTTCAGGTTTACTGTATCCCTCTGACCTTCTTATTGGCGAGGAAACACAGATATTGCATCGGAATTAAATACAAAAGGCACAATGCCGACTTAAGTACAAGAAGACTGACTCTTCTTACTGTCTATGTTTTGAACCTTTCCTGTGAGCCCAATTTTAGATTCCGATGCTTCACTTCAGGATAACTGTCTCCCTTGGCCCTTCTTATTGACGACGAAACACAGAAATTGCATCCGAGTTAAATAGAAAAGGCACAATGCCGACTTAAGTACACGAAAACTGACTCTTCTTACTGTCTATGTTTTGAACCATACCTGTGACACTAGTTATAGATTCCGATGCTCCACTTCAGGTTTACTGTATCCCTCTGATCTTCTTATTGACGATGAAACACAGAAATTGCATCGGATTTAAATACAAAAGGCACAATGCCGACTCAAGTACCAGAAGACGGGCTCTTCTTACTGTCTATGTTATGAACCTTTCCTGTGAGACCGGTTTTAGATTCCGATGCTTCACATCAGGTTTACTGTTTCCCTTGGACCTTCTTATTGACGAGGAAACACAGAAATTATATCGGAATTAAATACAAAAGGCACAATGCCGACTTAAGTACAAGAAGACTGACTCTTCTTACTTTTTAAGTTTTGAACCTTTCATGTGAAACCGGTTTTAGATTCCGTTGCTTCACTTCCGGTTTACTGTATCCCTCTGACCTACTTATTGACGATGAAACACAGAAATTGCAACGGAATTAAATAGAAAAGGCACAATGCCGACTCAAGTACAAGAAGACTGGCTCTTCTTACTGTCTATGTTTTGAACCATTCCTGTGACAGTAGTTACGGATTCCGATGCTTCACTTCAGGTTTACTGTATCCCTCTGACCTTCTTATTGACGAAGAAACACGGAAATTGCATCGGAATTAAATACAAAAGGCACAATGCCGAATTAAGTACAAGTAAACTGACTCTTCTTACTGTCTATGATTTGAACCATTCCTGTGATACTAGTTATAGATTCCGATGATTCACATCAGGTTTACTGTATCCCTCTGACCTTCCTATTGACGATGAAACACAGAAATTTCATCGGAATTAAATAGAAAAGGCACAATGCCGACTCAAGTACAAGAAGACTGGCTCTTCTTACTGTCTATGTTTTGAACCATACCTGTGACAGTAGTTACGGATTCCGATGCTTCACTTCAGGTTTACTGTATCCCTCTGCCCTTCTTATTGACGATGAATCACAGAAATTTCATCGGAAATAAATACAAAAGGCACAATGCCGACATAAGTACAAGAAAACTGACTCTTCTTACTGTGTATTTTTTGAACCATAAATGTGACACTAGTTATAGATTCCGATGCTTCACTTCAGGTTTCCTGTATACCTCTGACCTTCTTATTGACGATGAAGCACAGAAATTGCATCGGAATTAAATAGAAAAGGCACAATGAAGACTTAAGTACAAGAAAACTGACTCTTCTTACTGTCTATGTTTTGAACCATTCCTGTGACGCTAGTTATAGATTCCGATGCTTCACTTCAGGTTTACTGTATCCCTCTGACCGTCTTATTGTGGATGAAACACAGAAATTGCATCGGAATTAAATACAAAAGGCACAATGCCGACTCAAGTACAAGAAGACTGGCTCTTGTTACTGTCTACGTTTTGAACCTTTCCTGTGAGACCGGTTTTAGATTCCGATGCTTCACTTCAGGTTTACTGTATCCCTCTGACCTTCTTATTGACGAGGAAACACAGAAATTGCATCGGAATTAAATACAAAAGGCACAATGCCGACTTATGTACGAGAAGACTGACTCTTCTTACTGTCTAACATTTGTACCTTTCCTGTGAGACCGTTTTTAGATTCCGATGCTTCACTGCAGGTTTACTGTATCCCTTGGCCCTTCTTATTGTCGACGAAACACAGAAATTGCATCGGAAGTAAATAGAAAAGGCACAATGCCGAATGAAGTACAAGAAAACTGACTCTTCTTACTGTCTATGTTGTGAACCATACCCGTGACACTTGCTATAGATTCCGATGCTTCACTTCAGGTTTACTCTGTCCCTCTGATCGTCTTATTGACGATGAAACACAGAAATTGCATCCGAAATTAATACAAAAGGCACAATGCCGACTTAATTATAAGAAAACTGACTCTTCTTACTGTCTATGCTTTGAACCATTCCTGTGACACTAGTTATGGATTCCGATGCTTTACTTCAGGTTTACTGTATCCCTCTCATCTTCATATTGACGATGAAACACAGGAATAGCAACGGAATTAAATACAAAGGGCACAAAGCCGGCTTAAGTACAAGAAAACTGACTCTTCTTATTGTCTATGTTTTGAACCATTCCTGTGACACTAGTTACAGATTCCGATGCTTCACTTCAGGTTAACTGTATCCCTCTGACCTTCTTATTTACGATGAAACACAGAAATTGCTTCGGAATTAAATACAAAATGCACAATGCCGACTTAAGTATAAGTAGTCTGAAGTTTCTTACTGTTTATGTTTTGAACCATTCCTGTGACACTAGTTATAGATTCTGATGCTTCACTTCAGGTTTACTGTATCCCTCTGATCTTCTTATTGACGATGAAACACAGATATTGCATCGGAATAAAAATCCAAAAGGCACAACGCCGACTTAAGTACAAGAAATCTGACCTTTCTTACTGTCTATGTTTTAACCATTCCTGTGACACTAGTTATGGATTCCGATGCTTCACTTCACTTTTACTGTATCCCTCTGACCTTCTTATAGACGATGAAACACAGAAATTGCATCGGAAATAAATACAAAAGGCACAATGCCGACTTAAGGACAAGAAAACTGAATCTTCTTACTGTCTATGTTTTGAACCATTCCTGTGACACTAGTTATAGATTCAGATGCTTCACTTCAGGTATACTGTATCCCTCCGACCGTCTTATTGACGATGAAACACAGAAATTGCATCGGATTTAAATACAAAAGGCACAATGCCGACTCAAGTACCAGAAGACTGGCTCTTCTTACTGTCTATGTTATGAACCTTTCCTGTGAGCCCAATTTTAGATTCCGATGCTTCACTTCAGGATAACTGTCTCCCTTGGCCCTTCTTATTGACGACGAAACACAGAAATTGCATCCGAGTTAAATAGAAAAGGCACAATGCCGACTTAAGTACACGAAAACTGACTCTTCTTACTGTCTATGTTTTGAACCATACCTGTGACACTAGTTATAGATTCCGATGCTCCACTTCAGGTTTACTGTATCCCTCTGATCTTCTTATTGACGATGAAACACAGAAATTGCATCGGATTTAAATACAAAAGGCACAATGCCGACTCAAGTACCAGAAGACGGGCTCTTCTTACTGTCTATGTTATGAACCTTTCCTGTGAGACCGGTTTTAGATTCCGATGCTTCACATCAGGTTTACTGTTTCCCTTGGACCTTCTTATTGACGAGGAAACACAGAAATTATATCGGAATTAAATACAAAAGGCACAATGCCGACTTAAGTACAAGAAGACTGACTCTTCTTACTTTTTAAGTTTTGAACCTTTCATGTGAAACCGGTTTTAGATTCCGTTGCTTCACTTCCGGTTTACTGTATCCCTCTGACCTACTTATTGACGATGAAACACAGAAATTGCAACGGAATTAAATAGAAAAGGCACAATGCCGACTCAAGTACAAGAAGACTGGCTCTTCTTACTGTCTATGTTTTGAACCATTCCTGTGACAGTAGTTACGGATTCCGATGCTTCACTTCAGGTTTACTGTATCCCTCTGACCTTCTTATTGACGAAGAAACACGGAAATTGCATCGGAATTAAATACAAAAGGCACAATGCCGAATTAAGTACAAGTAAACTGACTCTTCTTACTGTCTATGATTTGAACCATTCCTGTGATACTAGTTATAGATTCCGATGATTCACATCAGGTTTACTGTATCCCTCTGACCTTCCTATTGACGATGAAACACAGAAATTTCATCGGAATTAAATAGAAAAGGCACAATGCCGACTCAAGTACAAGAAGACTGGCTCTTCTTACTGTCTATGTTTTGAACCATACCTGTGACAGTAGTTACGGATTCCGATGCTTCACTTCAGGTTTACTGTATCCCTCTGCCCTTCTTATTGACGATGAATCACAGAAATTTCATCGGAAATAAATACAAAAGGCACAATGCCGACATAAGTACAAGAAAACTGACTCTTCTTACTGTGTATTTTTTGAACCATAAATGTGACACTAGTTATAGATTCCGATGCTTCACTTCAGGTTTCCTGTATACCTCTGACCTTCTTATTGACGATGAAGCACAGAAATTGCATCGGAATTAAATAGAAAAGGCACAATGAAGACTTAAGTACAAGAAAACTGACTCTTCTTACTGTCTATGTTTTGAACCATTCCTGTGACGCTAGTTATAGATTCCGATGCTTCACTTCAGGTTTACTGTATCCCTCTGACCGTCTTATTGTGGATGAAACACAGAAATTGCATCGGAATTAAATACAAAAGGCACAATGCCGACTCAAGTACAAGAAGACTGGCTCTTGTTACTGTCTACGTTTTGAACCTTTCCTGTGAGACCGGTTTTAGATTCCGATGCTTCACTTCAGGTTTACTGTATCCCTCTGACCTTCTTATTGACGAGGAAACACAGAAATTGCATCGGAATTAAATACAAAAGGCACAATGCCGACTTATGTACGAGAAGACTGACTCTTCTTACTGTCTAACATTTGTACCTTTCCTGTGAGACCGTTTTTAGATTCCGATGCTTCACTGCAGGTTTACTGTATCCCTTGGCCCTTCTTATTGTCGACGAAACACAGAAATTGCATCGGAAGTAAATAGAAAAGGCACAATGCCGAATGAAGTACAAGAAAACTGACTCTTCTTACTGTCTATGTTGTGAACCATACCCGTGACACTTGCTATAGATTCCGATGCTTCACTTCAGGTTTACTCTGTCCCTCTGATCGTCTTATTGACGATGAAACACAGAAATTGCATCCGAAATTAATACAAAAGGCACAATGCCGACTTAATTATAAGAAAACTGACACTTCTTACTGTCTATGCTTTGAACCATTCCTGTGACACTAGTTATGGATTCCGATGCTTTACTTCAGGTTTACTGTATCCCTCTCATCTTCATATTGACGATGAAACACAGGAATAGCAACGGAATTAAATACAAAGGGCACAAAGCCGGCTTAAGTACAAGAAAACTGACTCTTCTTATTGTCTATGTTTTGAACCATTCCTGTGACACTAGTTACAGATTCCGATGCTTCACTTCAGGTTAACTGTATCCCTCTGACCTTCTTATTTACGATGAAACACAGAAATTGCTTCGGAATTAAATACAAAAGGCACAATGCCGACTTAAGTATAAGTAGTCTGAAGTTTCTTACTGTTTATGTTTTGAACCATTCCTGTGACACTAGTTATAGATTCTGATGCTTCACTTCAGGTTTACTGTATCCCTCTGATCTTCTTATTGACGATGAAACACAGATATTGCATCGGAATAAAAATCCAAAAGGCACAACGCCGACTTAAGTACAAGAAATCTGACCTTTCTTACTGTCTATGTTTTAACCATTCCTGTGACACTAGTTATGGATTCCGATGCTTCACTTCACTTTTACTGTATCCCTCTGACCTTCTTATAGACGATGAAACACAGAAATTGCATCGGAAATAAATACAAAAGGCACAATGCCGACTTAAGGACAAGAAAACTGAATCTTCTTACTGTCTATGTTTTGAACCATTCCTGTGACACTAGTTATAGATTCAGATGCTTCACTTCAGGTATACTGTATCCCTCCGACCGTCTTATTGACGATGAAACACAGAAATTGCATCGGATTTAAATACAAAAGGCACAATGCCGACTCAAGTACCAGAAGACTGGCTCTTCTTACTGTCTATGTTATGAACCTTTCCTGTGAGACCGGTTTTAGATTCCGATGCTTCACATCAGGTTTACTGTTTCCCTTGGACCTTCTTATTGACGACGAAACACAGAAATTGCATCGGAATTAAATAGAAACGGAACAATGACGGGTTAAGTACAAGAAAACTGAATCTTCATACTGTCTATGTTTTGAACCATTCCTGTGACACTAGTTATAGATTCCGAAGCTTCACACCAGGTTTACTGTATCCCTCTGACCTTCTTATTGACGATGAAACACAGAAATTGCATCAGAATTAAATACAAAATGCACAATGCAGACATAAGTACAAGAAAATTTACTCTTCTTACTGTCTATGTTTTGAACCATTCTTGTGAAACAAGTTATGGATTCCGATGCTTCACTTCAGGTTTACTGTATCCCTCTGACCTTCTTATTGACGATGAATCACAGAAATTTCATCGGAAATAAATACAAAAGGCACAATGCCGACATAGGTACAAGAAAACTGACTCTTCTTACTGTGTATTTTTTGAACCATTCCTGTGACACTAGTTATAGATTCCGATGCTTCACTTCAGGTTTCCTGTATTCCTCTGACCTTCTTATTGACGATGAAACACAGAAATTGCATCGGAATTAAATACAAAAGGCACAATGCCGACTTAAGTACAAGAAAACTGACGCTTCTATCTGTCTATGATTTGAACGATTCCTGTGACACCAGTTATAGATTTCGATACTTCACTTCAAATTTACTGTATCCCTCTGACCTTCTTATTGACGATGAAACTCAGAAATTGCATCGGAATTGGATACAAAAGGCACAATGCCGTCTTAGGTACGAGAAGACTAACCTTTCTTACTGTCTATGTTTAGAAGCATTCCTGTGACACTAGTTATAGATTCCGTTGCTTCACTTCAGGTTTACTGTATCCCTCTGACCTACTTATTGACGATGAAACACAGAAATTGCATCGGAATTAAATACAAAAGGCACAATGCCGAATTAAGTACAAGTAAACTGACTCTTCTTACTGTCTATGATTTGAACCATTCCTGTGACACTAGTTATAGATTCCGATGCTTCACATCAGGTTTACTGTATCCCTCTGACCTTCCTATTGACGATGAAGCACAGAAATTTCATCGGAATTAAATAGAAAAGGCACAATGCCGACTCAAGTAGAAGAAGACTGGCTCTTCTTACTGTCTATGTTTTGAACCATTCCTGTGAAAGTAGTTACGGATTCCGATGCTTCACTTCAGGTTTACTGTATCCCTCTGACCTTCTTATTGACGAAGAAACACGGAAATTGCATCGGAATTAAATACAAAAGGCACAATGCCGAATTAAGTACAAGTAAACTGACTCTTCTTACTGTCTATGATTTGAACCATTCCTGTGACACTAGTTATCGATTCCGATGCTTCACATCAGGATTACTGTATCCCTCTGACCTTCTTATTGACGATGAAACACTAAAATTGCATCGGAATTAAATACAAAAGGCACAATGCCGCCTTAAGTACAAGAGAACTGACTCTTCTTACTGTCTATGTTTTGAACCAGTCCTGTCACACTAGTTACAGATTCCGATGCTTCACTTCAGGTTTACTGTATCCCTCTGACCTTCTTATTGACTGCGAAACACAGATATTGCATCGGAATTGGATACAAAAGGCACAATGCCGTCTTAGGTACGAGAAGACTGACCTTTCATACTGTCTATGTTTAGAAGCATTCCTGTGACACTAGTTACCGATTCCGATGCTTCACTTCCGGTTTACTGTATCCCTCTGACCTTCTTATTGGCGATGGAGCACAGAAATATCATCGGAATTAAATAGAAAAGGCACAACGCCGACTTAAGAACAAGAAGACTGACTCTTCTTACTATCTACGTTTTGAACCATTCCTGTGACACTAGTTATAGATTCCGATGCTTCACTTCAGGTATACTGTATCCCTCTGACCTTCTTATTGACGATGAATCACAGAAATTGCATGGGAATTAAAAACAAAAGGCACAATGCCGACTCAAGTACAAGAAGACTGGCTCTTCTTACTGTCTATGCTTTGAACCTTTCCTGTGAGACCGGTTTTAGATTCCGATGCTTCACCTCACGTTTACTGTATCCCTTGGCCCTTCGTATTGACGACGAAACTCAGACATTGCATCGGAATTAAATAGAAAAGGCACAATGCCGACTTAAGTACAAGAAAACTGACTCTTCTTACTGTCTATGTTTTGAACCATACCTGTGACACTAGTTATAGATTCCGATGCCTCACTTCAGGTTTACTGTATCCCTCTGACCTTTTTATTGACGATGAAACACAGAAATTGCAGCGGAATTAAATACAAAAGCCACATTGCCGACTTAAGTACAAGAAAACTGACGCTTCTTACTGTCTATGATTCGAACCATTCCTCTGACACTAGTTAAAGATTCCGATACTTCACTTCAGGTTTACTGTATCCGTCTGACCTTCTTATTGACGATGAAACACTGACATTGCATCGGAATTAAATACAAAAGGCACAATGCCGACCTAAGTACAAGAAAACTGACTCTTCTTACTGTCTATGTTC
Source organism: Schistocerca americana (assembly GCF_021461395.2). NCBI lineage: Eukaryota > Metazoa > Arthropoda > Insecta > Orthoptera > Acrididae > Schistocerca > Schistocerca americana. The sequence goes on along the minus strand of NW_025725790.1, from coordinate 621,319 downwards.
TGAACCAGTCCTGTGACACTAGTTATAGATTCCGATGCTTCACTTCAGGTTTACTGTATCCCTCTGACCTTCTTATTGACGATGAAACACAGATATTGCATGGGAATTCAATACAAAAGGCACAATGCCGACTCAAGTACAAGAAGATTGCCTCTTCTTACTATCTATGTTTTGAACCTTTCCTGTGAGACAGGTTTCAGATTCCAATGCTTCACTTCAGGTTTACTGTATGATTTGGACCTTCTTGTTGACGATGAAACACAGAAAATGCATCGGAATTAAATACAAAACGCACAATGCCGACCTAAGTACAAGAAAACTGACTCTTCTTACTTTCTATGTTTTGGACCATTCCTGTGACACTAGTTATAGATTCCGATGCTTCTTTTCAGTTTTACTGTATCCCTCTGACCTTCATATGGATGATAAAAAAATAGAAATTGCATCGTAATTAAATACAAAAGGCACAATGCCGACTTAAGTACTAGAAGACTGACTCTTCCTACTGTCTATGTTTTGAACCATTCCTGTGACACTAGTTGTAGATTCCGATGCTTCACTTCAGGTTTACTGCATCCTGCTGACCTTCATATTGACGATGAAACACAGAAATTCCATCGGAATTAAATACAAAAGGCACATTGCCGACTCAAGTACAAGAAGATTGGCTCTAGTTACTGTGTATGTTTTGAACCTTTCCTGTGAGACCGGTTTTAGATTCCGATGCTTCACTTCAGGTTTACTGTATCCCTCTGACCTTCTTATTGACGATGAAACACAGAAATAACATCGGAATTAAATACAAAAGGCACATTGCCGACTCAAGTACAAGAAGACTGGCTCAAGTTACTGTCTATGTTTTGAACCTTTCCTGTGAGACCGGTTTTAGATTCCGATGCTTCACTTCAGGTTTACTGTATCCCTCTGACCTTCTTATTGACGAGGAAACACAGAAATTGCATCGGAATTAAATACAAAAGGCACAATGCCGACTTAAGTACAAGAAGACTGACTCTTCTTACTGTCTAAGTTTTGAACCTTTCCTGTGAGACCGGTTTTAGATTCCGTTGCTTCACTTCAGGTTTACTGTATTCCTCTGACCTTCTTATTGACGATGAAACACAGAAATTGCAATGGAATTAAAAACAAAAGGCACAAAGCCGACTGAAGTACAAGAGAACTGACTCTTCTTACTGTCTATGTTTTGAACCTTTCCTGTGAGACCGGTTTTAGAATCCGATGCTTCACTTCAGGTTTACTGTATCCCTCTGACCTTCTTATTGACGATGAAACTCAGAAATTGCATCGGAATAAAATACGAAAGGCACAATGCCGACTTAAGTACAAAAAGACTGACTCTTCTTACAGTCTATGTTTTGAACCATTCCTGTGACACTAGTTATAGATTCCGATGCTTCACTTCAGCTTTACTGTATCTCTCAGACCTTCTTATTGGCGATGAAGCACAGAAATTGCATCGGAATTAAATACAAAATGCACAATGCCGACTTAAGTACTAGACGACTTACTCTTCCTACTGTCTATGTTTTGAACCATTCCTGTGACACTAGTTATAGATTCCGATGCTTCACTTCAGGTTTACTGCATCCCTCTGACCTTCTTATTGACGATGAAACTCCGATATTGCATCGGAATTAAATACAAATGGCACACTGCCGACTCGAGTACAAGAAGACTGGCTCTTCTTACTGTCTATGTTTTGAACCATTTCTGTGACAATAGTTATAGATTCCGATGCCTCACTTCAGGTTTACCGTATCCCTCAAATCTTCTTATTGACGATGAAACACAGATATTGCATCGGAATTAGATGCAAAAGGCACAATGACGACTTTAGTACAAGACGACTGACCTTTCTTACTGTCTATGTTTTGAAGCATTCCTGTGACTCTAGTTATAGATTCCGTTGCTTCACTTCAGCTTTATTGTATCCCTCTGACGTTCTTATTGATGATGAAACACAGAGATTGCATCGGAATCAAATACAAAAGGCACAATGCCGACTTATGTACAAAAAGGCTGACTCTTCTTACTTTCTATGTTTTGAACCATTCCTGTGACACTAGTTATGGATTCCAATGCTTCACTTCAGGTTTACTGCATCCCTCTGACCTTCTTATTGACGATGAAGCACAGAAATTGCATCGGAATTAAATAGAAAAGGCACAATACCGACTTAAGTACAAGAAAACTGACTCTTCTTACTGTCTATGTTTTGAACCTTTCCTGTGAGACCGGTTTTACACTCCGATGCTTCACTTCAGGTTTACTGTATCCCTCTGACCTTCTTATTGACGAGGAAACACAGAAATTGCATCGGAATTAAATACAAAAGGCACAATGCCGACATATGTACAAGAAGACTGACTCTTCTTACTGTCTAAGTTTTGAACCTTTCCTGTGAGACCTGTTTTAGAATCCGATGCTTCACTTCAGGTTTACTGTATCCCTTGGCCCTTCTTATTGACGACGAAACACAGAAATTGCATCGGAAGTAAATAGAAAAGGCACAATGCCGACTCAAGTATAAGAAGACTGGCTCTTTTTAGTGTCTATGATTTGAACCTTTCCTGTGAGACCGGTTTTAGATTCCGATGTTTCACTTCAGGTTTACTGTATCCCTCTGACCTTCTTATTGGCGAGGAAACACAGATATTGCATCGGAATTAAATACAAAAGGCACAATGCCGACTTAAGTACAAGAAGACTGACTCTTCTTACTGTCTATGTTTTGAACCTTTCCTGTGAGCCCAATTTTAGATTCCGATGCTTCACTTCAGGATAACTGTCTCCCTTGGCCCTTCTTATTGACGACGAAACACAGAAATTGCATCCGAGTTAAATAGAAAAGGCACAATGCCGACTTAAGTACACGAAAACTGACTCTTCTTACTGTCTATGTTTTGAACCATACCTGTGACACTAGTTATAGATTCCGATGCTCCACTTCAGGTTTACTGTATCCCTCTGATCTTCTTATTGACGATGAAACACAGATATTGCAACGGAATTAGATACAAGAGGCACAATGCCGACTGAAGTACAAGAAGACTGACCTTTCTTACTGTCTATGTTTTGAAGCATTCCTGTGACCCTAGTTATAGATTCCGTTGCTTCACTTCAGATTTACTGTATCCCTCTGACCTTCTTATTGACGATGAAACACAGAGATTGCATTGGAATTAAATACAAAAGGCACAATGCCGACTTATGTACAAAAAGACTGACTCTTCTTACTCTCTATGTTTTGAACCATTCCTGTGATACTAGTTATAGATTCCGATGCTTCACTTCAGGTTTACTGTATCCCTCTGACCTTCTTATTGACGATGAAGCACAGAAATTGCATCGGAATTAAATAGAAAAGGCACAATGCCGACTTAAGTACAAGAAAACTGTCTCTTCTTACTGTCTATGTTTTTAACCATTCCTGTGACGCTAGTTATAGATTCCGATGCTTCACTTCAGGTTTACTGTATCCCTCTGACCGTCTTATTGTGGATGAAACACAGAAATTGCATCGGAATTGAATACAAAAGGCACAATGCCGACTCAAGTACAAGAAGACTGGCTCTTGTTACTGTCTACGTTTTGAACCTTTCCTGTGAGACCGGTTTTAGATTCCGATGCTTCACTTCAGGTTTACTGTATCCCTCTGACCTTCTTATTGAGGAGGAAACACAGAAATTGCATCGGAATTAAATACAAAAGGCACAATGCCGACTTATGTACGAGAAGACTGACTCTTCTTACTGTCTAAGATTTGTACCTTTCCTGTGAGACCGTTTTTAGATTCCGATGCTTCACTGCAGGTTTACTGTATCCCTTGGCCCTTCTTATTGGCGACGAAACACAGAAATTGCGTCGGAAGTAAATAGAAAATGCACAATGCCGAATGAAGTACAAGAAAACTGACTCTTCTTACTGTCTATGTTGTGAACCATACCCGTGACACTTGCTATAGATTCCGATGCTTCACTTCAGTTTTACTCTATCCCTCTGATCGTCTTATTGACGATGAAACACAGAAATTGCATCCGAAATTAATACAGAAGGCACAATGCCGACTTAATTATAAGAAAACTGACTCTTCTTACTGTCTATGCTTTGAACCATTCCTGTGACACTAGTTACAGATTCCGATGCTTCACTTCAGGTTAACTGTATCCCTCTGACCTTCTTATTTACGATGAAACACAGAAATTGCTTCGGAATTAAATACAAAAGGCACAATGCCGACTTAAGTACAAGTAATCTGGCGTTTCTTACTGTTTATGTTTTGAACCATTCCTGTGACACTAGTTGTAGATTCTGATGCTTCATTTCAGGTTTACTGTATCCCTCTGATCTTCTTATTGACGATGAAACACAGATATTGCATCGGAATAAAAATCCAAAAGGCACAATGCCGACTTAAGTACAAGAAGTCTGACCTTACTTACTGTCTATGTCTTAACCATTCCAGTGACACTACTTATGGATTCCGATGCTTCACTTGAGGTTTACTGTATCCCTCTGACCTTCTTATAGACGATGAAACACAGAAATTGCATCGGAAATAAATACAAAAGGCACAATGCCGACTTAAGGACAAGAAAACTGACTCTTCTTACTGTCTATGTTTTGAACCATTCCTGTGACATTAGTTATAGATTCAGATGCTTCACTTCAGGTATACTGTATCCCTCCGACCGTCTTATTGACGATGAAACACAGAAATTGCATCGGATTTAAATACAAAAGGCACAATGCCGACTCAATACCAGAAGACTGGCTCTTCTTACTGTCAATGTTATGAACCTTTCCTGTGAGACCGGTTTTAGATTCCGATGCTTCACATCAGGTTTACTGTTTCCCTTGGACCTTCTTATTGACGACGAAACACAGAAATTGCATCGGAATTAAATAGAAACGGAACAATGACGGGTTAAGTACAAGAAAACTGAATCTTCATACTGTCTATGTTTTGAACCACTCCTGTGACACTAGTTATAGACTCCGATGCTTCACATCAGGTTTACTGTATCCCTCTGACCTTCTTATTGACGAGGAAACACAGAAATTGCATCGGAATTAAATACAAAAGGCACAATGCCGACATATGTACAAGAAGACTGACTCTTCTTACTGTCTAAGTTTTGAACCTTTCCTGTGAGACCTGTTTTAGAATCCGATGCTTCACTTCAGGTTTACTGTATCCCTTGGCCCTTCTTATTGACGACGAAACACAGAAATTGCATCGGAAGTAAATAGAAAAGGCACAATACCGACTCAAGTATAAGAAGACTGGCTCTTTTTAGTGTCTATGATTTGAACCTTTCCTGTGAGACCGGTTTTAGATTCCGATGTTTCACTTCAGGTTTACTGTATCCCTCTGACCTTCTTATTGGCGAGGAAACACAGATATTGCATCGGAATTAAATACAAAAGGCACAATGCCGACTTAAGTACAAGAAGACTGACTCTTCTTACTGTCTATGTTTTGAACCTTTCCTGTGAGCCCAATTTTAGATTCCGATGCTTCACTTCAGGATAACTGTCTCCCTTGGCCCTTCTTATTGACGACGAAACACAGAAATTGCATCCGAGTTAAATAGAAAAGGCACAATGCCGACTTAAGTACACGAAAACTGACTCTTCTTACTGTCTATGTTTTGAACCATACCTGTGACACTAGTTATAGATTCCGATGCTCCACTTCAGGTTTACTGTATCCCTCTGATCTTCTTATTGACGATGAAACACAGATAATGCAACGGAATTAGATACAAGAGGCACAATGCCGACTGAAGTACAAGAAGACTGACCTTTCTTACTGTCTATGTTTTGAAGCATTCCTGTGACCCTAGTTATAGATTCCGTTGCTTCACTTCAGATTTACTGTATCCCTCTGACCTTCTTATTGACGATGAAACACAGAGATTGCATTGGAATTAAATACAAAAGGCACAATGCCGACTTATGTACAAAAAGACTGACTCTTCTTACTCTCTATGTTTTGAACCATTCCTGTGATACTAGTTATAGATTCCGATGCTTCACTTCAGGTTTACTGTATCCCTCTGACCTTCTTATTGACGATGAAGCACAGAAATTGCATCGGAAGTAAATAGAAAAGGCACAATGCCGACTTAAGTACAAGAAAACTGTCTCTTCTTACTGTCTATGTTTTTAACCATTCCTGTGACGCTAGTTATAGATTCCGATGCTTCACTTCAGGTTTACTGTATCCCTCTGACCGTCTTATTGTGGATGAAACACAGAAATTGCATCGGAATTAAATACAAAAGGCACAATGCCGACTCAAGTACAAGAAGACTGGCTCTTGTTACTGTCTACGTTTTGAACCTTTCCTGTGAGACCGGTTTTAGATTCCGATGCTTCACTTCAGGTTTACTGTATCCCTCTGACCTTCTTATTGAGGAGGAAACACAGAAATTGCATCGGAATTAAATACAAAAGGCACAATGCCGACTTATGTACGAGAAGACTGACTCTTCTTACTGTCTAAGATTTGTACCTTTCCTGTGAGACCGTTTTTAGATTCCGATGCTTCACTGCAGGTTTACTGTATCCCTTGGCCCTTCTTATTGGCGACGAAACACAGAAATTGCATCGGAAGTAAATAGAAAATGCACAATGCCGAATGAAGTACAAGAAAACTGACTCTTCTTACTGTCTATGTTGTGAACCATACCCGTGACACTTGCTATAGATTCCGATGCTTCACTTCAGTTTTACTCTATCCCTCTGATCGTCTTATTGACGATGAAACACAGAAATTGCATCCGAAATTAATACAGAAGGCACAATGCCGACTTAATTATAAGAAAACTGACTCTTCTTACTGTCTATGCTTTGAACCATTCCTGTGACACTAGTTACAGATTCCGATGCTTCACTTCAGGTTAACTGTATCCCTCTGACCTTCTTATTTACGATGAAACACAGAAATTGCTTCGGAATTAAATACAAAAGGCACAATGCCGACTTAAGTACAAGTAATCTGGCGTTTCTTACTGTTTATGTTTTGAACCATTCCTGTGACACTAGTTGTAGATTCTGATGCTTCATTTCAGGTTTACTGTATCCCTCTGATCTTCTTATTGACGATGAAACACAGATATTGCATCGGAATAAAAATCCAAAAGGCACAATGCCGACTTAAGTACAAGAAGTCTGACCTTACTTACTGTCTATGTCTTAACCATTCCAGTGACACTACTTATGGATTCCGATGCTTCACTTGAGGTTTACTGTATCACTCTGACCTTCTTATAGACGATGAAACACAGAAATTGCATCGGAAATAAATACAAAAGGCACAATGCCGACTTAAGGACAAGAAAACTGACTCTTCTTACTGTCTATGTTTTGAACCATTCCTGTGACATTAGTTATAGATTCAGATGCTTCACTTCAGGTATACTGTATCCCTCCGACCGTCTTATTGACGATGAAACACAGAAATTGCATCGGATTTAAATACAAAAGGCACAATGCCGACTCAATACCAGAAGACTGGCTCTTCTTACTGTCAATGTTATGAACCTTTCCTGTGAGACCGGTTTTAGATTCCGATGCTTCACATCAGGTTTACTGTTTCCCTTGGACCTTCCTATTGACGACGAAACACAGAAATTGCATCGGAATTAAATAGAAACGGAACAATGACGGGTTAAGTACAAGAAAACTGAATCTTCATACTGTCTATGTTTTGAACCACTCCTGTGACACTAGTTATAGACTCCGATGCTTCACATCAGGTTTACTGTATCCCTCTGACCTTCTTATTGACGAGGAAACACAGAAATTGCATCGGAATTAAATACAAAAGGCACAATGCCGACATATGTACAAGAAGACTGACTCTTCTTACTGTCTAAGTTTTGAACCTTTCCTGTGAGACCTGTTTTAGAATCCGATGCTTCACTTCAGGTTTACTGTATCCCTTGGCCCTTCTTATTGACGACGAAACACAGAAATTGCATCGGAAGTAAATAGAAAAGGCACAATACCGACTCAAGTATAAGAAGACTGGCTCTTTTTAGTGTCTATGATTTGAACCTTTCCTGTGAGACCGGTTTTAGATTCCGATGTTTCACTTCAGGTTTACTGTATCCCTCTGACCTTCTTATTGGCGAGGAAACACAGATATTGCATCGGAATTAAATACAAAAGGCACAATGCCGACTTAAGTACAAGAAGACTGACTCTTCTTACTGTCTATGTTTTGAACCTTTCCTGTGAGCCCAATTTTAGATTCCGATGCTTCACTTCAGGATAACTGTCTCCCTTGGCCCTTCTTATTGACGACGAAACACAGAAATTGCATCCGAGTTAAATAGAAAAGGCACAATGCCGACTTAAGTACACGAAAACTGACTCTTCTTACTGTCTATGTTTTGAACCATACCTGTGACACTAGTTATAGATTCCGATGCTCCACTTCAGGTTTACTGTATCCCTCTGATCTTCTTATTGACGATGAAACACAGATATTGCAACGGAATTAGATACAAGAGGCACAATGCCGACTGAAGTACAAGAAGACTGACCTTTCTTACTGTCTATGTTTTGAAGCATTCCTGTGACCCTAGTTATAGATTCCGTTGCTTCACTTCAGATTTACTGTATCCCTCTGACCTTCTTATTGACGATGAAACACAGAGATTGCATTGGAATTAAATACAAAAGGCACAATGCCGACTTATGTACAAAAAGACTGACTCTTCTTACTCTCTATGTTTTGAACCATTCCTGTGATACTAGTTATAGATTCCGATGCTTCACTTCAGGTTTACTGTATCCCTCTGACCTTCTTATTGACGATGAAGCACAGAAATTGCATCGGAATTAAATAGAAAAGGCACAATGCCGACTTAAGTACAAGAAAACTGTCTCTTCTTACTGTCTATGTTTTTAACCATTCCTGTGACGCTAGTTATAGATTCCGATGCTTTACTTCAGGTTTACTGTATCCCTCTGACCGTCTTATTGTGGATGAAACACAGAAATTGCATCGGAATTAAATACAAAAGGCACAATGCCGACTCAAGTACAAGAAGACTGGCTCTTGTTACTGTCTACGTTTTGAACCTTTCCTGTGAGACCGGTTTTAGATTCCGATGCTTCACTTCAGGTTTACTGTATCCCTCTGACCTTCTTATTGAGGAGGAAACACAGAAATTGCATCGGAATTAAATACAAAAGGCACAATGCCGACTTATGTACGAGAAGACTGACTCTTCTTACTGTCTAAGATTTGTACCTTTCCTGTGAGACCGTTTTTAGATTCCGATGCTTCACTGCAGGTTTACTGTATCCCTTGGCCCTTCTTATTGGCGACGAAACACAGAAATTGCATCGGAAGTAAATAGAAAAGGCACAATGCCGAATGAAGTACAAGAAAACTGACTCTTCTTACTGTCTATGTTGTGAACCATACCCGTGACACTTGCTATAGATTCCGATGCTTCACTTCAGTTTTACTCTATCCCTCTGATCGTCTTATTGACGATGAAACACAGAAATTGCATCCGAAATTAATACAGAAGGCACAATGCCGACTTAATTATAAGAAAACTGACTGTTCTTACTGTCTATGCTTTGAACCATTCTTGTGACACTAGTTACAGATTCCGATGCTTCACTTCAGGTTAACTGTATCCCTCTGACCTTCTTATTTACGATGAAACACAGAAATTGCTTCGGAATTAAATACAAAAGGCACAATGCCGACTTAAGTACAAGTAATCTGGCGTTTCTTACTGTTTATGTTTTGAACCATTCCTGTGACACTAGTTATAGATTCTGATGCTTCACTTCAGGTTTACTGTATCCCTCTGATCTTCTTATTGACGATGAAACACAGATATTGCATCGGAATAAAAATCCAAAAGGCACAATGCCGACTTAAGTACAAGAAGTCTGACCTTACTTACTGTCTATGTCTTAACCATTCCAGTGACACTACTTATGGATTCCGATGCTTCACTTGAGGTTTACTGTATCCCTCTGACCTTCTTATAGACGATGAAACACAGAAATTACATCGGAAATAAATACAAAAGGCACAATGCCGACTTAAGGACAAGAAAACTGACTCTTCTTACTGTCTATGTTTTGAACCATTCCTGTGACATTAGTTATAGATTCAGATGCTTCACTTCAGGTATACTGTATCCCTCCGACCGTCTTATTGACGATGAAACACAGAAATTGCATCGGATTTAAATACAAAAGGCACAATGCCGACTCAAGTACCAGAAGACTGGCTCTTCTTACTGTCTATGTTATGAACCTTTCCTGTGAGACCGGTTTTAGATTCCGATGCTTCACATCAGGTTTACTGTTTCCCCTTGGACCTTCTTATTGACGACGAAACACAGAAATTGCATCGGAATTAAATAGAAACGGAACAATGACGGGTTAAGTACAAGAAAACTGAATCTTCATACTGTCTATGTTTTGAACCACTCCTGTGACACTAGTTATAGACTCCGATGCTTCACATCAGGTTTACTGTATCCCTCTGACCTTCTTAGTGACGAAGAAACACAGAAATTGCATCGGAATTAAATACAAAAGGCACAATGCCGAATTAAGTACAAGTTAACTGACTCTTCTTACTGTCTATGATTTGCACCATTCCTGTGACACTAGTTATAGATTCCGAAGCTTCACTGCAGGTTTACTGTATCCCTCTGACCTTCTTATTGACGATGAAACACAGAAATTGCATCAGAATTAAATACAAAATGCACAATGCAGACATAAGTACAAGAAAATTTACTCTTCTTACTGTCTATGTTTTGAACCATTCCTGTGAAACAAGTTATGGATTCCGATGCTTCACTTCAGGTTTACTGTATCCCTCTGACCTTCTTATTGACGATGAATCACAGAAATTTCATCGGAAATAAATACAAAAAGCACAATGCCGACATAAGTACAAGAAAACTGACTCTTCTTACTGTGTATTTTTTGAACCATTCCTGTGACACTAGTTATAGATTCCGATGCTTCACTTCAGGTTTCCTGTATTCCTCTGACCTTCTTATTGACGATGAAACACAGAAATTGCATCGGAATTAAATACAAAAGGCACAATGCCGACTTAAGTACAAGAAAACTGTCGCTTCTATCTGTCTATGATTTGAACGATTCCTGTGACACCAGTTATAGATTTCGATACTTCACTTCAGGTTTACTGTATCCCTCTGACCTTCTTATTGACGAGGAAACCCAGAAATTGCATCGGAATTGGATACAAAAGGCACAATGCCGTCTTAGGACCGAGAAGACTAACCTTTCTTACTGTCTATGTTTAGAAGCATTCCTGTGACACTAGTTATAGATTCCGATGCTTCGCTTCAGGATTACTGTATCCCTCTGACCTTGTTATTGACGATGAAACACAGAAATCGCATCGGAGTTAAATACAAAGGGAACAATGCCGACTTAAGTACTAGAAGACTGACTCTTCGAACTCCCTATGTTTTGAACCATTCTGTGACACTAGTTATAGATTCCGATGCTTCACTTCAGGTTTACTGAATCCCTCTGACCTTCTTATTGACGATGAAACACAGAAATTGCATCGGAATTAAATACAAAAGGCTCAATGCCGACTCAAGTATAAGAAGACTGGCTCTTCTTACCGTCTATGTTTTGAAACATTCCTGCTACACTAGTTATAGATTCCGTTGCTTCACTTCAGGTTTACTGTATCCCTCTGACCTACTTATTGACGATGAAACACAGAAATTTCATCGGAATTAAATACAAAAGGCACAATGCCGACTTACGAACAAAAAGACTGACTCTTCTTACTCTCTATGTTTTGAACCATTCCTGTTACACTAGTTAGCGATTCCGATGCTTCACTTCAGGTTTCCTGTATACCTCTGACCTTCTTATTGACGATGAAGCACAGAAATTGCATCGGAATTAAATGCAAAAGGCACAATGCCGAATTAAGTACAAGTAAACTGACTCTTCTTACTGTCTATGATTTGAACCATTCCTGTGACACTAGTTATAGATTCCGATGCTTCACTTCAGGTTTCCTGTATACCTCTGACCTTCTTATTGACGATGAAGCACAGAAATTGCATCGGAATTAAATAGAAAAGGCACAATGCCGACTTAAGTACAAGAAAACTGACTCTTCTTACTGTCTATGTTTTGAACCATTCCTGTGACGCTAGTTATAGATTCCGATGCTTCACTTCAGGTTTACTGTATCCCTCTGACCGTCGTATTGTGGATGAAACACAGAAATTGCATCGGAATTAAATACAAAAGGCACAATGCCGACTCAAGTACAAGAAGACTGGCTCTTGTTACTGTCTACGTTTTGAACCTTTCTTGTGAGACCGGTTTTAGATTCCGATGCTTCACTTCAGGTTTACTGTATCCCTCTGACCTTCTTATTGACGAGGAAACACAGAAATTGCATCGGAATTAAATAGAAAAGGCACAATGCCGAATGAAGTACAAGAAAACTGACTCTTCTTACTGTCTATGTTGTGAACCATACCCGTGACACTTGCTATAGATTCCGATGCTTCACTTCAGGTTTACTCTGTCCCTCTGATCGTCTTATTGACGATGAAACACAGAAATTGCATCCGAAATTAATACAAAAGGCACAATGCCGACTTAATTATAAGAAAACTGACTCTTCTTACTGTCTATGCTTTGAACCATTCCTGTGACACTAGTTATGGATTCCGATGCTTTAACCCAGGTTTACTGTATCCCTCTGATCTTCATATTGACGATGAAACACAGGAATAGCAACGGAATTAAATACAAAGGGCACAAAGCCAGCTTAAGTACAAGAAAACTGACTCTTCTTATTGTCTATGTTTTGAACCATTCCTGTGACACTAGTTACAGATTCCGATGCTTCACTTCAGGTTAACTGTATCCCTCTGACCTTCTTATTTACGATGAAACACAGAAATTGCTTCGGAATTAAATACAAAAGGCACAATGCCGACTGAAGTACAAGTAATCTGACGTTTCTTACTGTTTATGTTTTGAACCATTCCTGTGACACTAGTTATAGATTCTGATGCTTCACTTCAGGGTTACTGTATCCCTCTGATCTTCTTATTGACGATGAAACACAGATATTGCATCGGAATAAAAATCCAAAAGGCACAATGCCGACTTAAGGACAAGAAAACTGACTCTTCTTACTGTCTATGTTTTGAACCATTCCTGTGACACTAGTTATAGATTCAGATGCTTCACTTCAGGTATACTGCATCCCTCCGACTGTCTTATTGACGATGAAACACAGAAATTGCATCGGATTTAAATACAAAAGGCACAATGCCGACTCAAGTACCAGAAGACTGGCTCTTCTTACTGTCTATGTTATGAACCTTTCCTGTGAGACCGGTTTTAGATTCCGATGCTTCACATCAGGTTTACTGTTTCCCTTTGACCTTCTTATTGACGACGAAACACAGAAATTGCATCGGAATTAAATACAAAAGGCACAATGCCGAATTAAGTACAAGTTAACTGACTCTTCTTACTGTCTATGATTTGCACCATTCCTGTGACACTAGTTATAGATTCCGAAGCTTCACAGCAGGTTTACTGTATCCCTCTGACCTTCTTATTGACGATGAAACACAGAAATTGCATCAGAATTAAATACAAAATGCACAATGCAGACATAAGTACAAGAAAATTTACTCTTCTTACTGTCTATGTTTTGAACCATTCCTGTGAAACAAGTTATGGATTCCGATGCTTCACTTCAGGTTTACTGTATCCCTCTGACCTTCTTATTGACGATGAATCACAGAAATTTCATCGGAAATATATACAAAAGGCACAATGCCGACATAAGTACAAGAAAACTGACTCTTCTTACTGTGTATTTTTTGAACCATTCCTGTGACACTAGTTATAGATTCCGATGCTTCACTTCAGGTTTCCTGTATTCCTCTGACCTTCTTATTGACGATGAAACACAGAAATTGCATCGGAATTAAATACAAAAGGCACAATGCCGACTTAAGTACAAGAAAACTGACGCTTCTATCTGTCTATGATTTGAACGATTCCTGTGACACCAGTTATAGATTTCGATACTTCACTTCAGGTTTACTGTATCCCTCTGACCTTCTTATTGACGATGAAACCCAGAAATTGCATCGGAATTGGATACAAAAGGCACAATGCCGTCTTAGGTACGAGAAGACTAACCTTTCTTACTGTCTATGTTTAGAAGCATTCCTGTGACACTAGTTATAGATTCCGTTGCTTCACTTCAGGTTTACTGTATCCCTCTGACCTACTTATTGACGATGAAACACAGAAATTGCATCGGAATTAAATACAAAAGGCACAATGCCGACTTAAGTACAAGTAAACTGACTCTTCTTACTGTCTATGATTTGAACCATTCCTGTGACACTAGTTATAGATTCCGATGCTTCACATCAGGTTTACTGTATCCCTCTGACCTTCCTATTGACGATGAAACACAGAAATTGCATCGGAAATAAATACAAAAGGCACAATGCCGACTTAAGGACAAGAAAACTGACTCTTCTTACTGTCTATGTTTTGAACCATTCCTGTGACATTAGTTATAGATTCAGATGCTTCACTTCAGGTATACTGTATCCCTCCGACCGTCTTATTGACGATGAAACACAGAAATTGCATCGGATTTAAATACAAAAGGCACAATGCCGACTCAAGTACCAGAAGACTGGCTCTTCTTACTGTCTATGTTATGAACCTTTCCTGTGAGACCGGTTTTAGATTCCGATGCTTCACATCAGGTTTACTGTTTCCCCTTGGACCTTCTTATTGACGACGAAACACAGAAATTGCATCGGAATTAAATAGAAACGGAACAATGACGGGTTAAGTACAAGAAAACTGAATCTTCATACTGTCTATGTTTTGAACCACTCCTGTGACACTAGTTATAGACTCCGATGCTTCACATCAGGTTTACTGTATCCCTCTGACCTTCTTAGTGACGAAGAAACACAGAAATTGCATCGGAATTAAATACAAAAGGCACAATGCCGAATTAAGTACAAGTTAACTGACTCTTCTTACTGTCTATGATTTGCACCATTCCTGTGACACTAGTTATAGATTCCGAAGCTTCACTGCAGGTTTACTGTATCCCTCTGACCTTCTTATTGACGATGAAACACAGAAATTGCATCAGAATTAAATACAAAATGCACAATGCAGACATAAGTACAAGAAAATTTACTCTTCTTACTGTCTATGTTTTGAACCATTCCTGTGAAACAAGTTATGGATTCCGATGCTTCACTTCAGGTTTACTGTATCCCTCTGACCTTCTTATTGACGATGAATCACAGAAATTTCATCGGAAATAAATACAAAAAGCACAATGCCGACATAAGTACAAGAAAACTGACTCTTCTTACTGTGTATTTTTTGAACCATTCCTGTGACACTAGTTATAGATTCCGATGCTTCACTTCAGGTTTCCTGTATTCCTCTGACCTTCTTATTGACGATGAAACACAGAAATTGCATCGGAATTAAATACAAAAGGCACAATGCCGACTTAAGTACAAGAAAACTGTCGCTTCTATCTGTCTATGATTTGAACGATTCCTGTGACACCAGTTATAGATTTCGATACTTCACTTCAGGTTTACTGTATCCCTCTGACCTTCTTATTGACGAGGAAACCCAGAAATTGCATCGGAATTGGATACAAAAGGCACAATGCCGTCTTAGGACCGAGAAGACTAACCTTTCTTACTGTCTATGTTTAGAAGCATTCCTGTGACACTAGTTATAGATTCCGATGCTTCGCTTCAGGATTACTGTATCCCTCTGACCTTGTTATTGACGATGAAACACAGAAATCGCATCGGAGTTAAATACAAAGGGAACAATGCCGACTTAAGTACTAGAAGACTGACTCTTCGAACTCCCTATGTTTTGAACCATTCTGTGACACTAGTTATAGATTCCGATGCTTCACTTCAGGTTTACTGAATCCCTCTGACCTTCTTATTGACGATGAAACACAGAAATTGCATCGGAATTAAATACAAAAGGCTCAATGCCGACTCAAGTATAAGAAGACTGGCTCTTCTTACCGTCTATGTTTTGAAACATTCCTGCTACACTAGTTATAGATTCCGTTGCTTCACTTCAGGTTTACTGTATCCCTCTGACCTACTTATTGACGATGAAACACAGAAATTTCATCGGAATTAAATACAAAAGGCACAATGCCGACTTACGAACAAAAAGACTGACTCTTCTTACTCTCTATGTTTTGAACCATTCCTGTTACACTAGTTAGCGATTCCGATGCTTCACTTCAGGTTTACTGTATCCCTCTGACCTTCTTATTGGCGATGAAGCACAGAAATTGCATCGGAATTAAATAGAAAAGGCACAATGCCGATTTAAGTACAAGAAGTCTGACACTTCTTACTATCTACGTATTGAACCATTCCTGTGACACTAGTTATAGATTCCGAAGCTTCACTTCAGGTTTACTGTATCCCTCTGACCTTCTTATTGACGATGAAGCACAGAAATTTCATCGGAATTAAATAGAAAAGGCACAATGCCGACTCAAGTACAAGAAGACTGGCTCTTCTTACTGTCTATGTTTTGAACGATTCCTGTGACAGTAGCTACGGATTCCGATGCTTCACTTCAGGTTTACTGTATCCCTCTGACCTTCTTATTGACGAAGAAACACGGAAATTGCATCGGAATTAAATACAAAAGGCACAATGCCGAATTAAGTACAAGTAAACTGACTCTTCTTACTGTCTATGATTTGAACCATTCCTGTGACACTAGTTATAGATTCCGATGCTTCACTTCAGGTTTCCTGTATACCTCTGACCTTCTTATTGACGATGAAGCACAGAAATTGCATCGGAATTAAATAGAAAAGGCACAATGCCGACTTAAGTACAAGAAAACTGACTCTTCTTACTGTCTATGTTTTGAACCATTCCTGTGACGCTAGTTATAGATTCCGATGCTTCACTTCAGGTTTACTGTATCCCTCTGACCGTCGTATTGTGGATGAAACACAGAAATTGCATCGGAATTAAATACAAAAGGCACAATGCCGACTCAAGTACAAGAAGACTGGCTCTTGTTACTGTCTACGTTTTGAACCTTTCTTGTGAGACCGGTTTTAGATTCCGATGCTTCACTTCAGGTTTACTGTATCCCTCTGACCTTCTTATTGACGAGGAAACACAGAAATTGCATCGGAATTAAATACAAAAGGCACAATGCCGACTTATGTACGAGAAGACTGACTCTTCTTACTGTCTAAGATTTGTACCTTTCCTGTGAGACCGTTTTTAGATTCCGATGCTTCACTGCAGGTTTACTGTATCCCTTGGCCCTTCTTATTGTCGACGAAACACAGAAATTGCATCGGAAGTAAATAGAAAAGGCACAATGCCGAATGAAGTACAAGAAAACTGACTCTTCTTACTGTCTATGTTGTGAACCATACCCGTGACACTTGCTATAGATTCCGATGCTTCACTTCAGGTTTACTCTGTCCCTCTGATCGTCTTATTGACGATGAAACACAGAAATTGCATCCGAAATTAATACAAAAGGCACAATGCCGACTTAATTATAAGAAAACTGACTCTTCTTACTGTCTATGCTTTGAACCATTCCTGTGACACTAGTTATGGATTCCGATGCTTTAACCCAGGTTTACTGTATCCCTCTGATCTTCATATTGACGATGAAACACAGGAATAGCAACGGAATTAAATACAAAGGGCACAAAGCCAGCTTAAGTACAAGAAAACTGACTCTTCTTATTGTCTATGTTTTGAACCATTCCTGTGACACTAGTTACAGATTCCGATGCTTCACTTCAGGTTAACTGTATCCCTCTGACCTTCTTATTTACGATGAAACACAGAAATTGCTTCGGAATTAAATACAAAAGGCACAATGCCGACTGAAGTACAAGTAATCTGACGTTTCTTACTGTTTATGTTTTGAACCATTCCTGTGACACTAGTTATAGATTCTGATGCATCACTTCAGGGTTACTGTATCCCTCTGATCTTCTTATTGACGATGAAACACAGATATTGCATCGGAATAAAAATCCAAAAGGCACAACGCCGACTTAAGTACAAGATGTCTGACCTTTCTTACTGTCTATGTTTTAACCATTCCTGTGACACTAGTTATGGATTCCGATGCTTCACTTCACTTTTACTGTATCCCTCTGACCTTCTTATAGACGATGAAACACAGAAATTGCATCGGAAATAAATACAAAAGGCACAATGCCGACTTAAGGACAAGAAAACTGACTCTTCTTACTGTCTATGTTTTGAACCATTCCTGTGACACTAGTTATAGATTCAGATGCTTCACTTCAGGTATACTGCATCCCTCCGACTGTCTTATTGACGATGAAACACAGAAATTGCATCGGATTTAAATACAAAAGGCACAATGCCGACTCAAGTACCAGAAGACTGGCTCTTCTTACTGTCTATGTTATGAACCTTTCCTGTGAGACCGGTTTTAGATTCCGATGCTTCACATCAGGTTTACTGTTTCCCTTTGACCTTCTTATTGACGACGAAACACAGAAATTGCATCGGAATTAAATACAAAAGGCACAATGCCGAATTAAGTACAAGTTAACTGACTCTTCTTACTGTCTATGATTTGCACCATTCCTGTGACACTAGTTATAGATTCCGAAGCTTCACAGCAGGTTTACTGTATCCCTCTGACCTTCTTATTGACGATGAAACACAGAAATTGCATCAGAATTAAATACAAAATGCACAATGCAGACATAAGTACAAGAAAATTTACTCTTCTTACTGTCTATGTTTTGAACCATTCCTGTGAAACAAGTTATGGATTCCGATGCTTCACTTCAGGTTTACTGTATCCCTCTGACCTTCTTATTGACGATGAATCACAGAAATTTCATCGGAAATATATACAAAAGGCACAATGCCGACATAAGTACAAGAAAACTGACTCTTCTTACTGTGTATTTTTTGAACCATTCCTGTGACACTAGTTATAGATTCCGATGCTTCACTTCAGGTTTCCTGTATTCCTCTGACCTTCTTATTGACGATGAAACACAGAAATTGCATCGGAATTAAATACAAAAGGCACAATGCCGACTTAAGTACAAGAAAACTGACGCTTCTATCTGTCTATGATTTGAACGATTCCTGTGACACCAGTTATAGATTTCGATACTTCACTTCAGGTTTACTGTATCCCTCTGACCTTCGTATTGACGATGAAACCCAGAAATTGCATCGGAATTGGATACAAAAGGCACAATGCCGTCTTAGGTACGAGAAGACTAACCTTTCTTACTGTCTATGTTTAGAAGCATTCCTGTGACACTAGTTATAGATTCCGTTGCTTCACTTCAGGTTTACTGTATCCCTCTGACCTACTTATTGACGATGAAACACAGAAATTGCATCGGAATTAAATACAAAAGGCACAATGCCGACTTAAGTACAAGTAAACTGACTCTTCTTACTGTCTATGATTTGAACCATTCCTGTGACACTAGTTATAGATTCCGATGCTTCACATCAGGTTTACTGTATCCCTCTGACCTTCCTATTGACGATGAAACACAGAAATTTCATCGGAATTAAATAGAAAAGGCACAATGCCGACTCAAGTACAAGAAGACTGGCTCTTCTTACTGTCTATGTTTTGAACCATTCCTGTGAAAGTAGTTACGGATTCCGATGCTTCACTTCAGGTTTACTGTATCCCTCTGACATTCTTATTGACGATGAATCACAGAAATTGCATGGGAATTAAAAACAAAAGGCACAATGCCGACTCAAGTAGTAGAAGACTGGCTCTTCTTACTGTCTATGCTTTGAACCTTTCCTGTGAGACCGGTTTTAGATTCCGATGCTTCACCTCACGTTTACTGTATCCCTTGGCCCTTCTTATTGACGACGAAACACAGACATTGCATCGGAATTAAATAGAAAAGGCACAATGCCGACTTAAGTACAAGAAAACTGACTCTTCTTACTGTCTATGTTTTGAACCATACCTGTTACACTAGTTATAGATTCTGATGCCTCACTTCAGGTTTACTGTATCCCTCTGACCTTCTTATTGACGATGAAACACAGAAATTGCAGCGGAATTAAATACAAAAGCCACATTGCCGACTTAAGTACAAGAAAACTGACGCTTCTTACTGTCTATGTTTCGAACCATTCCTCTGACACTAGTTATAGATTCCGATACTTCACTTCAGGTTTACTGTATCCCTCTGACCTTCTTATTGACGATGAAACACTGAAATTGCATCGGAATTAAATACAAAAGGCACAATGCCGACCTAAGTACAAGAAAACTGACTCTTCTTACTGTCTATGTTCTGAACCAGTCCTGTGACACTAGTTATAGATTCCGATGCTTCACTTCAGGTTTACTGTATCCCTCTGACCTTCTTATTGACGATGAAACACAGATATTGCATGGGAATTCAATACAAAAGGCACAATGCCGACTCAAGTACAAGAAGATTGCCTCTTCTTACTATCTATGTTTTGAACCTTTCCTGTGAGACAGGTTTCAGATTCCAATGCTTCACTTCAGGTTTACTGTATGATTTGGACCTTCTTGTTGACGATGAAACACAGAAATTGCATCGGAATTAAATACAAAACGCACAATGCCGACCTAAGTACAAGAAAACTGACTCTTCTTACTGTCTATGTTTTGAACCATTCCTGTGACACTAGTTATAGATTCCGATGCTTCACTTCAGGATTACTGTATCCCTCTGACCTACTTATTAACGATGAAACACAGATATTGCATGGGAATTCAATAAAAAAGGCTCATTGCCGGCTCAAGTACAAGAAGACTGCCTCTTCTTACTGTCTATGTTTTAAACCTTTCCTGTGAGACCGGTTATGGATTCCGATGCTTCACTTCAGGTTTACTCTATCCCTATTACCTTCTTATTGACGATGAAACACAGATATTGCATGGGAATTCAATACAAAAGGCTCAATGCCGACTCAAGTACAAGAAGACTGCCACTTCTTACTGTCTATGTTTTGAACCTTCCCTGTGAGATCGCTTTTAGATTCCGATGCTTCACTTCAGGTTTACTGTATGAATTGGACCTTCTTATTGACGAAGAAACACAGAAATTGCATCGGAATTAAATACAAAACGCACAATGCCGACCTAAGTACAAGAAAACTGACACTTCTTACAGTCTATGATTTGAAAAATTCCTGTGACACTAGTTATAGATTCCGATGCTTCACTTCAGGTTTACTGTATCCCTCTGACCTTCGTATTAACGATGAAACACAGAAATTGCATCGGAATTAAATAGAAGAGGCACAATGCCGACTTAAGTACAAGAAAACTGACTCTTCTTACTGTCTATGCTTTGGACCATTCATGTGACACTAGTTACAGTTTCCGATGCTTCACTTCAGGTTTACTGTATCCCTCTGACCTTCTTATTGACGATGAAACACAGAAATTGCATCGGAATTAAATACAAAAGGCACAATGCCGACGTATGTACAAGAAAACTGACTGTTCTTACTGTCTAAGTTTTGAACCACTCCTGTGACACTAGATATAGATTCCGATGCTTCACTTCAGGTTTACTGTATCCCTCTGACATTCTTATTGACGATGAAACACAGAAATTGCATCGGAATTAAATAGAATATGCACAATGCCGACTTATGTACAAGAAAACTGACTCTTCTTACTGTCTATGTTTTGAACCATTCCTGTGACACTAGTTATAGATTCCGATGCTTCACTTCAGGTTTACTGTATCCCTCGGACCTTCTTATTGACAATGAACCACAGAAATTGCATCGGAATTAAATACAAAATGCACAATGCCGACTCAAGGACTAGAAAACTGGCTCTTCTTACTGTCTATGTTTTGAACATTTCCTGTGAAACCAGTATTAGATTCCGATGCTTGACTTCAGGTTTACTGTATCCCTTGGACCCTCTTATTGACGATGAAACATAGAATTTGCATCGGAATTAAATAGGAAACGCACAATGCCAACTTAAGTACAAGAAAACTGACTCTTCTTCCTGTGTATGTTTTTAACCGTTCCTTCGACTCTAGTTATAGATTCCGAAGCTACACTTCAGGTTTACTGTATCCCTCTGACCTTCTTATTGACGATGAAAAACAGCGGTTGCATCGGAATTAAATACAAAACGCACAATGCCGACTTAAGTACAAGAAAACAGACTCTTCTTACTGTCTATGTTTTGAACCATTCCTGTGACACTAGTTATAGATTCCGATGTTTCACTTCAGGTTTACTGTATCCCTCTAACCATCTTATTCACAATGAAACACAGAAATTACATCGGAATTAAATACAAAAGGCACAATGGAGACTTAAGTACAAGAAAACTGACTCTTCTTACTATCTATGTTTTGAACCATTCCTGTGACACTAGATATAGATTCCGATGCTTCACTTCAGGTTTACTGTATCCCTCTGACCTTCTTATTGACGATGAAACACAGAAAATGCATCGGAATTAAATACAAAAGGCACAAAGCCGACTTAAGTACAAGAAAACTGACGCTTCTTACTGTCTATGATTTGAACCATTCCTCTGACACTAGTTATAGATTCCGATATTTCACTTCAGGTTTACTGTATCCCTCTGACCTTCTTATTGACGATGAAACACTGAAATTGCATCGGAATTAAATACAAAAGGCACAATGCCGACTTAGGTACAAGAATACTGACTCTTATTACTGTCTATGTTTTGAACCATTCCTGTGACACTAGTTATAGATTCCGTTGCTCCACTTCAGGTCTACTGTATCCCTCTGACCTTCTTAATGACGATGAAACACAGTAATTGCATGGGAATTCAATACAAAAGGCTCAATGCCGACTCAAGTACAAGTAGACAGGCTCTTTTTACTGTCTATGTCTTGAACCTTTCCTGTGAGACCGGTTTTGGATTCCGATGCCTCGCTTCAGGTTTACTGTATACCTTGGACCTTCTTATCGACGACGAAACACAGAAATTGCATCGGAATTAAATACAAAACACACAATGCCGACCTAAGTACAAGAAAACTGACACTTCTTAGTGTCTATGATTAGAACCATTCCTGTGACACTAGTTATAGATTCCGATGCTTCACTTCAAGTTTACTGTATCCCTCTGACCTTCGTATTGACGATGAAACACAGAAATTGCATCGGATTTAAATAGAAGAGGCACAATGCCGACTTAAGTACAAGAAAACTGACTCTTCTTACTATCTATGTTTTGAACCATTCATGTGACACTAGTTATAGATTCCGATGCATCACTTCAGGTTTACTGTATCCCTCTGACCTTCTTATTGACGCTGAAACACAGAAATTGCATTGGAATTAAATAAAAAAGGCACAATGACGACTTAATTATAAGAAAACTGACTCTACTTACTGTCTATGAATTGAGCCATTCCTGTGAGACTAGTTATAGATCCCGATGCTTCACTTCATGTTTACTGTATCCCTCTGACCTACTTATTGACCATGAAACACAGAAATTGCATCGGAAGTAAATACAAAAGGCACTTTGGCGACTCAAGTACAGGAAGATCGGCTCATCTTACTGTCTATGTTTTGAACCTTTCCTGTGAGACCAGCTTTAGATTCCGATGCTTGACTTCAGGTTTACTGTATCCCTTGGACCTTCTTATTGATGATCTAACACAGAAATTGCATCGGAATTAAATACAAAAGGCGCAATGCCGACTCAAGTGCCAGAGGACTGGCTCTTCTTACTGTCTCTGTTATGAACCTTTCCTGTGAGACCGGTATTAGATTCCGATGCTTCACTTCAGGTTTACTGTATCCCTTGGGCCTTCTTATTGACGACGAAACACAGAAATTGCATCGGAATTAAATAGAAAAGGCACAATGCCGGGTTAAGTGCAAGAAAACTGACTCCTGTTACTGTCTATGTTTTGAACCATTCCTGTGACACTAGTTATAGATTCCGATGCATCACTTCAGGCTTACTGTATCCCTCTGACCTTCTTATTGACGCTGAAACACAGAAATTGCATTGGAATTAAATAAAAAAGGCACAATGACGACTTAATTATAAGAAAACTGACTCTACTTACTGTCTATGAATTGAGCCATTCCTGTGAGACTAGTTATAGATCCCGATGCTTCACTTCATGTTTACTGTATCCCTCTGACCTACTTATTGACCATGAAACACAGAAATTGCATCGGAAGTAAATACAAAAGGCACTTTGGCGACTCAAGTACAGGAAGATCGGCTCATCTTACTGTCTATGTTTTGAACCTTTCCTGTGAGACCAGCTTTAGATTCCGATGCTTGACTTCAGGTTTACTGTATCCCTTGGACCTTCTTATTGATGATCTAACACAGAAATTGCATCGGAATTAAATACAAAAGGCGCAATGCCGACTCAAGTGCCAGAGGACTGGCTCTTCTTACTGTCTATGTTATGAACCTTTCCTGTGAGACCGGTATTAGATTCCGATGCTTCACTTCTGGTTTACTGTATCCCTTGGACCTTCTTATTGACGACGAAACACAGAAATTGCATCGGAATTAAATAGAAAAGGCACAATGTCGGGTTAAGTGCAAGAAAACTGACTCCTGATACTGTCTATGTTTTGAACCATTCCTGTGACACTAGTTATAGATTCCGATGCATCACTTCAGGTTTACTGTATCCCTCTGACCGCCTTATTGACGATGAAACACAGAAATTTCATCGGAATTAAATTCAAAAGGCACAATGCCAACTTAAGTACAAGTAAAATGACTCTTCTTACTGTCTGTGTTTTGAACCTTTCCTGTGACAGTACTTATAGATTCCGATGCTTCACTTCAGGTTTACTGTATCCCTCTGACCTTCTAATTGACGATGAAACACAGAAATTGCATCGGAATTAAATACAAAAGGCACAATACCGAATTAAGTACAACAAAACTGACTCTTCTTACTGTCTATGTTTTGAACCTTTCCTGTGACACTAGTTATAGCTTCCGATACTTCACTTAAGGTTTACTGTATCCCTCTGACCTTCTTCTTGGCGATGAAACCCAGAAATTGCATCGGAATTAAATACAAAAGGCACAATGCCGACTTAAGTACAAGAAAACTGACTCTTCTTACTGTCTATGTTTTGAACCATTCCTTTGACACTAGTGATAGATACCGATGCTTCACTTCAGGTTCACTGTATCCGCCTGACCTTCGTATTGACGATGAAACACAGAAATTGCATCGGAAATAAACACAAAAGGCACTTTGACGACTCAAGTACAGGCAGATCGGCTCATCTTACTGTCTATGTTTTGAACCTTTCCTGTGAGACCAGCTTTAGATTCCGATGCTTGACTTCAGGTTTTCTGTATCCCTTGGACCTTCGTATTGACGATCAAACACAGAAATTGCATCGGAATTAAATACAAAAGTCACAATGTCGACTTAAGTACAAGAAAACTGACTCTTCTTACTGTCTATGATTTGAACCATTCCTGTGACACTAGTTATAGATTCCGATGCTCCACATAAGGTTTACGGTATCCCTCCGACCTTCTTATTGACGATGAAACCCAGAAATTGCATCGGATTTAAATAGAAAACGCACAATGCCAACTTAAGTACAAGAAAACTGACTCTTCTTACTGTGTATGTTTTTAACCATTCCTGTGACTCTAGTTATAGATTCCGATGCTTCACTTCAGGTTTACTGTATCCCTCTGACCTTCTTATTGACGATGAGAAACAGCAGTTGCATCGGAAATAAATACAAAACGCACAATGCCGACTTAAGTACAAGAAAACTGACTCTTCTTACTGTCTATGATTTGAACCACACCTGTATCACTAGTTATAGATTCCGATGCTTCACTTCAGGTTTACTGTATCCCTCTAACCTTCTTATTGACGATGGAACACAGAAATTACATCATAATTAAATACAAAAGGCACAATGCCGACATAAATACAAGAAAACTGACTCTTCTTACTGCCTATGTTTTGAACCATTCCTGTGACACTAGTTATAGATTCCGATGCTTCACTTCAGGTTTACTCTATCCATGTGACCGTCTTATTGACGATGAAACACAGAAATTGCATCGGAATTAAATACAAAAGGCGCAATGCCGACTCAAGTGCCAGAGGACTGGCTCTTCTTACTGTCTCTGTTATGAACCTTTCCTGTGAGACCGGTATTAGATTCCGATGCTTCACTTCAGGTTTACTGTATCCCTTGGACCTTCTTATTGACGACGAAACACAGAAATTGCATCGGAATTAAATAGAAAAGGCACAATGTCGGGTTAAGTGCAAGAAAACTGACTCCTGTTTTTGTCTCTGTTTTGAACCATTCCTGTGACACTAGTTATAGATTCCGATGCATCACTTCAGGTTTACTGTATCCCTCTGACCTTCTTATTGACGATGAAACACAGAAATTGCATTGGAATTAAATACAAAAGGCACAATGACGACTTAATTATAAGAAAACTTACTCTACTTACTGTCTATTAATTGAGCCATTACTGTGAGACTAGTTATAGATCCCGATGCTTCACTTCAGGTTTACTGTATCCCTCTGACCTTCTTATTGACCATGAAACACAGAAATTGCATCGGAAGTAAATACAAAAGGCACTTTGGCGACTCAAGTACAGGAATATCGGCTCATCTTACTGTCTATGTTTTGAACCTTTCCTGTGAGACCAGCTTTAGATTCCGATGCTTGACTTCAGGTTTACTGTATCCCTTGGACCTTCTTATTGATGATCTAACACAGAAATTGCATCGGAATTAAATACAAAAGGCGCAATGCCGACTCAAGTGCCAGAGGACTGGCTCTTCTTACTGTCTATGTTATCAACCTTTCCTGTGAGACCGGTATTAGATTCCGATGCTTCACTTCTGGTTTACTGTATCCCTTGGACCTTCTTATTGACGACGAAACACAGAAATTGCATCGGAATTAAATAGAAAAGGCACAATGTCGGGTTAAGTGCAAGAAAACTGACTCCTGTTACTGTCTATGTTTTGAACCATTCCTGTGACACTAGTTATAGATTCCGATGCATCACTTCAGGTTTACTGTATCCCTCTGACCTTCTTATTGAAGATTGAAACACAGAAATTGCATCGGAATTAAATTCAAAAGGCACAATGCCAACTTAAGTACAAGTAAAATGACTCTTCTTACTGTCTATGTTTTGAACCTTTCCTGTGACAGTACTTATAGATTCCGATGCTTCACTTCAGGTTTACTGTATCCCTCTGACCTTCTAATTGACGATGAAACACAGAAATTGCATCGGAATTAAATACAAAAGGCACAATACAGAATTAAGTACAACAAAACTGACTCTTCTTACTGTCTATGTTTTGAACCTTTCCTGTGACACTAGTTATAGCTTCCGATACTTCACTTAAGGTTTACTGTATCCCTCTGACCTTCTTCTTGTCGATGAAACCCAGAAATTGCATCGGAATCAAATACAAAAGGCACAATGCCGACTTAAGTACAAGAAAACTGACTCTTCTTACTGTCTATGTTTTGAACCATTCCTGTGACACTAGTGATAGATACCGATGCTTCACTTCAGGTTTACTGTATCCGCCTGACCTTCGTATTGACGATGAAACACAGAAATTGCATCGGACATAAATACAAAAGGCACTTTGACGACTCAAGTACAGGAAGATCGGCTCATCTTACTGTCTATGTTTTGAACCTTTCCTGTGAGACCAGCTTTAGATTCCGATGCTTGACTTCAGGTTTACTGTATCCCTTGGACCTTCGTATTGACGATCAAACACAGAAATTGCATCGGAATTAAATACAAAAGTCACAATGTCGACTTAAGTACAAGAAAACCGACTCTTCTTACTGTCTATGATTTGAACCATTCCTGTGACACTAGTTATAGATTCCGATGCTTCACATAAGGTTTACTGTATCCCTCCGACCTTCTTGTTGACGATGAAACCCAGAAATTGCATCGGAATTAAATAGAAAACGCACAATGCCAACTTAAGTACAAGAAAACTGACTCTTCTTACTGTGTATGTTTTTAACCATTCCTGTGACTCTAGTTATAGATTCCGATGCTTCACTTCAGGTTTACTGTATCCCTCTGACCTTCTTATTGACGATGAGAAACAGCAGTTGCATCGGAATTAAATACAAAACGCACAATGCCGACTTAAGTACAAGAAAACTGACTCTTCTAACTGTCTATGATTTGAACCATTCCTGTATCACTAGTTATAGTTTCCGATGCTTCACTTCAGGTTTACTGTATCCCTCTAACCTTCTTATTGACGATGAAACACAGAAATTACATCATAATTAAATACAAAAGGCACAATGCCGACATAAATACAAGAAAACTGACTCTTCTTACTGCCTATGTTTTGAACCATTCCTGTGACACTAGTTATAGATTCCGATGCTTCACATCAGGTTTACTGTATCCCTCTGACCTTCTTATTGACGATGAAACACAGAAAATTCATCGGAATTAAATACAAAAGGCACAATGCCGACTTTAGTACAAAAAACTGACGCTTCTTATTGTCTATGATTTGAACCATTCCTCTGACACTAGTTATAGATTCCGATACTCCACTTCAGGTTTACTGTATCCCACTGACCTTCTTATTGACGATGAAACACTGAAATTGCATCGGAATTAAATACAAAAGGCACAATGCCGATTTAAGTACAAGAAAACTGACTCTTCTTACTGTCTATGTTTTGAACCATTCCTGTGACACTATGTATAGATTCCGTTGCTTCACGTCAGGTTTACTATATCCCTCTGACCTTCTTATTGACAATGAAACACAGTAATTGCATGGGAATTCAATACAAAAGGCTCAATGCCGACTCAAGTACAAGTAGACAGGCTCTTCTTACTGTCTATGCCTTGAAACTTTCCTGTGAGACCGGTTTTGGATTCCGATGCTTCACTTCAGGTTTACTGTATCCCTTGGACCTTCTTATCGACGACGAAACACCGAAATTGCATCGGAATTAAATACAAAACGTGTAATGCCGTCGTAAGTACAAGAAAACTGACACTTCTTAGTGTCTATGATTAGAACCATTCCTGTGACACTACTTATAGATTCCGATTCCTCACTTCAGGTTTACTGTATCCCTCAGACCCTCTTATTGACGATGAAACACAGAAATTGCTTCGGAATGAAATACAAAAGGCACAATGCCGACTCAAGTACAAGAAGGCTGGCTCATCTTACTGTCTACGTTTTGAACCATTCCTGTGACACTAGTTATAGATTCCGATGCTTCACTTCAGGTTTACTGTATCCCTCTGACCTTCGTATTGACGATGAAACACAGAAATTGCGTCGAATTTAATCAGAAAAGTCACAATGTCGACTTAAGTACAAGAAAACTGACTGTTCTTACTGTCTATGTTTTGAACCATTCATGTGACACTAGTTATAGTTTCCGATGCTTCACTTCAGGTTTACTGTATCCTTCTGACCTTCTTATTGACGATGAAACACAGAAATTGCATCGGAATTAAATACAAAAGGCACAATGCCGACTTAAGTACAAGAGAACTGACTCTTCTTACTGTCTATGTTTTGAATCATTCCTGTGACAGCAGTTAGAGATTCCGATGCTTCACTTCAGGTCTACTGTATCCCTCTGACTTTCTTATTGACGATGAAACACAGAAATTGCATCGGTATTAAATACGAAAGGCACAATGCCGACGTAAGTACAAGAAAACTGACTCTACTTACTGTCTATGATCTGAACCATTCCTGTGACACTAGTTATAGATTCCGATGCTTCTTTTGAGGTTTACTGCATCCCTCCGACTTTCTTATTGGCGATGAAACACAGAAATTGCATCGGAATTAAATACAAAAGTCACAGTGCCGACTTAATTATAAGAAAACTGACACTTCTTACTGTTTATGCATTGAACCATTCCTGTGACATTAATTATAGATTCCTATACTTCACTTCAGGTTTACTGTATCCCTTGGACCTTCATATTGACGATGAAACACAGAAATTGCATCGGAATTAAATACAAAAAGCACAATGACGACTTAAGTACAAGAAGACTAACTCTTCCTACTTTCTAAGATTTGAACCATTCCTGTGACACTAGTTATAGATTCCGATGCCCTTACTCCAGGTTTACTGTATCCCTTGGACCTTCTTATTGACGATGAAACACAGAAATTGCATCGTAATTAAATACAAAAGGCACAATGCCGACTTAAGTACAAGAAGACTGACTCTTCCTACTGTCTAAGTTCAGAAAAATTCCTGTGACACTAGTTATAGATTCCGTTGCTTCACTTCTGGTCTACTGTATCCCTCTGACCTTCTTATTGACGATGAAACACAGTAATTGCATGGGAATTCAATGCAAAAGGCTCAATGCCGACTCAAGTACAAGTAGACAGGCTCTTCTTACTGTCTATGTCTTGAACCTTTCCTGTGAGACCGGTTTTGGATTCCGATGCCTCACTTCAGGTTTACTGTATACCTTGGACCTTCTTATCGACGACGAAACACAGAAATTGCATCGGAATTAAATACAAACCACACAATGCCGACCTAAGTACAAGAAAACTGACACTTCTTAGTGTCTATGATTAGAACCATTCCTGTGGCACTAGTTATAGATTCCGATGCTTCACTTCAAGTTTACTGTATCCCTCTGACCTTCGTATTGACGATGAAACACAGAAATTGCATCGGATTTAAATAGAAGAGGCACAATGCCGACTTAAGTACAAGAAAACTGACTGTTCTTACTGTCTATGTTTTGAACCATTCATGTGACACTAGTTATAGTTTCCGATGCTTCACTTCAGGTTTACTGTATCCCTCTGAGCTTCTTATTGACGATGAAACACAGAAATTGCATCGGAATTAAATACAAAAGGCACAATGCCGACGTAAGTACAAGAAAACTGACTGTTCTTACTGTCTATGTTTTGAACCACTCCTGTGACACTAGATATAGATTCCGATGCTTCACTTCATTTTTACTGTATACCTCTGACATTCTTATTGACGATGAAACGCAGTAGTTGCATCGGAATTAAATAGAAAAGGCACAATGCCGACTTATGTACAAGAAGACTGATTCTTCTTACTGTCTATGTTTTGAACCATACCTGTGACACTAGTTATAGATTCCGATGCTTCACTTCAGGTTTACTCTATCCATGTGACCGTCTTATTGACGATGAAACACAGAAATTGCATCGGAATTAAATACAAAAGGCGCAA
This sequence comes from Schistocerca americana, assembly GCF_021461395.2. Lineage (NCBI taxonomy): Eukaryota > Metazoa > Arthropoda > Insecta > Orthoptera > Acrididae > Schistocerca > Schistocerca americana. The sequence continues at coordinate 589,889 of NW_025725790.1, read as the reverse complement.
TGCCGACTCAAGTGCCAGAGGACTGGCTCTTCTTACTGTCTCTGTTATGAACCTTTCCTGTGAGACCGGTATTGGATTCCGATGCATCACTTCAGGTTTACTGTATCCATCTGACCTTCTTATTGACGCTGAAACACAGAAATTGCGTTGGAATTAAATACAAAAGGCACAATGACGACTTAATTATAAAAAAACTGACTCTACTTACTGTCTATGAATTGAGCCATTCCTGTGAGACTAGTTATAGATCCCGATGCTTCACTTCAGGTTTACTGTATCCCTCTGACCTTCTTATTGACCATGAAACACAGAAATTGCATCGGAAGTAAATACAAAAGGCACTTTGACGACTCAAGTACAGGAAGATCGGCTCATCTTACTGTCTATGTTTTGAACCTTTCCTGTGAGACCAGCTTTAGATTCCGATGCTTGACTTCAGGTTTACTGTATCCTTTAGACCTTCTTATTGATGATCTAACACAGAAATTGCATCGGAATTAAATACAAAAGGCGCAATGCCGACTCAAGTGCCAGAGGACTGGCTCTTCTTACTGTCTATGTTATGAACCTTTCCTGTGAGACCGGTATTAGATTCCGATGCTTCAATTCTAGTTTACTGTATCCCTTGGACCTTCTTATTGACGACGAAACACAGAAATTGCATCGGAATTAAATAGAAAAGGCACAATGTCGGGTTAAGTGCAAGAAAACTGACTCCTGTTACTGTCTATGTTTGAACCATTCCTGTGACACTAGTTATAGATTCCGATGCATCACTTCAGGTTTACTGTATCCCTCTGACCTTCTTATTGAAGATTGAAACACAGAAATTGCATCGGAATTAAATACAAAAGCCACAATGCAGACTTAAGTACAAGAAAACTGACTCTTCTTACTGTCTATGTTTTGAACCATTCCTGTGACGCTAGTTATAGATTCCGATGCTTCACTTCAGGTTTACTGTATCCCTCTGACCGCCTTATTGACGATGAAACACAGAAATTTCATCGGAATTAAATTCAAAAGGCACAATGCCAACTTATGTACAAGTAAAATGACTCTTCTTACTGTCTATGTTTTGAACCTTTCCTGTGACAGTACTTATAGATTCCGATGATTCACTTCAGGTTTACTGTATCCCTCTGACCTTCTAATTGACGATGAAACACAGAAATTGCATCGGAATTAAATACAAAAGGCACAATACCGAATTAAGTACAACAAAACTAACTCTTCTTTCTGTCTATGATTTGAACCTTTCCTGTGACACTAGTTATAGCTTCCGATCCTTCACTTAAGGTTTACTGTATCCCTCTGACCTTCTTCTTGTCGATGAAACCCAGAAATTGCATCGGAATTAAATACAAAAGGCACAATGCCGACTTAAGTACAAGAAAACTGACTCTTCTTACTGTCTATGTTTTGAACCATTCCTGTGAAACTAGTGATAGATACCGATGCTTCACTTCAGGTTTACTGTATCCGCCTGACCTTCGTATTGACGATGAAACACAGAAATTGCATCGGAAATAAACACAAAAGGCACTTTGACGACTCAAGTACAGGAAGATCGGCTCATCTTACTGTCTATGTTTTGAACCTTTCCTGTGAGACCAGCTTTAGATTCCGATGCTTGACTTCAGGTTTACTGTATCCCTTGGACCTTCTTATTGACGATCAAACACAGAAATTGCATCGGAATTAAATAGAAAAGTCACAATGTCGACTTAAGTACACGAAAACTGACTCTTCTTACTGTCTATGATTTGAACCATTCCTGTGACACTAGTTATAGATTCCGATGCTTCACTTAAGGTTTACTGTATCCCTCCGACCTACTTATTGACGATGAAACCCAGAAATTGCATCGGAATTAAATAGAAAACGCACAATGCCAAGTTAAGTACAAGAAAACTGACTCTTCTTACTGTGTATGTTTTTAACCATTCCTGTGACTCTAGTTATAGATTCCGATGCTACACTTTAGGTTTACTGTATCCCTCGGACCTTCTTATTGACGATGAGAAACAGCAGTTGCATCGGAATTAAATACAAAACGCAGAATGCCGACTTAAGTACAAGAAAACTGACTCTTCTTACAGTCTATGATTTGAACCATTCCTGTAACACTAGTTATATATTCCGATGCTTCACTTCAGGTTTACTGTATCCCTCTAACCTTCTTATTGACGATGAAACACAGAAATTACATCATAATTAAATACAAAAGGCACAATGCCGACTTAAGTACAAGAAAACTGACTCTTCTTACTGTCTATGTTTTGAACCATTCCTGTGACACTATTTATAGATTCCGTTGCTTCACTTCAGGTTTACTATATCCCTCTGACCTTCTTATTGACAATGAAACACAGTAATTGCATGGGAATTCAATACAAAAGGCTCAATGTCGACTCAAGTACAAGTAGACAGGCTCCTCTTACTGTCTATGTCTTGAACCTTTCCTGTGAGACCGGTTTTGGATTCCGATGCTTCACTTCAGGTTTACTGTATCCCTTGGACCTTCTTATCGACGACGAAACACCGAAATTGCATCGGAAGTAAATACAAAACGCATAATGCCGTCGTAAGTACAAGAAAACTGACACTTCTTAGTGTCTATGATTAGAACCATTAATGTGACACTAAATATAGATTCCGATACCTCACTTCAGGTTTACTGTATCCCTCTGACCCTCTTATTGACGATGAAACACAGAAATTGCTTCGGAATGAAATACAAAAGGCACAATGCCGACTCAAGTACAAGAAGGCTGGCTCATCTTACTGTCTACGTTTTGAACCATTCCTGTGACACTAGTTACAGATTCCGATGCTTAACTTCAGGATTACTGTATCCCTCTGACCTTCGTATTGACGATGAAACACAGAAATTGCATCGGATTTAAATAGAAAAGTCACAATGTCGACTTAAGTACAAGAAAACTGACTCTTCTTACTGTCTATGTTTTCAACCATTCATGTGACACTAGTTATAGTTTCCGATGCTTCACTTCATGTTTACTGTATCCCTCTGACCTTCTTATTGACGATGAAACACAGAAATTGCATCGGAATTAAATACAAAAGGCACGATGCCGACTTAAGTACAAGAGAACTGACTCTTCTTACTGTCCATGTTTTGAACCATTCCTGTGACAGCAGTTAGAGATTCCGATGCTTCACTTCAGGTCTACTGTATACCTCTGACTTTCTTATTGACGATGAAACACAGAAATTGCATCGGTATTAAATACGAAAGGCACAATGCCGACGTAAGTACAAGAAAACTGACTCTACTTACTGTCTATGATCTGAACCATTCCTGTGACACTAGTTATAGATTCCGATGCTTCTTTTCAGGTTTACTGTATCCCTCCGACTTTCTTATTGGCGATGAAACACAGAAATTGCATCGGAATTAAATACAAAAGTCACAATGCCGACTTAATTATAAGAAAACTGACATTTCTTACTGTTTATGCATTGAACCATTCCTGTGACATTAATTATAGATTCCGATACTTCACTTCAGGTTTACTGTATCCCTTGGACCTTCATATTGACGATGAAACACAGAAATTGCATCGGAATTAAATACAAAAGGCACAATGCCGGCTTAAGTACAAGAAGACTAACTCTTCCTACTGTCTAAGATTTGAACCATTCCTGTGACACTAGTTATAGATTCCGATGCCTCACTCCAGGTTTACTGTATCCCTTGGACCTTCTTATTGACGATGAAACACAGAAATTGCATCGGAATTAAATACAAAAGGCACAATGCCGACTGAAGTACAAGAAGACTGACTCTTCCTACTGTCTAAGTTCAGAAAAATTCCTGTGACACTAGGTATAGATTCCGATGCTTGACTTCAGGTTTACTGTATCCCTCTGACCTTCCTATTGACGATGAAACACAGAAATTGCATCGGAATTAAATACAAAAGGCACAATGCCGAAGTAAGTACAAGTAAACTCACTCTTCTTACGGTCTATGTTTTGTACCTTTCCTGTGACTCTAGTGATAGATTCCGATGCTTCACTTCAGGTTTACTGTATCCCTCTGACCTTCTTATTGACGATGAAACACAGAAATTGCATCGGAATTAAATACAAAAGGCACAATGCCGACTTCAGTACAAGAAAAGTGACGCTTCTTACTGTCTATGCTTTGAACCATTCCTGTGACACTAGTTATAGATGCCGATACTTCACTTCATGTTTATTGTATCCCTCTGACCTTCTTATTGACGATGAAACCCAGAAATTGCATCGGAATTAAATACAAAAGGCACAATGCCGACTTAAGTACAAGAAAACTGACTCTTCTTACTGTCTATGTCTTGAACCATTCCTGTGACACTAGTTATAGATACCGATGCTTCACTTCAGGTTTACTGTATCCCTCTGACCTTCGTATTTACAATGAAACACAGAAATTGCACCCGAAATATACACAAAAAGCACTTTGACGACTCAAGTACAGGAAGATCGGCCCTTCTTAATGTCTATGTTTTGAACCTTTCCTGTGAGACCAGTTTTAGATTCCGATGCTTGACTTCAGGTTTACTGTATCCCGTGGACCTTCTTATTGACGATGAAACACAGAAATTGCATCGGAATTAAATAGTAAACGCACAATGCCAACTTAAGTACAACAAAACTGACACTTCTTACTGTGTATGTTTTTAACCATTCCGGTGACACTAGTTATAGATTCCGATGCTTCACTTCAGGTTTACTGTATCCCTCTGACCATCTTATTGACGATGAAGAACAGCTATTGCATCGGAATTAAATACAAAACGCACAATGCCGACTTATGTACAAGTAAACTCACTCTTCTTACTGTCTATGTTTTGAACCATTCCTGTGACACTAGTTATAGATTCAGATGCTTCACTTCAGGTTTACTGTATCCCTCTGACCTTCTTATTGACGATGAAAAACAGCAGTTGCATCGGAATTAAATACAAAACGCACAATGCCGACTTAAGTACAAGAAAACTGCCTCTTTTACTGTCTGTGTTTTGAACCATTCCTGTATCACTAGTTATAGATTCCGATGCTTCACTTCAGGTTTACTGTATCCCTCTAACCTTCTTATTGACGATGAAACACAGAAATTACATCATAATTACATACAAAAGGCACAATGCCGACATAAATACAAGAAAACTGTCTCTTCTTACTGTCTATGTTTTGAACCATTCCTGTGACACTAGTTATAGATTCCGATACTTCACTTCAGGTTTACTGTATCCCTCTGACCTTCTTATTGACGATGAAACACAGAAAATGCATCGGAATTAAATACAAAAGCCACAATGCCGACTTAAGTACAAGAAAACTGACTCTTCTTACTGTCTATTTTTGAACCATTCCTGTGACACTATTTATAGATTAAGTTGCTTCACTTCAGGTTTACTGTATCCCTCTGACCTTCTTATTGACAATGAACCACAGTAATAGCATGGGAATTCAATACAAAAGGCTCAATGCCGAATCATGTACAAGTAGACAGGCTCTTCTTACTGTCTATGTCTTGAACCTTTCCTGTGAGACCGGTTTTGGATTCCGATGCTTCACTTCAGGTTTACTGTATCCCTTGGACCTTCTTATCGACGACGAAACACCGAAATTGCATCGGAATTAAATACAAAACGCACAATGCCGACCTAAGTACAAGAAAACTGACACTTCTTAGTGTCTATGATTAGAACCATTCCTGTGTCACTAGTTATAGATTCCGATGCCTCACTTCAGGTTTACTGTATCCCTCTGACCCTCTTAATGACGATGAAACACAGAAATTGCTTCGGAATTAAATACAAAAGGCACAATGCCGACTCATGTACAAGAAGGCTGGCTCATCTCACTGTCTACATTTGAACCATTCCTGTGACACTAGTTGTAGATTCCGATGCTTCACTTCAGGTTTACTGTATCCCTCTGACCTTCTTATTGACGAAGAAACACAGAAATTGCATCGGATTTAAATAGAAAAGTCACAATGTGGACTTAAGTACAAGAAAACTGACTCTTCTTACTGCCTATGTTTTGAACCATTCATGTGACACTAGTTATAGTTTCCGATGCTTCACTTCAGGTTTACTGTATCCCTCTGACCTTCTTATTGACGATGAAACACAGAAATTGCATCAGAATTAAATACAAAAGGCACAATGCCGACTTAAGTACAAGAGAACTGACTCTTCTTACTGTCTATGTTTTGAACCATTCCTGTGACAGCAGTTAGAGATTCCGATGCTTCACTTCAGGTCTACTGTATCCCTCTGACTTTCTTATTGACGATGAAACACAGAAATTGCATCGGAATTAAATACAAAAGTCACAATGCCGACTTAATTATAAGAAAACTGACACTTTTACTGTTTATGCATTGAACCATTCCTGTGACATTAGTTATAGATTCCGATACTTCACTTCAGGTTTAGTGTATCCCTTGGACCTTCATATTGACGATGTAACACAGAAATTGCATCAGAATTAAATAAAAAAGGCACAATGCCGACTTAAGTACAAGAAGACTGACTCTTCCTACTGTCTAAGTTCAGAACAATTCCTGTGACACTAGTTATAGATTCCGATGCTTCACTTCAGATTTACTGTATCCCTCTGACCTTCTTATTCACGATGAAACACAGAAATTGCATCGGAATTAAATACAAATGGCACAATGCCGAAGTAAGTACAAGTAAACTGACTCTTCTTACTGTCTATGTTTTGAACCTTTCCTGTGACTCTAGTTATAGATTCCGATGCTTCACTTCAGGTTTACTGTATCCCTCTGACCTTCTTACTGACGATGAAACACAGAAATTGCATCGGAATTAAATACAAAAGGCACAATGCCGACTTCAGTACAAGAAAACTGACGCTTCTTACTGTCTATGCTTTGAACCATTCCTGTGACCCTAGTTATAGATGCCGATACTTCACTTCATGTTTATGTATCCCTCTGACCTTCTTATTGACGATGAAACCCAGAAATTGCATCGGAATTAAATACAAAAGGCACAATGCCGACTTAAGTACAAGAAATTTGACTCATCCTACTGTCTATGTCTTGAACCATTCCTGTGTCACTAGTTATAGATACTGATGCTTCACTTCAGGTTTACTGTATCCCTCTGACCTTCGTATTGACAATGAAACACAGAAATTGCATCGGAATTAAATACAAAAGTCACAATGCCGACTTAATTATAAGAAAACTGACACTTCTTACTGTTTATGCATTGAACCATTCCTGTGACATTAGTTATAGATTCCGATACTTCACTTCAGGTTTAGTGTATCCCTTGGACCTTCATATTGACGATGTAACACAGAAATTGCATCGCAATTAAATACAAAAGGCACAATGCCGACTTAAGTACAAGAAGACTAACTCTTCCTACTGTCTAAGATTTGAACCATTCCTGTGACACTAGTTATAGATTCCGATGCCTCACTCCAGGTTTACTGTATCCCTTGGACCTTCTTATTGACGATGAAACACAGAAATTGCATCGGAATTAAATACAAAAGGCACAATGCTGACTTAAGTACAAGAAGACGGACTCTTCCTACTGTCTAAGTTCAGAACAATTCCTGTGACACTAGTTATAGATTCCGATGCTTCACTTCAGGTTTACTGTATCCCTCTGACCTTTTTATTGACGATGAAACACAGAAATTGCATCGGAATTAAATACAAAAGGCACAATGCCGAAGTAAGTACAAGTAAACTGACTCTTCTTACTGTCTATGTTTTGAACCTTTCCTGTGACTCTAGTTATAGATTCCGATGCTTCACTTCAGGTTTACTGTATCCCTCTGACCTTCTTATTGACGATGAAACACAGAAATTGCATCGGAATTAAATACAAAAGGCACAATGCCGACTTCAGTACAAGAAAACTGACGCTTCTTACTGTCTATGCTTTGAACCATTCCTGTGACACTAGTTATTGATACCGATGCTTCACTTCAGGTTTACTGTATCCCTCTGACCTTCTTATTGACGATGAAACACAGAAATTGCATCGGAAATAAACACAAAAGGCACTTTGGCGACTCAAGTACAGGAAGACTGACTCTTCCTACTGTCTATGTTTAGAACCATTCCTGTGACACTAGTTATAGATTCCGATGCTTCACTTCCGGTTTACTGCATCCCTCTGAACTTCCTATTGACGATGAAACACAGGAATTGCTTTGGAATTAAATACAAAAGGCACAATGCCGACTCAAGTACAAGAAAACTGACGCTTCTATCTGTCTACGATTTGAACCATTCCTGTGACACTAGTTATAGATTTCGATACTTCACTTCAGGTTTACTGTATCCCTCTGACATTCTTATTGACGATGAAACACGGAAATTGCATCGGAATTAAATACAAAAGGCACAATGCCGAATTAAGTACAAGTAAACTGACTCTTCTTACTGTCTACGTTTTTAACCATTCCTGTGACACTAGTTATAGATTCCGATGCTTCACATCCGGTTTACTGTATCCCTCTCACTTTCTTATTGACGATGAAAAACAGAAATTGCATCGGAATTAAATACAAAAGGCACAATGCCTACTCAAGTACAAGAAGACTGGCTCTTCTTACTGTCTATGTTTTGAACCTTTCCCCTGTGACCGGTTTTAGATTCCGATGCTTCACTTTACGTTTACTGTATTCCTTGGCCCTTCTTATTGACGACGAAACACAGACATTGCATCGGAATTAAATAGAAAAGGCACAATGCCAACTTAAGTACAGGAAAACTGACTCTTCTTACTGTCTATGTTTTGAACCATACCTGTGACACTAGTTATAGACTCCGATGCTTCACTTCAGTTTTACTCTATCCCTCTGACCGTCTTATTGACGATGAAACGCAGGAATTTCATTGGAATTAAATACAAAAGGCACAATGCCAACTTAAGTACAAGTAAACTGACTCTTCTTACTGTCTAAGTTCTGAACCAATCCTGTGACAGTAGTTATGGATTCCGATGCTTCACTACAGGTTTACTGTATCCCTCTGACCTTCTTATTGACGAAGAAACACGGAAATTGCATCGGAATTAAATACAAAAGGCACAATGCCGAATTAAGTACAAGTAAACTGACTCTTCTTACTGTATATGTTTTGAACCATTCCTGTGACACTAGTTATAGATTCCGATGCTTCACATCCGGTTTACTGTATCCCTCTCACCTTCTTATTGACGATGAAAAACAGAAATTGCATCGGAATTAAATACAAAAGGCACAATGCCGACATAAGTACAAGAATACTGACTCCTCTTACTGTCTATGTTTGGAACCATTCCTGTGACACTAGTTATAGATTCCGATGCTTCACTTCAGATTTACTGTATCCCTCTGACCTTCTTATTGACGATGAAACACAGAAATTATATCGGAATTAAAGAGAAAAGTCACAATGCCGACATAAGTACAAGAAAACCGACTCTTCTTAATGTCTATGTTTTGAACCATTCCTGTGACACTAGTTATAGATTCCGATTCCTCACTTCAGGTTTACTGTATCCCTCTGACCTTCTTATTGACGATGAAACACAGAAATTGCAGCGGAAGTAAATACAAAAGGCACATTGCCGACTTAAGTACAAGAAAACTGACTCTTCTTACTGCCTATGTTCTGAACCAGTCCTGTGACACTAATTATAGATTCCGATGCTTCACTTCGGGTTTACTGTATCCCTCTGACCTTCTTATTGACGATGAAACACAGATATTGCATGGGAATTCAATACAAAAGGCACAATGCCGCCTCAAGTACAAGAAGACTGCCTCTTCTTACTACCTATGTTTTGAACCTTTCCTGTGAGACAGGTTTCAGATTCCAATGCTTCACTTCAGGTTTACTGTATGATTTGGACCTTCTTGTTGACGATGAAACACAGAAATTGCATCGGAATTAAATACAAAACGCACAATGCCGACCTAAGTACAAGATAACTGACACTTCTTACTGTCTATGATTTGAAAAATTCCTGTGACACTAGTTATAGATTCCGATGCTTCACTTCAGGTTTACTGTATCCCTCTGACCTTTTTATTGAAGATGAAACACAGAAATTGCATCGGAATTTAATACAAAAGGCACAATGCCGGCTCTAGTACAAGAAGGATGGCTCATCTTACTGTCTATGTTTTGAACCATTCCTGTGACACTAGTTATAGATTCCGATGCTTCACTTCAGGTTAACTGTATCCCTCTGACCTTCGAATTGACGATGAAACACAGAAATTGCATCGGATTTAAATAGAAGAGGCACAATGCCGACATAAGTACAAGAAAACTGACTCTTCTTACTGTCTATGTTTTGAACCATTCATGTGACACTAGTTATAGTTTCCGATGCTTAATTTCAGGTTTACTGTATCCCTCTGACCTTCTTGTTGACAGTGAAACACAGAAATTGCATCGGAATTAAATGCAAAAGGCACAATGCCGACTTAAGTATAAGAAAACTGACTGTTCTTACTGTCTATTTTTTGAACCACTCCTGTGACACTAGATATAGATTCCGATGCTTCACTTCAGGTTTACTGTATCCCTCTGGCATTCTTATTGACGATGAAACACAGAAATTGCATCGGAATTAAATAGAATATGCACAATGCCGACTTATGTACAAGAAAACTGACTCTTCTTACTGTCTATGGTTTGAATCATTCCTGTGACACTAGTTATAGATTCCGATGCTTCACTTCAGGTTTACTGTATCCCTCGGACCTTCTCATTGACGATGAAACACAGAAATTGCAGCGGAATTAAATACAAAATGCACAATGCCGACTCAAGTACTAGAAAACTGGCTCTTTTTACTGTCTATGATTTGAAAATTTCCTGTGAGAGCGGTTTTAGATTCCGATGCTGCTCTTGAGGTTTACTGTATCGCTTGGCCCTACTTATTGACGACGAAATACAGAAATTGCATCGGAATGAAATAGAAAAGGCACAATGCCGACTTAAGTACAGGCAAACTGACTCTTCTTACTGTGTATGTTTTGAACCATACCTGTGACACTAGTTATAGATTCTGATGCTTCACTTCAGGTTTACTCTATCCATCTGACCGTCTTATTGACGATGAAACACAGAAATTGCATCGGAATTAAATACAAAAGGCACAATGCCGACTCATGTGCCAGAAGACTGGCTCTTCTTACAGTATATGCTATGATACTTTCCGTTGAGACCGGTTTTAGATTCCGATGCTTCACTTCAGGTTTACTGTATCCCTTGGACCGTCTTATTGACGACGAAACACAGAAATTGCATGGGAATTAAATAGAAAAGGCACAATGCCGGGTTAAGTACAAGAAAACTGACTCCTCCTACTGTCTATGTTTGGAACTATTCCTGTGACACTAGTTATAGATTCCGATGCATCACTTCAGGTTTACTGTATCCCTCTGACCTACGTATTAACGATGAAACACAGGTTATGCATGGGAATTCAATACAAAAGTCTCATTGCCGGCTCAAGTACAAGAAGACTGCCTCTTCTTACTGTCTATGTTTTGAACCTTTCCTGTGAGACCGGTTATAGATTCCGATGCTTCACTTCAGGTTTACTGTATCCCTCTGACCTTCTTATTGACGATGAAACACAGATATTGCATGGGAATTCAATACAAAAGGCTCAATGCCGACTCAAGTACAAGAAGACTGCCACTTCTTACTGTCTATGTTTTGAACCTTTCCTGTGAGATCGCTTTTAGATTCCGATGCTTCACTTCAGGTTTACTGTAAGCCTTGGACCTTCTTATTGACGAAGAAACACAGAAATTGCATCGGAATTAAATACAAAACGCACAATGCCGACCTAAGTACAAGAAAACTGACACTTCTTACTGTCTATGATTTGAAAAATTCCTGTGACACTAGTTATAGATTCCGATGCTTCACTTCAGGTTTACTGTATCCCTCTGACCTTCGTATTAACGATGAAACACAGAATTTGCATCGGAATTAAATAGAAGAGGCACAATGCCGACTTAAGTATAAGAAAACTGACTCTTCTTACTGTCTATGCTTTGAACCATTCATGTGACACTAGTTACAGTTTCCGACGCTTCACTTCAAATTTACTGTATCCCTCTGACCTTCTTATTGACGATGAAACACAGAAATTGCATCGGAATTAAATACAAAAGGCACAATGCCGACGTATGTACAAGAAAACTGACTGTTCTTACTGTCTAAGTTTTGAACCACTCCTGTGACACTAGATATAGATTCCGATGCTTCACTTCAGGTTTACTGTATCCCTCTAACCTTCTTATTGACGATGAAACACAGAAATTAAATCGGAATTAAATACAGAAGGCACAATGCCGACATAAGTACAAGAAAACTGACTCTTCTTACTATCTATGTTTTGAACCATTCCTGTGACACTAGTTATAGATTCCGATGCTTCACTTCAGGTTTACTGTATCCCTCTGACCTTCTTATTGACGATGAAACACAGAAAATGCATCGGAATTAAATACAAAAGGCACAAAGCCGACTTAAGTACAAGAAAACTGACGCTTCTTACTGTCTATGATTTGAACCATTCCTCTGACACTAGTTATAGATTCCGATACTTCACTTCAGGTTTACTGTATCCCTCTGACCTTCTTATTGACAATGAAACACTGAAATTGCATCGGAATTAAATACAAAAGGCACAATGCCGACTTAGGTACAAGAAAACTGACTCTTATTACTGTCTATGTTTTGAACCATTCCTGTGACACTAGTTATAGATTCCGTTGCTTCAATTCAGGTCTACTGTATCCCTCTGACCTTCTTATTGACGATGAAACACAGTAATTGCATGGGAATTCAATACAAAAGGCCCAATGCCGACTCAAGTACAAGTAGACAGGCTCTTCTTACTGTCTATGTCTTAAACCTTTCCTGTGAGACCGGTTTTGGATTCCGATGCTTCACTTCAGGTTTACTGTATACCTTGGACCTTCTTATCGACGACGAAACACAGAAATTGCATCGGAATTAAATACAAAACGCACAATGCCGACCTAAGTACAAGAAAAGTGACACTTCTTAGTGTCTATGATTAGAACCATTCCTGTGACACTAGTTATAGATTCCGATGCTTCACTTCAGGTTTACTGTATCCCTCTGACCTTCGTATTGACGATGAAACACAGAAATTGCATCGGAATTAAATACAAAAGGCGCAATGCCGACTCAAGTGCCACAGGACTGGCTCTTCTTACTGTCTATCTTATGAACCTTTCCTGTGAGACCGGTATTAGATTCCGATGCTTCACTTCAGGTTTACTGTATCCCTTGGACCTTCTTATTGACGACGAAACACAGAAATTGCATCAGAATTAAATAGAAAAGGCACAATGTCGGGTTAAGTGCAAGAAAACTGACTCCTGTTACTGTCTATGTTTTGAACCATTCCTGTGACACTAGTTATAGATTCCGATGCATCACTTCAGGTTTACTGTATCGTTCTGACCTTCTTATCGACGCTGAAACACAGAAATTGCATTGGAATTAAATACAAAAGGCACAATGCCGACTTAATTATAAGAAAACTGACTCTACTTACTGTCTATGATTTGAACCATTCCTGTGATACTAGTTATAGATCCCGATGCTTCACTTCAGGTTTACTGTATCCCTCTGACCTTCTTATTGACCATGAAACAGAGAAATTGCATCGGAAGTAAATACAAAAGGCACTTTGGCGACTCAAGTACAGGAAGACTGGCTCTTCTTACTGTCTATGTTTGAACCTTTCCTGTGAGACCAGTTTTAGATTCCGATGCTTGACTTCTGGTTTACTGTATCCCTTGGACCTTCTTATTGAAGATTGAAACACAGAAATTGCATCGGAAATAAATACAAAAGTCACAATGCAGACTTAAGTACAAGAAAACCCTACTCTTCTTACTGCCTATGTTTTGAACCATTCCTGTGACGCTAGTTATAGATTCCGATGCTTCACTTCAGGTTTACTGTATCCCTCTGACCTTCTAATTGACGATGAAACACAGAAATTGCATCGGAATTAAATACAAAAGGTACAATACCGAATTAAGTACAACAAAACTGACTCTTCTTACTGTCTATGTTTTGAACCTTTCCTGTGACAGTAGTTATAGCTTCCGATACTTCACTTAAGGTTTACTGTATCCCTCTGACCTTCTTCTTGTCGATGAAACCCAGAAATTGCATCGGAATTAAATACAAAAGGCACAATGCCGACTTAAGTACAAGAAAACTGACTCTTCTTACTGTCTATGTTTTGAACCATTCCTGTGACACTAGTGATAGATACCGATACTTCACTTCAGGTTTACTGTATCCGCCTGACCTTCGTATTGACGATGAAACACAGAAATTGCATCGGAAATAAACACAAAAGGCACTTTGACGACTCAAGTACAGGAAGATCGGCTCATCTTACTGTCTATGTTTTAACCATTCCTGTGAGACCAGCTACAGATTCCGATGCTTGACTTCAGGTTTAATGTATCCCTTGGACCTTCTTATTGACGATCAAACACAGAAATTGCATCGGAATTAAATACAAAAGTCACAATGTCGACTTAAGTACAAGAAAACTGACTCTTCTTACTGTCTACGTTTTGAACCATTCCTGTGACACTAGTTATAGATTCCGATGCATCACCTCAGGTTTACTGTATCCCTCCGACCTTCTTATTGACGATGAAACCCAGAAATTGCATCGGAATTAAATAGAAAACGCACAATGCCAACTTAAGTACAAGAAAACTGACTCTTCTTACTGTGTATGTTTTTAACCATTCCTGTGACTCTAGTTATAGATTCCGATGCTTCACTTCAGGTTTACTGTATCCCTCTGACCTTCTTATTGACGATGAAAAACAGCAGTTGCATCGGAATTAAATACAAAACGCACACTGCCGACTTAAGTACAAGAAAACTGACTCTTCTTACTGTCTATGTTTTGAACCATTCCTGTATCACTAGGTATAGATTCCGATGCTTCACTTCAGGTTTACTGTATCCCTCTAACCTTCTTATTGACGATGAAACACAGAAATTACATCATAATTAAATACAAAAGGCACAATGCCGACATAAATACAAGGAAACTGACTCTTCTTACTGCCTATGCTTTTGAACCATTCCTGTGACACTAGTTATAGATTCCGATGCTTCACTTCAGGTTTACTGTATCCCTCTGACCTTCTTATTGACGATGAAACACAGAAAATGCATCGGAATTAAATACAAAAGGCACAATGCCGACTTTAGTACAAAAAACTGACGCTTCTTATTGTCTATGATTTGAACCATTCCTCTGACACTAGTTATAGATTCCGATACTCCACTTCAGGTTTACTGTATCCCACTGACCTTCTTATTGACGATGAAACACTGAAATTGCATCGGAATTAAAAACAAAAGGCACAATGCCGACTTTAGTACAAGAAAACTGACGCTTCTTACTGTCTATGATTTGAACCATTCTTCTGACACTAGTTATAGATTCCGATACTTCACTTCAGGTTTACTGTATCCCTCTGACCTTCTTATTGACGATGAAACACTGAAATTGCATCGGAATTAAATACAAAAGGCACAATGCCGACTTAAGTACAAGAAAACTGTCTCTTCTTACTGTCTATTTTTGAACCATTCCTGTGACACTATTTATAGATTAAGTTGCTTCACTTCAGGTTTACTGTATCCCTCTGACCTTCTTATTGACAATGAAACACAGTAATTGCATGGGAATTCAATACAAAAGGCTCAATGCCGACTCATGTACAAGTAGACAGGCTCTTCTTACTGTCTATGTCTTGAACCTTTCCTGTGAGACCGGTGTTGGATTCCGATGCTTCACTTCAGGTTTACTGTATCCCTTGGACCTTCTTATCGACGACGAAACACCGAAATTGCATCGGAATTAAATACAAAACGCACAATGCCGACCTAAGTACAAGAAAACTGACACTTCTTAGTGTCTATGATTAGAACCATTCCTGTGTCACTAGTTATAGATTCCGATGCCTCACTTCAGGTTTACTGTATCCCTCTGACCCTCTTATTGACGATGAAACACAGAAATTGCTTCGGAATTAAATACAAAAGGCACAATGCCGACTCAAGTACAAGAAGGCTGGCTCATCTTACTGTCTACGTTTTGAACCATTCCTGTGACACTAGTTATAGATTCCGATGCTTCACTTCAGGTTTACTGTATCCCTCTGACCTTCGTATTGACGATGAAACACAGAAATTGCATCGGATTTAAATAGAAAAGTCACAATGTCGACTTAAGTACAAGAAAACTGACTCTTCTTACTGTCTATGTTTTGAACCATTCATGTGACACTAGTTATAGTTTCCGATGCTTCACTTCAGGTTTACTGTATCCCTCTGACCGTCTTATTGACGATGAAACACAGAAATTGCATCGGAATTAAATACAAAAGGCACAATGCCGACTTAAGTACAAGAGAACTGACTTTTCTTACTGTCTATGTTTTGAACCATTCCTGTGACAGCAGTTAGAGATTCCGATGCTTCACTTCATGTTTATTGTATCCCTCTGACCTTCTTATTGACGATGAAACCCAGAAATTGCATCAAAATTAAAGACAAAAGGCACAATGCCGACTTAAGTACAAGAAAACTGACTCTTCTTACTGTCTATGTCTTGAACCATTCCTGTGACACTAGTTATAGATACCGATGCTTCACTTCAGGTTTACTGTATCACTCTGACCTTCGTATTGACAATGAAACACAGAAATTGCATCGCAATTAAATTGAAAACGCACAATGCCAACTTAAGTACAACAAAACTGACTCTTCTTACTGTGTATGTTTTTAACCATTCCTGTGACACTAGTTATAGATTCCGATGCTTCAAATCAGGTTTACTGTATCCCTCTGACCATCTTAATGACGATGAAAAACAGCTATTGCATCGGAATTAAATACAAAACGCACAATGCCGACTTATGTACAAGAAAACTGACTCTTCTTATTGTCTATGTTTTGAACCATTCCTGTGACACTAGTTATAGATTCCGATGCTGCACTTTAGGTTTACTGTATCCCTCTGACCTTCTTATTGACGATGAAAAACAGCAGTTGCATCGGAATTGAATACAAAAGGCACAATGCCGACTTTAGTACAAGAAAACTGACGCTTCTTACTGTCTATGATTTGAACCATTCCTCTGACACTAGTTATAGATTCCGATACTTCACTTCAGGTATACTGTACCCCTCTAACCTTCTTATTGACAATGAAACACAGTAATTGCATGGGAAATCGATACAAAAGGCTCAATGCCGACTCATGTACAAGTAGACAGGCTATTCTTACTGTCTATGTCTTGAACCTTTCCTGTGAGACCGGTTTTGGATTCCGATGCTTCACTTCAGGTTTACTGTATCCCTTGGACCTTCTTATCGACGACGAAACACCGAAATTGCATCGGAATTAAATACAAAACGCACAATGCCGACCTAAGTACAAGAAAACTGACACTTCTTAGTGACTATGATTAGAACCATTCCTGTGTCACTAGTTATAGATTCCGATGCCTCACTTCAGGTTTACTGAATCCCTCTGACCTTCGTATTGACGATGAAACACAGAAATTGCGTCGGAATTAAATACAAAAGTCATAATGCCGACTTAATTATAAGAAAACCGACACTTCTTACTGTTTATGCATTGAACCATTCCTGTGACATTAGTTATAGATTCCGATATTTCACTTCAGGTTTACTGTATCCCTTGGACCTTCATATTGACGATGAAACACAGAAATTGCATCGGAATTAAATACAAAAGGCACAATGCCGACTTAAGTACAAGAAGACTAACTCTTCCTACTGTCTAAGATTTGAACCATTCCTGTGACACTAGTTATAGATTCCGATGCCTCACTCCAGGTTTACTGTATCCCTTGGACCTTCTTATTGACGATGAAACACAGAAATTGCATCGGAATTAAATACAAAAGGCACAATGCCGACTTAAGTACAAGAAGACTGACTCTTCCTACTGTCTAAGTTCAGAACAATTCCTGTGACACTAGTTATAGATTCCGATGCTTCACTTCAGGTTTACTGTATCCCTCTGACCTACTTATTAACGATGAAACACAGAAATTGCATCGGAATTAAATACAAAAGGCACAATGCCGAAGTAAGTACAAGTAAACTGACTCTTCTTACTGTCTATGTTTTGAACCTTTCCTGTGACTCTAGTTATAGATTCCGATGCTTCACTTCAGGTTTACTGTCTCCCTCTGACCTTCTTATTGACGATGAAACACAGAAATTGCATCGGAATTAAATACAAAAGGCACAATGCCGAATTCAGTACAAGAAAACTGACACTTCCTACTGTCTATGTTTTGAACCATTCCTGTGACACTAGTTATAGATGCCGATACTTCACTTCATGTTTATTGTATTACTCTGACCTTCTTATTGACGATGAAACCCATAAATTGCATCGGAATTAAATACAAAAGGCACAATGCCGACTTAAGTACAAGAAGACTAACTCTTCCTAATGTCTAAGTTTTGGACCATTCCTGTGACACTACTTATAGATTCCGATGCTTCACTTCAGGTTTACTGTTTACCTTGGACCTTCTTATTGACGATGAAACACAGAAATTGCATCGGAATCAAATACAAAAGGCACAAAGCTGACTTAAGTACAAGATGACTGACTCTTCCTACTGTCTAAGTTTTGAACCATTCCAGAGACACTAGTTTTAGATTCCGATGCTTCACTCCAGGTTTACTTTATCCCGTGGACCTTCTTATTGACGATGAAACACAGAAATTGCATCGGAATTAAATAGAAAACGTACAATGCCAACTTAAGTACAAGAAAACTGACTCTTCTTACTGTGTATGTTTTTAACCATTCCTGTGACACTAGTTATAGGTTCCGATGCTTCACTTCAGGTTTACTGTATCCCTCTGACCTTCTTATTGGCGATGAAACACAGAAAACTCGTCGGAATTAAATACAAAAGGCACAATGCCGACTTAAGTACAAGAAAACTGACTCTTCTTATCGTGTATGTCTTGAACCATTCCTGTGACACTAGTTATAGATTCCGATGCTTCACTTCAGGTTTACTGTATCCCTCTGACCTTCTTATAGACGATGAAACACAGAAATTGCTTCGGAATTAAATACAAAAGGCACAATGCCGACTCAAGTACAAGAAGGCTGGCTCATCTTACTGTCTCCGTTTTGAACCATTCCTGTGACACTAGTTATAGATTCCGATGCTTCACTTCAGGTTTACTGTATCCCTCTGACCTTCGTATTGACGATGAAACACAGAAATTGCATCGGATTTAAATAGAAAAGTCACAATGTCGACTTAAGTACATGAAAACTGACTCTTCTTACTGTCTATGTTTTGAACCATTCATGTGACACTAGTTATAGTTTCCGATGCTTCACTTCAGGTTTACTGTATCCCTCTGACCTTATTGACGATGAAACACAGAAATTGCATCGGAATTAAATACAAAAGGCACAATGCCGACTGAAGTACAAGAGAACTGACTCTTCTTACTGTCTATGTTTTGAACCATTCCTGTGACAGCAGTTAGAGATTCCGATGCTTCACTTCAGGTGTACTGTATCCCTCTGACTTTCTTATTGACGATGAAACACAGAAATTGCATCGGAATTAAATACAAAAGTCACAATGCCGACTTAATTATAAGAAAACTGACACTTCTTACTGTTTATGCATTGAACCATTCCTGTGACATTAGTTATAGATTCCGATACTTCACTTCAGGTTTACTGTATCCCTTGGAACTTCATATTGACGATGAAACACAGAAATTGCATCGGAATTGAATACAAAAGGCACAATGCCGACTTAAGTACAAGAAGACTAACTCTTCCTACTGTCTAAGATTTCAACCATTCCCGTGACACTAGTTATAGATTCCGATGCCCCACTCCAGGTTTACTGTATCCCTTGGACCTTCTTATTGACGATGAAACACAGAAATTGCATCGGAATTAAATACAAAGGGCACAATGCCGACTTAAGTACAAGAAGACTGACTCTTCCTACTGTCTAAGTTCAGAACAATTCCTGTGACACTAGTTATAGATTCCGATGCTTCATTTCAGGTTTACTGTATCCCTCTGACCTTCTTATTGACGATGAAACACAGAAATTGCATCGGAATTAAATACAAAAGGCACAATGCCGAAGTAAGTACAAGTAAACTGACTCTTCTTACTGTCTATGTTTTGAACCTTTCCTGTGACTCTAGTTATAGATTCAGATGCTTCACTTCAGGTTTACTGTATCCCTCTGACCTTCTTATTGACGTTGAAACACAGAGATTGAATCGGAATTAAATACAAAAGGCACAATGCCGACTTCAGTACAAGAAAACTGACGCTTCTTACTGTCTATGCTTTGAACCATTCCTGTGACACTAGTTATAGATGCCGATACTTCACTTCATGTTTATTGTATCCCTCTGACCTACTTATTGACGATGAAACCCAGAAATTGCATCGGAATTAAATACAAAAGGCACAATGCCGACTTAAGTACAAGAAGACTAACTCTTCCTAATGTCTAAGTGTTGAACCATTCCTGTGACACTAGTTATAGATTCCGATGCTTCACTTCAGGTTTACTGTTTCCCTTGGACCTTCTTATTGACGATGAAACACAGAAATTGCATCGGAATTAAATACAAAAGGCACAAAGCAGATTTAAGTACAAGATGACTGACTCTTCCTACTGTCTAAGTTTTGAACCATTCCAGAAACACTAGTTATAGATTCCGATGCTTCACTCCAGGTTTACTGTATCCCGCGGACCTTCTTATTGACGATGAAACACAGAAATTGCATCGGAATTAAATAGAAAACGCACAATGCCAACTTAAGTACAAGAAAACTGACTCTTCTTACTGTGTATGTTTTTAACCATTCCTGTGACACTAGTTATAGATTCCGATGCTTCACTTCAGGTTTACTGTATCCCTCTGACCATCTTATTGACGATGAAATACAGCTATTGCATCGGAATTAAATACAAAACGCACAATGCCGACTTATGTACAAGAAAACTGACTCTTCTTACTGTCTATGTTTTGAACCATTCCTGTGACACTAGTTATAGGTTCCGATGCTTCACTTCAAGTTTACTGTATCCCTCTGACATTCTTATTGGCGATGAAACACAGAGAACTCATCGGAATTAAATACAAAAAGCACAATGCCGACATAAGTACAAGAAAACTGACTCTTCTTACTGTGTATGTCTTGAACCATTCCTGTGACACTAGTTATAGATTCCGATGCTTCACTTCAAGTTTACTGTAACCCTCTGACCTTCTTATTGACGATGAAACACAGAAATTGCGTCGGAATTACATACAAAAGGCACAATGCCGCCTTAAGTACAAAAAAACTGACTCTGCTTACTGTCTATGTTTTGAACCATTCCTGTGACACTAGTGACAGATTCCGATGCTACACTTCAGGTTTACTGTATCCCTCTGTCCTTCTTATTGACGATGAAACACAGTAATTGCATGGGAATTCAATACAAAAGGCTCAATGCCGACTCAAGTACAAGAAGACTGGCTCTTCCTACTGTCTATGCTTTGAACCTTTCCTGTGAGACCGGTTTTGAATTCCGATGCTTCACTTCAGGTTTACTGTACCCCTTGGACCTTCTTATCGACGACGAAACACAGAAATTGCATCGGAATTAAATACAAAACGCACAATGCCGACCTAAGTACAAGAAAACTGACACTTCTTACTGTCTATGATTAGAACCATTCCTGTGACACTAGTTATAGATTCCGATGCCTCACTTCAGGTTTACTGTATCCCTATGACCTTCGTATTGACGATGAAACACAGAAATTGCATCGGATTTAAATAGAAAAGGCACAATGGCGACTTAAGTACAAGAAAACTGACTCTTCTTACTGTCTATGTTTTGAACCATTCATGTGACACTAGTTATAGTTTCCGATGCTTCACTTCAGGTTTACTGTATCCCTCTGACCTTCTTATTGACGATGAAACACAGAAATTGCATCGGAATTAAATACAAAAGTCACAATGCCGACTTAAGTACAAGAAAACTGACTGTTCTTACTGTCTATGTTTTGAACCATTCCTGTGACACTAGTTATAGATTCTGATGCTTCACTTCAGGTTTACTGTATCCCTAGGGACTTTCTTATTGATGATGAAACACAGAAATTGCATCGGAATAAATACAAAAGGCAGAATGCCGACTTAAGTACAAGAGAAATGACTCTTCTTACTGTCTATGTTTTGAACCATTCCTGTGACAGTAGTTATAGATTCCGATGCTTCACTTCAGGTCTACTGTATCCCTCTGACTTTCTTATTGACGATGAAACACAGAAATTGCATCGGTATTAAATACGAAAGGCAAAATGCCGACGTAAGTACAAGAAAACTGACTCTACTTACTGTCTATGATCTGAACCATTCCTGTGACACTAGTTATAGATTCCGATGCTTCTTTTCAGTTTTACTGTATCCCTCTGACCTTCTTATTGACGATGAAACACTGAAATTGCATCGGAATTAAATACAAAAGACACAATGCCGACTTAAGTACAAGAAAACTGACTCTTCTTACTGTCTATGTTTTGAACCATTCCTGTGACACTATTAATTGATTCCGTTGCTTCACTTCAGGTTTACTGTATCCCTCTGACCTTCTTATTGATAATGAAACACAGTAATTGCATGGGAATTCAATACAAAAGACACAATGCCGACTCAAGTACAAGTAGACAGGCTCTTCTTACTGTCTATGTCTTGAACATTAACTGTGAGACCGGTTTTGGATTCCGATGCTTCACTTCGGGTTTACTGTATCCCTTGGACCTTCTTATCGACGACGAAACACAGAAATTGCATCGGAATTAAATACAAAACGCACAATGCCAACCTAAGTACAAGAAAACTGACACTCTTAGTGTCTATGATTAGAACCATTCCTGTGACACTAGTTATAGATTCCGATGCTTCTTTTCAGGTTTACTGTATCCCTCTGACCTTCTTATTGACGATGAAACACTGAAATTGCATCGGAATTAAATACAAAAGGCACAATGCCGACTTAAGTACAAGAAGACTAACTCTTCCTACTGTCTAAGATTTCAACCATTCCTGTGACACTAGTTATAGATTCCGATGCCCCACTCCAGGTTTACTGTATCCCTTGGACCTTCTTATTGACGATGAAACACAGAAATTGCATCGGAATTAAATACAAAGGGCACAATGCCGACTTAAGTACAAGAAGACTGACACTTCCTACTGTCTAAGTTCAGAACAATTCCTGTGACACTAGTTATAGATTCCGATGCTTCATTTCAGGTTTACTGTATCCCTCTGACCTTCTTATTGACGATGAAACACAGAAATTGCATCGGAATTAAATACAAAAGGCACAATGCCGAAGTAAGTACAAGTAAACTGACTCTTCTTACTGTCTATGTTTTGAACCTTTCCTGTGACTCTAGTTATAGATTCCGATGCTTCACTTCAGGTTTACTGTATCCCTCTGACCTTCTTATTGACGTTGAAACACAGAAATTGAATCGGAATTAAATACAAAAGGCACAATGCCGACTTCAGTACAAGAAAACTGACGCTTCTTACTGTCTAAGTTTTGAACCATTCCTGTGACACTAGTTATAGATTCCGATGCTTCACTTCAGGTTTACTGTTTCCCTTGGACCTTCTTATTGACGATGAAACACAGAAATTGCATCAGAATTAAATACAAAAGGCACAAAGCAGACTTAAGTACAAGATGACTGACTCTTCCTACTGTCTAAGATTTGAACCATTCCAGAGACACTAGTTATAGATTCCGATGCTTCACTCCAGGTTTACTGTATCCCGCGGACCTTCTTATTGACGATGAAACACAGAAATTGCATCGGAATTAAATAGAAAACGCACAATGCCAACTTAAGTACAAGAAAACTGACTCTTCTTACTGTGTATGTTTTTAACCATTCCTGTGACACTAGTTATAGATTCCGATGCTTCACTTCAGGTTTACTGTATCCCTCTGACCATCTTATTGGCGATGAAATACAGCTATTGCATCGGAATTAAATACAAAACGCACAATGCCGACTTATGTACAAGAAAACTGACTCTTCTTACTGTCTATGTTTTGAACCATTCCTGTGACACTAGTTATAGGTTCCGATGCTTCACTTCAAGTTTACTGTATCCCTCTGACCTTCTTATTGGCGATGAAACACAGAGAACTCATCGGAATTAAGTACAAAAAGCACAATGCCGACATAAGTACAAGAAAACTGACTCTTCTTACTGTGTATGTCTTGAACCATTCCTGTGACACTAGTTATAGATTCCGATGCTTCACTTCAGGTTTACTGTTTCCCTCTGACCTTCTTATAGACGATGAAACACAGAAATTGCATCGGAATTAAATACAAAAGGCACAATGCCGACTTAAGTACAAGAAAACTGACGCTTCTTACATTCTATGATTTTAACCATTCCTCTGACACTAGTTATAGATTCCGATACTTAACTTCAGGTTTACTGTATCCCTCTGACCTTCTTATTGACGATGAAACACTGAAATTGCATCAGAATTAAATACAAAAGGCACAATGCCGCCTTAAGTACAAAAAAACTGACTCTGCTTACTGTCTATGTTTTGAACCATTCCTGTGACACTAGTGACAGATTCCGATGCTTCACTTCAGGTTTACTGTATCCCTCTGTCCTTCTTATTGACGATGAAACACAGTAATTGCATGGGAATTCAATACAAAAGGCTCAATGCCGACTCAAGTACAAGAAGACTGGCTCTTCCTACTGTCTATGCTTTGAACCTTTCCTGTGAGACCGGTTTTGAATTCCGATGCTTCACTTCAGGTTTACTGAATCCCTTGGACCTTCTTATCGACGACGAAACACAGAAATTGCATCGGAATTAAATACAAAACGCACAATGCCGACCTAAGTACAAGAAAATTGACACTTCTTACTGTCTATGATTAGATCCATTCATGTGACACTAGTTATAGTTTCCGATGCTTCACTTCAGGTTTACTGTATCCCTCTGACCTTCTTATTGACGATGAAACACAGAAATTGCATCGGATTTAAATAGAAAAGTCACAATGTCGACTTAAGTACATGAAAACTGACTCTTCTTACTGTCTATGTTTTGAACCATTCATGTGACACTAGTTATAGTTTCCGATGCTTCACTTCAGGTTTACTGTATCCCTCTGACCTTATTGACGATGAAACACAGAAATTGCATCGGAATTAAATACAAAAGGCACAATGCCGACTGAAGTACAAGAGAACTGACTCTTCTTACTGTCTATGTTTTGAACCATTCCTGTGACAGCAGTTAGAGATTCCGATGCTTCACTTCAGGTGTACTGTATCCCTCTGACTTTCTTATTGACGATGAAACACAGAAATTGCATCGGAATTAAATACAAAAGTCACAATGCCGACTTAATTATAAGAAAACTGACACTTCTTACTGTTTATGCATTGAACCATTCCTGTGACATTAGTTATAGATTCCGATACTTCACTTCAGGTTTACTGTATCCCTTGGAACTTCATATTGACGATGAAACACAGAAATTGCATCGGAATTGAATACAAAAGGCACAATGCCGACTTAAGTACAAGAAGACTAACTCTTCCTACTGTCTAAGATTTCAACCATTCCCGTGACACTAGTTATAGATTCCGATGCCCCACTCCAGGTTTACTGTATCCCTTGGACCTTCTTATTGACGATGAAACACAGAAATTGCATCGGAATTAAATACAAAGGGCACAATGCCGACTTAAGTACAAGAAGACTGACTCTTCCTACTGTCTAAGTTCAGAACAATTCCTGTGACACTAGTTATAGATTCCGATGCTTCATTTCAGGTTTACTGTATCCCTCTGACCTTCTTATTGACGATGAAACACAGAAATTGCATCGGAATTAAATACAAAAGGCACAATGCCGAAGTAAGTACAAGTAAACTGACTCTTCTTACTGTCTATGTTTTGAACCTTTCCTGTGACTCTAGTTATAGATTCAGATGCTTCACTTCAGGTTTACTGTATCCCTCTGACCTTCTTATTGACGTTGAAACACAGAGATTGAATCGGAATTAAATACAAAAGGCACAATGCCGACTTCAGTACAAGAAAACTGACGCTTCTTACTGTCTATGCTTTGAACCATTCCTGTGACACTAGTTATAGATGCCGATACTTCACTTCATGTTTATTGTATCCCTCTGACCTACTTATTGACGATGAAACCCAGAAATTGCATCGGAATTAAATACAAAAGGCACAATGCCGACTTAAGTACAAGAAGACTAACTCTTCCTAATGTCTAAGTGTTGAACCATTCCTGTGACACTAGTTATAGATTCCGATGCTTCACTTCAGGTTTACTGTTTCCCTTGGACCTTCTTATTGACGATGAAACACAGAAATTGCATCGGAATTAAATACAAAAGGCACAAAGCAGATTTAAGTACAAGATGACTGACTCTTCCTACTGTCTAAGTTTTGAACCATTCCAGAAACACTAGTTATAGATTCCGATGCTTCACTCCAGGTTTACTGTATCCCGCGGACCTTCTTATTGACGATGAAACACAGAAATTGCATCGGAATTAAATAGAAAACGCACAATGCCAACTTAAGTACAAGAAAACTGACTCTTCTTACTGTGTATGTTTTTAACCATTCCTGTGACACTAGTTATAGATTCCGATGCTTCACTTCAGGTTTACTGTATCCCTCTGACCATCTTATTGACGATGAAATACAGCTATTGCATCGGAATTAAATACAAAACGCACAATGCCGACTTATGTACAAGAAAACTGACTCTTCTTACTGTCTATGTTTTGAACCATTCCTGTGACACTAGTTATAGGTTCCGATGCTTCACTTCAAGTTTACTGTATCCCTCTGACATTCTTATTGGCGATGAAACACAGAGAACTCATCGGAATTAAATACAAAAAGCACAATGCCGACATAAGTACAAGAAAACTGACTCTTCTTACTGTGTATGTCTTGAACCATTCCTGTGACACTAGTTATAGATTCCGATGCTTCACTTCAAGTTTACTGTAACCCTCTGACCTTCTTATTGACGATGAAACACAGAAATTGCGTCGGAATTACATACAAAAGGCACAATGCCGCCTTAAGTACAAAAAAACTGACTCTGCTTACTGTCTATGTTTTGAACCATTCCTGTGACACTAGTGACAGATTCCGATGCTACACTTCAGGTTTACTGTATCCCTCTGTCCTTCTTATTGACGATGAAACACAGTAATTGCATGGGAATTCAATACAAAAGGCTCAATGCCGACTCAAGTACAAGAAGACTGGCTCTTCCTACTGTCTATGCTTTGAACCTTTCCTGTGAGACCGGTTTTGAATTCCGATGCTTCACTTCAGGTTTACTGTACCCCTTGGACCTTCTTATCGACGACGAAACACAGAAATTGCATCGGAATTAAATACAAAACGCACAATGCCGACCTAAGTACAAGAAAACTGACACTTCTTACTGTCTATGATTAGAACCATTCCTGTGACACTAGTTATAGATTCCGATGCCTCACTTCAGGTTTACTGTATCCCTATGACCTTCGTATTGACGATGAAACACAGAAATTGCATCGGATTTAAATAGAAAAGGCACAATGGCGACTTAAGTACAAGAAAACTGACTCTTCTTACTGTCTATGTTTTGAACCATTCATGTGACACTAGTTATAGTTTCCGATGCTTCACTTCAGGTTTACTGTATCCCTCTGACCTTCTTATTGACGATGAAACACAGAAATTGCATCGGAATTAAATACAAAAGTCACAATGCCGACTTAAGTACAAGAAAACTGACTGTTCTTACTGTCTATGTTTTGAACCATTCCTGTGACACTAGTTATAGATTCTGATGCTTCACTTCAGGTTTACTGTATCCCTAGGGACTTTCTTATTGATGATGAAACACAGAAATTGCATCGGAATAAATACAAAAGGCAGAATGCCGACTTAAGTACAAGAGAAATGACTCTTCTTACTGTCTATGTTTTGAACCATTCCTGTGACAGTAGTTATAGATTCCGATGCTTCACTTCAGGTCTACTGTATCCCTCTGACTTTCTTATTGACGATGAAACACAGAAATTGCATCGGTATTAAATACGAAAGGCAAAATGCCGACGTAAGTACAAGAAAACTGACTCTACTTACTGTCTATGATCTGAACCATTCCTGTGACACTAGTTATAGATTCCGATGCTTCTTTTCAGTTTTACTGTATCCCTCTGACCTTCTTATTGACGATGAAACACTGAAATTGCATCGGAATTAAATACAAAAGACACAATGCCGACTTAAGTACAAGAAAACTGACTCTTCTTACTGTCTATGTTTTGAACCATTCCTGTGACACTATTAATTGATTCCGTTGCTTCACTTCAGGTTTACTGTATCCCTCTGACCTTCTTATTGATAATGAAACACAGTAATTGCATGGGAATTCAATACAAAAGACACAATGCCGACTCAAGTACAAGTAGACAGGCTCTTCTTACTGTCTATGTCTTGAACATTAACTGTGAGACCGGTTTTGGATTCCGATGCTTCACTTCGGGTTTACTGTATCCCTTGGACCTTCTTATCGACGACGAAACACAGAAATTGCATCGGAATTAAATACAAAACGCACAATGCCAACCTAAGTACAAGAAAACTGACACTCTTAGTGTCTATGATTAGAACCATTCCTGTGACACTAGTTATAGATTCCGATGCTTCTTTTCAGGTTTACTGTATCCCTCTGACCTTCTTATTGACGATGAAACACTGAAATTGCATCGGAATTAAATACAAAAGGCACAATGCCGACTTAAGTACAAGAAGACTAACTCTTCCTACTGTCTAAGATTTCAACCATTCCTGTGACACTAGTTATAGATTCCGATGCCCCACTCCAGGTTTACTGTATCCCTTGGACCTTCTTATTGACGATGAAACACAGAAATTGCATCGGAATTAAATACAAAGGGCACAATGCCGACTTAAGTACAAGAAGACTGACACTTCCTACTGTCTAAGTTCAGAACAATTCCTGTGACACTAGTTATAGATTCCGATGCTTCATTTCAGGTTTACTGTATCCCTCTGACCTTCTTATTGACGATGAAACACAGAAATTGCATCGGAATTAAATACAAAAGGCACAATGCCGAAGTAAGTACAAGTAAACTGACTCTTCTTACTGTCTATGTTTTGAACCTTTCCTGTGACTCTAGTTATAGATTCCGATGCTTCACTTCAGGTTTACTGTATCCCTCTGACCTTCTTATTGACGTTGAAACACAGAAATTGAATCGGAATTAAATACAAAAGGCACAATGCCGACTTCAGTACAAGAAAACTGACGCTTCTTACTGTCTAAGTTTTGAACCATTCCTGTGACACTAGTTATAGATTCCGATGCTTCACTTCAGGTTTACTGTTTCCCTTGGACCTTCTTATTGACGATGAAACACAGAAATTGCATCAGAATTAAATACAAAAGGCACAAAGCAGACTTAAGTACAAGATGACTGACTCTTCCTACTGTCTAAGATTTGAACCATTCCAGAGACACTAGTTATAGATTCCGATGCTTCACTCCAGGTTTACTGTATCCCGCGGACCTTCTTATTGACGATGAAACACAGAAATTGCATCGGAATTAAATAGAAAACGCACAATGCCAACTTAAGTACAAGAAAACTGACTCTTCTTACTGTGTATGTTTTTAACCATTCCTGTGACACTAGTTATAGATTCCGATGCTTCACTTCAGGTTTACTGTATCCCTCTGACCATCTTATTGGCGATGAAATACAGCTATTGCATCGGAATTAAATACAAAACGCACAATGCCGACTTATGTACAAGAAAACTGACTCTTCTTACTGTCTATGTTTTGAACCATTCCTGTGACACTAGTTATAGGTTCCGATGCTTCACTTCAAGTTTACTGTATCCCTCTGACCTTCTTATTGGCGATGAAACACAGAGAACTCATCGGAATTAAGTACAAAAAGCACAATGCCGACATAAGTACAAGAAAACTGACTCTTCTTACTGTGTATGTCTTGAACCATTCCTGTGACACTAGTTATAGATTCCGATGCTTCACTTCAGGTTTACTGTTTCCCTCTGACCTTCTTATAGACGATGAAACACAGAAATTGCATCGGAATTAAATACAAAAGGCACAATGCCGACTTAAGTACAAGAAAACTGACGCTTCTTACATTCTATGATTTTAACCATTCCTCTGACACTAGTTATAGATTCCGATACTTAACTTCAGGTTTACTGTATCCCTCTGACCTTCTTATTGACGATGAAACACTGAAATTGCATCAGAATTAAATACAAAAGGCACAATGCCGCCTTAAGTACAAAAAAACTGACTCTGCTTACTGTCTATGTTTTGAACCATTCCTGTGACACTAGTGACAGATTCCGATGCTTCACTTCAGGTTTACTGTATCCCTCTGTCCTTCTTATTGACGATGAAACACAGTAATTGCATGGGAATTCAATACAAAAGGCTCAATGCCGACTCAAGTACAAGAAGACTGGCTCTTCCTACTGTCTATGCTTTGAACCTTTCCTGTGAGACCGGTTTTGAATTCCGATGCTTCACTTCAGGTTTACTGAATCCCTTGGACCTTCTTATCGACGACGAAACACAGAAATTGCATCGGAATTAAATACAAAACGCACAATGCCGACCTAAGTACAAGAAAATTGACACTTCTTACTGTCTATGATTAGATCCATTCATGTGACACTAGTTATAGTTTCCGATGCTTCACTTCAGGTTTACTGTATCCCTCTGACCTTCTTATTGACGATGAAACACAGAAATTGCATCGGAATTGAATACAAAAGGCACAATGCCGACTTAAGTACAAGAAAACTGACTGTTCTTACTGTCTATGTTTTGAACCATTCCTGTGACACTAGTTATAGATTCTGATGCTTCACTTCAGGTTTACTGTATCCCTAGGGACTTTCTTATTGACGATGAAACACAGAAATTGCATCGGAATAAATACAAAAGGCAGAATGCCGACTTAAGTACAAGAGAAATGACTCTTCTTACTGTCTATGTTTTGAACCATTCCTGTGACAGTAGTTATAGATTCCGATGCTTCACTTCAGGTCTACTGTATCCCTCTGACTTTCTTATTGACGATGAAACACAGAAATTGCATCGGTATTAAATACGAAAGGCAAAATGCCGACGTAAGTACAAGAAAACTGACTCTACTTACTGTCTATGATCTGAACCATTCCTGTGACACTAGTTATAGATTCCGATGCTTCTTTTCAGGTTTACTGTATCCCTCTGACCTTCTTATTGACGAAGAAACACTGAAATTGCATCGGAATTAAATACAAAAGGCACAATGCCGACTTAAGTACAAGAAAACTGACTCTTCTTACTGTCTATGTTTTGAACCATTCCTGTGACACTATTAATTGATTCCGTTGCTTCTCTTCAGGTTTACTGTATCCCTCTGACCTTCTTATTGATAATGAAACACAGTAATTGCATGGGAATTCAATACAAAAGACACAATGCCGACTCAAGTACAAGTAGACAGGCTCTTCTTACTGTCTATGTCTTGAACCTTAACTGTGAGACCGGTTTTGGATTCCGATGCTTCACTTCGGGTTTACTGTATCCCTTGGACCTTCTTATCGACGACGAAACACAGAAATTGCATCGGAATTAAATACAAAACGCACAATGGCAACCTAAGTACAAGAAAACTGACACTTCTTAGTGTCTATGATTAGAACCATTCCTGTGACACTAGTTATAGATTCCGATGCTTCTTTTCAGGTTTACTGTATCCCTCTGACCTTCTTATTGACGATGAAACACTGAAATTGCATCGGAATTAAATACAAAAGTCACAATGCCGACTTAATTATAAGAAAACTGACACTTCTTACTGTTTATGCATTGAACCATTCCTGTGACATTAGTTATAGATTCCGATACTTCACTTCAGGTTTATTGTATCCCTTAGACCTTCATATTGACGATGAAACACAGAAATTGCATCGGAATTAAATACAAAAGGCACAATGCCGACTTAAGTACAAGAAGACTAACTCTTCCTACTGTCAAAGATTTGAACCATTCCTGTGACACTAGTTATAGATTCCGATGCCTCACTCCAGGTTTACTGTATCCCTTGGACCTTCTTATTGACGATGAAACAGAGAAATTGCATCGGAATTAAATACAAAAGGCACAATGCCGACTTAAGTACAAGAAGACTGACTCTTCCTACTGTCTAAGTTTAGAACAATTCCTGTGACACTAGTTATAGATTCCGATGCTTCACTTCAGGTTTACTGTATCCCTCTGACCTTCTTATTGACGATGAAACACAGAAATTGCATCGGAATTAAATACAAAAGGCACAATGCCGAAGTAAGTACAAGTAAACTGACTCTTCTTACTGTCTATGTTTTGAACCTTTCCTGTGACTCTAGTTATAGATTCCGTTGCTTCACTTCAGGTTTTCTGTATCTCTCTGACCTTTTGTATTGACGATGAAACACAGAAATTGCATCGGAATTAAATACAAAAGGCACAATGCCGACTTCAGTACAAGAAAACTGACGCTTCTTACTGTCTATGATTTGAACCATTCCTCTGACACTAGTTATAGATTCCGTAGCTTCACTTCAGGTTTACTGTATCCCTCTGACCTTCTTATTGGCGATGAAACACAGAAAATTCATCGGAATTAAATACAAAAGGCACAATGCCGACATAAGTACAAGAAAACTGACTCTTCTTACTGTCTATGTCTTGAACCATTCCTGTGACACTAGTTATAGATTCCGATGCTTCACTTCAGGTTTACTGTTTCCCTCTGACCTTCTTATAGACGATGAAACACAGAAATTGCATCGGAATTAAATACAAAAGGCACAATGCCGACTTAAGTACAAGAAGACTAACTCTTCCTACTGTCAAAGATTTGAACCATTCCTGTGACACTAGTTATAGATTCCGATGCCTCACTCCAGGTTTACTGTATCCCTTGGACCTTCTTATTGACGATGAAACACAGAAATTGCATCGGAATTAAATACAAAAGGCACAATGCCGACTTAAGTACAAGAAGACTGACTCTTCCTACTGTCTAAGTTTAGAACAATTCCTGTGACACTAGTTATAGATTCCGATGCTTCACTTCAGGTTTACTGTATCCCTCTGACCTTCGTATTGACGATGAAACACAGAAATTGCATCGGATTGAAATACAAAAGTCACAATGTCGACTTAAGTACAAGAAAACTGACTCTTCTTACTGTGTATGTTTTTAACCATTCCTGTGACACTAGTTATAGATTCCGATGCTTCACTTCAGGTTTACTGTATCCCTCTGACCATCTTATTGACGATGAAATACAGCTATTGCATCGGAATTAAATACAAAACGCACAATGCCGACTTATGTACAAGAAAACTGACTCTTCTTACTGTCTATGTTTTGAACCATTCCTGTGACACTAGTTATAGGTTCCGATGCTTCACTTCAAGTTTACTGTATCCCTCTGACCTTCTTATTGGCGATGAAACACAGAAAAATCATCGGAATTAAATACAAAAAGCACAATGCCGACATAAGTACAAGAAAACTGACTCTTCTTACTGTGTATGTCTTGAACCATTCCTGTGACACTAGTTATAGATTCCGATGCTTCACTTCAGGTTTACTGTTTCCCTCTGACCTTCTTATAGACGATGAAACACAGAAATTGCATCGGAATTAAATACAAAAGGCACAATGCCGACTTAAGTACAAGAAAACTGACGCTTCTTACTGTCTATGATTAGAACCATTCCTGTGACACTAGTTTTAGATTCCGATGCCTCACTTCAGGTTTACTGTATCCCTATGACCTTCGTATTGACGATGCCACACAGAAATTGCATCGGATTTAAATAGAAAAGGCACAATGGCGACTTAAGTACAAGAAAACTGACTCTTCCTACTGTCTATGTTTTGAGCCATTCATGTGACACTAGTTATAGTTTCCGATGCTTCACTTCAGGTTTACTGTATCCCTCTGACCTTCTTATTGACGATGAAACACAGAAATTGCATCGGAATTAAATACAAAAGGCACAATGCCGACTTAAGTACAAGAAAACTGACTGTTCTTACTGTCTATGTTTTGAACCATTCCTGTGACACTAGTTATAGATTCTGATGCTTCACTTCAGGTTTACTGTATCCCTCGGGACTTTCTTATTGACGATGAAACACAGAAATTGCATCGGAATAAATACAAAAGGAAGAATGCCGACTTAAGTACAAGAGAAATGACTCTTCTTACTGTCTATGTTTTGAACCATTCCTGTGACAGTAGTTATAGATTCCGATGCTTCACTTCAGGTCTACTGTATCCCTCTGACTTTCTTATTGACGATGAAACACAGAAATTGCATCGGTATTAAATACGAAAGGCAAAATGCCGACGTAAGTACAAGAAAACTGACTCTACTTACTGTCTATGATCTGAACCATTCCTGTGACACTAGTTATAGATTCCGATGCTTCTTTTCAGGTTTACTGTATCCCTCTGACCTTCTTATTGACGATGAAACACTGAAATTGCATCGGAATTAAATACAAAAGGCACAATGCCGACTTATGTACAAGAAAACTGACTCTTCTTACTGTCTATGTTTTGAACCATTCCTGTGACACTATTTATAGATTCCGTTGCTTCACTTCAGGTTTACTGTATCCCTCTGACCTTCTTATTGATAATGAAACACAGTAATTGCATGGGAATTCAATACAAAAGGCTCAATGCCGACTCAAGTACAAGTAGACAGGCTCTTCTTACTGTCTATGTCTTGAACCTTTCCTGTGAGACCGGTTTTGGATTCCGATGCTTCACTTCAGGTTTACAGTATCCCTTGGACCTTCTTATCGACGACGAAACACAGAAATTGCATCGGAATTAAATACAAAACGCACAATGCCAACCTAAGTACAAGAAAACTGACACTTCTTAGTGTCTATGATTAGAACCATTCCTGTGACACTAGTTATAGATTCCGATGCTTCTTTTCAGGTTTACTGTATCCCTCTGACCTCCTTATTGACGATGAAACACTGAAATTGCATCGGAATTAAATACAAAAGTCACAATGCCGACTTAATTATAAGAAAACTGACACTTCTTACTGTTTATGCATTGAACCATTCCTGTGACATTAGTTATAGATTCCGATACTTCACTTCAGGTTTATTGTATCCCTTGGACCTTCATATGGACGATGAAACACAGAAATTGCATCGGAATTAAATACAAAAGGCACAATGCCGACTTAAGTACAAGAAGACTAACTCTTCCTACTGTCAAAGATTTGAACCATTCCTGTGACACTAGTTATAGATTCCGATGCCTCACTCCAGGTTTACTGTATCCCTTGGACCTTCTTATTGACGATGAAACACAGAAATTGCATCGGAATTAAATACAAAAGGCACAATGCCGACTTAAGTACAAGAAGACTGACTCTTCCTACTATCTAAGTTTAGAACAATTCCTGTGACACTAGTTATAGATTCCGATGCTTCACTTCAGGTTTACTGTATCCCTCTGACCTTCTTATTGACGATGAAACACAGAAATTGCATCGGAATTAAATACAAAAGGCACAATGCCGAAGTAAGTACAAGTAAACTGACTCTTCTTACTGTCTATGTTTTGAACCTTTCCTGTGACTCTAGTTATAGATTCCGTTGCTTCACTTAAGGTTTACTGTATCCCTCTGACCTTTTTATTGACGATGAAACACAGAAATTGCATCGGAATTAAATACAAAAGGCACAATGCCGACTTCAGTACAAGAAAACTGACGCTTCTTACTGTCTATGATTTGAACCATTCCTCTGACACTAGTTATAGATTCCGTAGCTTCACTTCAGGTTTACTGTATCCCTCTGACCTTCTTATTGGCGATGAAACACAGAAAATTCATCGGAATTAAATACAAAAGGCACAATGCCGACATAAGTACAAGAAAACTGACTCTTCTTACTGTCTATGTCTTGAACCATTCCTGTGACACTAGTTATAGATTCCGATGCTTCACTTTAGGTTTACTGTATCCCTCTGACCTTCTTATTGACGATGAAACACAGAAATTGCATCGGAATTAAATACAAAAGGCACAATGCCGACTTACGTACAAGTAAACTGACGCTTCTTACTGTCTATGATTTGAATCATTCCTCTGACACTAGTTATAGATTACGATACTTCACTTCAGGTTTACTGTATCCCTCTGACCTTCGTATTGACGATGGAACACAGAAATTGCATCGGATTGAAATACAAAAGTCACAATGTCGACTTAAGTACAAGAAAACTGACTCTTCTTACTGTCTATGTTTTGAAGCATTCTTGTGACACTAGTTATAGTTTCCGATGCTTCACTTCAGGTTTACTGTATCCATCTGACCTTCTTATTGACGATGAAACACAGAAACTGCATCGGAATTAAATACAAAAGGCACAATGCTGACTTAAGTACAAGAGAACTGACTCCTCTTACTGTCTATGTTTTGAACCATTCCTGTGACAGCAGTTATAGATTCCGATGCTTCACTTCAGGTCTTCTATATCCCTCTGACTTTCTTATTGACGATGAAACACAGAAATTGCATCGGTATGAAATACGAAAGGAACAATGCCGACGTAAGTACAAGAAAACTGACTCTCCTTACTGTCTATGATTTGAACCATTCCTGTGACACTAGTTATTGATTCCGATGCTTCTTTTCAGGTTTACTGTATCCCTCCGACTTTCTTATTGGCGATGAAACACAGAAATTGCATCGGAATTAAATTCAAAAGTCACAATGCCGACTGAATTATAAGAAAACTTACACTTCTTACTGTTTATGCTTTGAACCATTCCTGTGACATTAGTTATAGAATCCATTACTTCACTTCACGTTTACTGTATCCCTTGGACCTTCTTGTTGACGATGAAACACAGAAATTGCATCGGAATTAAATACAATAGACGCAATGCCGACAGAGTACAAGAAGACTGACTCTTCCTACTGTCTAAGATTTGAACCATTCCTGTGACACTAGTTATAGATTCCGATGCCTCACTCCAGGTTTACTGTATCCCTTGGTCCTTCTTATTGACGATGAAACTCAGAAATTGCATCGGAATTAAATACAAAAGGCACAATGCCGACTTAAGTACAAGAAGACTGACTCTTCCTACTGTCTAAGTTCAGAACAATTCCTAAGACACTAGTTATAGATTCCGATGCTTCACTTCAGGTTTACTGTATCCCTCTGACGTTCTTATTGACGATGAAACCGGGAAATCGCATCGGAATTAAATACAAAAGGCACAATGCCGAAGTAAGTACAAGTAAACTGACTCCTCTTACTGTCTATGTTTTGAACCTTTCCTGTGACACTAGTTATAGATTCCGATGCTTCACTTCAGATTTACTGTATCCCTCTGACCTTCTTATTGACGATGAAACACAGAAATTGCATCGGAATTAAATACAAAAGGCACAATGCTGACTTAAGTACATGAGAACTGACTCTTCTTACTGTCTATGTTCTGAACCATTCGTGTGACACTAGTTATAGTTTCCGATGCTTCACTTCAGGTTTACTGTACCCTCTGACCTTCTTACTGACGATGAAACACAGAAATTGCATCGGAATTAAATACAAAAGGCACAATGCTGACTTAAGTACAAGAAAACTGACTCTTCTTACTGTCTATGTTTTGAACCATTCCTGTGACAGCAGTTATAGATTCCGATGCTTCACTTCAGGTTTTTCTGTATCCCTTGGGCCTTCATATTGACGATGAAACACAGAAATTGCATAGGAATTAAATACAAAAGGCACAATGCCGACTTAAGTACAAGAAGACTAACTCTTCCTACTTTCTAAGATTTGAACCATTCCTGTGACACTAGTTATAGATTCTGATGCCTCACTCCAGGTTTACTGTATCCCTCTGACCTTCTTATTGACGATGAAACACAGAAATTGCATCGGAATTAAATACAAAAGGCACGATGCCGAAGTAAGTACAAGTAAACTGACTCTTCTTACAGTCTATGTTTTGAACCTTTCCTGTGACTCTAGTTATAGATTCCGATGCTTCACTTCAGGTTTACTGTATCCCTCTGACCTTCTTATTGACGATGAAACACAGAAATTGCATCGGAATTAAATACAAAAGGCACAATGCCGGCTTCTGTACAAGAAAACTGACGCTTCTTACTGTCTATGCTTTGAACCATTCCTGTGACAATAGTTATAGATGCCGATACTTCACTTAATGTTTATTGTATCCCTCTGACCTTCTTATTGACGATGAAACGCAGAAGTTGCATCGGAATTAAGTACAAAAGGCACAATGCCGACTTAAGTACAAGAAAACTGACTCTTCTTACTGTCTATGTCTTGAACCATTCCTGTGACACTAGTTATAGATACCGATGCTTCACTTGAGGTTTACTGTATCCCTCTGACCTTCGTATTGACAATGAAACACAGAAATTGCAACGGAAATAAACACAAAAAGCACTTTGACGACTCAAGTCCAGGAAGATCGGCCATTCTTACTGTCTATGCTTTGAACCTTTCCTGTGAGACCAGTTTTAGATTCCGATGCTTGACTTCAGGTTTACTGTATCCCTCTGACCTTCTTATTGACGATGAAACACAGTAATTGCATGGGAATTCAATACAAAAGGCTCAATGCCCACTCAAGTACAAGAAGACTGGGTCTTCTTACTGTCTACGTTTTGAACCTTTCCTGTGAGACCGGTTTTGAATTCCGATGCTTCACTTCAGGTTTACTGTATCCCTTGGACCTTCTTATCGACGACGAAACACAGAAATTGCATCGGAATTAAATACAAAACGCACAATGCCGACCTAAGTACAAGAAAACTGACACTTCTTACTGTCTGTGATTAGAACCATTCCTGTGACACTATTTATAGATTCCGATGCCTCACTTCAGGTTTACTGTATCCCTCTGACCATCGTATTGACGATGAAACACAGAAATTGCATCGGATTTAAATAGAAAGGGCACAATGCCGACTTAAGTACAAGAAAACTGACTCTTCTTACTGTCTATGTTTTGAATCATTCATGTGACACTAGTTATACTTTCCGATGCTTCACTTCAGGTTTACTGTATCCCTCTGACCTTCTTATTGACAATGAAACACAGAAATTGCATCGGAATTAAATACAAAAGGCACAATGCCGACTTAAGTACAAGAAAACTGACTGTTCTTACTGTCTATGTTTTGAACCATTCCTGTGACACTAGTTATAGATTCTGATGCTTCACTTCAGGTTTACTGCATCCCTCGGGACCTTCCTATTGACGATGAAACACAGAAATTGCATCGGAATAAATACAAAAGGCACAATGCCGACTTAAGTAAAAGAGAACTGACTCTTCTTACTGTCTATGTTTTGAACCATTCCTGTGACAGTAGTTATAGATTCCGATGCTTCACTTCAGGTCTACTATATCCCTCTGACTTTCTTATTGACGATGAAACACAGAAATTGCATCGGTATTAAATACGAAAGGCACAATGCCGACGCAAGTACAAGAAAACTGACTCTCTTTACTGTCTATGATTTGAACCATTCCTGTGACATTAGTTATTGATTCCGATGCTTCTTTTCAGGTTTACTGTATCCCTCCGACTTTCTTATTGGCGATGAAACACAGAAATTGCATCGGAATTAAATTCAAAAGTCACAATAATGACTGAATTATAAGAAAAATTACACTTCTTACTGTTTATGCTTTGAACCATTCCTGTGACATTAGTTATAGAATCCATTACTTCACTTCAGGTTTACTGTATCCCTTGGACCTTCTTATTGACGATGAAACACAGAAATTGCATCGGAATTAAATACAATAGACACAATGCCGACAGAAGTACAAGAAGACTGACTCTTCCTACTGTCTAAGATTTGAACCAATACTGTGACACTAGTTATAGATTCCGATGCCTCACTCCAGGTTTACTGTTTCCCTTGGTCCTTCTTATTGACGATGAAACACAGAAATTGCATCGGAATTAAATACAAGAGGCACAATGCCGACTTAAGCACAAGAAGACTGACTCTTCCTACTGTCTAAGTTTAGAACAATTCCTGTGACACTAGTTATAGATTCCGATGCTTCACTTCAGGTTTACTGTATCCCTCTGACCTTCTTATTGACGATGAAACACAGAAATTGCATCGGAATTAAATACAAAAGGCACAATGCCAAAGTAAGTACAACTAAACTGACTCTTCTTACTGTCTATGTTTTGTACCTTTCCTGTGACACTAGTTATAGATTCCGATGCTTCACTTCAGGTTTACTGTATCCCTCTGACCTTCTTATTGACGATGAAACACAGAAATTGCATCGGAATTAAATACAAAAGGCACAATGCTGACTTAAGTACAAGAGAACTGACTCTTCTTACTGTCTATGCTTTGAACCATTCCTGTGACAGCAGTTATAGATTCCTATGCTTCACTTCAGGGCTACTGTATCCCTCTGACTTTCTTATTGACGATGAAACACAGAAATTGCCTCGGTATTGAATACGAAAGGCACAATGCCGACGTAAGTACAAGAAAACTGACTCTACTTACTGTCTATGATCTGAACCATTCCTGTGACACTAGTTGAAGATTCCGATGCTTCTTTTCAGGTTTACTGTACCCCTCCGACTTTCTTATTGGCGATGAAACACAGAAATTGCATCGGAATTAAATTCAAAAGTCACAATGCCGACTTAATTATAAGAAAACTGACACTTCTTACTGTTTATGCATTGAACCATTCCTGTGACATTAGTTATAGATTCCGATACTTCACTTCAGGTTTACTGTATCCCTTGGACCTTCATATTGACGATGAAATACAGAAATTGCATCGGAATTAAATACAAAAGGCACAATGCCGACTTAAGTACAAGAAGACTAACTCTTCCTACTGTCTAAGATTTGAACCATTCCTGTGACACTAGTTATAGATTCCGATGCCTCACTTCAGGTTTACTGTATCCCTTGGACCTTCTTATTGACGATGAAACACAGAAATTGCATCGGAATTAAATACAAAAGGCACAATGCCGACTTAAGTACAAGAAGACTGACTCTTCCTACTGTCTAAGTTTAGAACAATTCCTGTGACACTAGTTATAGATTCCAATGCTTCACTTCAGGTTTACTGTATCCCTCTGACCTTCGTATTGACAATGAAACACAGAAATTGCATCGGAAATAAACACAAAAAGCACTTTGACGACTCAAGTCCAGGAAGATTGGCCATTCTTACTGTCTATGCTTTGAAACTTTCCTGTGAGACTAGTTTTAGATTCCGATGCTTGACTTCAGGTTTACTGTATCCCGTGGACCTTCTTATTGACGATGAAACACAGAAATTGCATCGGAATTAAAAAGAAAACGCAGAATGCCAACTTAAGTACGAGAAAACTGACTCTTCTTACTGTGTATGTCTTGAACCATTCCTGTGACACTAGTTATAGATTCCGATGCTTCCCTTTTGGTTTACTGTATCCCTCTGACCTTCTTATTGACGATGAAACACAGAAATTGCATCGGAATTAAATACAAAAGGCACAATGCCGACTTACGTACTAGATAACTGACGCTTCTTACTGTCTATGATTTGAACCATTCCTCTGACACTAGTTATAGATTCCGATACTTCACTTCAGGTTTACTGTATCCCTCTGACCTTCTTATTGATAATGAAACACAGAAATTGCATCGGAATTAAATACAAAGGGCACAATGCCGATTTCAGTACAAGAAAACTGACGCTTCTTACTGTCTATGCTTTGAACCATTCCTGTGACACTAGTTATAGATGCCGATTCTTCACTTCATGTTTATTGTATCCCTCTGACCTTCTTATTGACGATGAAACCCTGAAATTGCATCGGAATTAAATACAAAAGGCACAATGCCGACTTAAGTACAAGAAAACTGACTCTTCTCACTGTCTATGTCTTGAACCATTCCTGTGACACTAGTTATATATACCGATGCTTCACTTCAGGTTTACTGTATCCCTCTGACCTTCGTATTGACAATGAAACACAGAAATTGCATCGGAAATAAACACAAAAAGCACTTTGACGACTCAAGTCCAGGAAGATCGGCCATTCTTACTGTCTATGTTTTGAACCTTTCCTGTGAGACCAGTTTTAGATTCCGATGCTTGACTTCAGGTTTACTGTATCCCGTGGACCTTCTTATTGACGATGAAACACAGAAATTGCATCGGAATTAAAAAGAAAAGGCACAATGCCAACTTAAGTTCGAGAAAACTGACTCTTCTTACTGTGTATGTCTTGAACCATTCCTGTGACACTAGTTATAGATTCCGATGCTTCACTTTAGGTTTACTGTATCCCTCTGACCTTCTTATTGACGATGAAACACAGAAATTGCATCGGAATTAAATACAAAAGGCACAATGCCGACTTAAGTACAAGAAAACTGACGCTTCTTACTGTCTATGATTTGAACCATTCCTCTGACACTAGTTATAGATTCCGATACTTCACTTAAGGTTTACTGTATCCCTCTGACCTTCTTATTGACGATGAAACACTGAAATTGCATCAGAATTAAATGCAAAAGGCACAATGCCGCCTTAAGTACAAAAAAACTGACTCTGCTTACTGTCTATGTTTTGAACCATTCCTGTGACACTAGTTACAGATTCCGATGCTTCACTTCAGGTTTACTGTATCCCTCTGACCTTCTTATTGACGATGAAACACAGTAATTGCATGGGAATTCAATACAAAAGGCTCAATGCCGACTCAAGTACAAGAAGACTCGCTCTTCTTACTGTCTATGTTTTCAACCTTTCCTGTGAGACCGGTTTTGAATTCCGATGCTTCACTTCAGGTTTACTGTATCCCTTGGACCTTCTTATCGACGACGAAACACAGAAATTGCATCGGAATTAAGTCCAAAACGCACAATGCCGACCTAAGTACAAGAAAACTGACACTTCTTACTGTATATGATTAGAACCATTCCTGTGACACTAGTTATAGATTCCGATGCCTCACTTCAGGTTTACTGTATCCCTCTGACCTTCGTATTGACGATGAAACACAGAAATTGCATCGGATTTAAATAGAAAAGGCACAATGCCGACTTAAGTACAAGAAAACTGACTGTTCTTACTGTCTATGTTTTGAACCATTCCTGTGACACTAGTTATAGATTCTGATGCTTCACTTCAGGTTTACTGCATCCCTCGGGACCTTCTTATTGACGATGAAACACAGAAATTGCATCGGAATAAATACAAAAGGCACAATGCCGACTTAAGTACAAGAGAACTGACTCTTCTAACTGTCTATGTTTTGAACCATTCCTGTGACAGTAGTTATAGATTCCGATGCTTCACATCTGGTCTACTGTATCCCTCTGACTGTCTTATTGACGATGGAACACAGAAATTGCATCGGTATTAAATACGAAAGGCACAATGCCGACGTAAGTACAAGAAAACTGACTCTCCTTACTGTCTATGATTTGAACCATTCCTGTGACACTAGTTATTGATTCTGATGCTTCTTTTCAGGTTTACTGTATCCCTCCGACTTTCTTATTGGCGATGAAACACAGAAATTGCATCGGAATTAAATTCAAAAGTCACAATGCCGACTGAATTATAAGAAAACTTACACTTCTTACTGTTTATGCTTTGAACCATTCCTGTGACATTAGTTATTGAATCCATTACTTCACTTCAGGTTTACTGTATCCCTTGGACCTTCATATTGACGATGAAACACAGAAATTGCATCGGAATTAAATACAAAAGGCACAATGCCGACTTAAGTACAAGAAGACTAACTCTTCCTACTGTCTAAGATTTGAACCATTCCTGTGACACTAGTTATAGATTCCGATGCCTCACTTCAGGTTTACTGTATCCCTTGGACCTTCTTATTGACGATGAAACACAGAAATTGCATCGGAATCAAATACAAAAGGCACGATGCCGACTTAAGTACAAGAAGACTGACTCTTCCTACTGTCTAATTTTTAAACAATTCCTGTGACACTAGTTATAGATTCCGATGCTTCACTTCAGGTTTACTGTATCCCTCTGACCTTCGTATTGACAATGAAACACA
Source organism: Schistocerca americana (assembly GCF_021461395.2). Lineage (NCBI taxonomy): Eukaryota > Metazoa > Arthropoda > Insecta > Orthoptera > Acrididae > Schistocerca > Schistocerca americana. Next base: position 545,389 of record NW_025725790.1, on the reverse strand, counting down.
GAAATTGCATCGGAAATAAACACAAAAAGCACTTTGACGACTCAAGTCCAGGAAGATCGGCCATTCTTACTGTCTATGTTTTGAACCTTTCCTGTGAGTACAGTTTTAGATTCCGATGCTTGACTTCAGGTTTACTGTATCCCGTGGACCTTCTTATTGACGATGAAACACAGAAATTGCATTGGAATTAAAAAGAAAACGCACAATGCCAACTTAAGTACGAGAAAACTGACTCTTCTTACTGTGTATGTCTTGAACCATTCCTGTGACACTAGTTATAGATTCCGATGCTTCCCTTTTGGTTTACTGTATCCCTCTGACCTTCTTATTGACGATGAAACACAGAAATTGCATCGGAATTAAATACAAAAGGCACAATGCCGACTTACGTACTAGAAAACTGACACTTCTTACTGTCTATGATTTGAACCATTCCTCTGACACTAGTTATAGATTCCGATACTTCACTTCGGGTTTACTGTATCCCTCTGACCTTCTTATTGACAATGAAACACAGAAATTGCATCGGAATTAAATACAAAGGGCACAATGCCGACTTCAGTACAAGAAAACTGACGCTTCTTACTGTCTATGCTTTGAACCATTCCTGTGACACTAGTTATAGATGCCGATTCTTCACTTCATGTTTATTGTATCCCTCTGACCTTCGTATTGACGATGAAACCCAGAAATTGCATCGGAATTAAATACAAAAGGCACAATGCCGACTTAAGTACAAGAAAACTGACTCTTCTCACTGTCTATGTCTTGAACCATTCCTGTGACACTAGTTATATATACCGATGCTTCACTTCAGGTTTACTGTATCCCTCTGACCTTCGTATTGACAATGAAACACAGAAATTGCATCGGAAATAAACACAAAAAGCACTTTGACGACTCAAGTCCAGGAAGATCGGCCATTCTTACTGTCTATGTTTTGAACCTTTCCTGTGAGACCAGTTTTAGATTCCGATGCTTGACTTCAGGTTTACTGTATCCCGTGGACCTTCTTATTGACGATGAAACACAGAAATTGCATCGGAATTAAAAAGAAAAGGCACAATGCCAACTTAAGTTCGAGAAAACTGACTCTTCTTACTGTGTATGTCTTGAACCATTCCTGTGACACTAGTTATAGATTATGATGCTTCACTTTAGGTTTACTGTATCCCTCTGACCTTCTTATTGATGATGAAACACAGAAATTGCATCGGAATTAAATACAAAAGGCACAATGCCGACTTAAGTACAAGAAAACTGACGCTTCTTACTGTCTATGATTTGAACCATTCCTCTGACACTAGTTATGGATTCCGATACTTCACTTAAGGTTTACTGTATCCCTCTGACCTTCTTATCGACGATGAAACACTGAAAGTGCATCAGAATTAAATACAAAAGGCACAATGCCGCCTTAAGTACAAAAAAACTGACTCTGCTTACTGTCTATGTTTTGGACCATTCCGGTGACACTAGTTACAGATTGCGATGCTTCACTTCAGGTTTACTGTATCCCTCTGACCTTCTTATTGACGATGAAACACAGTAATTGCATGGGAATTCAATACAAAAGGCTCAATGCCGACTCAAGTACAAGAAGACTCGCTCTTCTTACTGTCTATGTTTTCAACCTTTCCTGAGACACCGGTTTTGAATTCCGATGCTTCACTTCAGGTTTACTGTATCCCTTGGACCTTCTTATCGACGACGAAACACAGAAATTGCATCGGAATTAAGTCCAAAACGCACAATGCCGACCTAACTACAAGAAAACTGACACTTCTTACTGTCTATGATTAGAACCATTCCTGTGACACTAGTTATAGATTCCGATGCCTCACTTCAGGTTTACTGTATCCCTCTGACCTTCGTATTGACGACGAAACACAGAAATTGCATCGGATTTAAATAGAAAAGGCACAATGCCGACTTAAGTACAAGAAAACTGACTGTTCTTACTGTCTATGTTTTGAACCATTCCTGTGACACTAGTTATAGATTCTGATGCTTCACTTCAGGTTTACTGCATCCCTCGGGACCTTCTTATTGACGATGAAACACAGAAATTGCATCGGAATAAATACAAAAGGCACAATGCCGACTTAAGTACAAGAGAACTGACTCTTCTTACTGTCTATGTTTTGAACCATTCCTGTGACAGTAGTTATAGATTCCGATGCTTCACTTCAGGTCTACTGTATCCCTCTGACTTTCTTATTGACGATGAAACACAGAAATTGCATCGGTATTAAATACGAAAGGCACAATGCCGACGTAAGTACAAGAAAACTGACTCTCCTTACTGTCTATGATTTGAACCATTCCTGTGACACTAGTTATTGATTCTGATGCTTCTTTTCAGGTTTACTGTATCCCTCCGACTTTCTTATTGGCGATGAAACACAGAAATTGCATCGGAATTAAATTCAAAAGTCACAATGCCGACTGAATTATAAGAAAACTTACACTTCTTACTGTTTATGCTTTGAACCATTCCTGTGACATTAGTTATTGAATCCATTACTTCACTTCAGGTTTACTGTATCCCTTGGACCTTCTTATTGATGATGAAACACAGAAATTGCATCGGAATTAAATACAATAGACACAATGCCGACAGAAGTACAAGAAGACTGACTCCTCCTACTGTCTAAGATTTGAACCATTCCTGTGACACTAGTTGTAGATTCCGATGCCTCACTCCAGGTTTACTGTATCCCTTGGTCCTTCTTATTGACGATGAAACACATAAATTGCATCGGAATTAAATACAAAAGGCACAATGCCGACTTAAGTACAAGAAGACTGACTCTTCCTACTGTCTAAGTTTAGAACAGTTCCTGTGACACTAGTTATAGATTCCGATGCTTCACTTCAGGTTTACTGTATCCCTCTGACCTTCTTATTGACGATGAAACACAGAAATTGCATCGGAATTAAATACAAAAGGCACAATGCCGAAGTAAGTACAAGTAAACTGACTCTTCTTACTGTCTATGTTTTGAACCTTTCCTGTGACACTAGTTATAGATTCCGGTGCTTCACTTCAGGTTTACTGTATCCCTCTGACCTTCTTATTGTCGATGAAACACAGAAATTGCATCGGAATTAAATACAAAAGGCACAATGCTGACTTAAGTACAAGAGAACTGACTCTTCTTACTGTCTATGTTTTGAACCATTCATGTGACACTAGTTATAGTTTCCGATGCTTCACTTTAGGTTTACTGTATCCCTCTGACCTTCTTATTGACGATGAAATACAGAAATTGCATCGGAATTAAATACAAGAGGCACAATGCTGACTTAAGTACAAGAGAACTGACTCTTCTTACTGTCTATGTTTTGAACCATTCCTGTGACAGCAGTTATAGATTCCGATGCTTCACTTCAGGTCTACTGTATCCCTCTGACTTTCTTATTGACGATGAAACACAGAAATTGCATCGGTATTAAATACGAAAGGCACAATGCCGACGTAAGTACTAGAAAACTGACTCTACTTACTGTCTATGATCTGAACGATTCCTGTGACACTAGTTATAGATTCCGATGCTTCTTTTCAGGTTTACTGTATCCCTCCGACTTTCTTATTTATCGATGAAACACAGAAATTGCATCGGAATTAAATACAAAAGTCACAATGCCGACTTAATTATAAGAAAACTGACACTTCTTACTGTTTATGCATTGAACCATTCCTGTGACATTAGTTATAGATTCCGATACTTCACTTCAGGTTTACTGTATCCCTTGGACCTTCATATTGACGATGAAACACAGAAATTGCATCGGAATTAGATAGAAAAGGCACAATGCCGACTTAAGTACAAGAAGACTAACTCTTCCTACTGTCTAAGATTTGAACCATTCCTGTGTCACTAGTTATAGATTCCGATGCCTCAGTCCAGGTTTACTGTATCCCATGGACCTTCTTATTGACGAAGAAACACAGAAATTGGATCGGAATTAAATACAAAAGGCACAACGCCGACTTAAGTACAAGAAGACTGACTCTTCCTACTGTCTAAGTTTAGAACAATTCCTGTGACACTAGGTATAGATTCCGATGCTTCCCTTCAGGTTTACTGTATCCCTCTGACCTTCTTATTGACGATGAAACACAGAAATTGCATCGGAATTAAATACAAAAGGCACAATGCCGAAGTAAGTACAAGTAAACTGACTCTTCTTACTGTCTATGATTTGAACCTTTCCTGTGACTCTAGTTATAGTTTCCGATGCTTCACTTCAGGTTTACTGTATCCCTCTGACCTTCTTATTGACGATGAAACACAGAAATTGCATCGGAATTAAATACAAAAGGCACAATGCCGACTTCAGTACAAGAAAACTGACGTATCTTACTGTCTATGCTTTGAACCATTCCTGTGACACTAGTTAAAGATGCCGATACTTCACTTCATGTTTATTGTATCCCTCTGACCTTCTTATTGACGATGAAACCCAGAAATTGCATCGGAATTAAATACAAAAGGCACAATGCCGACTTAAGTACAAGAAAACTGACTCTTCTTACTGTCTATGTCTTGAACCATTCCTGTGACACTAGTTATAGATACCGATGCTTCACTTCAGGTTTACTGTATCCCTCTGACCTTTGTTTTGACAATGAAACACAGAAATTGCATCGGAAATAAACACAAAAAGCACTTTGGCGACTCAAGTACAGGAAGATCGGCCCTTCTTACTGTCTATGTTTTGAACCTTTCCTGTGAGACCAGTTTTAGATTCCGATGCTTGACTTCAGGTTTACTGTATCCCGTGGACCTTCTTATTGACGATGAAACACAGAAATTGCATCGGAATTAAAAAGAAAACGCACAATGCCAACTTAAGTACGAGAAAACTGACTCTTCTTACTGTGTATGTTTTTAACCATTCCTGTGACATTAGTTATAGATTCCGATGCTTCACTTCAGGTTTACTGTATCCCTCTGACCATCTTATTGACGATGAAAAACAGCTATTGCATCGGAATTAAATACAAAACGCACAATGCCGACTTATGTACAAGAAAACTGACTCTTCTTACTGTCTATGTTTTGAACCATTCCTGTGACACTAGTTACAGATTCCGATGCTTCACTTCAGGTATACTGTATCCCTCTGACCTTCTTATTGACGATGAAACACTGAAATTGCATCAGAATTAAATACAAAAGGCACAATGCCGCCTTAAGTACAAAAAAACTGACTCTGCTTACTGTCTATGTTTTGCACCATTCCTGTGACACTAGTTACAGATTCCGTTGCTTCACTTCAGGTTTACTGTATCCCTCTGACCTTTTTATTGACGATGAAACACAGTAATTGCATGGGAATTCAATACAAAAGGCTCAATGCCGACTCAAGTACAAGAAGACTGGCTCTTCTTACTGTCTATGTTTTGAACCTTTCCTGTGAGACCGGTTTTGAATTCCGATGCTTCACTTCAGGTTTACTGTATCCCTTGGACCTTCTTATCGACGACGAAACACAGAAATTGCATCGGAATTAAATACAAAACGCACAATGCCGACCTAAGTACAAGAAAACTGACACTTCTTACTGTCTATGATTAGAACCATTCCTGTGACACTAGTTATAGATTCCGATGCCTCACTTCAGGTTTACTGTATCCCTCTGACCTTTGTATTGACGATGAAACACAGAAATTGCATCGGATTTAAATAGAAAAAGCACAATGCCGACTTAAGTACAAGAAAACTGACTCTTCTTTCTGTCTATGTTTTGAACCATTCATGTGACACTAGTTATAGTTTCCGATGCTTCACTTCAGGTTTACTGTATCCCTCTGACCTTCTTATTGACGATGAAACACAGAAATTGCATCGGAATTAAATACAAAAGGCACAATGCCGACTCAAGTACAAGAAAACTGACTGTTCTTACTGTCTATGTTTTGAACCATTCCTGTGACAGTAGTTACAGATTCCGATGCTTCACTTCAGGTCTACTGTATCCTTCTGACTTTCTTATTGACGATGAAACACAGAAATTGCAACGGTATTAAATACGAAAGGCACAATGCCGACGTAAGTACAAGAAAACTGACTCTCCTTACTGTCTATGATTTGAACCATTCCTGTGACACTAGTTATAGATTCCGATGCCTCACTTCAGGTTTACTGTATCCCTTGGTCCTTCTTATTGACGATGAAACACAGAAATTGCATCGGAATCAAATACAAAAGGCACGATGCCGACTTAAGTACAAGAAGACTGACTCTTCCTACTGTCTAAGTTTTAAACAATTCCTGTGACACTAGTTATAGATTCCGATGCTTCACTTCAGGTTTACTGTATCCCTCTGACCTTCGTATTGACAATGAAACACAGAAATTGCATCGGAAATAAACACAAAAAGCACTTTGACGACTCAAGTCCAGGAAGACCGGCCATTCTTACTGTCTATGTTTTGAACCTTTCCTGTGAGACCAGTTTTAGATTCCGATGCTTGACTTCAGGTTTACTGTATCCCGTGGACCTTCTTATTGACGATGAAACACAGAAATTGCATTGGAATTAAAAAGAAAACGCACAATGCCAACTTAAGTACGAGAAAACTGACTCTTCTTACTGTGTATGTCTTGAACCATTCCTGTGACACTAGTTATAGATTCCGATGCTTCCCTTTTGGTTTACTGTATCCCTCTGACCTTCTTATTGACGATGAAACACAGAAATTGCATCGGAATTAAATACAAAAGGCACAATGCCGACTTACGTACTAGAAAACTGACACTTCTTACTGTCTATGATTTGAACCATTCCTCTGACACTAGTTATAGATTCCGATACTTCACTTCAGGTTTACTGTATCCCTCTGACCTTCTTATTGACAATGAAACACAGAAATTGCATCGGAATTAAATACAAAGGGCACAATGCCGACTTCAGTACAAGAAAACTGACGCTTCTTACTGTCTATGCTTTGAACCATTCCTGTGACACTAGTTATAGATGCCGATTCTTCACTTCATGTTTATTGAATCCCTCTGACCTTCGTATTGACGATGAAACCCAGAAATTGCATCGGAATTAAATACAAAAGGCACAATGCCGACTTAAGTACAAGAAAACTGACTCTTCTCACTGTCTATGTCTTGAACCATTCCTGTGCCACTAGTTATATATACCGAAGCTTCACTTCAGGTTTACTGTATCCCTCTGACCTTCGTATTGACAATGAAACACAGAAATTGCATCGGAAATAAACACAAAAAGCACTTTGACGACTCAAGTCCAGGAAGATCGGCCATTCTTACTGTCTATGTTTTGAACCTTTCCTGTGAGACCAGTTTTAGATTCCGATGCTTGACTTCAGGTTTACTGTATCCCGTGGACCTTCTTATTGACGATGAAACACAGAAATTGCATCGGAATTAAAAAGAAGAGGCACAATGCCAACTTAAGTTCGAGAAAACTGACTCTTCTTACTGTGTATGTCTTGAACCATTCCTGTGACACTAGTTATAGATTCCGATGCTTCACTTTAGGTTTACTGTATCCCTCTGACCTTCTTATTGATGATGAAACACAGAAATTGCATCGGAATTAAATACAAAAGGCACAATGCCGACTTAAGTACAAGAAAACTGACGCTTCTTACTGTCTATGATTTGAACCATTCCTCTGACACTAGTTATAGATTCCGATACTTCACTTAAGGTTTACTGTATCCCTCTGACCTTCGTATTGACGATGAAACACAGAAATTGCATCGGATTTAAATAGAAAAGGCACAATGCCGACTTAAGTACAAGAAAACTGACTGTTCTTACTGTCTATGTTTTGAACCATTCCTGTGACACTAGTTATAGATTCTGATGCTTCACTTCAGGTTTACTGCATCCCTCGGGACCTTCTTATTGACGATGAAACACAGAAATTGCATCGGAATAAATACAAAAGGCACAATGCCGACTTAAGTACAAGAGAACTGACTCTTCTTACTGTCTATGTTTTGAACCATTCCTGTGACAGTAGTTATAGATTCCGATGCTTCACTTCAGGTCTACTGTATCCCTCTGACTTTCTTATTGACGATGAAACACAGAAATTGCATCGGTATTAAATACGAAAGGCACAATGCCGACGTAAGTACAAGAAAACTGACTCTCTTTACTGTCTATGATTTGAACCATTCCTGTGACACTAGTTATTGATTCTGATGCTTCTTTTCAGGTTTACTGTATCCCTCCGACTTTCTTATTGGCGATGAAACACAGAAATTGCATCGGAATTAAATTCAAAAGTCACAATGCCGACTGAATTATAAGAAAACTTACACTTCTTACTGTTTATGCTTTGAACCATTCCTGTGACATTAGTTATTGAATCCATTACCTCACTTCAGGTTTACTGTATCCCTTGGACCTTCTTATTGATTATGAAACACAGAAATTGCATCGGAATTAAATACAATAGACACAATGCCGACAGAAGTACAAGAAGACTGACTCCTCCTACTGTCTAAGATTTGAACCATTCCTGTGACACTAGTTGTAGATTCCGATGCCTCACTCCAGGTTTACTGTATCCCTTGGTCCTTCTTATTGACGATGAAACACATAAATTGCATCGGAATTAAATACAAAAGGCACAATGCCGACTTAAGTACAAGAAGACTGACTCTTCCTACTGTCTAAGTTTAGAACAATTCCTGTGACACTAGTTATAGATTCCGATGCTTCACTTCAGGTTTACTGTATCCCTCTGACCTTCTTATTGACGATGAAACACAGAAATTGCATCGGAATTAAATACAAAAGGCACAATGCCGAAGTAAGTACAAGTAAACTGACTCTTCTTACTGTCTATGTTTTGAACCTTTCCTGTGACACTAGTTATAGATTCCGGTGCTTCACTTCAGGTTTACTGTATCCCTCTGACCTTCTTATTGACGATGAAACACAGAAATTGCATCGGAATTAAATACAAAAGGCACAATGCTGACTTAAGTACAAGAGAACTGACTCTTCTTACTGTCTATGTTTTGAACCATTCATGTGACACTAGTTATAGTTTCCGATGCTTCACTTTAGGTGTACTGTATCCCTCTGACCTTCTTATTGACGATGAAATACAGAAATTGCATCGGAATTAAATACAAAAGGCACAATGCTGACTTAAGTACAAGAGAACTGACTCTTCTTACTGTCTATGTTTTGAACCATTCCTGTGACAGCAGTTATAGATTCCGATGCTTCACTTCAGGTCTACTGTATCCCTCTGACTTTCTTATTGACGATGAAACACAGAAATTGCATCGGTATTAAATACGAAAGGCACAATGCCGACGTAAGTACAAGAAAACTGACTCTACTTACTGTCTATGATCTGAACGATTCCTGTGACACTAGTTACAGATTCCGATGCTTCTTTTCAGGTTTACTGTATCCCTCCGACTTTCTTATTTATCGATGAAACACAGAAATTGCATCGGAATTAAATACAAAAATCACAATGCCGACTTAATTATAAGAAAACTGACACTTCTTACTGTTTATGCATTGAACCATTCCTGTGACATTAGTTATAGATTCCGATACTTCACTTCAGGTTTACTGTATCCCTTGGACCTTCATATTGACGATGAAACACAGAAATTGCATCGGAATTAGATAGAAAAGGCACAATGCCGACTTAAGTACAAGAAGACTAACTCTTCCTACTGTCTAAGATTTGAACCATTCCTGTGTCACTAGTTATAGATTCCGATGCCTCAGTCCAGGTTTACTGTATCCCATGGACCTTCTTATTGACGAAGAAACACAGAAATTGGATCGGAATTAAATACAAAAGGCACAATGCCGACTTAAGTACAAGAGAACTGACTCTTCTTACTGTCTATGTTTTGAACCATTCATGTGACACTAGTTATAGTTTCCGATGCTTCACTTTAGGTGTACTGTATCCCTCTGACCTTCTTATTGACGATGAAATACAGAAATTGCATCGGAATTAAATACAAAAGGCACAATGCTGACTTAAGTACAAGAGAACTGACTCTTCTTACTGTCTATGTTTTGAACCATTCCTGTGACAGCAGTTATAGATTCCGATGCTTCACTTCAGGTCTACTGTATCCCTCTGACTTTCTTATTGACGATGAAACACAGAAATTGCATCGGTATTAAATACGAAAATCACAATGCCGACGTAAGTACAAGAAAACTGACTCTACTTACTGTCTATGATCTGAACGATTCCTGTGACACTAGTTACAGATTCCGATGCTTCTTTTCAGGTTTACTGTATCCCTCCGACTTTCTTATTTATCGATGAAACACAGAAATTGCATCGGAATTAAATACAAAAGTCACAATGCCGACTTAATTATAAGAAAACTGACACTTCTTACTGTTTATGCATTGAACCATTCCTGTGACATTAGTTATAGATTCCGATACTTCACTTCAGGTTTACTGTATCCCTCTGACCTTCTTATTGACGATGAAACCCAGAAATTGCATCGGAATTAAATACAAAAGGCACAATGCCGACTTAAGTACAAGAAAACTGACTCTTCTTACTGTCTATGTCTTGAACCATTCCTGTGACACTAGTTATAGATACCGATGCTTCACTTCAGGTTTACTGTATCCCTCTGACCTTCGTATTGACAATGAAACACAGAAATTGCATCGGAAATAAACACAAAAAGCACTTTGGCGACTCAAGTACAGGAAGATCGGCCCTTCTTACTGTCTATGTTTTGAACCTTTCCTGTGAGACCAGTTTTAGATTCCGATGCTTGACTTCAGGTTTACTGTATCCCGTGGACCTTCTTATTGACGATGAAACACAGAAATTGCATCGGAATTAAAAAGAAAACGCACAATGCCAACTTAAGTACGAGAAAACTGACTCTTCTTACTGTGTATGTTTTTAACCATTCCTGTGACACTAGTTATAGATTCCGATGCTTCACTTCAGGTTTACTGTATCCCTCTGACCATCTTATTGACGATGAAAAACAGAAATTGCATCGGAATTAAATACAAAAGGCACAATGCCGACTTAAGTACAAGAAAACTGACGCTTCTTACTGTCTATGATTTGAACCATTCCTCTGACACTAGTTATAGATTCCGATACTTCACTTAAGGTTTACTGTATCCCTCTGACCTTCTTATCGACGATGAAACACTGAAAGTGCATCAGAATTAAATACAAAAGGCACAATGCCGCCTTAAGTACAAAAAAACTGACTCTGCTTACTGTCTATGTTTTGAACCATTCCTGTGACACTAGTTACAGATTCCGATGCTTCACTTCAGGTTTACTGCATCCCTCTGACCTTCTTATTGACGATGAAACACAGTAATTGCATGGGAATTCAATACAAAAGGCTCAATGCCGACTCAAGTACAAGAAGACTCGCTCTTCTTACTGTCTATGTTTTCAACCTTTCCTGTGAGACCGGTTTTGAATTCCGATGCTTCACTTCAGGTTTACTGTATCCCTTGGACCTTCTTATCGACGACGAAACACAGAAATTGCATCGGAATTAAGTCCAAAACGCACAATGCCGACCTAACTACAAGAAAACTGACACTTCTTACTGTCTATGATTAGAACCATTCCTGTGACACTAGTTATAGATTCCGATGCCTCACTTCAGGTTTACTGTATCCCTCTGACCTTCGTATTGACGATGAAACACAGAAATTGCATCGGATTTAAATAGAAAAGGCACAATGCCGACTTAAGTACAAGAAAACTGATTGTTCTTACTGTCTATGTTTTGAACCATTCCTGTGACACTAGTTATAGATTCTGATGCTACACTTCAGGTTTACTGCATCCCTCGGGACCTTCTTATTGACGATGAAACACAGAAATTGCATCGGAATAAATACAAAAGGCACAATGCCGACTTAAGTACAAGAGAACTGACTCTTCTTACTGTCTATGTTTTGAACCATTCCTGTGACAGTAGTTATAGATTCCGATGCTTCACTTCAGGTCTACTGTATCCCTCTGACTTTCTTATTGACGATGAAACACAGAAATTGCATCGGTATTAAATACGAAAGGCACAATGCCGACGTAAGTACAAGAAAACTGACTCTCTTTACTGTCTATGATTTGAACCATTCCTGTGACACTAGTTATTGATTCTGATGCTTCTTTTCAGGCTTACTGTATCCCTCCGACTTTCTTATTGGCGATGAAACACAGGAATTGCATCGGAATTAAATTCAAAAGTCACAATGCCGACTGAATTATAAGAAAACTTACACTTCTTACTGTTTATGCTTTGAACCATTCCTGTGACATTAGTTATTGAATCCATTACTTCACTTCAGGTTTACTGTATCCCTTGGACCTTCTTATTGATGATGAAACACAGAAATTGCATCGGAATTAAATACAATAGACACAATGCCGACAGAAGTACAAGAAGACTGACTCCTCCTACTGTCTAAGATTTGAACCATTCCTGTGACACTAGTTGTAGATTCCGATGCCTCACTCCAGGTTTACTGCATCCCTTGGTCCTTCTTATTGACGATGAGACACATAAATTGCATCGGAATTAAATACAAAAGGCACAATGCCGAAGTAAGTACAAGTAAACTGACTCTTCTTACTGTCTATGTTTTGAACCCTTCCTGTGACACTAGTTATAGATTCCGGTGCTTCACTTCAGGTTTACTGTATCCCTCTGACATTCTTATTGACGATGAAACACAGAAATTGCATCGGAATTAAATACAAAAGGCACAATGCTGACTTAAGTACAAGAGAACTGACTCTTCTTACTGTCTATGTTTTGAACCATTCATGTGACACTAGTTATAGTTTCCGATGCTTCACTTTAGGTTTACTGTATCCCTCTGACCTTCTTATTGACGATGAAATACAGAAATTGCATCGGAATTAAATACAAAAGGCACAATGCTGACTTAAGTACAAGAGAACTGACTCTTCTTACTGTCTATGTTTTGAACCATTCCTGTGACAGCAGTTATAGATTCCGATGCTTCACTTCAGGTCTACTGTATCCCTCTGACTTTCTTATTGACGATGAAACACAGAAATTGCATCGGTATTAAATACGAAAGGCACAATGCCGACGTAAGTACAAGAAAACTGACTCTACTTACTGTCTATGATCTGAACGATTCCTGTGACACTAGTTATAGATTCCGATGCTTCTTTTCAGGTTTACTGTATCCCTCCGACTTTCTTATTTATCGATGAAACACAGAAATTGCATCGGAATTAAATACAAACGTCACAATGCCGACTTAATTATAAGAAAACTGACACTTCTTACTGTTTATGCATTGAACCATTCCTGTGACATTAGTTATAGATTCCGATACTTCACTTCAGGTTTACTGTATCCCTTGGACCTTCATATTGACGATGAAACACAGAAATTGCATCGGAATTAGATAGAAAAGGCACAATGCCGACTTAAGTACAAGAAGACTAACTCTTCCTACTGTCTAAGATTTGAACCATTCCTGTGTCACTAGTTATAGATTCCGATGCCTCAGTCCAGGTTTACTGTATCCCATGGACCTTCTTATTGACGAAGAAACACAGAAATTGGATCGGAATTAAATACAAAAGGCACAATGCCGACTTAAGTACAAGAAGACTGACTCTTCCTACTGTCTAAGTTTAGAACAATTCCTGTGACACTAGTTATAGATTCCGATGCTTCCCTTCTGGTTTACTGTATCCCTCTGACCTTCTTATTGACGATGAAACACAGAAATTGCATCGGAATTAAATACAAAAGGCACAATGCCGAAGTAAGTACAAGTAAACTGACTCTTCTTACTGTCTATGATTTGAACCTTTCCTGTGACTCTAGTTATAGTTTCCGATGCTTCACTTCAGGTATACTGTATCCCTCTGACCTTCTTATTGACGATGAAACACAGAAATTGCATCAGAATTAAATACAAAAGGCACAATGCCGACTTCAGTACAAGAAAACTGACGTATCTTACTGTCTATGCTTTGAACCATTCCTGTGACACTAGTTATAGATGCCGATACTTCACTTCATGTTTATTGTATCCCTCTGACCTTCTTATTGACGATGAAACCCAGAAATTGCATCGGAATTAAATACAAAAGGCACAATGCCGACTTAAGTACAAGAAAACTGACTCTTCTTACTGTCTATGTCTTGAACCATTCCTGTGACACTAGTTATAGATACCGATGCTTCACTTCAGGTTTACTGTATCCCTCTGACCTTCGTATTGACAATGAAACACAGAAATTGCATCGGAAATAAACACAAAAAGCACTTTGGCGACTCAAGTACAGGAAGATCGGCCCTTCTTACTGTCTATGTTTTGAACCTTTCCTGTGAGACCAGTTTTAGATTGCGATGCTTGACTTCAGGTTTACTGTATCCCGTGGACCTTCTTATTGACGATGAAACACAGAAATTGCATCGGAATTAAAAAGAAAACGCACAATGCCAACTTAAGTACGAGAAAACTGACTCTTCTTACTGTGTATGTTTTTAACCATTCCTGTGACACTAGTTATAGATTCCGATGCTTCACTTCAGGTTTACTGTATCCCTCTGACCATCTTATTGACGATGAAAAACAGCTATTGCATCGGAATTAAATACAAAACGCACAATGCCGACTTATGTACAAGAAAACTGACTCTTCTTACTGTCTATGTTTTGAACCATTCCTGTGACACTAGTTACAGATTCCGATGCTTCACTTCAGGTATACTGTATCCCTCTGACCTTCTTATTGACGATGAAACACTGAAATTGCATCAGAATTAAATACAAAAGGCACAATGCCGCCTTAAGTACAAAAAAACTGACTCTGCTTACTGTCTATGTTTTGCACCATTCCTGTGACACTAGTTACAGATTCCGTTGCTTCACTTCAGGTTTACTGTATCCCTCTAACCTTTTTATTGACGATGAAACACAGTAATTGCATGGGAATTCAATACAAAAGGCTCAATGCCGACTCAAGAACAAGAAGACTGGCTCTTCTTACTGTCTATGTTTTGAACCTTACCTGTGAGACCGGTTTTGAATTCCGATGCTTCACTTCAGGTTTACTGTATCCCTTGGACCTTCTTATCGACGACGAAACACAGAAATTGCATCGGATTTAAATACAAAACGCACAATGCCGACCTAAGTACAAGAAAACTGACACTTCTTACTGTCTATGATTAGAACCATTCCTGTGACACTAGTTATAGATTCCGATGCCTCACTTCAGGTTTACTGTATCCCTCTGACCTTCGTATTGACGATGAAACACAGAAATTGCATCGGATTTAAATAGAAAAGGCACAATGCCGACTTAAGTACAAGAAAACTGACTCTTCTTACTGTCTATGTTTTGAACCATTCATGTGACACTAGTTATAGTTTCCGATGCTTCACTTCAGGTTTACTGTATCCCTCTGACCTTCTTATTGACGATGAAACACAGAAATTGCATCGGAATTAAATACAAAAGGCACAATGCCGACTCAAGTACAAGAAAACTGACTGTTCTTACTGTCTATGTTTTGAACCATTCCTGTGACACTAGTTATAGATTCTGATGCTTCACTTCAGGTTTACTGTATCCCTCGGGACCTTCTTATTAACGATGAAACACAGAAATTGCATCGGAATAAATACAAAAGGCACAATGCCGACTTAAGTACAAGAGAACTGACTCTTCTTACTGTCTATGTTTTGAACCATTCCTGTGACAGTAGTTACAGATTCCGATGCTTCACTTCAGGTCTACTGTATCCCTCTGACTTTCTTATTGACGATGAAACACAGAAATTGCAACGGTATTAAATACGAAAGGCACAATGCCGACGTAAGTACAAGAAAACTGACTCTCCTTACTGTCTATGATTTGAACCATTCCTGTGACACTAGTTATTGATACCGATGCTTCCTTTCAGGTTTACTGTATCCCTCCGACATTCTTATTGGCGATGAAACACAGAAATTGCATCGGAATTAAATTCAAAAGCCACAATGCCGACTTAAGTACAAGAAGACTGACTCTTCCTACTGTCTAAGTTTAGAACATTTCCTGTGACACTAGTTATAGATTCCGATGCTTCACTTCAGGTTTACTGTATCCCTCTGACCTTCTTATTTACGATGAAACACAGAAATTGCATCGGAATTAAATACAAAAGGCACAATGCCGAAGTAAGTACAAGTAAACTGACGCTTCTTACTCTCTATGCTTTGAACCATTCCTGTGACACTAGTTATAGATGCCGATACTTTACATCAGGTTTACTGTATCCCTCTGACCTTCTTATTGACGATGAAACCCAGAAATTGCATCGGAATTAAATACAAAAGGCACAATGCCGACATAAGAACAAGAAAACTGACTCTTCTTACTGTCTATGTTTTGAACCATTCATGTGACACTAGTTATAGTTTCCGATGCTTCACTTTAGGTTTACTGTATCCCTCTGACCTTCTTATTGACGATGAAATACAGAAATTGCATCGGAATTAAATACAAAAGGCACAATGCTGACATAAGTACAAGAGAACTGACTCTTCTTACTGTCTATGTTTTGAACCATTCCTGTGACAGCAGTTATAGATTCCGATGCTTCTTTTCAGGTTTACTGTATCCCTCCGACTTTCTTATTTATCGATGAAACACAGAAATTGCATCGGAATTAAATACAAAAGTCACAATGCCGACTTAATTATAAGAAAACTGACACTTCTTTCTGTTTATGCATTGAACCATTCCTGTGGCATTAGTTATAGATTCCGATACTTCACTTCAGGTTTACTGTATCCCTTGGACCTTCATATTGACGATGAAACACAGAAATTGCATCGGAATTACATAGAAAAGGCACAATGCCGACTTAAGTACAAGAAGACTAACTCTTCCTACTGTCTAAGATTTGAACCATTCCTGTGTCACTAGTTATAGATTCCGATGCCTCAGTCCAGGTTTACTGTATCCCATGGACCTTCTTATTGACGAAGAAACACAGAAATTGGATCGGAATTAAATACAAAAGGCACAATGCCGACTTAAGTACAAGAAGACTGACTCTTCCTACTGTCTAAGTTTAGAACAATTCCTGTGACACTAGTTATAGATTCCGATGCTTCCCTTCAGGTTTACTGTATCCCTCTGACCTTCTTATTGACGATGAAACACAGAAATTGCATCGGAATTAAATACAAAAGGCACAATGCCGAAGTAAGTACAAGTAAACTGACTCTTCTTACTGTCTATGATTTGAACCTTTCCTGTGACTCTAGTTATAGTTTCCGATGCTTCACTTCAGGTTTACTGTATCCCTCTGACCTTCTTATTGACGATGAAACACAGAAATTGCATCGGAATTAAATACAAAAGGCACAATGCCGACTTCAGTACAAGAAAACTGACGTATCTTACTGTCTATGCTTTGAACCATTCCTGTGACACTAGTTATAGATGCCGATACTTCACTTCATGTTTATTGTATCCCTCTGACCTTCTTATTGACGATGAAACCCAGAAATTGCATCGGAATTAAATACAAAAGGCACAATGCCGACTTAAGTACAAGAAAACTGACTCTTCTTACTGTCTATGTCTTGAACCATTCCTGTGACACTAGTTATAGATACCGATGCTTCACTTCAGGTTTACTGTATCCCTCTGACCTTCGTATTGACAATGAAACACAGAAATTGCATCGGAAATAAACACAAAAAGCACTTTGGCGACTCAAGTACAGGAAGATCGGCCCATCTTACTGTCTATGTTTTGAACCTTTCCTGTGAGACCAGTTTTAGATTCCGATGCTTGACTTCAGGTTTACTGTATCCCGTGGACCTTCTTATTGACGATGAAACACAGAAATTGCATCGGAATTAAAAAGAAAACGCACAATGCCAACTTAAGTACGAGAAAACTGACTCTTCTTACTGTGTATGTTTTTAACCATTCCTGTGACACTAGTTATAGATTCCGATGCTTCACTTCAGGTTTACTGTATCCCTCTGACCATCTTATTGACGATGAAAAACAGCTATTGCATCGGAATTAAATACAAAACGCACAATGCCGACTTATGTACAAGAAAACTGACTCTTCTTACTGTCTATGTTTTGAACCATTCCTGTGACACTAGTTACAGATTCCGATGCTTCACTTCAGGTATACTGTATCCCTCTGACCTTCTTATTGACGATGAAACACTGAAATTGCATCATAATTAAATACAAAAGGCACAATGCCGCCTTAAGTACAAAAAAACTGACTCTGCTTACTGTCTATGTTTTGCACCATTCCTGTGACACTAGTTACAGATTCCGTTGCTTCACTTCAGGTTTACTGTATCCCTCTGACCTTTTTATTGACGATGAAACACAGTAATTGCATGGGAATTCAATACAAAAGGCTCAATGCCGACTCAAGTACAAGAAGACTGGCTCTTCTTACTGTCTATGTTTTGAACCTTTCCTGTGAGACCGGTTTTGAATTCCGATGCTTCACTTCAGGTTTACTGTATCCATTGGACCTTCTTATCGACGACGAAACACAGAAATTGCATCGGAATCAAATACAAAACGCACAATGCCGACCTAAGTACAAGAAAACTGACACTTCTTACTGTCTATGATTAGAACCATTCCTGTGACACTAGTTATAGATTCCGATGCATCACTTCAGGTTTACTGTATCCCTCTGACCTTCGTATTGACGATGAAACACAGAAATTGCATCGGATTTAAATAGAAAAGGCACAATGCCGACTTAAGTACAAGAAAACTGACTCTTCTTACTGTCTATGTTTTGAACCATTCATGTGACACTAGTTATAGTTTCCGATGCTTCACTTCAGGTTTACTGTATCCCTCTGACCTTCTTATTGACGATGAAACACAGAAATTGCATCGGAATTAAATACAAAAGGCACAATGCCGACTCAAGTACAAGAAAACTGACTGTTCTTACTGTCTATGTTTTGAACCATTCCTGTGACACTAGTTATAGATTCTGATGCTTCACTTCAGGTTTACTGTATCCCTCGGGACCTTCTTATTAACGATGAAACACAGAAATTGCATCGGAATAAATGCAAAAGGCACAATGCCGACTTAAGTACAAGAGAACTGACTCTTCTTACTGTCTATGTTTTGAACCATTCCTGTGACAGTAGTTACAGATTCCGATGCTTCACTTCAGGTCTACTGTATCCCTCTGACTTTCTTATTGACGATGAAACACAGAAATTGCAACGGTATTAAATACGAAAGGCACAATGCCGACGTAAGTACAAGAAAACTGACTCTCCTTACTGTCTATGATTTGAACCATTCCTGTGACACTAGTTATTGATTCCGATGCTTCCTTTCAGGTTTACTGTATCCCTCCGACATTCTTATTGGCGATGAAACACAGAAATTGCATCGGAATTAAATTCAAAAGCCACAATGCCGACTTAAGTACAAGAAGACTGACTCTTCCTACTGTCTAAGTTTAGAACATTTCCTGTGACACTAGTTATAGATTCCGATGCTTCACTTCAGGTTTACTGTATCCCTCTGACCTTCTTATTTACGATGAAACACAGAAATTGCATCGGAATTAAATACAAAAGGCACAATGCCGAAGTAAGTACAAGTAAACTGACGCTTCTTACTCTCTATGCTTTGAACCATTCCTGTGACACTAGTTATAGATGCCGATACTTTACATCAGGTTTACTGTATCCCTCTGACCTTCTTATTGACGATGAAACCCAGAAATTGCATCGGAATTAAATACAAAAGGCACAATGCCGACATAAGAACAAGAAAACTGACTCTTCTTACTGTCTATGTTCTGAACCATTCCTGTAACACTAGTTATAGATTCCGATGCTTCACTTCAAGTTTACTGTATCCCTCCGACCTTCTTATTGGCGATGAAACACAGAAATTGCATCGGAATTAAATAGAATACTCACAATGCCGACTTAAGTACAAGAAGACTGACTCGTCTCACTGTGTATGTTTTTAACCATTCCTGTGACACTAGTTATAGATTCCGATGCTTTACTTCAGGTTTACTGTATCCCTCTGACCATCATATTGACGATGAAAAACAGCTATTGCATCGGAATTAAATACAAAACGCACAATGCCGACTTATGTACAAGAAAACCGACTCTTCTTACTGTCTATATTTTGAACCATTCCTGTGACACTAGTTATAGATTCTGATGCTTCACTTCAGGTTTACTGTATCCCGCTGACCTTCTTATTGACGATGAAACACTGAAATTGCATCAGAATTAAATACAAAAGTCACAATGCCGACTTAAGAACAAGAAAACTGACTCTTCTTACTGTCTATGTTTTGAACCATTCCTGTGACACTAGTTATAGATACCGATGCTTCACTTCAGGTTTACTGTGTCCCTCTGACCTTCGTATTCACGATGAAACACAGAAATTGCATCGGAAATAAACACAAAAAGCACTTTGACGACTCAAGTACAGGAAGATCGGCTCTTCTTACTGGCTATGTTTTGAACCTTTCCTGTGAGACCAGTTTTAGATTCCGATGCTTCACTTCGGGTTTACTGTATCCCTTGGACCTTCTTATTGACGATGAAACACAGAAATTGCATCGGAATTAAATACAAAAGTCACAATGCCGACTTAAGAACAAGAAAACTGACTCTTCTTACTGTCTATGTTTTGAACCATTCCTGTAACACTAGTTATAGATTCCGATGCTTCACTTCAAGTGTACTGTATCCCTCCGACCTTCTTATTGACGATGAAACACAGAAATTGCATCGGAATTAAATAGAAAACGCACAATGCCAACTTAAGTAGAAGAAAACTGACTCTTCTTACTGTGTATGTTTTTAACCATTCCTGTGACACTAGTTATAGATTCCGATGCTTCACTTCAGGTTTACTGTATCCCTCTGACCTTCTTATTGACGATGAAACACAGAAATTTCATCGGAATTAAATTCAAAAGGCACAATGCCGACATAAGTACAAGAAAACTGACTCTTCTTACTGTCTATGTCTTTAGCCATTTCTGTGACACTAGTTATAGATTCCGATGCTTCACTTCAGGTTTATGGTATCCCTCTGACCTACTTATTGACGATGAAACACAGAAATTGCATCGGAATTAAATACAAAAGGCACAATGCCGACTTAAGTACAAGAAAACTGACGCTTCTTACTGTCTATGATTTGAACCATTCCTCTGACACTAGTTATACATTCCGATACTTCACTTCAGGTTTACTGTAACCCTCTGACCTTCTTATTGACGATGAAACACTGAAACTGCATCGGAATTAAATACAAAAGGCACAATGCCGCCTTAAGTACAAAAAAACTGACTCTCCTTACTGTCTATGTTTTGAACCATTCCTGTGACACTAGTTACAGATTCCGATGCTTCACTTCAGGTTTACTGTATCCCTCTGACCTTCTTATTGACGATGAGACACAGTAATTGCACAGGAATTCAATACAAAAGGCTCAATGCCGACTCAAGTACAAGAAGACGGGCTCTTCTTACTGTCTATGTTTTGAACCTTTCCTGTGAGACCTGTTTTTGATTCCGATGCTTCACTTCAGGTTTACTGTAGCCCTTGGACCTTCTTATCGACGGCGAAACTCAGAAATTGCATCGGAATTAAATACAAAACGCACAATGCCGACCTAAGTACAAGAAAACTGTCACTTCATACTGTCTATGATTAGAACCATTCCTGTGACAGTAGTTATAGATTCCGATGCTTCACTTCAGGTCTACTGTATCCCTGTGACTTTCTTATTGACGATGAAACACATAAATTGCATCGGTATTAAATACGAAAGGCACAATGCCGACGTAAGTACAAGAAAACTGACTCTCTTTACTGTCTATGATTTCAACCATTCCTGTGACACTAGTTATTGATTCCGATGCTTCTTTCCAGGTTTACTGTATCCCTCCGACTTTCTTATTGGCGATGAAACTCAGAAATTGCATCGTAATTAAATTCAAAAGTCACAATGCCGACTTAATTATAAGAAAACTGACACTTCTTACTGTTTATGCTTTGAACCATTCCTGTGACATTAGTTATAGAATCCAATTCTTCACTTCAGGTTCACTGTATCCCTTGGACCTTCTTATTGACGATGAAACACAGAAATTGCATCGGAATGAAATACAATAGACACAATGCCGAATTAAGTACAAGATGACCGATTCTTCCAATTGTCTAAGCTTTGAACCATTCCTGTGACACTAGTTATAGATGCCGATGCTTCACTTCATTTTTACTGTATACCTTGGACCTTCTTATTGACGATCAAACACAGAAATTGCATCGGAATTAAATACAAAAGGCACAATGCCGAATTAAGTACAAGATGACCGATTCTTCCAATTGTCTAAGCTTTGAACCATTCCTGTGACACTAGTTATAGATTACGATGCTTCTCTCCAGGTTTACTGTATCCCTTGGACCTTCTTATTGACGATGAAACACAGAAAATGTATCGTAATTAAATACAAAATATAATGCCGACTTAAGTACAAGGGGACTGACTCTTACTAATGTCTAAGTTTTGAACCATTCCTGTGACACTAGTTACAGATTCCGATGCTTCACTTCAGGTTTACTGTATCCATTGGACATCCTTATTGACGATGAAACACAGAAATTTCATCGGAATTAAATACAAAAGGCAAAAAGCCGACTTAAGTACAAGAGAACTGACTCTTCCTACTGTCTTAGTTTTGAACCTTTCCTGTGACACTAGTTATAGATTCCGATGCTTCACTTCAGGTTTACTGTATCCCTTGGACCTTCTTATTGACGATGATACACAGAAATTGCATCGGAATTAAATACAAAAGGCACAATGTCGACTTAAGGACAAGAGGACTGACTCTTCCTACTGACCATTCCTGTGACACTAGTTATCGATTCCGATTCTTCACACCAGGTTTACTGTAACCCTTGGACCTTCTTATTGACGATGAAACACAGAAATTGCATCGGAATTAAATACAAAAGGCACAATGCCGACTTAAGTACATGAAGGCCGACATTTCCTACTGACTATGTTTTGAACCATTCCTGTGACACTAGTTATAGATTCCGATGCTTCACTTCAGGTCTACTGTACCCTTGGACCGTCTTATTGACTGTAAAACACAGAAATTGCATCGGAATTAAATACAAAAGGCACAATGATGATTCAAGGACAAGAAGACTGATACTTCCTACTGACCATTCCTGTGACACTAGTTATAGATTCCGATGCTTCACTTCAGGGTTACTGTATCCCTTGGACCATCTTATTGACGATGAAACACAGAAATTGCATCGGAATTAAATACAAAAGGCACAATGCCGACTTAAGTACATGAAGACCGACACTTCTTACTGACTATGTTTTGAACCATTCCTGTGACACTAGTTATAGATTCCGATGCTTCACTTCAGGTTTTCTGTATCCCTTGGACCTTCTTATTGAGGATGAAACACAGAAATTGCGTCGGAATTAAATAGAAAACGCACAATGCCGACTTAAATACAAGAAAACTGACTCTTCTTACTGTCTATGATTTGAACCATTCCTATGACACTAGTTATAGATTTCGATGCTTCTTTTCAGGTTTACTGTATCCCTCTGACTTTCGTATTGACGATGAAACACAGAAATTGCATCGGAATTAAATACAAAAGGCACAATGCCAACTTATTTTTAAGAAAACTGACACTTCTTACTGTTTATGCTTTGAACCATTCCTGTGACATTACTTATGGATTCCGATGCTTCACTTCAGGTTTACTGTATCCCTCTGAGCTTCTTATTGACGATGAAACACAGGAATTGCATCGGAATTAAATACAAAAGGCACAACGACGACTCAAGCACAAAGAGACTGGCTCTTCTTACTGTCTATGTTTTGAATCTTTCCTGTGACACTAGTTATAGATTCCGATACTTCACTTCAGGTGTACTGTATCCCTTGGACCTTCTTATTGACGATGAAACACAGAAATTGCATCGGAATTAAATACAAAAGGCACAATGCCGACTTAAGTACAAGAAGACTGACTCTTCCTACTGTCTAAGTTTTGAACCATTCCTGTGACACTAGTTATTGATTCCGATGCTTCACTCCAGGTTTACTGTATCCCTTGGCCCTTCTTATAGACGATGAAAAACAGAAATCGCATCGGAATTAAATACAAATGGCTCAATGCCGACTTAAGTGCATGAAGACCGACACCACTTACTGACTATGATTTCAACCATTCCTGTAACACTAGTTATAGATTCCGATGCTTCACTTTAGGTTTACTGTATCCCTTGGACCTTCTTATTGACGATGAAACACAGAAATTGCATCGGAATTAAATACAAAAGGCACAATGCCGACTTAAGGACAAGAAGACTGACTCTTCCTACTGACCATTCCTGTGACACTAGTTACAGATTCCGATTCTTCACACCTGGTTTACTGTATTCCTTGGACCTTCTTATTGACGAAGAAACACAGCAATTGCGTCGGAATTAAATACAAAAGGCACAATGCCGACTTAGGTACAAGAGGACTGACTCTTCCTACTGTCTAAGTTTTTAACCATTCCTCTGACACAAGTTACAAATTCCGATGCTTCACTTCAGGTTTACTGTATCCCTTGGACCTTCTTATTGATGATGAATCACCGAAATTGCATCGGAATTAAATACAAAAGGCACAATGCCGACTTATGTACATGAAGACCGACACGTCCTACTGACTATGTTTTGAACCATTCCTGTGACACTAGTTATACATGCCAATGCTTCACTTCACGTTTACTGTATCCCTTGGACCTTCTTATTGACGATGAAACACATACATTGCATCGGAATTAAATACAAAAGGCACAATGCCGACTTAAGGACAAGAACACTGACTCTTCCTACTGACCATTCCTGTGACACTAGTTATACATTCAAATGCTTCACTTCACGTTTAATGTATCCCTTGGACCTTCTTATTGACGATGAAACACATAAATTGCATCGGAATTAAATACAAAAGGCACAATGCCGACTTAAGGACAAGAACACTGACTCTTCCTACTGACCATTGCTGTGACACTAGTTATAGATTCCGATGCTTCACTTCAGGTTTACTGTAGCCCTTGGACCTTCTTATCGGCGACGAAACACAGAAATTGCATCGGAATTAAATACAAAACGCACAATGCCGAACTAAGTACAAGAAAACTGTCACTTCATACTGTCTATGATTAGAACCATTCCTGTGACACTAGTTATAGATTCCGATGCCTCACTTCAGGTTTACTGTACCCCTCTGACCTTCGCATTGACGATGAAACACAGAAATTGCATCGGATTTAAATAGAAAAGGCACAATGCCGACTTAAGTACAAGAAAACTGACTCTTCTTACTGTCTATGTTTTGAACCATTCATGTGACACTAGTTATAGTTTCCGATGCTTCACTTCAGGTTTACTGTATCCCTCTGACCTTCTAATTGACGATGAAACACAGAAATTGCATCGGAATTAAATACAAAAGGCACAATGCCGACTTAAGTACAAGAAAACTGACTGTTTCTACTGTCTATGTTTTGTACCATTCCTGTGACACTAGTTATAGAGTCTGATGCTTCACTTCAGGTTTACTGTATCCCTCGGGACCTTCTTATGGACGATGAAACACAGAAATTGCATCGGAATTAAATACAAAAGGCACAATGCCGACTTAAGTAAAAGAGAACTGACTTTTCTTACTGTCTATGTTTTGAACCATTCCTGTGACAGTAGTTATAGATTCCGATGCTTCACTTCAGGTCTACTGTATCCCTCTGACTTTCTTATTGACGATGAAACACATAAATTGCATCGGTATTAAATACGAAAGGCACAATGCCGACGTAAGTACCAGAAAACTGACTCTCTTTACTGTCTATGATTTCAGCCATTCCTGTGACACTAGTTATTGATTCCGATGCTTCTTTCCAGGTTTACTGTATCCCTCCGACTTTCTTATTGGCGATGAAACTCAGAAATTGCATCGTAATTAAATTCAAAAGTCACAATGCCGACTTAATTATAAGAAAACTGACACTTCTTACTGTTTATGCTTTGAACCATTCCTGTGACATTAGTTATAGAATCCAATACTTCACTTCAGGTTTACTGCATCCCTTGGACCTTCTTATTGTCGATGAAACACAGAAATTGCATCGGAATTAAATACAATAGACACAATGCCGACAGAAGTACAAGAAGACTGACTCTTCCTACTGTCTAAGATTTGAACCATTCCTGTGACACTAGTTATAGATTACGATGCTTCTCTCCAGGTTTACTGTATCCCTTGGACCTTCTTATTGACGATGAAACACAGAAATTGCATCGGAATTAAATACAAAAGGCACAACGCCGACTTAAGGACAAGAGGACTGACTCTTCCTACTGACCATTCCTGTGACACTAGTTATAGATTCCGATTCATCACACCAGGTTTACTGTATCCCTTGGACCTTCTTATTGACGATGAAACACAGAAATTGCATCATAATTAAATACAAAAGGCACAATGCCGACTTAAGTACATGAAGACCGACATTTCCTACTGACTATGTCTTGAACCATTCCTGTGACACTAGTTATAGATTCCGATGCTTCACTTCAGGTCTACTGTACCCTTGGACCTTCTTATTGACGATGAAACACAGAAATTGCATCGGAATTAAATACAAAAGGCACAATGCCGACTCAAGGACAAGAAGACTGACTCTTCCTACTGACCATTCCTGTGACACTAGTTATAGATTCCGATGCTTCACTTCAGGGTTACTGTATCCCTTGGACCATCTTATTGACGATGAAACACAGAAATTGCATCGGAATTAAATACAAAAGGCACAATGCCGACTTAAGTACATGAAGACCGACACTTCTTACTGACTATGTTTTGAACCATTCCTGTGACACTAGTTATAGATTCCGATGCTTCACTTCAGGTTTACTGTATCCCTTGGACCTTCTTATTGACGATGAAACACAGAAATTGCATCGGAATTAATTACAGAAGGCACAATGCCGACTCAAGGACAAGAAGACTGACTCTTCCTACTGACCATTCCTGTGACACTAGTTACAGATTCCGATTCTTCACACCAGGTTTACTGTATCCCTTGGACCTTCTTATTGACGAAGAAACACAGAAATTGCATCGGAATTAAATACAAAAGGCACAATGCCGACTTAAGTACAAAAGGACTGACTCTTCCTACTGTCTAAGTTTTTAACCATTCCTCTGACACTAGTTACAGATTCCGATGCTTCACTTCAGGTTTACTGTATCCCTTGGACCTTCTTATTGACGATGAATCACAGAAATTGCATCGGAATTAAATACAAAAGGCACAATGCCGACTTATGTACATGAAGACCGACACTTCCTACTGACTATGTTTTGAACCATTCCTGTGACACTAGTTATACATTCCAATGCTTCACTTCACGTTTACTGTATCCCTTGGACCTTCTTATTGATGATGAAACACTGATATTGCATCGGTATTAAATACGAAATGCACAATGCCGACGTAAGTACAAGAAAACTGACTCTCCTTACTGTCTATGATTTGAACCATTCGTGTGACACTAGTTATAGGTTCCGATGCTTCACTTCAGGTTTACTGTATCCCTCTGACTTTCTTATTGACGATGAAACACAGAAATTGCATCGGAATTAAATACAAAAGGCACAATGCCGACTTAATTATAAGAAAACTGACACTTCTTACCGTTTATGCTTTGAACCATTCCTGTGACATTAGTTATAGATTACGATGCTTCACTTCAGGTTTACTGTATCACTCTGACCTTCTTATTGACGATGAAACACAGGAATTGCATCGGAATTAAATACAAGAGGCACAGTGACGACTCTAGTACAAGGAGACGGGCTTTTCTTACTGTCTATGTTTTGAACCTTTCCTGTGACACTAGTTATAGATTCCGATACTTCACGTCAGGTTTACTGTATCCCTTGGACCTTCTTATTGACGATGACACACAGAAATTGCATCGGAATTAAATACAAAAGGCACAATGCCGACTTAAGTACAATAAGACTGACTCTTCCTACTGTCTAAGTTTTGAACCATTCCTGTGACACTAGTTATAGATTCCGATGCTTCCCTCCAGGTTTACTGTATCCCATGGACCTTCTTATTGACGATGAAACACAGAAATTGCATCGGAATTAAATACAAAAGGCACAATGCCGACGTAAGTACAAGAAGACTGACTCTTCCTACTGTCTAAGAGTTGAACCATTCCTGTGACACTAGTTATAGATTCCGATGATTCACTCCAGGTTTACTGTATCCCTTGGACCTTCTTATGGACGATGTAACACAGAAATTGCATCGGAATTAAATACAAAAGCAAAATGCCGACTTAAGTACAAGGGGACTGACTCATCCTAATGCCTAAGTTTTGAACAATTCCTGTGACACTAGTTATAGATTCCGATGCTTCACTTCAGGTTTACTGTATCCCTCTGACCTTCTTATTGGCGATGAAGCACAGGAATTGCATCGGAATTAAATACAAGAGGCACAGTGACGACTCAAGTACAAGGAGACTGGCTTTTCTTATTGTCTATCTTTTGAACCTTTCCTGTGACACTAGTTATAGGTTCCGATGCTTCACTTCAGGTTTACTGTATCCCTCCGACTTTCTTATTGACGATGAAACACAGAAATTGCATCGGAATTAAATACAAGAGGCACAAGCCGCCTTAAGTACAAGAAGACTGACTCTTCCTACAGACCATTCCTGTGACACTAGTTATAGATTCCGATTCTTCACACCAGGTTTACTGTATCCCTTGGACCTTCTTATTGACGAAGAAACACAGCAATTGCATCGGGGTCAAATACAAAAGGCACAATACCGACTAAGTACAAGAAGACCGACTCTTCCTACTTTCTAAGTTTTGAACCATTCCTCTGACACTAGTTATAGATTCCGATGCTTCACTTCAGGTTTACTGTATCCCTGGGACCTTCTTATTGACGATGAAACACAGAAATTGCATCGGAATTAAATACAAAAGGCACAATGCCGACATAAGGACAAGAAGACTGACTCTTCCTACTGACCATTCCTGTGACACTAGTTATAGATTCCGATGCTTCACTTCTGGTTTACTGTATCCCTTGGACCTTCTAATTGACGACAAAACACAGAAATTGCATCGGAATTAAATACAAAAGCACAATGCCGACTTAAGTACAAGAGGACTGACTCTTCCTAATGTCTAAGGTTTGAACCATTCCTGTGACACTAGTTATAGATTCCGATGCTTTACTTCAGGTTTACTGTATCCCTTGGACCTTCGTATTGACGATGAAACACAAAAAATTGCATCGGATTTAAATAGAAAATGCGCAATGCCGACATATGTACAAGAAAACTGACTCTTCTTACTGTCTATGGTTTGAACCATTCATGTGACACTAGTAATAGTTTCCGATGCTTCACTTCAGGTTAACTGTATCCCCCTGACCTTCTTATTGACGATGAAACACAGAAATTGCAACGGAATTAAATACAAAACGCACAATGCCGACTTAAGTACAAGAAAACTGACTCTCCTTACTGTCTATGATTTGAACCAATCGTGTGACACTAGTTATAGGTTCCGATGCTTCATTTCAGGTTTACTGTATCCCTCTGACTTTCTTATTGACGATGAAACACAGAAATTGCATCGGAATTAAATACAAAAGGCACAATGCCGACTTAATTATAAGAAAACTGACACTTCTTACTGTTTATGCTTTGATCCATTCCTGTGGCACTAGTTGTAGATTCCGATGCTTCCCTCCAGGTTTACTGTATCCCATGGACGTTCTTATTGACGATGAAATACAGAAGTGGCATCGGAATTAAATACGAAAGGCACAATGCCGACTTAAGTACAAGAAGACTGACTCTTCCTACTGTCTAAGTTTTGAACCATTCCTGTGACACTAGTTATAGATTCCGATGTTTCATTCCAGGTTTACTGTATCAATTGGACCTTCTTATTGACGATGAAACACAGAAATTGCATCGGAATTAATTACAAAAGGCACAATGTCGACTTAAGGACAAGAAGACTGACTCTTCCTAATGTCTAAGATGTGAACCATTCCTGTGACACTAGTTAAAGATTCCGATGCTTCACTTCAGGTTTACTGTATCCCTTGGATCTTCGTATTGACGATGAAACACAGAAATTGCATCGGAATGAAATACAAAATGCACAATGCCGACTTAAGTACATGAAGACCGACACTTCTTACTGTCTACGTTTAGAACCGTTCCTGTGACACTAGTTATAGATTCCGATGCTTCACTCCAGGTTTACTGTATCGCTTGGACCTTCTTATTGACGATGAAACACAGAAATTGCATCGGAGTTAAATACAAAAGGCACAATGCCGACTTAAGTACATGAAGACCGACACTTCTTACGGACTATGATTTGAACCATTCCTGTAACACTAGTTATAGATTCCGATGCTTCACTTCAAGTTTACTGTTTCCCTTGGACCTTCTTATTGACGATGAAACACAGAAAATGCATCGGAATTAAATACAAAAGGCACAATGCCGACTTAAGTACATGAAGACCGACACTTCTTACTGACTATGTTTTGAACCATTCCTTTGACACTAGCTATAGATTCCGATGCTTCACTTCAGCTTTACTGTATCCCTTGGACCTTCTTACTGACGATGAAACACAGAAATTCCATCGGAATTAAATTCAAAAGCCACAATGCCGACTTAAGTACAAGTAGACTGACTCTTCCTACTGTCTAAGTTTTGAACCATTCCTGTGACACTAGTTACAGATTCCGATGCTTCACTCCAGGTGTACTGTATCCCTTGGACCTTCTTATTCACGCTGAAACACAGAGATTGCATCGGAAATACATACAAAAGGCACAATGCCGACTTAAGTACAAAACGACTGACTCTCCTAATGTCTAAGATTTGAACCTTTCCTGTGACACTAGTTATAGATACCGATGCTTCACTTCAGGTTTACTGTATCCCTTGGACCTTCTTATTGACGATGAAACACAATAATTGCATGGGAATTAAATACAAAATGCTCAATGCCGACTTAAGTACATGAAGACCGACACTTCTTACTGACTATGTTTTGAACCATTCCTGTAACACTAGTTATAGATTCCGATGCTTCACTTCAGGTTTACTGTATCCCTCTGACCTTCTTATTGACGATGAAACACAGAAATTGCATCGGAATTAAATACAAACGGCACAATGCCGACTTATGGACAAGAAGACTGACTCTTCCTACTGACCATTCCTGCGAAACTAGTTATAGATTACGATTCTTCACACCAGGTTTACTGTATCCCTTGGACCTTATTATTGACGATGAAACTCAGAATTTGCATCGGAATTAAATACGAAATGCACAATGCCGACTTAAGTACATGAAGACCGACACTTCTTACTGTCTACGTTTACAACCATTCCTGTGACACTAGTTATAGATTCCGATGCTTCACTCCAGGTTTACTGTATCGATTGGACCTTCTTATTGACGATGAAACACAGAAATTGCATCGGAATTAAATACAAAAGGCACAAAGCCGACTTAAGCACAAGATGACTGACTCTTCCTACTGTCTTTGTTTTGAACCATTCTTGTGACACTAGTTATAGATTCCGATGCTTTACTTCAGGTTTACTGTGTCCCTTGGACCTTCTTATTGACGATGAAACACAGAAATTGCATCGGAATTAAATACAAATGGCACAATGCCGACTTAAGTACAACAAAACTGACCCTCCTTACAGTCTATGATTTGAACCATTCCTGTGACACTAGTTATAGATTCCGATGCTTCTTTTCAGGTTTACTGTATCCCTCTGACATTCTTATTGACGATGAAACACAGAAATTGCATCGGAATTAAATACAAAAGGCACAATGCCGACTTAATTATAAGAAAACTGACACTTCTTACAGTTTATGCTTTGAACCTTTCCTGTGACACTAGTTATAGATTCCAATACTTTACTTCAGGACCTTCTTATTGACGATGAAACACAGAAATTTCATCGGAATTAAATACAAAAGGCACAATGAGGACTTAAGGACAAGAAGACTGACTTTTCCTAATGTCTAAGATTTGAACCTTTCCTGTGACACTAGTTAAAGATTCCGATGCTTCACTTCGTGTTTACTGTATCCCTTGAACCTTCTTATTGACGATGAAACACAGAAATTGCATGGGAATTAAATACAAAATGCTCAATGCCGACTTAAGTACATGAAGACCGACACTTCTTACTGACTATGCTTTGAACCATTCCTGTAACACTAGTTACAGATTCCGATGCTTCACTTCAGGTTTACTGTATCCCTTGGACCTTCTTATTGACGTTGAAACACAGAAATTGCATCGGAATTAAATACAAACGGCACAATGCCGACTTATGGACAAGAAGACTGACTCTTCCTACTGACCATTCCTGTGACACTAGTTATAGATTCCGATTCTTCACACCAGGTTTATTGTATCCCTTGGACCTTCTTATTGACAATGAAACACAGAATTTGCATCGGAATTAAATACAAAAGGCACAATGCCGACTTAAGGTCAAGAAGACTGACTCTTCCTACTGACCATTCCTGTGACACTACTTATATATTCCGATGCTTCACTTCAGGTTTACTGTATCCCTTGGACCTTCTTATTGACGACGAAAAATAGAAATTGCATCGGAATTAAATACAAAAGGCACAATGCCGACTTAAGTACATGAAGACCGACACTTCTTACTGACTATGTATTGAACCATTCCTTTGATACTAGCTATAGATTCCGATGCTTCACTTCAGCTTTACTGTATCCCTTGGACCTTCTTATTGACGATGGAACACAGAAATTGCATCGGAATTAAATACAAAAGGCACAATGCCGACCTAAGCACAAGAAGACTGACTCTTCCTAATGTCTAAGATGTGAACCATTCCTGTGACACTAGTTAAAGATTCCGATGCTTCACTTCAGGTTTACTGTATCCCTTGAACCTTCTTATTGACGATGAAACACAGAAATTGCATGGGAATTAAATACAAAATGCTCAATGCCGACTTAAGTACATGAAGACCGACACTTCTTACTGACTATGCTTTGAACCATTCCTGTAACACTAGTTATAGATTGCGATGCTTTACTTCAGGTTTACTGTATCCCTTGGACCTTCTTATTGACGTTGAAACACAGAAATGGCATCGGAATTAAATACAAACGGCACAATGCCGACTTGTGGACAAGAAGACTGACTCTTACTACTGACCATTCCTGTGACACTAGTTATAGATTCCGATTCTTCACACCAGGTTTACTGTATCCCTTGGACCTTCTTATTGACGATGAAACACAGAATTGGCATCGGAATTAAATACAAAAGGCACAATGCCGACTTAAGGTCAAGAAGACTGACTCTTCCTACTGACCACTCCTGTGACACTACTTATAGATTCCGATGCTTCACTTCAGGTTTACTGTATCCCTTGGACCTTCTTATTGACGATGAAACACAGAAATTGCATCGGAATTAAATACAAAATGCACAATGCCGACTTAAGTACATGAAGACCGACACTTCTTACTGACTATGTTTTGAACCATTCCTGTGACACTAGCTATAGATGCCGATGCTTCACTTTAGCTTTACTGTATCCCTTGGACCTTCTTATTGACGATGAAACACAGAAATTGCATCGGAATGAAATACAAAATGCACAATGCCGACTTAAGTACATGAAGACCGACACTTCTTACTGACTATGTTTTGAACCATTCCTGTGACACTAGCTATAGATGCCGATGCTTCACTTCAGCTTTACTGTATCCCTTGGACCTTCTTATTGACGATGAAACACAGAAATTGCATCGGAATTAAATACAAATGGCACAATGCCGACTTAAGTACAAGAAAACTGACCCTCCATACAGTCTATGATTTGAACCATTCCTGTGACACTAGTTATAGATTCCGATGCTTCTTTTCAGGTTTACTGTATCCCTCTGACATTCTTATTGACGATGAAACACAGAAATTGAATCGGAATTAAATACAAAAGGCACAATGCCGACTTAATTATAAGAAAACTGACACTTCTTACAGTTTATGCTTTGAACCTTTCCTGTGACACTAGTTATAGATTCCAATACTTTACTTCAGGACCTTCTTATTGACGATGAAACACAGAAATTTCATCGGAATTAAATACAAAAGGCACAATGAGGACTTAAGGACAAGAAGACTGACTTTTCCTAATGTCGAAGATTTGAACCATTCCTGTGACACTAGTTAAAGATTCCGATGCTTCACTTCATGTTTACTGTATCCCTTGAACCTTCTTATTGACGATGAAAGACAGAAATTGCATGGGAATTAAACACAAAATGCTCAATGCCGACTTAAGTACATGAAGACCGACACTTCTTACTGACTATGCTTTGAACCATTCCTGTAACACTAGTTACAGATTCCGATGCTTCACTTCAGGTTTACTGTATCCCTTGGACCTTTTTATTGACGTTGGAACAAAGAAATTGCATCGGAATTTAATACAAACGGCACAATGCCGACTTATGGACAAGAAGACTGACTCTTCCTACTGACCATTCCTGCGACACTAGTTATAGATTCCGATTCTTCACACCAGGTTTATTGTATCCCTTGGACCTTCTTATTGACGATGAAACACAGAATTTGCATCGGAATTAAATACAAAAGGCACAATGCCGACTTAAGGTCAAGAAGACTGACTCTTCCTACTGACCATTCCTGTGACACTACTTATATATTCCGATGCTTCACTTCAGGTTTACTGTATCCCTTGGACCTTCTTATTGACGATGAAAAATAGAAATTGCATCGGAATTAAATACAAAAGGCACAATGCCGACTTAAGTACATGAAGACCGACACTTCTTACTGACTATGTTTTGAACCATTCCTTTGATACTAGCTATAGATTCCGATGCTTCACTTCAGCTTTACTGTATCCCTTGGACCTTCTTATTGACGATGGAACACAGAAATTGCATCGGAATTAAATACAAAAGGCACAATGCCGACTTAAGCACAAGAAGACTGACTCTTCCTACTGTCTATGTTTGAACCATTCCTGTGACACCACTTATAGAGTCCGATGCTTTACTTCAGGTTTACTGTATCCCTTGGACCTTCTTATTGACGATGAAACACAGAAATTGCATCGGAATTAAATACAAAAGGCACAATGCCGACTTAAGGACAAGAAGACTGACTCTTCCTAATGTCTAAGATGTGAACCATTCCTGTGACACTAGTTAAAGATTCCGATGCTTCACTTCAGGTTTACTGTATCCCTTGGACCTTCTTATTGACGATGAAACACAGAAATTGCATGGGAATTAAATACAAAATGCTCAATGCCGACTTAAGTACATGAAGACCGACACTTCTTACTGACTATGCTTTGAACCATTCCTGTAACACTAGTTATAGATTGCGATGCTTTACTTCAGGTTTACTGTATCCCTTGGACCTTATTATTGACGTTGAAACACAGAAATGGCATCGGAATTAAATACAAACGGCACAATGCCGACTTGTGGACAAGAAGACTGACTCTTACTACTGACCATTCCTGTGACACTAGTTACAGATTCCGATTCTTCACACCAGGTTTACTGTATCCCTTGGACCTTCTTATTGACGATGAAACACAGAATTGGCATCGGAATTAAATACAAAAGGCACAATGCTGACTTAAGGTCAAGAAGACTGACTCTTCCTACTGACCACTCCTGTGACACTACTTATAGATTCCGATGCTTCACTTCAGGTTTACTGTATCCCTTGGACCTTCTTATTGACGATGAAACACAGAAATTGCATCGGAATTAAATACAAAAGGCACAATGCCGACTTAAGTACATGAAGACCGACACTTCTTACTGACTATGTTTTGAACCATTCCTGTGACACTAGCTATAGATGCCGATGCTTCACTTTAGCTTTACTGTATCCCTTGGACCTTCTTATTGACGATGAAACACAGAAATTGCATCGGAATGAAATACAAAATGCACAATGCCGACTTAAGTACATGAAGACCGACACTTCTTACTGACTATGTTTTGAACCATTCCTGTGACACTAGCTATAGATGCCGATGCTTCACTTCAGCTTTACTGTATCCCTTGGACCTTCTTATTGACGATGAAACACAGAAATTGCATCGGAATTAAATACAAATGGCACAATGCCGACTTAAGTACAAGAAAACTGACCCTCCATACAGTCTATGATTTGAACCATTCCTGTGACACTAGTTATAGATTCCGATGCTTCTTTTCAGGTTTACTGTATCCCTCTGACATTCTTATTGACGATGAAACACAGAAATTGAATCGGAATTAAATACAAAAGGCACAATGCCGACTTAATTATAAGAAAACTGACACTTCTTACAGTTTATGCTTTGAACCTTTCCTGTGACACTAGTTATAGATTCCAATACTTTACTTCAGGACCTTCTTATTGACGATGAAACACAGAAATTTCATCGGAATTAAATACAAAAGGCACAATGAGGACTTAAGGACAAGAAGACTGACTTTTCCTAATGTCGAAGATTTGAACCATTCCTGTGACACTAGTTAAAGATTCCGATGCTTCACTTCATGTTTACTGTATCCCTTGAACCTTCTTATTGACGATGAAACACAGAAATTGCATGGGAATTAAACACAAAATGCTCAATGCCGACTTAAGTACATGAAGACCGACACTTCTTACTGACTATGCTTTGAACCATTCCTGTAACACTAGTTACAGATTCCGATGCTTCACTTCAGGTTTACTGTATCCCTTGGACCTTCTTATTGACGTTGGAACAAAGAAATTGCATCGGAATTTAATACAAACGGCACAATGCCGACTTATGGACAAGAAGACTGACTCTTCCTACTGACCATTCCTGCGACACTAGTTATAGATTCCGATTCTTCACACCAGGTTTATTGTATCCCTTGGACCTTCTTATTGACGATGAAACACAGAATTTGCATCGGAATTAAATACAAAAGGCACAATGCCGACTTAAGGTCAAGAAGACTGACTCTTCCTACTGACCATTCCTGTGACACTACTTATATATTCCGATGCTTCACTTCAGGTTTACTGTATCCCTTGGACCTTCTTATTGACGATGAAAAATAGAAATTGCATCGGAATTAAATACAAAA
Organism: Schistocerca americana; assembly: GCF_021461395.2. Classification (NCBI taxonomy): domain Eukaryota; kingdom Metazoa; phylum Arthropoda; class Insecta; order Orthoptera; family Acrididae; genus Schistocerca; species Schistocerca americana. The sequence goes on along the minus strand of NW_025725790.1, from coordinate 508,000 downwards.
GGCACAATGCCGACTTAAGTACATGAAGACCGACACTTCTTACTGACTATGTTTTGAACCATTCCTTTGATACTAGCTATAGATTCCGATGCTTCACTTCAGCTTTACTGTATCCCTTGGACCTTCTTATTGACGATGGAACACAGAAATTGCATCGGAATTAAATACAAAAGGCACAATGCCGACTTAAGCACAAGAAGACTGACTCTTCCTACTGTCTATGTTTGAACCATTCCTGTGACACCACTTATAGAGTCCGATGCTTTACTTCAGGTTTACTGTATCCCTTGGACCTTCTTATTGACGATGAAACACAGAAATTGCATCGGAATTAAATACAAAAGGCACAATGCCGACTTAAGGACAAGAAGACTGACTCTTCCTAATGTCTAAGATGTGAACCATTCCTGTGACACTAGTTAAAGATTCCGATGCTTCACTTCAGGTTTACTGTATCCCTTGGACCTTCTTATTGACGATGAAACACAGAAATTGCATGGGAATTAAATACAAAATGCTCAATGCCGACTTAAGTACATGAAGACCGACACTTCTTACTGACTATGCTTTGAACCATTCCTGTAACACTAGTTATAGATTGCGATGCTTTACTTCAGGTTTACTGTATCCCTTGGACCTTATTATTGACGTTGAAACACAGAAATGGCATCGGAATTAAATACAAACGGCACAATGCCGACTTGTGGACAAGAAGACTGACTCTTACTACTGACCATTCCTGTGACACTAGTTACAGATTCCGATTCTTCACACCAGGTTTACTGTATCCCTTGGACCTTCTTATTGACGATGAAACACAGAATAGGCATCGGAATTAAATACAAAAGGCACAATGCTGACTTAAGGTCAAGAAGACTGACTCTTCCTACTGACCACTCCTGTGACACTACTTATAGATTCCGATGCTTCACTTCAGGTTTACTGTATCCCTTGGACCTTCTTATTGACGATGAAACACAGAAATTGCATCGGAATTAAATACAAAAGGCACAATGCCGACTTAAGTACATGAAGACCGACACTTCTTACTGACTATGTTTTGAACCATTCTTGTGACACTAGCTATAGATGCCGATGCTTCACTTCAGCTTTACTGTATCCCTTGGGCCTTCTTATTGACGATGAAACACAGAAATTGCATCGGAATGAAATACAAAATGCACAATGCCGACCTAAGTACATAAAGACCGACACTTCTTGCTTACTATGTTTGAACCATTCCTGTAACACTAGTTATAGATTCCGATGCTTCACTTCAGGTTTACTGTGTCCCTTGGACCTTCTTACTGACGATGAAACACTGAAATTGCATCGGAATTAAATACAAACGGCACAATGCCGACTTAAGGACAAGAAGACTGACTCTTCCTACTGACCATTCCTGTGACACTAGTTATGTATTCCGATTCTCCACACCAGGTTTACTGTATACCTTGGACCTTCTTATTGACGATGAAACACAGAAATTGCATCGGAATTAAATTCAAAAGGCACAATGCCGACTTAAGTACAAGTAGACTGACTCTTCCTACTGTCTAAGTTTTGAACCATTCCTGTCACACTAGTTATAGATTCCGATGCTTCACTCCGGGTTTACTGTATCCCTTGGACCTTCTTATTGACGATGAAACACAGAAATTGCATCGGAATTAAATACAAAAGGCACAATGCCGACTTAAGTATAAGAAAAATTGACACTTCTTACTGTTTATGCTTTGAACCATTCCTGTGACATTAGTTATAGATTCCGATGCTTCACTTCAGGTTTACTGTATCCCTTGGACCTTCTTATTGACGATGAAACACAGAAATTGCATCGGAATTAAATTCAAAAGGCACAATGCCGACTTCAGTACAATTAGACTGACTCTTCCTACTGTCTAAGTTTTGAACAATTCCTGTGACACTAGTTATAGATTCCGATGCATCACTCCAGGTTTGCTGTACCCCTTGGACCTTCTTATTGACGATGAAACACAGAGATTGCATCGGAAATACATACAAAAGGCACAATGCCGACTTAAGTACAAGAAGACTGACTCTCCTAATGTCTAAGATTTGAACCTTTCCTGTGACACTAGTTATAGATACCGATGCTTCACTTCAGGTTTACTGTATCCCTTGGACCTTCTTATTGACGATGAAACACAGAAATTGCATGGGAATTAAATACAAAATGCTCAATGCCGACTTAAGTACATGAAGACCGACACTTCTTACTGACTATGTTTTGAACCATTCCTGTAACACTAGTTATAGATTCCGATGCTTCACTTCAGGTTTACTGTATCCCTCTGACCTTCTTATTGACGATGAAACACAGAAATTGCATCGGAATTAAATACAAACGGCACAATGCCGACTTATGGACAAGAAGACTGACTCTTCCTACTGACCATTCCTGCGAAACTAGTTATAGATTACGATTCTTCACACCAGGTTTACTGTATCCCTTGGACCTTCTTATTGACGATGCAACACAGAAATTGCATCGGAATTAAATTCAAAAGGCACAATGCCGACTTAAGTACATTAAAGACTGACTCTCCTAATGTGTAAGATTTGAACCTTTCCTGCGACACTAGTTATAGATACCGATGCTTCACTTCAGGTTTACTGTATCCCTTGGACCTTCTTATTGACGATGAAACACAGAAATTGCATGGGAATTAAATACAAAATGCTCAATGCCGACTTAAGTACATGAAGACCGACACTTCTTACAGACTATGTTTTGAACCATTCCTGTAACACTAGTTACAGATTCCGATGCTTCACTTCAGGTTTACTGTATCCCTTGGACCTTATTATTGACGATGAAACACAGAAATTGCATCGGAATTAAATACGAAATGCACAATGCCGACTTAAGTACATGAAGACCGACACTTCTTACTGTCTACGTTAACAACCATTCCTGTGACACTAGTTATAGTTTCCGATGCTTCACTCCAGGTTTACTGTATCGATTGGACCTTCTTATTGACGATGAAACACAGAAGTTGCATAGGAATTAAATACAAAAGGCACAAAGCCGACTTAAGCACAAGATTACTGACTCTTCCTACTGTCTATGTTATGAACCATTCCTGTGACACTAGTTATAGATTCCGATGCTTTACTTCAGGTTTACTGTATCCCTTGGACCTTCTTATTAACGATGAAACACAGAAATTGCATCGGAATTAAATACAAATGGCACAATGCCGACTTAAGTACAAGAAAACTGACCCTCCTTACAGTCTATGATTTGAACCATTCCTGTGACACTAGTTATAGATTCCGATGCTTCTTTTCAGGTTTACTGTATCCCTCTGACATTCTTATTGACCATGAAACACAGAAATTGCATCGGAGTTAAATACAAAAGGCACAATGCCGACTTAATTATAAGAAAACTGACACTTCTTACAGTTTATGCTTTGAACCTTTCCTGTAACACTAGTTATAGATTCCGATACTTTACTTCAGGTTTACTCTATCCCTTGGACCTTCTTATTGACGATGAAACACAGAAATTTCATCGGAATTAAATACAAAAGGCACAATGTGGACTTAAGGACAAGAAGACTGACTCTTCCTAATGTCTAAGATTTGAACCATTCCTGTGACACTAGTTAAAGATTCCGATGCTTCACTTCATGTTTACTGTATCCCTTGGACCTTCTTATTGACGATGAAACACAGAAATTGCATGGGAATTAAATACAAAATGCTCAATGCCGACTTAAGTACATGAAGACCGACACTTCTTACTGACTATGCTTTGAACCATTCCAGTAACACTAGTTATAGATTCCGATGCTTCACTTCAGGTTTACTGTATCCCTTGGACCTTCTTATTGACGTTGAAACACAGAAATTGCATCGGAATTAAATTCAAAAGGCACAATGCCGACTTAAGTACAATTAGACTGACTCTTCCTACTGTCTAAGTTTTGAACATTTCCAGTAACACTAGTTATAGATTCCGATGCTTCAATTCAGGTTTACTGTATCCCTCTGACCTTCTTATTGACGATGAAACACCGAAATTGCATCGGAATTAAATACAAACGGCACAATGCCGTCTTATGGACAAGAAGACTGACTCTTCCTACTGACCATTCCTGCGAAACTAGTTATAGATTACGATTCTTCACACCAGGTTTACTGTATCCCTTGGACCTTCTTATTGACGATGAAACACAGAAATTGCATCGGAATTTAATTCAAAAGGCACAATGCCGACTTAAGTACAAGAAGACTGACTCTCCTAATGTCTAAGATTTGAACCTTTCCTGCGACACTAGTTATAGATACCGATGCTTCACTTCAGGTTTACTGTATCCCTTGGACCTTCTTATTGACGATGAAACACAGAAATTGCATGGGAATTAAATACAAAATGCTCAATGCCGACTTAAGTACATGAAGACCGACACTTCTTACAGACTATGTTTTGAACCATTCCTGTAACACTAGTTACAGATTCCGATGCTTCACTTCAGGTTTACTGTATCCCTCTGACCTTCTTATTGACGATGAAACACAGAAATTGCATCGGAATTAAATACAAAAGGCACAATGCCGACTTATGGACAAGAAGACTGACTCTTCCTACTGACCATTCCTGCGAAACTAGTTATAGATTACGATTCTTCACACCAGGTTTACTGTATCCCTTGGACCGTCTTATTGACGATGAAACACAGAAATTGCATCGGAATTAAATACGAAATGCACAATGCCGACTTAAGTACATGAAGACCGACACTTCTTACTGTCTACGTTAACAACCATTCCTGTGACACTAGTTATAGTTTCCGATGCTTCACTCAAGGTTTACTGTATCGATTGGACCTTCGTATTGACGATGAAACACAGAAATTGCATCGGAATTAAATACAAAATGCACAAAGCCGACTTAAGCACAAGATGACTGACTCTTCCTACTGTCTATGTTTTGAACCATTCCTGTGACACTAGTTATAGATTCCGATGCTTTACTTCAGGTTTACTGTATCCCTTGGACCTTCTTATTAACGATGAAACACAGAAATTGCATCGGAATTAAATACAAATGGCACAATGCCGACTTAAGTTCAAGAAAACTGACCCTCCTTACAGTCTATGATTTGAACCATTCCTGTGACACTAGTTATAGATTCCGATGCTTCTTTTCAGGTTTACTGTATCCCTCTGACATTCTTATTGACGATGAAACACAGAAATTGCATCGGAGTTAAATACAAAAGGCACAATGCCGACTTAATTATAAGAAAACTGACACTTCTTACAGTTTATGCTTTGATCCTTTCCTGTGACACTAGTTATAGATTCCGATACTTTACTTCAGGTTTACTGTATCCCTTGGACCTTCTTATTGACGATGAAACACAGAAATTTCATCGGAATTAAATACAAAAGGCACAATGAGGACTTAAGGACAAGAAGACTGACTCTTCCTAATGTCTAAGATTTGAACCATTCCTGTGACACTAGTTAAAGATTCCGGTGCTTCACTTCATGTTTACTGTATCCCTTGGACCTTCTTATTGACGATGAAACACAGAAATTGCATGGGAATTAAATGCAAAATGCTCAATGCCGACTTAAGTACATGAAGATCGACACTTCTTACTGACTATGCTTTGAACCATTCCTGTAACACTAGTTATAGATTCCGATGCTTCACTTCAGGTTTACTGTATCCCTTGGACCTTCTTATTGACGTTGAAACACAGAAATCGCATCGGAATTAAATACAAACGGCACAATGCCGACTTATGGACAAGAAGACTGACTCTTCCTACTGACCATTCCTGTGACACTAGTTATAGATTCCGATTCTTCACACCAGGTTTACTGTATATCTTGGACCTTCTTATTGACGATGAAACACAGAATTTGCATCGGAATTAAATACAAAAGGCACAATGCCGACTTAAGGTCAAGAAGACTGACTCTTCCTACTGACCATTCCTGTGACACTACTTATATATTCTGATGCTTCACTTCAGGTTTACTGTATCCCTTGGACCTTCTTATTGACGATGAAAAATAGAAATTGCATCGGAATTAAATACAAAAGGCACAATGCCGACTTAAGTACATGAAGACCGACACTTCTTACTGACTATGTTTTGAACCATTCCTCTGACACTAGCTATAGATTCCGATGCTTCACTTCAGCTTTACTGTATCCCTTGGACCTTCTTATTGACGATGAAACACAGAAATTGCATCGGAATTAAATACAAACTGCACAATGCCGACTTAAGTACATGAAGACCGACACTTCTTACTGTCTACGTTTAGAACCATTCCTGTGACACTAGTTATAGATTCCGATGCTTCACTCCAGGTTTACATTATCGCTTGGACCTTCTTATTGATGATGAAACACAGAAATTGCATCGGAATGAAATACAAAAGGCACAATGAGGACTTAAGGACAAGAAGACTGAGTCTTCCTAATGTCTAAGATTTGAACCATTCCTGTGACACTAGTTAAAGATTCCGATGCTTCACTTCATGTTTACTGTATCCCTTGGACCTTCTTATTGACGATGAAACACAGAAATTGCATGGGAATTAAATACAAAATGCTCAATGCCGACTTAAGTACATGAAGACCGACACTTCTTACTGACTATGCTTTGAACCATTCCAGTAACACTAGTTATAGATTCCGATGCTTCACTTCAGGTTTACTGTATCCCTCTGACCTTCTTATTGACGATGAAACACAGAAATTGCATCGGAATTAAATACAAACGGCACAATGCCGACTTATGGACAAGAAGACTGACTCTTCCTACTGACCATTCCTGCGAAACTAGTTATAGATTACGATTCTTCACACCAGGTTTACTGTATCCCTTGGACCTTCTTATTGACGATGAAACACAGAAATTGCATCGGAATTAAATACGAAATGCACAATGCCGACTTAAGTACATGAAGACCGACACTTCTTACTGTCTACGTTATCAACCATTCCTGTGACACTAGTTATAGTTTCCGATGCTTCACTCCAGGTTTACTGTATCGATTGGACCTTCCTATTGACGATGAAACACAGAAATTGCATCGGAATTAAATACAAAAGGCACAAAGCCGACTTAAGCACAAGATGACTGACTCTTCCTACTGTCTATGTTTTGAACCATTCCTGTGACACTAGTTATAGATTCCGATGCTTTACTTCAGGTTTACTGTATCCCCTGGACCTTCTTATTAACGATGAAACACAGAAATTGCATCGGAATTAAATACAAATGGCACAATGCCGACTTAAGTACAAGAAAACTTACCCTCCTTACAGTCTGTGATTTGTACCATTCCTGTGGCACTAGTTATAGATTCCGATGCTTCTTTTCAGGTTTACTGTATCCCTCTGACATTCTTATTGACGATGAAACACAGAAATTGCATCGGAGGTAAATACAAAAGGCACAATGCCGACTTAATTATAAGAAAACTGACACTTCTTACAGTTTATGCTTTGAACCTTTCCTGTGACACTAGTTATAGATTCCGATACTTTACTTCAGGTTTACTGTATCCCTTGGACCTTCTTATTGACGATGAAACACAGAAATTTCATCGGAATTAAATACAAAAGGCACAATGAGGACTTAAGGACAAGAAGACTGACTCTTCCTAATGTCTAAGATTTGAACCATTCCTGTGACACTAGTTAAAGATTCCGATGCTGCACTTCATGTTTACTGTATCCCTTGGACCTTCTTATTGGCGATGAAACACAGAAATTGCATGGGAATTAAGTACAAAATGCTCAATGCCGACTTAAGTACATGAAGACCGACACTTCTTACTGACTATGCTTTGAACCATTCCTGTAACACTAGTTATAGATTCCGATGCTTCACTTCAGGTTTACTGTATCCCTTGGACCTTCTTATTGACGTTGAAACACAGAAATTGCATCGGAATTAAATACAAACGGCACAATGCGACTTATGGACAAGAAGACTGACTCTTCCTACTGACCATTCCTGTGACACTAGTTATAGATTCCGATTCTTCACACCAGGTTTACTGTATCCCTTGGACCTTCTTATTGACGATGAAACACAGAAATTGCATCGGAATGAAATACAAAAGGCACAATGCCGACTTAAGCACAAGAAGACTAACTCTTCCTACTGTCTATGTTTTGAACCATTCCTGTGACACCACTTATAGAGTCCGATGCTTTACTTCAGGTTTACTGTATCCCTTGGACCTTCTTATTGACGATGAAACACAGAAATTGCATCGAATTTAAATACAAAAGGCACAATGCCGACTTATGGACAAGAAGACTGACTCTTCCTACTGTCTAAGTTTTGAACCATTCCTGTGACACTAGTTATAGATTCCGATGCTTCACTCCAGGTTTACTGTATCCCTTGGACCGTCTTATTGACGATGAAACACAGAAATTGCTTCGGAATTAAATACAAAAGCAAAATTCCGACATAAGTACAAGGGGACTGACTCTTCCTAATGTCTAAGTTTTGAACCATTCCTGTGACACTAGTTATAGTTTCCGATGCTTCACTTCAGGTTTACTGTTTCCCTTGGACCTTCTTATTGACGATGAAACACAGAAATTGCATCGGAATTAAATACAAAAGGCACAAAGCCGACTTAAGTACAAGATGACTGACTCTTCCCACTGTCTAAGTTTTGAACCATTCCTGAGACACCAGTTATAGATTCCGATGCTTCACTTCAGGTTACTGTATCCCTTGGACCATCGTATTGGCGATGAAACACAGATATTGCATCGGAATTAAATACAAAAAGCACAATGCCGACTTAAGTACAAGAAGACTCACTCTTCCTACTGTCTAAGTTTTGAACCATTCCTGTGACACTAGTTATAGATACCGATGCTTCACTTCACGTTTACTGTATCCCTCGGACCTTCTTATTGACGATGAAACACAGAAATTGCATCGGAATTAAATACAAAAGGCACAATGCCGACTTATTTACATGAAGACCGACACTTCTTACTGACTACGATTTGAACCATTCCTGTGACACTAGTTATAGATTCCGATGCTTCACTCCAGGTTTACTGTATCCCTTGGTCCTTCTAATTGACGATGAAACACAGAAATTCCATCGGAATTAAATACAAAAGGCACAATGCCGACTTAAGTACAAGAAGACTGACTCTTCCTACTGTCTATGTTTTGAACCATTCCTGTGACACTAGTTATAGATTCCGATGCTTCACTTCAGGTTTACTGCATCCCTTGGACCTTCTTATTGACGATGAAACACAGAAATTGCATCGGAATCAAATACAAAAGGCACAATGCCCTCTTAAGTACAAGAAGACTGACTCTTCCTACTGTCTATGTTTTGAACCATTCCTGTGACACTAGTTATGCATTCCGATGCTTCACTTCAGGTTTACTGTATCCCATGGACCTTCTTATTGACAATGAAACACAGAAATTGCATCGGAATTAAATACAAAAGGCACAATGCCGACTTAAGTACATGAAGAAGGACACTTCTTACTGACTATGTTTTGAACCATTCCTGTGACACTAGTTATAGTTTCCGACGCTTCACTTCAGGTTTACTGTATCCCTTGGACCTTCTTATTGACGATGAAACACAGAAATTGCATCGGAATTACATTCAAAAGGCACAATACCGACTTAAGTACATGAAGACCGAGACTTCTTACTGACTATGTTTTGAACCATTCCTGTGACACTAGTTATAGATTCCCATGCTTCACTCCAGGTTTAGTGTATCCCTTGGACCTTCTAATTGACGATGAAACACAGAAATTGCATCGGAATTAAATACAAAAGGCACAATGCCGACTTAAGGGCAAGAAGACAGACTCTTCCTACTGACCATTCCTGTGACACTAGTTATAGATTCCGATGCTTCACATCAGATTTACTGTATCCCTTGGAAATTCTTGTTGACGATGAAACACAGAAATTGCATCGGAATTAAATACAAAATGCACAATGCTGACTTGAGTACATGAAGAACGACACTTCTTACTGACTATGTTTTGAACCATTCCTGTGATACTAGTTATAGATTCCGATGCTTCACTTCAGGTTTTCTGTATCCTTGGACCTTCTTATTGACGATGCAACACGGAATTGCATCGGAATTAAATACAAAAGGCACAATGCCGTCTTAAGTACATGAAGACCGACACTTCTCACTGACTTTGTTTTGAACCATTCCAGAGACACTAGTTATGGATTCCGATGCTTCACTCCAGGTTTACTGTATCCCTTGGACCCTCTTATTGACGATGAAACACAGACATTGCATTGGAATTAAAATACAAAAGTCACAATGCCGACTTATGTACATGAAGACCGACACTTCTTACAGACTACGTTTTGAACCATTCCTGTAACACTAGTTATAGATTCCGATGCTTCACTTCAGGTTTACTGTATCCCTTGGACCTTCGTATTGACGATGAAACACAGAAATTGCATCGGAATTAAATGCAAAAGGCACAATGCCGACTTGAGTACATGAAGACCGACACATCTTACTGACTATGATTTGAACCATTCCTGTGCCACTAGTTATAGATTCCGTTGCTTCACTCCAGGTTGACTGTATCCCTTGGACCTTCTTATTGACGATGAAACACAGAAATTGCATCGGAATTAAATACGAAAGGCACAATGCCGACTTAAGTACATGAAGACCGACACTTCTTACTGACTATGTTTTGAACCATTCCTGTAACACTAGTTATAGGTTCCGATGCTTCACTTCAGGTTTACTGTATCCCTTGGACCTTCTTATTGACGATGAAACACAGTAATTGCTTCGGAAATAAATGCAAAAGGCACAATGCCGACTTCAGTACAAGAAGACTGACTCTTCCTACTGTCTAAGTTTTGAACAATTCCTGTGACACTAGTTATAGATTCCGATGCTTCACTTCAGGTTTACTGTATCCCTTGGACCTTCTAATTGACGATGAAACACAGAAATTGTATCGGAATTAAATACAAAATGCACAATGCCGACTTAAGTACAAGAAGACTGACTCTTCCTACTGTCTAAGTTTTGAACCATTCATGTGACACTAGTTATGGATTCCGATGCTTCACTCCAGGTTTACTGTATCCCTTGGACCGTCTTATTGACGATGAAACACAGAAATCGCATCGGAATTAAAACAAAAGGAAAATTCCGACTTAAGTACAAGGGGACTGACTCTTCCTAATGTTTAAGTTTTGAACCATTCCTGTGACACTAGTTATAGATTCCGATGCTTCACTTCAGGTTTACTGCTTCCCTTGGACCTTCTTATTGACGATGAAACACAGAAATTGCATCAGAATTAAATACAAAAGGCACAAAGCCGACTTAAGTACAAGATGACTGACTCTTCCTACTGTCTAAGTTTTGAACCATTCCTGAGACACTAGTTATAGATTCCGATGCTTCACTTCAGGTTACTGTATCCCTTGGACCATCTTATTGACGATGAAACACAGAAATTGCATCGGAATTAAATACAAAAGGCACAATGCCAACTTAAGTACAAGAAGACTGACTCTTCCTACTGTCTAAGTTTTGAACCATTCCTGTGACACTAGTTATAGATTCCGATGCTTCACTCCAGGTTTAGTGTATCCCTTGGAACTTCTTATTGACGATGAAACACAGAAATTGCATCGGAATTAAATACAAAAGGCACAATGCCGACTTAAGTGCAAGAAGACTGACTCTTCCTACTGACCATTCCAGTGACACTAGTTATAGATTCCGATGCTTCACATCAGATTTACTGTATCCCTTGGAACTTCTTGTTGACGATGAAACACAGAAATTGCATCGGAATTAAATACAAAATGCACAATGCTGACTTGAGTACATGAAGAACGACACTTCTAACTGACTAAGTTTGGAACCATTCCTGTGATACTAGTTATAGATTCCGATGCTTCACTTCAGATTTACTGTATCCCTTGGACCTTCTTATTGACGATGAAACACAGAAATTGCATCGGAATTAAATACAAAAGGCACAATGCCGACTTAAGGACAAGAAGACTGACTCTTCCTACGGTCTAAGTTTCGAACCATTCCTGTGACACTAGTTATAGATTCCGATGCTTCACTCCAGGTTTACTGTATCCCTTGGACCTTCTTATTGACGATGAAACACAGTAATTGCATCGGAAATAAATGCAAATGGCACAATGCCGACTTCAGTACAAGAAGACTGACTCTTCCTACTGTCTAAGTTTTGAACAATTCCTGTGACACTAGTTATAGATTCCGATGCTTCACTTCAGGTTTACTGTATCCCTTGGACCTTCTAATTGACGATGAAACACAGAAATTGCATCGGAATTAAATACAAAAGGCACAATGCCGACTTAAGTACAAGAAGAAGGACACTTCCTACTGTCTAAGTTTTGAACCATTCCTGTGACACTAGTTATGGATTCCGATGCTTCACTCCAGGTTAACTGTATCCCTTGGACCGTCTTATTGACGATGAAACACAGAAATTGCATCGGAATTAAATGCAAAAGGAAAATTCCGACTTAAGTACAAGGGGACTGACTCTTTCTAATGTTTAAGTTTTGAACCATTCCTGTGACACTAGTTATACATTCCGATGCTTCACTTCAGGTTAACTGTTTCCCTTGAACATTTTTATTGACGATGAAACACAGAAATTGCATCGGAATTAAATACAAAACGCACAAGGCCGACTTAAGTACAAGATGACTGACTCCTCCTACTGTCTAAGTTTTGAACCATTCCTGTGACACTAGTTGTAGATTCCGATGCTTCACTTCAGGTTTACTGTATCCCTTGGACCTTCTTATTGACGATGAAACACAGTAATTGCTTCGGAAATAAATGCAAAAGGCACAATGCCGACTTCAGTACAAGAAGACTGAGTCTTCCTACTGTCTAAGTTTTGAACAATTCCTGTGACACTAGTTATAGATTCCGATGCTTCACTTCAGGTTTACTGTATCCCTTGGACCTTCTAATTGACGATGAAACACAGAAATTGCATCGGAATTAAATACAAAATGCACAATGCCGACTTAAGTACAAGAAGACTGACTCTTCCTACTGTCTAAGTTTTGAACCATTCATGTGACACTAGTTATGGATTCCGATGCTTCACTCCAGGTTTACTGTATCCCTTGGACCGTCTTATTGACGATGAAACACAGAAATCGCATTGGAATTAAAACAAAAGGAAAATTCCGACTTAAGTACAAGGGGACTGACTCTTCCTAATGTTTAAGTTTTGAACCATTCCTGTGACACTAGTTATAGATTCCGATGTTTCACTTCAGGTTTACTGTTTCCCTTGGACCTTCTTATTGACGATGAAACACAGAAATTGCATCAGAATTAAATACAAAAGGCACAAAGCCGACTTAAGTACAAGATGACTGACTCTTCCTACTGTCTATGTTTTGAACCATTCCTGAGACACTAGTTATAGATTCCGATGCTTCACTTCAGGTTACTGTATCCCTTGGACCATCTTATTGACGATGAAACACAGAAATTGCATCGGAATTAAATACAAAAGGCACAATGCCGACTTAAGGGCAAGAAGACTGACTCTTCCTACTGACCATTCCTGTGACACTAGTTATAGATTCCGATGCTTCACATCAGATTTACTGTATCCCTTGGAACTTCTTGTTGACGATGAAACACAGAAATTGCATCGGAATTAAATGCAAAAGGCACAATGCCGACTTGAGTACATGAAGACCGACACATCTTACTGACTATGATTTGAACCATTCCTGTGCCACTAGTTATAGATTCCGTTGCTTCACTCCAGGTTGACTGTATCCCTTGGACCTTCTTATTGACGATGAAACACAGAAATTGCATCGGAATTAAATACGAAAGGCACAATGCCGACTTAAGTACATGAAGACCGACACTTCTTACTGACTATGTTTTGAACCATTCCTGTAACACTAGTTATAGGTTCCGATGCTTCACTTCAGGTTTACTGTATCCCTTGGACCTTCTTATTGACGATGAAACACAGTAATTGCTTCGGAAATAAATGCAAAAGGCACAATGCCGGCTTCAGTACAAGAAGACTGACTCTTCCTACTGTCTAAGTTTTGAACAATTCCTGTGACACCAGTTATAGATTCCGATGCTTCACTTCAGGTTTACTGTATCCCTTGGACCTTCTAATTGACGATGAAACACAGAAATTGCATCGGAATTAAATACAAAATGCACAATGCCGACTTAAGTACAAGAAGACTGACTCTTCCTACTGTCTAAGTTTTGAACCATTCATGTGACACTAGTTATGGATTCCGATGCTTCACTCCAGGTTTACTGTATCCCTTGGACCGTCTTATTGACGATGAAACACAGAAATCGCATCGGAATTAAAACAAAAGGAAAATTCCGACTTAAGTACAAGGGGACTGACTCTTCCTAATGTTTAAGTTTTGAACCATTCCTGTGACACTAGTTATAGATTCCGATGCTTCACTTCAGGTTTACTGTTTCCCTTGGACCTTCTTATTGACGATGAAACACAGAAATTGCATCAGAATTAAATACAAAAGGCACAAAGCCGACTTAAGTACAAGATGACTGACTCTTCCTACTGTCTAAGATTTGAACCATTCCTGAGACACTAGTTATAGATTCCGATGCTTCACTTCAGGTTACTGTATCCCTTGGACCATCTTATTGACGATGAAACACAGAAATTGCATCGGAATTAAATACAAAAGGCACAATGCCGACTTAAGTACAAGAAGACTGACTCTTCCTACTGTCTAAGTTTTGAACCATTCCTGTGACACTAGTTATAGATTCCGATGCTTCACTCCAGGTTTAGTGTATCCCTTGGAACTTCTTATTGACGATGAAACACAGAAATTGCATCGGAATTAAATACAAAAGGCACAATGCCGACTTAAGGGCAAGAAGACTGACTCTTCCTACTGACCATTCCTGTGACACTAGTTATAGATTCCGATGCTTCACATCAGATTTACTGTATCCCTTGGAACTTCTTGTTGACGATGAAACACAGAAATTGCATCGGAATTAAATGCAAAAGGCACAATGCCGACTTGAGTACATGAAGACCGACACATCTTACTGACTATGATTTGAACCATTCCTGTGCCACTAGTTATAGATTCCGTTGCTTCACTCCAGGTTGACTGTATCCCTTGGACCTTCTTATTGACGATGAAACACAGAAATTGCATCGGAATTAAATACGAAAGGCACAATGCCGACTTAAGTACATGAAGACCGACACTTCTTACTGACTATGTTTTGAACCATTCCTGTAACACTAGTTATAGGTTCCGATGCTTCACTTCAGGTTTACTGTATCCCTTGGACCTTCTTATTGACGATGAAACACAGAAATTGCATCGGAATTAAATACAAAAGGCACAATGCCGTCTTAAGGACAAGAAGACTGACTCTTCCTACGGTCTAAGTTTCGAACCATTCCTGTGACACTAGTTATAGATTCCGATGCTTCACTCCAGGTTTACTGTATCCCTTGGACCTTCTTATTGACGATGAAACACAGTAATTGCATCGGAAATAAATGCAAATGGCACAATGCCGACTTCAGTACAAGAAGACTGACTCTTCCTACTGTCTAAGTTTTGAACAATTCCTGTGACACTAGTTATAGATTCCGATGCTTCACTTCAGGTTTACTGTATCCCTTGGACCTTCTAATTGACGATGAAACACAGAAATTGCATCGGAATTAAATACAAAAGGCACAATGCCGACTTAAGTACAAGAAGAAGGACACTTCCTACTGTCTAAGTTTTAAACCATTCCTGTGACACTAGTTATGGATTCCGATGCTTCACTCCAGGTTAACTGTATCCCTTGGACCGTCTTATTGACGATGAAACACAGAAATTGCATCGGAATTAAATGCAAAAGGAAAATTCCGACTTAAGTACAAGGGGACTGACTCTTCCTAATGTTTAAGTTTTGAACCATTCCTGTGACACTAGTTATACATTCCGATGCTTCACTTCAGGTTAACTGTTTCCCTTGGACATTCTTATTGACGATGAAACACAGAAATTGCATCGGAATTAAATACAAAACGCACAAGGCCGACTTAAGTACAAGATGACTGACTCTTCCTACTGTCTAAGTTTTGAACCATTCCTGTGACACTAGTTGTAGATTCCGATGCTTCACTTCAGGTTTACTGTATCCCTTGGACCTTCTTATTGACGATGAAACACAGTAATTGCTTCGGAAATAAATGCAAAAGGCACAATGCCGACTTCAGTACAAGAAGACTGACTCTTCCTACTGTCTAAGTTTTGAACAATTCCTGTGACACTAGTTATAGATTCCGATGCTTCACTTCAGGTTTACTGTATCCCTTGGACCTTCTAATTGACGATGAAACACAGAAATTGCATCGGAATTAAATACAAAATGCACAATGCCGACTTAAGTACAAGAAGACTGACTCTTCCTACTGTCTAAGTTTTGAACCATTCATGTGACACTAGTTATGGATTCCGATGCTTCACTCCAGGTTTACTGTATCCCTTGGACCGTCTTATTGACGATGAAACACAGAAATCGCATCGGAATTAAAACAAAAGGAAAATTCCGACTTAAGTACAAGGGGACTGACTCTTCCTAATGTTTAAGTTTTGAACCATTCCTGTGACACTAGTTATAGATTCCGATGCTTCACTTCAGGTTTACTGTTTCCCTTGGACCTTCTTATTGACGATGAAACACAGAAATTGCATCAGAATTAAATACAAAAGGCACAAAGCCGACTTAAGTACAAGATGACTGACTCTTCCTACTGTCTAAGTTTTGAACCATTCCTGAGACACTAGTTATAGATTCCGATGCTTCACTTCAGGTTACTGTATCCCTTGGACCATCTTATTGACGATGAAACACAGAAATTGCATCGGAATTAAATACAAAAGGCACAATGCCGACTTAAGTACAAGAAGACTGACTCTTCCTACTGTCTAAGTTTTGAACCTTTCCTGTGACACTAGTTATAGATTCCGATGCTTCACTCCAGGTTTAGTGTATCCCTTGGAACTTCTTATTGACGATGAAACACAGAAATTGCATCGGAATTAAATACAAAAGGCACAATGCCGACTTAAGGGCAAGAAGACTGACTCTTCCTACTGACCATTCCTGTGACACTAGTTATAGATTCCGATGCTTCACATCAGATTTACTGTATCCCTTGGAACTTCTTGTTGACGATGAAACACAGAAATTGCATCGGAATTAAATGCAAAAGGCACAATGCCGACTTGAGTACATGAAGACCGACACATCTTACTGACAATGATTTGAACCATTCCTGTGCCACAGGTTATAGATTCCGTTGCTTCACTCCAGGTTGACTGTATCCCTTGGACCTTCTTATTGACGATGAAACACAGAAATTGCATCGGAATTAAATACAAAAGGCACAATGCCGACTTAAGTACATGAAGACCGACACTTCTTACTGACTATGTTTTGAACCATTCCTGTAACACTAGTTATAGGTTCCGATGCTTCACTTCAGGTTTACTGTATCCCTTGGACCTTCTTATTGACGATGAAACACAGTAATTGCTTCGGAAATAAATGCAAAAGGCACAATGCCGACTTCAGTACAAGAAGACTGACTGTTCCTACTGTCTAAGTTTTGGACAATTCCTGTGACACTAGTTATAGATTCCGATGCTTCACTTCAGGTTTACTGTATCCCTTGGACCTTCTAATTGACGATGAAACACAGAAATTGCATCGGAATTAAATACAAAATGCACAATGCCGACTTAAGTACAAGAAGACTGACTCTTCCTACTGTCTAAGTTTTGAACCATTCATGTGACACTAGTTATGGATTCCGATGCTTCACTCCAGGTTTACTGTATCCCTTGGACCGTCTTATTGACGATGAAACACAGAAATCGCATCGGAATTAAAACAAAAGGAAAATTCCGACTTAAGTACAAGGGGACTGACTCTTCCTAATGTTTAAGTTTTGAACCATTCCTGTGACACTAGTTATAGATTCCGATGCTTCACTTCAGGTTTACTGTTTCCCTTGGACCATCTTATTGACGATGAAACACAGAAATTGCATCGGAATTAAATACAAAAGGCACAATGCCGACTTAAGTACAAGAAGACTGACTCTTCCTACTGTCTAAGTTTTGAACCATTCCTGTGACACTAGTTATAGATTCCGATGCTTCACTCCAGGTTTAGTGTATCCCTTGGAACTTCTTATTGACGATGAAACACAGAAATTGCATCGGAATTAAATACAAAAGGCACAATGCCGACTTAAGGGCAAGAAGACTGACTCTTCCTACTGACCATTCCTGTGACACTAGTTATAGATTCCGATGCTTCACATCAGATTTACTGTATCCCTTGGAACTACTTGTTGACGATGAAACACAGAAATTGCATCGGAATTAAATACAAAATGCACAATGCTGACTTAAGTACATGAAGAACGACACTTCTAACTGACTAAGTTTGGAACCATTCCTGTGATACTAGTTATAGATTCCGATGCTTCACTTCAGATTTACTGTATCCCTTGGACCTTCTTATTGACGATGAAACACAGAAATTGCATCGGAATTAAATACAAAAGGCACAATGCCGACTTAAGGACAAGAAGACTGACTCTTCCTACGGTCTAAGTTTCGAACCATTCCTGTGACACTAGTTATAGATTCCGATGTTCACTCCAGGTTTACTGTATCCCTTGGACCTTCTTATTGACGATGAAACACAGTAATTGCATCGGAAATAAATGCAAATGGCACAATGCCGACTTCAGTACAAGAAGACTGACTCTTCCTACTGTCTAAGTTTTGAACAATTCCTGTGACACTAGTTATAGATTCCGATGCTTCACTTCAGGTTTACTGTATCCCTTGGACCTTCTAATTGACGATGAAACACAGAAATTGCATCGGAATTAAATACAAAAGGCACAATGCCGACTTAAGTACAAGAAGAAGGACACTTCCTACTGTCTAAGTTTTGAACCATTCCTGTGACACTAGTTATGGATTCCGAAGCTTCACTCCAGGTTAACTGTATCCCTTGGACCGTCTTATTGACGATGAAACACAGAAATTGCATCGGAATTAAATGCAAAAGGAAAATTCCGACTTAAGTACAAGGGGACTGACTCTTCCTAATGTTTAAGTTTTGAACCATTCCTGTGACACTAGTTATACATTCCGATGCTTCACTTCAGGTTAACTGTTTCCCTTGGACATTCTTATTGACGATGAAACACAGAAATTGCATCGGAATTAAATACAAAACGCACAAGGCCGACTTATGTACAAGATGACTGACTCTTCCTACTGTCTAAGTTTTGAACCACTCCTGTGACACTAGTTGTAGATTCCGATGCTTCACTTCAGGTTTACTGTATCCCTTGGACCTTCTTATTGACGTTGAAACACAGAAATTGAATCGGAATTAAATACAAAAGGCACAATGCCGACTTAAGGACAAGAAGACTGACTCTTCCTACTGACCATTCCTGTGACACTAGTTATAGATTCCGATGCCTCACTTCACGTTTACTGTATCCCTTCTACCTTCTTATTGACGATGAAACACAGAAATTGCATCGGAATTAAATACAAAAGGCACAATGCCGACTTATGTACATGAAGACCGACACTTCTTACTGACTACGATTTGAACCATTCCTGTGACACTAGTTATAGATTCCGATGCTTCACTCCAAGTTTACTGTATCCCTTGGTCCTTCTTATTGACGATGAAACACAGAAATTGCTTCGGAATTAAATACAAAAGGCACAATGCCGACTTAATTGTAAGAAAACCGACACTTCTTACCGATTATGCTCTGAACCATTCCTGTGACGTAAGTTATAGATTCCGATGCTTCACTTCAGGTTTACTGTATCCCTTGGACCTTCTTATTGACGATGAAACACAGAAATTGCATCGGAATTAAATACAAAAGGCACAACGACGACTCAAGTACAATGAGACTGGCTCTTCTTACTGTCTATGTTTTGAACATTACCTGTGACACTAGTTATAGATTCCGATACCTTACTTCAGGTTTACTGTATCCCTTGGACCTTCTTATTGACGATGAAACACAGAAATTGCATCGGAATTAAATACAAAAGGCACAATGCCGACTTAAGGACAAGAAGACTGACTCTTCCTACTGTCTAAGTTTTGAACCATTCCTGTGACACTAGTTATAGATTCCGATGCTTCACTCCAGGTTTACTGTATCCCTTGGACCGTCTTATTGACGATGAAACACAGAAATTGCATCGGAATTAAATACAAAAGCAAAATTCCGACATAAGTACAAGGGGACTGACTCTTCCTAATGTCTAAGTTTTGAACCATTCCTGTGACACTAGTTATAGTTTCCGATGCTTCACTTCAGGTTTACTGTTTCCCTTGGACCTTCTTATTGACGATGAAACACAGAATTTGCATCGGAATTAAATACAAAAGGCACAAAGCCGACTTAAGTACAAGATGACGGACTCTTCCCACTGTCTAAGTTTTGAACCATTCCTGAGACACCAGTTATAGATTCCGATGCTTCACTTCAGGTTACTGTATCCCTTGGACCATCGTATTGACGATGAAACACAGATATTGCATCGGAATTAAATACAAAAAGCACAATGCCGACTTAAGTACAAGAAGACTCACTCTTCCTACTGTCTAAGTTTTGAACCATTCCTGTGACACTAGTTATAGATTCCGATGCTTCACTTCACGTTTACTGTATCCCTTGGACCTTCTTATTGACGATGAAACACAGAAATTGCATCGGAATTAAATACAAAAGGCACAATGCCGACTTATTTACATGAAGACCGACACTTCTTACTGACTACGATTTGAACCATTCCTGTGACACTAGTTATAGATTCCGATGCTTCACTCCAGGTTTACTGTATCCCTTGGTCCTTCTAATTGACGATGAAACACAGAAATTCCATCGGAATTAAATACAAAAGGCACAATGCCGACTTAAGTACAAGAAGACTGACTCTTCCTACTGTCTATGTTTTGAACCATTCCTGTGACACTAGTTATAGATTCCGATGCTTCACTTCAGGTTTACTGTATCCCTTGGACCTTCTTATTGACGATGAAACACAGAAATTGCATCGGAATCAAATACAAAAGGCACAATGCCCTCTTAAGTACAAGAAGACTGACTCTTCCTACTGTCTATGTTTTGAACCATTCCTGTGACACTAGTTATAGATTCCGATGCTTCACTTCAGGTTTACTGTATCCCTTGGACCTTCTTATTGACGATGAAACACAGAAATTGCATCGGAATTAAATACAAAAGGCACAATGCCGACTTAAGTACAAGAAGACTGACTCTTCCTGCTGTCTAGGTTTTGAAACGTTCCTGTGACACTAGTTATACATTCCGATGCTTCACTTCAGGTTTACTGTATCCCATGGACCTTCTTATTGACAATGAAACACAGAAATTGCATCGGAATTAAATACAAAAGGCACAATGCCGACTTAAGTACATGAAGAAGGACACTTCTTACTGACTATGTTTTGAACCATTCCTGTGGCACTAGTTATAGATTCCGACGCTTCACTTCAGGTTTACTGTATCCCTTGGACCTTCTTATTGACGATGAAACACACAAATTGCATCGGAATTACATTCAAAAGGCACAATACCGACTTAAGTACATGAAGACCGAGACTTGTTACTGACTATGTTTTGAACCATTCCTGTGACACTAGTTATAGATTCCCATGCTTCACTCCAGGTTTAGTGTATCCCTTGGACCTTCTTATTGACGATGAAACACAGAAATTGCATCGGAATTAAATACAAAAGGCACAATGCCGACTTAAGGGCAAGAAGACTGACTCTTCCTACTGACCATTCCTGTGACACTAGTTATAGATTCCGATGCTACACATCAGATTTACTGTACCCCTTGGAACTTCTTGTTGACGATGAAACACAGAAATTGCATCGGAATTAAATACAAAATGTACAATGCTGACTTGAGTACATGAAGAACGACACTTCTTACTGACTATGTTTTGAACCATTCCTGTGATACTAGTTATAGATTCCGATGCTTCACTTCAGGTTTTCTGTATCCTTGGACCTTCTTATTGACGATGCAACACGGAATTGCATCGGAATTAAATACAAAAGGCACAATGCCGTCTTAAGTACATGAAGACCGACACTTCTTACTGACTTTGTTTTGAACCATTCCAGAGACACTAGTTATGGATTTCGATGCTTCACTCCAGGTTTACTGTATCCCTTGGACCTTCTTATTGACGATGAAACACAGACATTGCATTGGAATTAAAATACAAAAGTCACAATGCCGACTTAAGTACATGTAGACCGACACCTCTTACAGACTACGTTTTGAACCATTCCTGTAACACTAGTTATAGATTCCGATTCTTCACTTCAGGTTTACTGTATCCCTTGGACCTTCTTATTGACGATGAAACACAGAAATTGCATCGGAATTAAATGCAAAAGGCACAATGCCGACTTGAGTACATGAAGACCGACACATCTTACTGACTATGATTTGAACCATTCCTGTGCCACTAGTTATAGATTCCGTTGCTTCACTCCAGGTTGACTGTATCCCTTGGACCTTCTTATTGACGATGAAACACAGAAATTGCATAGGAATTAAATACGAAAGGCACAATGCCGACTTAAGTACATGAAGACCGACACTTCTTACTGACTATGTTTTGTACCATTCCTGTAACACTAGTTATAGATTCCGATGCTCCACTTCAGGTTTACTGTATCCCTTGGACCTTCTTATTGACGATGAAACACAGTAATTGCATCGGAAATAAATGCAAAAGGCACAATGCTGACTTCAGTACAAGAAGACTGACTCTTCCTACTGTCTAAGTTTTGAACAATTCCTGTGACACTAGTTATAGATTCCGATGCTTCACTTCAGGTTTACTGTATCCCTCGGACCTTCTAATTGACGATGAAACACAGAAATTGCATCGGAATTAAATACAAAATGCACAGTGCCGACTTAAGTACAAGAAGACTGACTCTTCCTACTGTCTAAGTTTTGAACCATTCCTGTGACACTAGTTATGGATTCCGATGCTTCACTCCAGGTTTACTGTATCCCTTGGACCGTCTTATTGACGATGAAACACAGAAATCGCATCGGAATTAAAACAAAAGGAAAATTCCGACTTAAGTACAAGGGGACTGACTCTTCCTAATGTTTAAGTTTTGAACCATTCCTGTGACACTAGTTATAGATTCCGATGCTTCACTTCAGGTTTACTGTTTCCCTTGGACCTTCTTATTGACGATGAAACACAGAAATTGCATCAGAATTAAATACAAAAGGCACAAAGCCGACTTAAGTACAAGATGACTGACTCTTCCTAATGTCTAAGTTTTGAACCATTCCTGAGACACTAGTTATAGATTCCGATGCTTCACTTCAGGTTACTGTATCCCTTGGACCATCTTATTGACGATGAAACACAGAAATTGCATCGGAATTAAATACAAAAGGCACAATGCCGACTTAAGTACAAGAAGACTGACTCTTCCTACTGTCTAAGTTTTGAACCATTCCTGTGACACTAGTTATAGATTCCGATGCTTCACTCCAGGTTTAGTGTATCCCTTGGAACTTCTTATTGACGATGATACACAGAAATTGCATCGGAATTAAATACAAAAGGCACAATGCCGACTTAAGGGCAAGAAGACTGACTCTTCCTACTGACCATTCCTGTGACACTAGTTATAGATTCCGATGCTTCACATCAGATTTACTGTATCCCTTGGAACTTCTTGTTGGCGATGAAACACAGAAATTGCATCGGAATCAAATACAAAATGCACAATGCTGACTTGAGTACATGAAGAACGACACTTCTAACTGACTAAGTTTGGAACCATTCCTGTGATACTAGTTATAGATTCCGATGCTTCACTTCAGATTTACTGTATCCCTTGGACCTTCTTATTGACGATGAAACACAGAAATTGCATCGGAATTAAATACAAAAGGCACAATGCCGACTTAAGGACAAGAAGACTGACTCTTCCTACGGTCTAAGTTTCGAACCATTCCTGTGACACTAGTTATAGATTCCGATGCTTCACTCCAGGTTTACTGTATCCCTTGGACCTTCTTATTGACGATGAAACACAGTAATTGCATCGGAAATAAATGCAAATGGCACAATGCCGACTTCAGTACAAGAAGATATACTCTTCCTACTGTCTAAGTTTTGAACAATTCCTGTGACACTAGTTATAGATTCCGATGCTTCACTTCAGGTTTACTGTATCCCTTGGACCTTCTAATTGACGATGAAACACAGAAATTGCATCGGAATTAAATACAAAAGGCACAATGCCGACTTAAGTACAAGAAGACTGACACTTCCTACTGTCTAAGTTTTGAACCATTCCTGTGACACTAGTTATGGATTCCGATGCTTCACTCCAGGTTTACTGTATCCCTTGGACCGTCTTATTGACGATGAAACACAGAAATTGCTTCGGAATTAAATGCAAAAGGAAATTTCCGACTTAAGTACAAGGGGACTGACTCTTCCTAATGTTTAAGTTTTGAACTATTCCTGTGACACTAGTTATACATTCCGATGCTTCACTTCAGGTTAACTGTTTCCCTTGGAGCTTCTTATTGACGATGAAACACAGAAATTGCATCGGAATTAAATACAAAAGGCACAAGGCCGACTTAAGTACAAGATGACTGACTCTTCCTACTGTCTAAGTTTTGAACCATTCCTGTGACACTAGTTATAGATCCCGATGCTTCACTTCAGGTTTACTGTTTCCCTTGGACCTTCTTATTGACGATGAAACACAGAAATTGCATCGGAATTAAATACAAAAGGCACAATGCCGACTTAAGGACAAGAACACTGACTCTTCCTACTGACCATTCCTGTGACACTAGTTATAGATTCCGATTCTTCACACCAGGTTTACTGTATCCCTTGGACCATCTTATTGACAATGAAACACAGAAATTGCATCGGAATTAAATACAACGGGCACAATGCCGACTTAAGTACATGAAGATCGACACATCCTACTAACTATGTTTTGAACCATTCCTGTGACACTAGTTGTAGATTCCGATGCTTCACTTCAGGTTTACTGTATCCCTTGGACCTTCTTATTGACGTTGAAACACAGAAATTGAATCGGAATTAAATACAAAAGGCACAATGCCGACTTAAGGACAAGAAGACTGTTTCTTCCTACTGACCATTCCTGTGACACTAGTTATAGATTCCGATGCCTCACTTCACGTTTACTGTATCCCTTGGACCTTCTTATTGACGATGAAACACAGAAATTGCATCGGAATTAAATACAAAAGGCACAATGCCGACTTATGTACATGAAGACCGACACTTCTTACTGACTACGATGTGAACCATTCCTGTGACACTAGTTATAGATTCCGATGCTTCACTCCAAGTTTACTGTATCCCTTGGACCTTCTTGTTGACGATGAAACACAGAAGTTGCATCGGAATTAAATACAAAAGGCACAATGCCGACTTAATGGCAAGATGACTGACTCTTCCTACTGACCATTCCTGTGACACTAGTTATAGATTCCGATGCTTCACATCAGGTTTACTGTATCCCTTGGAACTTGTTATTCACGAAGAAACACAGAAATTGCGTCGGAATTAATTGAAAAAAGCACAATGCCGACTTGAGTACATGAAGAACGACACTTCTTACTGACTATGTTTTGAACCATTCCTGTGACACTAGTTATAGATTCCGATGCTTCACTCCAGGTTTACTGTATCCCTTGGACCTTCTTATTGACGATGAAACACAGACATTGCATTGGAATTAAATACAAAAGTCACAATGCCGACTTAAGTACATGAAGACCGACACTTCTTACTGACTATGTTTTGAACCATTCCTGTAACACTAGTTATAGATTCCGATGCTTCACTTCAGGTTTACTGTATCCCTTGGACCTTCTTATTGACGATGAAACACAGAAATTTCATCGGAATTAAAAACAAAAGGCACAATGAGGACTTAAGGACAAGAAGACTGACTCTTCCTAATGTCTAAGATTTGAACCATTCCTGTGACACTAGTTATAGATTCCGTTGCTTCACTCCAGGTTTACTGTATACCTTGGACCTTCTTGTTGACGATGAAACACAGAAATTGCATCGGAATTAAATACAAAAGGCACAAAGCCGACTTAAGTACAAGATGACTGACTCTTCCTACTGTCTAAATTTTGAACCATTCCTGAGACACTAGTTATAGATTCCGATGCTTCACTTCAGGTTACTGTATCCCTTGGACCATCTTATTGACGATGAAACACAGAATTTGCATCGGAATTAAATACAAAAGGCACAAAGCCGACTTAAGTACAAGATGACGGACTCTTCCCACTGTCTAAGTTTTGAACCATTCCTGAGACACCAGTTATAGATTCCGATGCTTCACTTCAGGTTACTGTATCCCTTGGACCATCGTATTGACGATGAAACACAGATATTGCATCGGAATTAAATACAAAAAGCACAATGCCGACTTAAGTACAAGAAGACTCACTCTTCCTACTGTCTAAGTTTTGAACCATTCCTGTGACACTAGTTATAGATTCCGATGCTTCACTTCACGTTTACTGTATCCCTTGGACCTTCTTATTGACGATGAAACACAGAAATTGCATCGGAATTAAATACAAAAGGCACAATGCCGACTTATTTACATGAAGACCGACACTTCTTACTGACTACGATTTGAACCATTCCTGTGACACTAGTTATAGATTCCGATGCTTCACTCCAGGTTTACTGTATCCCTTGGTCCTTCTAATTGACGATGAAACACAGAAATTCCATCGGAATTAAATACAAAAGGCACAATGCCGACTTAAGTACAAGAAGACTGACTCTTCCTACTGTCTATGTTTTGAACCATTCCTGTGACACTAGTTATAGATTCCGATGCTTCACTTCAGGTTTACTGTATCCCTTGGACCTTCTTATTGACGATGAAACACAGAAATTGCATCGGAATCAAATACAAAAGGCACAATGCCCTCTTAAGTACAAGAAGACTGACTCTTCCTACTGTCTATGTTTTGAACCATTCCTGTGACACTAGTTATAGATTCCGATGCTTCACTTCAGGTTTACTGTATCCCTTGGACCTTCTTATTGACGATGAAACACAGAAATTGCATCGGAATTAAATACAAAAGGCACAATGCCGACTTAAGTACAAGAAGACTGACTCTTCCTGCTGTCTAGGTTTTGAAACGTTCCTGTGACACTAGTTATACATTCCGATGCTTCACTTCAGGTTTACTGTATCCCATGGACCTTCTTATTGACAATGAAACACAGAAATTGCATCGGAATTAAATACAAAAGGCACAATGCCGACTTAAGTACATGAAGAAGGACACTTCTTACTGACTATGTTTTGAACCATTCCTGTGGCACTAGTTATAGATTCCGACGCTTCACTTCAGGTTTACTGTATCCCTTGGACCTTCTTATTGACGATGAAACACACAAATTGCATCGGAATTACATTCAAAAGGCACAATACCGACTTAAGTACATGAAGACCGAGACTTGTTACTGACTATGTTTTGAACCATTCCTGTGACACTAGTTATAGATTCCCATGCTTCACTCCAGGTTTAGTGTATCCCTTGGACCTTCTTATTGACGATGAAACACAGAAATTGCATCGGAATTAAATACAAAAGGCACAATGCCGACTTAAGGGCAAGAAGACTGACTCTTCCTACTGACCATTCCTGTGACACTAGTTATAGATTCCGATGCTACACATCAGATTTACTGTACCCCTTGGAACTTCTTGTTGACGATGAAACACAGAAATTGCATCGGAATTAAATACAAAATGTACAATGCTGACTTGAGTACATGAAGAACGACACTTCTTACTGACTATGTTTTGAACCATTCCTGTGATACTAGTTATAGATTCCGATGCTTCACTTCAGGTTTTCTGTATCCTTGGACCTTCTTATTGACGATGCAACACGGAATTGCATCGGAATTAAATACAAAAGGCACAATGCCGTCTTAAGTACATGAAGACCGACACTTCTTACTGACTTTGTTTTGAACCATTCCAGAGACACTAGTTATGGATTTCGATGCTTCACTCCAGGTTTACTGTATCCCTTGGACCTTCTTATTGACGATGAAACACAGACATTGCATTGGAATTAAAATACAAAAGTCACAATGCCGACTTAAGTACATGAAGACCGACACCTCTTACAGACTACGTTTTGAACCATTCCTGTAACACTAGTTATAGATTCCGATTCTTCACTTCAGGTTTACTGTATCCCTTGGACCTTCTTATTGACGATGAAACACAGAAATTGCATCGGAATTAAATGCAAAAGGCACAATGCCGACTTGAGTACATGAAGACCGACACATCTTACTGACTATGATTTGAACCATTCCTGTGCCACTAGTTATAGATTCCGTTGCTTCACTCCAGGTTGACTGTATCCCTTGGACCTTCTTATTGACGATGAAACACAGAAATTGCATAGGAATTAAATACGAAAGGCACAATGCCGACTTAAGTACATGAAGACCGACACTTCTTACTGACTATGTTTTGTACCATTCCTGTAACACTAGTTATAGATTCCGATGCTCCACTTCAGGTTTACTGTATCCCTTGGACCTTCTTATTGACGATGAAACACAGTAATTGCATCGGAAATAAATGCAAAAGGCACAATGCTGACTTCAGTACAAGAAGACTGACTCTTCCTACTGTCTAAGTTTTGAACAATTCCTGTGACACTAGTTATAGATTCCGATGCTTCACTTCAGGTTTACTGTATCCCTCGGACCTTCTAATTGACGATGAAACACAGAAATTGCATCGGAATTAAATACAAAATGCACAATGCCGACTTAAGTACAAGAAGACTGACTCTTCCTACTGTCTAAGTTTTGAACCATTCCTGTGACACTAGTTATGGATTCCGATGCTTCACTCCAGGTTTACTGTATCCCTTGGACCGTCTTATTGACGATGAAACACAGAAATCGCATCGGAATTAAAACAAAAGGAAAATTCCGACTTAAGTACAAGGGGACTGACTCTTCCTAATGTTTAAGTTTTGAACCATTCCTGTGACACTAGTTATAGATTCCGATGCTTCACTTCAGGTTTACTGTTTCCCTTGGACCTTCTTATTGACGATGAAACACAGAAATTGCATCAGAATTAAATACAAAAGGCACAAGGCCGACTTAAGTACAAGATGACTGACTCTTCCTAATGTCTAAGTTTTGAACCATTCCTGAGACACTAGTTATAGATTCCGATGCTTCACTTCAGGTTACTGTATCCCTTGGACCATCTTATTGACGATGAAACACAGAAATTGCATCGGAATTAAATACAAAAGGCACAATGCCGACTTAAGTACAAGAAGACTGACTCTTCCTACTGTCTAAGTTTTGAACCATTCCTGTGACACTAGTTATAGATTCCGATGCTTCACTCCAGGTTTAGTGTATCCCTTGGAACTTCTTATTGACGATGATACACTGAAATTGCATCGGAATTAAATACAAAAGGCACAATGCCGACTTAAGGGCAAGAAGACTGACTCTTCCTACTGACCATTCCTGTGACACTAGTTATAGATTCCGATGCTTCACATCAGATTTACTGTATCCCTTGGAACTTCTTGTTGGCGATGAAACACAGAAATTGCATCGGAATCAAATACAAAATGCACAATGCTGACTTGAGTACATGAAGAACGACACTTCTAACTGACTAAGTTTGGAACCATTCCTGTGATACTAGTTATAGATTCCGATGCTTCACTTCAGATTTACTGTATCCCTTGGACCTTCTTATTGACGATGAAACACAGAAATTGCATCGGAATTAAATACAAAAGGCACAATGCCGACTTAAGGACAAGAAGACTGACTCTTCCTACGGTCTAAGTTTCGAACCATTCCTGTGACACTAGTTATAGATTCCGATGCTTCACTCCAGGTTTACTGTATCCCTTGGACCTTCTTATTGACGATGAAACACAGTAATTGCATCGGAAATAAATGCAAATGGCACAATGCCGACTTCAGTACAAGAAGACTTACTCTTCCTACTGTCTAAGTTTTGAACAATTCCTGTGACACTAGCTATAGATTCCGATGCTTCACTTCAGGTTTACTGTATCCCTTGGACCTTCTAATTGACGATGAAACACAGAAATTGCATCGGAATTAAATACAAAAGGCACAATGCCGACTTAAGTACAAGAAGACTGACACTTCCTACTGTCTAAGTTTTGAACCATTCCTGTGACACTAGTTATGGATTCCGATGCTTCACTCCAGGTTTACTGTATCCCTTGGACCGTCTTATTGACGATGAAACACAGAAATTGCTTCGGAATTAAATGCAAAAGGAAATTTCCGACTTAAGTACAAGGGGACTGACTCTTCCTAATGTTTAAGTTTTGAACCATTCCTGTGACACTAGTTATACATTCCGATGCTTCACTTCAGGTTAACTGTTTTCCTTGGAGCTTCTTATTGACGATGAAACACAGAAATTGCATCGGAATTAAATACAAAAGGCACAAGGCCGACTTAAGTACAAGATGACTGACTCTTCCTACTGTCTAAGTTTTGAACCATTCCTGTGACACTAGTTATAGATCCCGATGCTTCACTTCAGGTTTACTGTTTCCCTTGGACCTTCTTATTGACGATGAAACACAGAAATTGCATCGGAATTAAATACAAAAGGCACAATGCCGACTTAAGGACAAGAACACTGACTCTTCCTACTGACCATTCCTGTGACACTAGTTATAGATTCCGATTCTTCACACCAGGTTTACTGTATCCCTTGGACCATCTTATTGACAATGAAACACAGAAATTGCATCGGAATTAAATACAACGGGCACAATGCCGACTTAAGTACATGAAGATCGACACATCCTACTGACTATGTTTTGAACCATTCCTGTGACACTAGTTGTAGATTCCGATGCTTCACTTCAGGTTTACTGTATCCCTTGGACCTTCTTATTGACGTTGAAACACAGAAATTGAATCGGAATTAAATACAAAAGGCACAATGCCGACTTAAGGACAAGAAGACTGTTTCTTCCTACTGACCATTCCTGCGACACTAGTTATAGATTCCGATGCCTCACTTCACGTTTACTGTATCCCTTGGACCTTCTTATTGACGATGAAACACAGAAATTGCATCGGAATTAAATACAAAAGGCACAATGCCGACTTATGTACATGAAGACCGACACTTCTTACTGACTACGATGTGAACCATTCCTGTGACACTAGTTATAGATTCCGATGCTTCACTCCAAGTTTACTGTATCCCTTGGACCTTCTTGTTGACGATGAAACACAGAAGTTGCATCGGAATTAAATACAAAAGGCACAATGCCGACTTAATGGCAAGATGACTGACTCTTCCTACTGACCATTCCTGTGACACTAGTTATAGATTCCGATGCTTCACATCAGGTTTACTGTATCCCTTGGAACTTGTTATTCACGAAGAAACACAGAAATTGCGTCGGAATTAATTGAAAAAAGCACAATGCCGACTTGAGTACATGAAGAACGACACTTCTTACTGACTATGTTTTGAACCATTCCTGTGACACTAGTTATAGATTCCGATGCTTCACTCCAGGTTTACTGTATCCCTTGGACCTTCTTATTGACGATGAAACACAGACATTGCATTGGAATTAAATACAAAAGTCACAATGCCGACATAAGTACATGAAGACCGACACTTCTTACTGACTATGTTTTGAACCATTCCTGTAACACTAGTTATAGATTCCGATGCTTCACTTCAGGTTTACTGTATCCCTTGGACCTTCTTATTGACGATGAAACACAGAAATTTCATCGGAATTAAAAACAAAAGGCACAATGAGGACTTAAGGACAAGAAGACTGACTCTTCCTAATGTCTAAGATTTGAACCATTCCTGTGACACTAGTTATAGATTCCGTTGCTTCACTCCAGGTTTACTGTATACCTTGGACCTTCTTGTTGACGATGAAACACAGAAATTGCATCGGAATTAAATACAAAAGGCACAAAGCCGACTTAAGTACAAGATGACTGACTCTTCCTACTGTCTAAATTTTGAACCATTCCTGAGACACTAGTTATAGATTCCGATGCTTCACTTCAGGTTACTGTATCCCTTGGACCATCTTATTGACGATGAAACACAGAAATTGCATCGGAATTAAATACAAAAGTCACAATGCCGACTCAAGTACAAGAAGACTGACTCTTCCTACTGTCTAAGTTTTGAACCATTCCTGTGACACTAGTTATAGATTCCGATGTTTCACTCCAGGTTTACTGTATCCCTTGGACCTTCTTATTGACGAAGAAACACAGAAATTGCATCGGAATTAAATACAAAGGCACAATGCCGACTTAAGTACAAGAACACTGACTCTTCCTAATGTCTACGTTTTGAACCATTCCTGTGACACTAGTTATAGATTCCGATGCTTCACTTCAGGTTTACTGTATCCCTTGGACCTTCTTATTGACGATGAAACACAGAAATTGCATCGGAATTAAATACAAAAGGATCAATGCCGACTTAAGTACATGAACACCGACACTTCTTACTATGCTTTGAACCATTCCTATAACACTAGTTATAGATTCCGGTGCTTCACTTCAGGTTTACTGTATCCCTTGGACCTTCTTATTGACGATGAAACACAGTAATTGCATCGGAAATAAATGCAAAAGGCACAATGCCGACTTCAGTACAAGAAGACTGACTCTTCCTACTGTCTAAGTTTTGAACAATTCCTGTGACACTAGTTATAGATTCCGATGCTTCACTTCAGGTTTACTGTATCCCTTGGACCTTCTAATTGACGATGAAACACAGAAATTGCATCGGAATTAAATACAAAATGCACAATGCCGACTTAAGTACAAGAAGACTGACTCTTCCTACTGTCTAAGTTTTGAACCATTCCTGTGACACTAGTTATGGATTCCGATGCTTCACTCCAGGTTTACTGTATCCCTTGGACCGTCTCATTGACGATGAAACACAGAAATCGCATCGGAATTAAAACAAAAGGAAAATTCCGACTTAAGTACAAGGGGACTGACTCTTCCTAATGTTTAAGTTTTGAACCATTCCTGTGACACTAGTTATAGATTCCGATGCTTCACTTCAGGTTTAC
The DNA here is from genome assembly GCF_021461395.2 of Schistocerca americana. NCBI lineage: Eukaryota > Metazoa > Arthropoda > Insecta > Orthoptera > Acrididae > Schistocerca > Schistocerca americana. The sequence continues at coordinate 474,551 of NW_025725790.1, read as the reverse complement.
TGTTTCCCTTGGACCTTCTTATTGTCGATGAAACACAGAAATTGCATCAGAATTAAATACAAAAGGCACAAAGCCGACTTAAGTACAAGATGACTGACTCTTCCTAATGTCTAAGTTTTGAACCATTCCTGAGACACTAGTTATAGATTCCGATGCATCACTTCAGGTTACTGTATCCCTTGGACCATCTTATTGACGATGAAACACAGAAATTGCATCGGAATTAAATACAAAAGGCACAATGCCGACTTAAGTACAAGAAGACTGACTCTTCCTACTGTCTAAGTTTTGAACGATTCCTGTGACACTAGTTATAGATTCCGATGCTTCACTCCAGGTTTAGTGTATCCCTTGGATCTTCTTATTGACGATGATACACAGAAATTGCATCGGAATTAAATACAAAAGGCACAATGCCGACTTAAGGGCAAGAAGACTGACTCTTCCTACTGACCATTCCTGTGACACTAGTTATAGATTCCGATGCTTCACATCAGATTTACTGTATCCCTTGGAACTTCTTGTTGACGATGAAACACAGAAATTGCATCGGAATCAAATACAAAATGCACAATGCTGACTTGAGTACATGAAGAACGGCACTTCTAACTGACTAAGTTTTGAACCATTCCTGTGATACTAGTTATAGATTCCGATGCTTCACTTCAGATTTACTGTATCCCTTGGACCTTCTTATTGACGATGAAACACAGAAATTGCATCGGAATTAAATACAAAAGGCACAATGCCGACTTAAGGACAAGACGACTGACTCTTCCTACGGTCTAAGTTTCGAACCATTCCTGTGACACTAGTTATAGATTCCGATGCTTCACTCCAGGTTTACTGTATCCCTTGGACCTTCTTATTGACGATGAAACACAGTAATTGCATCGGAAATAAATGCAAATGGCACAATGCCGACTTCAGTACAAGAAGACTGACTCTTCCTACTGTCTAAGTTTTGAACAATTCCTGTGACACTAGTTATAGATTCCGATGCTTCACTTCAGGTTTACTGTATCCCTTGGACCTTCTAATTGACGATGAAACACAGAAATTGCATCGGAATTAAATACAAAAGGCACAATGCCGACTTAAGTACAAGAAGACTGACACTTCCTACTGTCTAACTTTTGAACCATTCCTGTGACACTAGTTATGGATTCCGATGCTTCACTCCAGGTTTACTGTGTCCCTTGGACCGTCTTATTGACGATGAAACACAGAAATTGCATCGGAATTAAATGCAAAAGGAAAATTCCGACTTAAGTACAAGGGGACTGACTCTTCCTAATGTTTAAGTTTTGAACCATTCCTGTGACACTAGTTATACATTCCGATGCTTCACTTCAGGTTAACTGTTTCCCTTGGAGCTTCTTATTGACGATGAAACACAGAAATTGCATCGGAATTAAATACAAAAGGCACAAGGCCGACTTAAGTACAAGATGACTGACTCTTCCTACTGTCTAAGTTTTGAACCATTCCTGTGACACTAGTTATAGGTTCCGATGCTTCACTTCAGGTTTACTGTTTCCCTTGGACCTTCTTATTGACGATGAAACACAGAAATTGCATCGGAATTAAATACAAAAGGCACAATGCCGACATAAGGACAAGAACACTGACTCTTCCTACTGACCATTCCTGTGACACTAGTTATAGATTCCGATTCTTCACACCAGGTTTACTGTATCCCTTGGACCATCTTATTGACGATGAAACACAGAAATTGCATCGGAATTAAATACAACGGGCACAATGCAGACTTAAGTACATGAAGATCGACACATCCTACTGACTATGTTTTGAACCATTCCTGTGACACTAGTTGTAGATTCCGATGCTTCACTTCAGGTTTACTGTATCCCTTGGACCTTCTTATTGACATTGAAACACAGAAATTGAATCGGAATTAAATACAAAAGGCACAATGCCGACTTAAGGACAAGAAGACTGACTCTTCCTACTGACCATTCCTGTGACACTAGTTATAGATTCCGATGCCTCACTTCACGTTTACTGTATCCCTTGGACCTTCTTTTTGACGATGAAACACAGAAATTGCATCGGAATTAAATACAAAAGGCACAATGCCGACTTATGTACATGAAGACCGACACTTCTTACTGACTACGATTTGAACCATTCCTGTGACACTAGTTATAGATTCCGATGCTTCACTCCAAGTTTACTGTATCCCTTGGACCTTCTTGTTGACGATGAAACACAGAAGTTGCATCGGAATTAAATACAAAAGGCACAATGCCGACTTAATGGCAAGATGACTGACTCTTCCTACTGACCATTCCTGTGACACTAGTTATAGATTCCGATGCTTCACATCAGGTTTACTGTATCCCTTGGAACTTGTTATTCACGAAGAAACACAGAAATTGCGTCGGAATTAATTGCAAAAAGCACAATGCCGACTTGAGTACATGAAGAACGACACTTCTTACTGACTATGTTTTGAACCATTCCTGTGACACTAGTTATAGATTCCGATGCTTCACTCCAGGTTTACTGTATCCCTTGGACCTTCTTATTGACGATGAAACACAGACATTGCATTGGAATTAAATACAAAAGTCACAATGCCCACTTAAGTACATGAAGACCGACACTTCTTACTGACTATGTTTTGAACCATTCCTGTAACACTAGTTATAGATTCCGATGCTTCACTTCAGGTTACTGTATCCCTTGGACCATCTTATTGACGATGAAACACAGAAATTGCATCGGAATTAAATACAAAAGGCACAATGCCGACTCAAGTACAAGAAGACTGACTCTTCCTACTGTCTAAGTTTTGAACCATTCCTGTGACACTAGTTATAGATTCCGATGCTTCACTCCAGGTTTACTGTATCCCTTGGACCTTCTTATTGACGAAGAAACACAGAAATTGCATCGGAATTAAATACAAAGGCACAATGCCGGCTTAAGTACAAGAACACTGACTCTTCCTAATGTCTACGTTTTGAACCATTCCTGTGACACTAGTTATAGATTCCGATGCTTCACTTCAGGTTTACTGTATCCCTTGGACCTTCTTATTGACGATGAAACACAGAAATTGCATCGGAATTAAATACAAAAGGATCAATGCCGACTTAAGTACATGAACACCGACACTTCTTACTATGCTTTGAACCATTCCTATAACACTAGTTACAGTTTCCGGTGCTTCACTTCAGGTTTACTGTATCCCTTGGACCTTCTTATTGACGATGAAACACAGAAATTGCATCGGAATTAAATACAAAAGGCACAATGCCGACTTAAGGACAAGAACACTGACTCTTCCTACTGACCATTCCTGTGACACTAGTTATAGATTCCGATTCTTCACACCAGGTTTACTGTATCTCTTGGACCATCTTATTGACGATGAAACACAGAAATTGCATCGGAATTTAATACAAAAGGCACAATGCCGACTTAAGGACAAGAAGACTGACTCTTCCTACTGACCATTCCTGTGACACTAGTTATAGATTCCGATTCCTCACTTCACGTTTACTGTATCCCTTGGACCTTCTTATTGAAGATGAAACACAGAAATTGCATCGGAATTAAATACAAAAGGCACAATGCCGACTTATGTACATGAAGACCGACACTTCTTACTGACTACGATTTGAACCATTCCTGTGACACTAGTTATAGATTCCGATGCTTCACTCCAAGTTTACTGTATCCCTTGGACCTTCTTATTGACGATGAAACACAGAAGTTGCATCGGAATTAAATACAAAAGGTAAATGCCGACTTAAGGGCAAGAAGACTGACTCTTCCTACTGACCATTCCTGTGACACTAGTTATAGATTCCGATGCTTCACATCAGGTTTACTGTATCCCTTGGAACTTGTTATTCACGAAGAAACACAGAAATTGCATGGGAATTAATTGCAAAAAGCACAATGCCGACTTGAGTACATGAAGAACGACACTTCTTACTGACTATGTTTTGAACCATTCCTGGTACACTAGTTATAGATTCCGATGCTTCACTTCAAATTTACTGTATCCTTGGACCTTCTTATTGACGATGAAACACAGAAATTGCATCGGAATTAAATACAAAAGGCACAATGCCGACTTAAGTACATGAAGACCAACACTTCTTACTGACTTTGTTTTGAACCATTCCAGAGACACTAGTTATAGATTCCGATGCTTCACTCCAGGTTTACTGTATCCCTTAGACCTTCTTATTGACGATGAAACACAGACATTGCATTGGAATTAAATACAAAAGTCACAATGCCGACTATGTACATGAAGACCGACACTTCTTACTGACTATGTTTTGAACCATTCCTGTAACACTAGTTATAGATTCCGATGCTTCACTTCAGGTTTACTGTATCCCTTGGACCTTCTTATTGACGAAGAAACACAGGAATTTCATCGGAATTAAAAACAAAAGGCACAATGAGGACTTATGGACAAGAAAACTGACTCTTCCTAATGTCTAAGATTTGAACCATTCCTGTGACACTAGTTATAGTTTCCGTTGCTTCACTCCAGGTTTACTGTATCCCTTGGACCTTCTTATTGACGATGAAACACAGAAATTGCATCGGAATTAAAAACAAAAGGCACAATGCCGACTTAAGGACAAGAAGACTGACTCTTCCCACTGTCTACTTTTTGAACCATTCCTGTGACATTAGTTATAGATTCCGATGCTTCACTCCAGGTTTACTGTATCCCTTGGACCTTCTTATTGACGATGAAACACAGTAATTGCATCGGAAATAAATGCAAAAGGCACAATGCCGACTTCAGTACAAGAAGACTGACTCTTCCTACTGTCTAAGTTTTGAACAATTCCTGTGACACTAGTTATAGATTCCGATGCTTCACTTCAGATTTACTGTATCCCTTGGACCGTCTTATTGACGATGAAACGCAGAAATTGCATCGGAATTAAATACAAAAGCAAACTTCCGACTTAAGTACAAGGGGACTGACTCTTCCTAATGTCTAAGTTTTGAACCATTCCTGTGACACTAGTTATAGATTCCGATGCTTCACTCCAGGTTTACTGTATCCCTTGGAACTTCTTATTGACGATGAAACACAGAAATTGCATGGGAAATAAATACAAAGGAACTATGCCGACCTAAGGACAAGAAGACTGAATCTTCCTACTGTCCATTCCAGTGACACTAGTTATAGGTTCCGATGCTTCACTTAATTTTTACTGTATCCCTTGGACCTTCGTATTGACGATGAAACACAGAAATTGCATCGGAATTAAATACAAAAGGCACAATGCCTACTTAAGTACATGAAGACCAACACATCTTACCGACTATGCTTTGAACCATTCCTGTGACACTAGTTATAGATTCCGATGCTTCACTTCAGGTTAACTGTATACCTTGGACCTTCTTTTTGACGATGAAACACAGAAATTGCATCGGAATTAAATACAAAAGGCACAATGCCGACTTAAGGACAAGAAGTCTAACTCTTCCTACTGACCATTCCTGTGACACTAGTTATAGATTCCCATGCTTCACTTCATGTTTACTGTATCCCTTGGACCTTCTTATTGACGATGAAACACAGAAATTGCATCGGAATTAAATACAAAAGGCTCAATGCCGACTTAAGTACATGAAGACCGACACGTCTTACTATGTTTTGAACCATCCCTGTAACACTAGTTATAGATTCCGATGCTTCACTTCAGGTTTACTGTATCCCTTGGACCTTCTTATTGGCGATGAAACACTGAAATTGCATCGGAATTAAATGCAAAAGGCACAATGCCGACTTAAGTACATGAAGACCGAAACATCTTACTGACTATGTTTTGAACGATTCCTGTGCCACTAGTTATAGATTCCGATGCTTCACTCCAGGTTTACTGTATCCCTTGGACCTTCTTATTGACGATGAAACACAGAAATTGCATCGGAATTAAATACAAAAGGCACAATGCCGACTTAAGTACATGAAGACCGACACTTCTTACTGACTATGTTTTGAACCATTCCTGTGACACTAGTTATAGATTCCGGTGCTTCACTTCAGGTTTGCTGTATACCTTGGACCTTCTTTTTGACGATGAAACACAGAAATTGCATCGGAATTAAATACAAAAGGCACAATGCCGACTTAAGGACAGGAAGTCTGACTCTTCCTACTGACCATTCCTGTGACACAAGTTATAGATTGCCATGCTTCACTTCATGTTTACTGTATCCCTTGGACCTTCTTACTGACGATGATACACAGAAATTGCATCGGCAATAAATACAAAAGGCCCAATGCCGACTTAAGTACATAAAGACCGACACTTCTTACTGACTATGTTTTGAACTATTCCTGTGACACTAGTTATAGATTCCGATGCTTCACTCCAGGTTTACTGTATCCCTTGGACCTTCTTATTGACGATGAAACACAGAAATTGCGTCGGAATTAAATACAAAAGGCACAATGCCGATTTAAGGACAAGAAGACTGACTGTTCCCTACTGACCATTCCTGTGACACTAGTTATAGATTCCGATGCTTCGCTTCAGGTTTACTGTATCCCTTGGACCTTCTTATTGACGATGAAACACAGAAATTGCTCGGAATTAAATACAAAAGGCACAATGCCGACTTAAGGGCAAGAAGACTGACTCTTCCTACTGACCATTCCTGTGACACTAGTTATAGATTCCGAGGCTTCACATCAGGTTTACTGTATCCCTTGGACCTTCTTATTGGCGATGAAACACAGAAATTGCATCGGAACTAAATACAAAAGGCACAATGCCGACTTAAGTACATGAAGACCGACACTTCTTACTGACTATGTTTTAAACCATTCCTGTAACTCTAGTTATAGATTCCGATGCTCACTTCAGGTTTACTGTATCCCTTGGACCTTCTTATTGACGATGAAACACAGAAATTGCATGGGAATTAAATTCAAATGGCACTATGCCGACCTAAGGACACGAAGACTGACTCTTCCTACTGACCATTCCAGTGACACTAGTTTTAGGTACCGATGCATCACTTCATTTTTAATGTATCCCTTGGACCTTCTTATTGATGATGAAGCACAGAAATTGCAACGGAATTAAATACAAAAGCACAATGCCGACTTAAGGACAAGAAGACTGACTCTTCCTACTGACCATTCCTGTGACACTAGTTATAGATTCCGAGGCTTCACTTCAGGTTTACTGTATCCCTTGGACCTTCTTATTGACGATGAAACACAGAAATTGCATCGGAACTAAATACAAAAGGCACAATGCCGACTTAAGTACATGAAGACCGACACTTCTTACTGACTATGTCTTGAACCATTCCTGTGACACTAGTTATAGATTCCGATGCTACACTTCAGGTTTACTGTATCCCTTGGACCTTATTATTAACGATGAAACACAGAAATTGCATCGGAATTAAATACAAAAGGCACAATGCCGTCTTAAGGACAAGAAGAAAGACTCTTCCTACTGACCATTCCTGTAACACTAGTTGCAGATTCCGATGCTTCACTTCAGGCTTACTGTATCCCTTGGACCTTCGTATTGACGATGAAACACAGAAATTGCATCGGAATTAAATACAAAAGGCACAATGCCGACTTAAGTACATGAAGACCGACACTTCTTACTGACTTTGTTTTGAACCATACCTGTGACACTAGTTATAGATTCCGATGCTTCACTTCAGGTTTACTGTATACCTTGGACCTTCTTTTTGACGATGAAACACAGAAACTGCATCGGAATTAAATACAAAAGGCACAATGCCGACTTAAGGGCAAGAAGTCTGACTCTTCCTACTGACCATTCCTGTGACACTAGTTATAGATTGCCATGCTTCACTTCATGTTTACTGTATCCCTTGGACGTTCTTATTGACGATGAAACACAGAAATTGCATCGGAAATAAATACAAAAGGCACAATGCCGACTTACGTACACGAAGACCGACACTTCGTACTGACTATGTTTTGAACCATTCCTGTGACACTAGTTATAGATTCCGTTGCTTCACTCCAGGTTCACTGTATCCCTTGGACCTTCTTATTGACGATGAAACACAGAAATTGCATCGGAATTAAATACAAAAGGCACAATGCCTACTTAAGTACATGAAGACCGACACTTCTTACTGACTATGTTTTGAACCATTCCTGTAACAATAGTTATAGATTCCGATGCTTCACTTCGGGTTTACTGTATCCATTGGACCTTCTTATTGACGATGAAACACAGAAATTGCATCGGAATTAAATACAAAAGGCACAATGCCGACTTAAGGACAAGAAGACTGACTCTTCCTACTGACCATTCCTGTGACACTAATTAGAGATTCCGATGCTTAACTTCAGGTTTACTGTATCCCTTGGACCTTCTTATTGACGATGAGACACAGAAATTGCATCGGAATTATATACAAAAGGCATAATTCCGACCTAAGTACATGAAGAGCGAATCTTCTTACTGACTATGTTTTGAACCATTCCTGTGACACTAGTTATAGATTCCGATGCTTCCCTCCAAGTCTACTGTATCCCTTGGACCTTCTTATTGACGATGAAACACAGAAATTGCATCGGAGTTAAATACAAATGGAACAATGCCGAATTAAGTACATGAAGACCGACACTTCTTACTGACTATGTTTTGAACCATTCCTGCAACACTAGTTATAGATTCCGATGCTTCACTTCATGTTTACTGTATCCCTTGGACCTTGTTACTGACGATGAAACACGGAAAATGCATCGGAATTAAATACAAAAGGCACAATGCCAACATAAGGACAAGAAGACTGACTCTTCCTACTGACCATTCCTGTGACACTAGTTATAGATTCCGATGCTTCACTTCACGTTTACTGTATCCCTTGGACATTCTTATTGACGATGAAACTCAGAAATTGCATCGGAATTAAATACAAAAGGCACTATGCCGACCTAAGGACAAGATGACCGACTATTCCTACTGACCATTCCAGTGACACTAGTTATTGGTTCCGATGCTTCACTTCATTTTTACTGTATCCCTTGGACCTTCTTATTGACGATGAAACACAGAAATTGCATCGGAATTAAATACAAAAGCACAATGACGACTTAAGGTCAAGAAGACTGACTCTTCCTACTGACCATCCCTGTGACACTAGTTATAGATTCCGATGCTTCACTTCAGGTTTACTGTATCCCTTGGTCCTTCTTATTGACGATGAAACACAGAAATTGCATCGGAATTAAATACAAAAGCCACAATGCCGACTTAAGTACTTGAAGTCCGACACTTCTTACTGACTATGTCTTCAACCATTCCTGTGACACTAGTTATAAATTCCGATGCTTCACTTCAGGTTTACTGTATCCCTTGGACCTTCTTATTGACGATGAAACACAGAAATTGCATCGGAATTAAATACAAAAGGCACAATGCCGTCTTAAGTACATAACCACTGACACTTCCTACTGACTACGTTTTGAACCATTCCTGTGACACTAGTTATAGATTCCGATGCTTCACTTCAGGTTTACTGTATCCCTTGGACCTTCTTATTGACGATGAAACACAGAAATTGCATCGGAATTAAATACAAAAAGCCACAATGCCTACTTAAGTACATGAAGACCGACACTTCTTACTGACTAAGTTTTGAACCATTCCTGCAACACTAGTTATAGATTCCGATGCTTCACTTCAGGTTTACTGTATCCCTTGGACCTTCTTATTGACGATGAAACACAGAAATTGCATCGGAATTAAATACTAAAGGCACAATGCCGACTTAAGGACAAGAAGAATGACTCTTCGTACTGACCATTCCTGTGACACTAGTTATAGATTCCGATGCTTCACTTCAGGTTTACTGTATCCCTTGGACATTCTTATTGACGATGAAACTCAGAAATTGCATCGGAATTAAATACAAAAGGCACTATGCCGACCAAAGGACAAGAAGACTGACTATTCCTACTGACCATTTTAGTGTCACTAGTTATTGGTTCCGATGCTTCACTTCATTTTTACTGTATCCCTTGGACCTTCTTATTGACGATGAAACACAGATATTGCATCGGAATTAAATACAAAAGCACAATGCCGACTTAAGGACAAGAAGACTGACTCTTCCTACTGACCATCCCTGTGACACTAGTTATAGATTCCGATGCTTCACTTCAGGTTTACTGTATCCCATGGTCCTTCTTATTGACGATGAAACACAGAAATTGCATCGGAATTAAATACAAAAGCCACAATGCCGACTTAACTACATGAAGACCGACACTTCTTACTGACTATGTCTTGAACCATTCCTGTGACACTAGTTATAAATTCCGATGCTTCACTTCAGGTTTACTGTATCCCTTGGACCTTCTTATTGACGATGAAACATAGAAATTGCATCGGAATTAAATACAAAAGGCACGATGCCGACTTAAGGACAAGAAGACTGACTCTTCCTACTGACCATTCCTGTGACACTAGTTACAGATTCCGATGCTTCACTTCAGAATTACTGTATCCCTTGGACCTTCTTATTGACGATGAAACACAGAAATTGCATCGGAATTAAATACAAAAGGCACAATCCCGACTTAAGTACATGAAGACCGACACTTCTTACTGACTATGATCTGAACCATTCCTGTAACAATAGTTATAGATTCCGATGCTTCACTTCATGTTTACTGTATACCTTGGACCTTCTTTTTGACGATGAATCACAGAAACTGCATCGGAATTAAATACAAAAGGCACAATTCCGACTTAAGGACAAGAAGTCTGACTCTTCCTACGGACCATTCCTGTGACACTAGTTATAGATTTCCATGCTTCACTTCATGTTTACTGTATCCCTTGGACCTTCGTATTGACGATGGAACACAGAAATTGCATCGGAAATAAATACAAAAGGCACAATGCCGACTTAAGTACATGAAGACCGACACTTCTCACTGACTATGCTTTGAACCATTCCTGTGACTCTAGTTATAGATTCCGATGCTTCACTCCAGGTTCACTGTATCCCTTGGACCTTCTTATTGACGATGAAACACAGAAATTGCATCGGAATTAAATAGAACAGGCACAATGCCGACTTAAGTACATGAAGAGCGACACTTCTTACTGACTATGTTTTGAACCATTCCTGTAACAATAGTTATAGATTCCGATGCTTCACTTCAGGTTTACTGTATCCCTTGGACCTTCTTATTGACGATGAAACACAGAAATTGCATCGGAATTAAATACAAAAGGCACAATACCGACTTAAGGACAAGAAGTCTGACTCTTCCTACTGACCATTCCTGTGACACTAGTTATAGATTCCGATGCTTTACTTCAGGTTTACTGTATCCCTTGGACCTTCTTATTGACGATGAAACACAGAAATTGCATCGGAATTATATACAAATATCACAATGCCGACTTAAGTACATGAAGAGCGACACTTCTTACTGACTATGTTTTGAACCATTCCTGTGACACTAGTTATAGATTCCGATGCTTCCCTCCAGGTTTACTGTATCCCTTGGACCTTCTTATTAACGATGAAACACAAAAATATCATCGGAATTAAATACAAAAGGCACAATGCCGACTTAAGTACATGAAGACCAACACTTCATACTGACTATGTTTTGAACCATTCCTGCAACACTAGTTATAGATTCCGATGCTTCACTTCAGGTTTACTGTATCCCTTGTACCTTCTTATTGACGATGAAACACAGAAATTGCATCGGAATTAAATACAAAAGGCACAATGCCGACTTAAGGACAAGAAGACTGACTCTTCATACTGACCATTCCTGTGACACTAGTTATAGATTCCGATGCTTCACTTCAGGTTTACTGTATCCCTTGGACCTTCTTATTGACGATGAAACACAGAAATTGCATCGGAATTAAATACAAAAGGCACAATGCCGACTTAAGTACATGAAGGCCGACACTTCTTACTGACTATGTTTAGCTCCCATTCCTGTGACACTAGTTATAGATTCCGATGCTTCAATTCAGGTTTCCTGTATCCCTTGGACTTTCTTATTGACGATGAAACACAGGAATTGCATCGGAATTAAATACAAAAGGCACAATGCCGACCTAAGGACGAGAATACTGACTCTTTCTACTGACCATTCCTGTGCCACTAGTTATAGATTCCTATGCTTCACTTCAGGTTTGCTGTACCCCTTGGACCTTCTTATTGACGATGAAACACAGAAATTGCATCGGAATTAAATACAAAAAGCACAATGCCGTCTTAAGTACATGAAGAACGACATTTTTTACTGACTATGTTTTGAACCATTCCTGTGACACTACTTATAGATTCCGATGCTTCACATCAGGTTTTCTGTATCCTTGGACCTTCTTATTGACGATGAAACACAGTAATTGCATCGGCATTAAATACAAAAGGCACAATGCCGACTTAAGTACATGAAGACCAACACTTCTTACTGACTATGTTTTAAACCATTCCAGTAACTCTAGTTATAGATTCCGATGCTACACTTCAGGTTTACTGTATCCCTTGGACCTTCTTATTGACGATGAAACACAGAAATTGCATGGGAATTAAATTCAAAAAGCACTATGCCGACCTAAGGACAAGAAGACTGACTCTTCCTACTGACCATTCCAGTGAAACTAGTTTTAGGTTCCGATGCATCACTTCATTTTTACTGTATCCCTTGGACCTTCTTATTGACGATGAAACACAGAAATTGCAACGGAATTAAATACAAAAGCACAATGCCGACTTAAGTACATGAAGACCGACACTTCTTACTGACTATGTCTTGAACCATTCCTGTGACTCTAGTTATAGATTCCGATGCTTCACGTCAGGTATACTGTATCCCTTGGACCTTCTTATTGACGATGAAACACAGAAATTGCATCGGAATTAAATACAAAAGGCACAATGCCGTCTTAAGGACAAGAAGAAAGACTCTTCCTACTGACCATTCCTGTAACACTAGTTACAGATTCCGATGCTTCACTTCAGGCTTACTGTATCCCTTGGACCTTCGTATTGACGATGAAACAGAGAAATTGCATCGGAATTAAATACAAAAGGCACAATGCCGACTTAAGTACATGAAGACCGACACTTCTTACTGACTTTGTTTTGAACCATTCCTGTGACACTAGTTATAGATTCCGATGCTTCACTTCAGGTTTACTGTATACCTTGGACCTTCTTTTTGACGATGAAACACAGAAACTGCATCGGAATTAAATACAAAAGGCACAATGCCGACTTAAGGGCAAGAAGTCTGACTCTTCCTACTGACCATTCCTGTGACACTAGTTATAGATTCCCATGCTTTACTTCATGTTTACTGTATCCCTTGGACCTTCTTCTTGACGATGAAACACAGAAATTGCATCGGAAATAAATACAAAAGGCACAATGCCGACTTAAGTACATGATGACCGACACTTCTTACTGACTATGTTTTGAACCATTCCTGTGACACTAGTTATAGATTCCGATGCTTCCCTCCAGGTCTACTGTATCCCTTGGACCTTCTTATTGACGATGAAACACAGAAATTGCATCGGAATTAAATACAAATGGCACAATGCCGACTTAAGTACATGAAGACCGACAGTTCTTACTGACTATGTTTTGAACCATTCTTGCAACACTAGTTATAGATTCCGATGCTTCACTTGAGGTTTACTGTATCAATTGGACCTTCTTATTGACGATGAAACACGGAAAATGCATCGGAATTATATACAAAAGGCACAATGCCGACTTAAGGACAAGAAGACTGACTCTTCCTACTGACCATCCCTGTGACACTAGTTATAGGTTCCGATGCTTCACTTCAGGTTTACTGTATCCCTTGGTCCTTCTTATTGACGATGAAACACAGAAATTGCATCGGAATTAAATACAAAAGCCACAATGCCGACTTAAGTACATGAAGACCGACACTTCTTACTGACTATGTCTTGAACCATTCCTGTGACACTAGTTATAAATTCCGATGCTTCACTTCAGGTTTACTGTATCCCTTGGACCTTCTTATTGACGATGAAACACAGAAATTGCATCGGAATTAAATACAAAAGGCACAATGCCCACTTAAGTACATAACCACCGACACTTCCTACTGACTATGTTTTGAACCATTCCTGTGACACTAGTTATAGATTCCGATGCTTCACTTCGGGTTTACTGTATCTCTTGGACCTTCTTATTGACGATGAAACACAGAAATTGCATCGGAATTAAATACAAAATGCACAATGCCGACTTAAGTACATGAAGACCGACACTTCTTACTGACTAAGTTTTGAACCATTCCTGCAACACTAGTTATAGATTCCGATGCTACACTTCAGGTTTACTGTATCCCTTGGACCTTATTATTAACGATGAAACACAGAAATTGCATCGGAATTAAATACAAAAGGCACAATGCCGTCTTAAGGACAAGAAGAAAGACTCTTCCTACTGACCATTCCTGTAACACTAGTTGCAGATTCCGATGCTTCACTTCAGGCTTACTGTATCCCTTGGACCTTCGTATTGACGATGAAACACAGAAATTGCATCGGAATTAAATACAAAAGGCACAATGCCGACTTAAGTACATTAAGACCGACACTTCTTACTGACTTTGTTTTGAACCATACCTGTGACACTAGTTATAGATTCCGATGCTTCACTTCAGGTTTACTGTATACCTTGGACCTTCTTTTTGACGATGAAACACAGAAACTGCATCGGAATTAAATACAAAAGGCACAATGCCGACTTAAGGGCAAGAAGTCTGACTCTTCCTACTGACCATTCCTGTGACACTAGTTATAGATTGCCATGCTTCACTTCATGTTTACTGTATCCCTTGGACGTTCTTATTGACGATGAAACACAGAAATTGCATCGGAAATAAATACAAAAGGCACAATGCCGACTTAAGTACATGAAGACCGACACTTCGTACTGACTATGTTTTGAACCATTCCTGTGACACTAGTTATAGATTCCGTTGCTTCACTCCAGGTTCACTGTATCCCTTGGACCTTCTTATTGACGATGAAACACAGAAATTGCATCGGAATTAAATACAAAAGGCACAATGCCTACTTAAGTACATGAAGACCGACACTTCTTACTGACTATGTTTTGAACCATTCCTGTAACAATAGTTATAGATTCCGATGCTTCACTTCAGGTTTACTGTATCCATTGGACCTTCTTATTGACGATGAAACACAGAAATTGCATCGGAATTAAATACAAAAGGCACAATGCCGACTTAAGGACAAGAAGACTGACTCTTCCTACTGACCATTCCTGTGACACTAATTAGAGATTCCGATGCTTAACTTCAGGTTTACTGTATCCCTTGGACCTTCTTATTGACGATGAGACACAGAAATTGCATCGGAATTATATACAAAAGGCATAATTCCGACCTAAGTATATGAAGAGCGAATCTTCTTACTGACTATGTTTTGAACCATTCCTGTGACACTAGTTATAGATTCCGATGCTTCCCTCCAAGTCTACTGTATCCCTTGGACCTTCTTATTGACGATGAAACACAGAAATTGCATCGGAATTAAATACAAATGGAACAATGCCGAATTAAGTACATGAAGACCGACACTTCTTACTGACTATGTTTTGAACCATTCCTGCAACACTAGTTATAGATTCCGATGCTTCACTTCATGTTTACTGTATCCCTTGGACCTTGTTACTGACGATGAAACACGGAAAATGCATCGGAATTAAATACAAAAGGCACAATGCCAACATAAGGACAAGAAGACTGACTCTTCCTACTGACCATTCCTGTGACACTAGTTATAGATTCCGATGCTTCACTTCACGTTTACTGTATCCCTTGGACATTCTTATTGACGATGAAACTCAGAAATTGCATCGGAATTAAATACAAAAGGCACTATGCCGACCTAAGGACAAGATGACCGACTATTCCTACTGACCATTCCAGTGACACTAGTTATTGGTTCCGATGCTTCACTTCACTTTTACTGTATCCCTTGGACCTTCTTATTGACGATGAAACACCGAAATTGCATCGGAATTAAATACAAAAGCACAATGACGACTTAAGGTCAAGAAGACTGACTCTTCCTACTGACCATCCCTGTGACACTAGTTATAGATTCCGATGCTTCACTTCAGGTTTACTGTATCCCTTGGTCCTTCTTATTGACGATGAAACACAGAAATTGCATCGGAATTAAATACAAAAGCCACAATGCCGACTTAAGTACTTGAAGTCCGACACTTCTTACTGACTATGTCTTGAACCATTCCTGTGACACTAGTTATAAATTCCGATGCTTCACTTCAGGTTTACTGTATCCCTTGGACCTTCTTATTGACGATGAAACACAGAAATTGCATCGGAATTAAATACAAAAGGCACAATGCCGTCTTAAGTACATAACCACTGACACTTCCTACTGACTACGTTTTGAACCATTCCTGTGACACTAGTTATAGATTCCGATGCTTCACTTCAGGTTTACTGTATCCCTTGGACCTTCTTATTGACGATGAAACACAGAAATTGCATCGGAATTAAATACAAAAAGCCACAATGCCTACTTAAGTACATGAAGACCGACACTTCTTACTGACTAAGTTTTGAACTATTCCTGCAACACTAGTTATAGATTCCGATGCTTCACTTCAGGTTTACTGTATCCCTTGGACCTTCTTATTGACGATGAAACACAGAAATTGCATCGGAATTAAATACTAAAGGCACAATGCCGACTTAAGGACAAGAAGAATGACTCTTCGTACTGACCATTCCTGTGACACTAGTTATAGATTCCGATGCTTCACTTCAGGTTTACTGTATCCCTTGGACATTCTTATTGACGATGAAACTCAGAAATTGCATCGGAATTAAATACAAAAGGCACTATGCCGACCAAAGGACAAGAAGACTGACTATTCCTACTGACCATTTTAGTGTCACTAGTTATTGGTTCCGATGCTTCACTTCATTTTTACTGTATCCCTTGGACCTTCTTATTGACGATGAAACACAGATATTGCATCGGAATTAAATACAAAAGCACAATGCCGACTTAAGGACAAGAAGACTGACTCTTCCTACTGACCATCCCTGTGACACTAGTTATAGATTCCGATGCTTCACTTCAGGTTTACTGTATCCCATGGTCCTTCTTATTGACGATGAAACACAGAAATTGCATCGGAATTAAATACAAAAGCCACAATGCCGACTTAACTACATGAAGACCGACACTTCTTACTGACTATGTCTTGAACCATTCCTGTGACACTAGTTATAAATTCCGATGCTTCACTTCAGGTTTACTGTATCCCTTGGACCTTCTTATTGACGATGAAACATAGAAATTGCATCGGAATTAAATACAAAAGGCACAATGCCGACTTAAGGACAAGAAGACTGACTCTTCCTACTGACCATTCCTGTGACACTAGTTACAGATTCCGATGCTTCACTTCAGAATTACTGTATCCCTTGGACCTTCTTATTGACGATGAAACACAGAAATTGCATCGGAATTAAATACAAAAGGCACAATCCCGACTTAAGTACATGAAGACCGACACTTCTTACTGACTATGATTTGATACCATTCCTGTAACAATAGTTATAGATTCCGATGCTTCACTTCATGTTTACTGTATACCTTGGACCTTCTTTTTGACGATGAATCACAGAAACTGCATCGGAATTAAATACAAAAGGCACAATTCCGACTTAAGGACAAGAAGTCTGACTCTTCCTACGGACCATTCCTGTGACACTAGTTATAGATTTCCATGCTTCACTTCATGTTTACTGTATCCCTTGGACCTTCGTATTGACGATGGAACACAGAAATTGCATCGGAAATAAATACAAAAGGCACAATGCCGACTTAAGTACATGAAGACCGACTCTTCTCACTGACTATGCTTTGAACCATTCCTGTGACTCTAGTTATAGATTCCGATGCTTCACTCCAGGTTCACTGTATCCCTTGGACCTTCTTATTGACGATGAAACACAGAAATTGCATCGGAATTAAATACAACAGGCACAATGCCGACTTAAGTACATGAAGAGCGACACTTCTTACTGACTATGTTTTGAACCATTCCTGTAACAATAGTTATAGATTCCGATGCTTCACTTCAGGTTTACTGTATCCCTTGGACCTTCTTATTGACGATGAAACACAGAAATTGCATCGGAATTAAATACAAAAGGCACAATACCGACTTAAGGACAAGAAGTCTGACTCTTCCTACTGACCATTCCTGTGACACTAGTTATAGATTCCGATGCTTTACTTCAGGTTTACTGTATCCCTTGGACCTTCTTATTGACGATGAAACACAGAAATTGCATCGGAATTATATACAAATATCACAATACCGACTTAAGTACATGAAGAGCGACACTTCTTACTGACTATGTTTTGAACCATTCCTGTGACACTAGTTATAGATTCCGATGCTTCCCTCCAGGTTTACTGTATCCCTTGGACCTTCTTATTAACGATGAAACACAAAAATATCATCGGAATTAAATACAAAAGGCACAATGCCGACTTAAGTACATGAAGACCAACACTTCATACTGACTATGTTTTGAACCATTCCTGCAACACTAGTTATAGATTCCGATGCTTCACTTCAGGTTTACTGTATCCCTTGTACCTTGTTATTGACGATGAAACACAGAAAATGCATCGGAATTAAATACAAAAGGCACAATGCCGACTTAAGGACAAGAAGACTGACTCTTCATACTGACCATTCCTGTGACACTAGTTATAGATTCCGATGCTTCACTTCAGGTTTACTGTATCCCTTGGACCTTCTTATTGACGATGAAACACAGAAATTGCATCGGAATTAAATACAAAAGGCACAATGCCGACTTAAGTACATGAAGGCCGACACTTCTTACTGACTATGTTTAGCTCCCATTCCTGTGACACTAGTTATAGATTCCGATGCTTCAATTCAGGTTTCCTGTATCCCTTGGACTTTCTTATTGACGATGAAACACAGGAATTGCATCGGAATTAAATACAAAAGGCACAATGCCGACCTAAGGACGAGAATACTGACTCTTTCTACTGACCATTCCTGTGCCACTAGTTATAGATTCCTATGCTTCACTTCAGGTTTGCTGTACCCCTTGGACCTTCTTATTGACGATGAAACACAGAAATTGCATCGGAATTAAATACAAAAAGCACAATGCCGTCTTAAGTACATGAAGAACGACATTTTTTACTGACTATGTTTTGAACCATTCCTGTGACACTACTTATAGATTCCGATGCTTCACATCAGGTTTTCTGTATCCTTGGACCTTCTTATTGACGATGAAACACAGTAATTGCATCGGCATTAAATACAAAAGGCACAATGCCGACTTAAGTACATGAAGACCAACACTTCTTACTGACTATGTTTTAAACCATTCCAGTAACTCTAGTTATAGATTCCGATGCTACACTTCAGGTTTACTGTATCCCTTGGACCTTCTTATTGACGATGAAACACAGAAATTGCATGGGAATTAAATTCAAAAAGCACTATGCCGACCTAAGGACAAGAAGACTGACTCTTCCTACTGACCATTCCAGTGAAACTAGTTTTAGGTTCCGATGCATCACTTCATTTTTACTGTATCCCTTGGACCTTCTTATTGACGATGAAACACAGAAATTGCAACGGAATTAAATACAAAAGCACAATGCCGACTTAAGTACATGAAGACCGACACTTCTTACTGACTATGTCTTGAACCATTCCTGTGACTCTAGTTATAGATTCCGATGCTTCACGTTAGGTATACTGTATCCCTTGGACCTTCTTATTGACGATGAAACACAGAAATTGCATCGGAATTAAATACAAAAGGCACAATGCCGTCTTAAGGACAAGAAGAAAGACTCTTCCTACTGACCATTCCTGTAGCACTAGTTACAGATTCCGATGCTTCACTTCAGGCTTACTGTATCCCTTGGACCTTCGTATTGACGATGAAACAGAGAAATTGCATCGGAATTAAATACAAAAGGCACAATGCCGACTTAAGTACATGAAGACCGACACTTCTTACTGACTTTGTTTTGAACCATTCCTGTGACACTAGTTATAGATTCCGATGCTTCACTTCAGGTTTACTGTATACCTTGGACCTTCTTTTTGACGATGAAACACAGAAACTGCATCGGAATTAAATACAAAAGGCACAATGCCGACTTAAGGGCAAGAAGTCTGACTCTTCCTACTGACCATTCCTGTGACACTTGTTATAGATTCCCATGCTTCACTTCATGTTTACTGTATCCCTTGGACCTTCTTCTTGACGATGAAACACAGAAATTGCATCGGAAATAAATACAAAAGGCACAATGCCGACTTAAGTACATGATGACCGACACTTCTTACTGACTATGTTTTGAACCATTCCTGTGACACTAGTTATAGATTCCGATGCTTCCCTCCAGGTCTACTGTATCCCTTGGACCTTCTTATTGACGATGAAACACAGAAATTGCATCGGAATTAAATACAAATGGCACAATGCCGACTTAAGTACATGAAGACCGACAGTTCTTACTGACTATGTTTTTAACCATTCTTGCAACACTAGTTATAGATTCCGATGCTTCACATGAGGTTTACTGTATCCCTTGGACCTTCTTATTGACGATGAAACACGGAAAATGCATCGGAATTATATACAAAAGGCACAATGCCGACTTAAGGACAAGAAGACTGACTCTTCCTACTGACCATCCCTGTGACACTAGTTATAGATTCCGATGCTTCACTTCAGGTTTACTGTATCCCTTGGTCCTTCTTATTGACGATGAAACACAGAAATTGCATCGGAATTAAATACAAAAGCCACAATGCCGACTTAAGTACATGAAGACCGACACTTCTTACTGACTATGTCTTGAACCATTCCTGTGACACTAGTTATAAATTCTGATGCTTCACTTCAGGTTTACTGTATCCCTTGGACCTTCTTATTGACGATGAAACACAGAAATTGCATCGGAATTAAATACAAAAGGCACAATGCCGACTTAAGTACATAACCACCGACACTTCCTACTGACTATGTTTTGAACCATTCCTGTGACACTAGTTATAGATTCCGATGCTTCACTTCGGGTTTACTGTATCTCTTGGACCTTCTTATTGACGATGAAACACAGAAATTGCATCGGAATTAAATACAAAATGCACAATGCCGACTTAAGTACATGAAGACCGACACTTCTTACTGACTAAGTTTTGAACCATTCCTGCAACACTAGTTATAGATTCCGATGCTTCACTTCAGGTTTACTGTATCCCTTGGACCTTCTTATTGACGATGAAACACAGAAATTGCATCGGAATTAAATACAAAAGGCACAATGCCGACGTAAGGACAAGAAGAATGACTCTTCGTACTGACCATTCCTGTGACACTAGTTATAGATTCCGATGCTTCACTTCAGGTTTACTGTATCCCTTGGACATTCTTATTGACGATGAAACTCAGAAATTGCATCGGAATTAAATACAAAAGGCAATATGCCGACCTAAGGACAAGAAGACTGACTATTCCTACTGACCATTCCAGTGACACTAGTTATTGGTTCCGATGCTTCACTTCATCTTTACTGTATCCCTTGGACCTTCTTATTGACGATGAAACACAGAAATTGCATCGGAATTAAATACAAAAGCACAATGCCGACTTAAGGACAAGAAGACTGACTCTTCCTACTGACCATCCCTGTGACACTAGTTATAGATTCCGATGCTTCACTTCAGGTTTACTGTATCCCGTGGTCCTTCTTATTGACGATGAAACACAGAAATTGCATCGGAATTAAATACAAAAGCCACAATGCCGACTTAAGTACATGAAGACCGACACTTCTTACTGACTATGTCTCGAACCATTCCTGTGACACTAGTTATAAATTCCGATGCTTCACTTCAGGTTTACTGTATCCCTTGGGCCTTCTTATTGACGATGAAACACAGAAATTGCATCGGAATTAAATACAAAAGGCACAATGCCGACTTAAGGACTAGAAGACTGACTCTTCCTACTGACCATTCCTGTGACACTAGTTACAGATTCCGATGCTTCACTTCAGAATTACTGTATCCCTTGGACTTTCTTATTGACGATGAAACACAGAAATTGCATCGGAATGAGATACAAAAGGCACAATCCCGACTTAAGTACATGAAGACCGACACTTCTTACTGACTATGTTTTGAACCATTCCTGTATCAACAGTTATAGATTCCGATGGTTCACTTCAGGTTTACTGTAAACCTTGGACCTTCTTTTTGACGATGAAACACAGAACCTGCATCGGAATTAAATACAAAAGGCACAATGCCGACTTAAGGACAAGAAGTCTGACTCTTCCTACTGACAGTTCCTGTGACACTAGTTATAGATTTCCATGCTTCACTTCAAGTTTACTGTATCCCTTGGACCTTCTTATTGACGATGGAACACAGAAATTGCATCGGAAATAAATGCAAAAGGCACAAGGCCGACTTAAGTACATGAAGACCGACACTTCTTACTGACTATGTTTTGAACCATTCCTGTAACAATAGTTATAGATTCCGATGCTTCACTCCAGGTTCACTGTATCCCTTGGACCTTCTTATTGACGATGAAACACAGAAATTGCATCGGAATTAAATACAAAAGGCACAATACCAACTTAAGGACAAGAAGTCAGACTCTTCCTACTGACCATTCCTGTGACACTAGTTATAGATTCCGATGCTTCACTTCAGGTTTACTGTATCCCTTGGACCTTCCCTTTGACGATGAAACAAAGAAAATGCACCGGAATTAAATACAAAAGGCACAATGCCGACTTAAGGAGAAGAAGACTGACTCTTCATACTGACCATTCCTGTGACACTAGTTATAGATTCCGATGCTTCACTTCAGGTTCACTGTATCCCTTGGACCTTCTTATTGACGATGAAACACAGAGATTGCATCGGAATTAAATACAAAATGCGCAATGCCGAGTTAAGTACAAGAAGACTGACTCTTCCTACTATCTAAGTTTTGAACCATTCCTGTGACACTAGTTATGGATTCCCATGCTTCACTTCAGGTTTACTGTATCCCTTGGACCATCTTTTTGACGATGAAAGACAGAAATTGCATCGGTATTAAATACAAAAGGCACAATGCCGACTTAAGTACATGAAGACCGACACTCCTTACTGACTATGATTTGAACCATTGCTGTAACACTAGTTATAGATTCCGATGCTTCACTTCAGGTTTACTGTATCCCTTGGACCTTCCTATTGACGATGAAACACAGAAATTGCATCGGAATTAAATACAAAAGGCACAATGCCGACTTAAGGACAAGAAGACTGACTCTTCCTACTGACCATTCCTGTGACACTAGTTATAGATTCCGATTCTTCACGCCAGGTTTACTGTATCCCTTGGACCTTCTTATTCACGGTGAAACACAGAAATTGCATCGGAATTAAATACAAAAAGCACAATGTCGACTCTCTTCCTACTGTCTCAGTTTTGAACCATTCCTCTGACACTAGTTATAGATTCCGATAATTCACCTCAGGCTTACTGTATCCCTTGGACCTTCTTATTGACGATGAACACAGAAATTGAATCAAAATTAAATACAAAAGGCTCAATGCCGACATAAGTACATGAAGACTGACACTTCTTACTTACTATGTTTTGACCCACTCCTGTGACACTAGTTATAGATTTCCATGCTTCACTCCAGGATTACTGTATCCCTTGGACCTTCTTATTGACGATGAAACACAGAAACTGCATCGGAATTAAATACAAAAGGCACAATGCCGACTTAAGTACATGAAGACCGACACTTCTTACTAACTATGTTTTGATCCATTCCTGTGACACTAGTTATTGATTTCCATGTTTCATTCCAGGTTTACTGTATGCCTTGGACCTACTTATTGACGATGAAACACAGAAATGGCATCGGAAAGAAATACAAAATTCACAATGCCGACTTAAGTACAAGAAGACCGACACTTCTTACTGACTATGTTATGAACCATTCCTGTAACACTCGTTATAGATTCCGATGCTTCACTTCAGGTTTACTGTATCCCATGGACCTTCATATTGACGATGAAACACAGAAATTGCATCGAAATTAAATACAAAAAGCACAAAGCCGACTTAAGGGCAAGAAGACTGACTCTTCCTACTGATCATTCCTGTGACACTAGTTATAGATTCCGATGCTTCACTTCAGGTTTACTGTATCCCTTGGACCTTCTTATTGACGATGAAACACAGAAATTGCATCGGAATTAAATACGAAAGGCGCAATGCCGACTTAAGTACATGAAGAACGACACTTCTTACTGACTATGTTTTGATACATTCCTGTGACACTAGTTATAGATTCCGATGTTTCACTCCAGGTTTACTGTGTCCCTTGGACCTTTTTATTGCCGATGTAACACGGAAATTGCATCGGAAATAAATACAAAAGGCACAATGCCGACTTAAGTTTATGAAGACCGACACATCCTACTGACTAAGTTTTGAACCATTCCTGCAACACTAGTTATAGATTCCGATGCTTCACTTCAGGTTTACATTATCCCTAGGACCTTCTTATTGACGATGAAACACAGAAATTGCATCGGAATTAAATACAAAAGGCACAATGCCGACTTAAGTACATGAAGACCAACACATCAAACTGACTATGTTTTGAACCATTCCTGAAACATTAGTTACAGATTCCGATGCTTCACTTCAGGTTTACTGTATCCCTTGGACCTTCTTATTGACTATGAAACACAGAAAATGCATCGGAATTAAATACAAAAGGCACAATGCCGACTTAAGGACAAGAAGACTGACTCTTCATACTGACCATTCCTGTGACACTAGTTATAGATTCCGATGCTTCACTTCAGGTTTACTGTATCCCTTGGACCTTCGTATTGACGATGAAACACAGGAATTGCATCGGAATTAAATACAAAAGGCACAATGCCGACTTAAGGACAAGAACACTGACTCTTCCTACTGACCATTCCTGTGACACTAGTTATAGATTCCGATGCTTCACTCCTGGTTTACTGTACCCCTTGGACCTTCTTATTGACGATGTAACACAGAAATTGCATCGGAATTAAATACGAAAGGCACAATGCCGACTTAAGTACATGAAGACCGACACTTCTTATTGACTATGTTTTGAACCATTCCTGTGACTCTAGTTATAGATTCCGATGCTTCACTCCAGGTTCACTGTATCCCTTGGACCTTCTTATTGACGATGAAACACAGAAATTGCATCGGAATTAAATACAAAAGGCACAATGCTGACTTGAGTACATGAAGACCGACACTTCTTACTGACTATGTTTTGAACCATTCCTATGACACTAGTTATAGATTCCGATGCTTCACGTAAGGTTTACTGTATAACTTGGACCTTCTTATTGACGATGAAACACTGAAATTGCTTCGGAATTAAATACAAAAGGCACAATGCCGACTTAAGGACAAGAAGACTGACTCTTCCTACTGACCATTCCTGTGACACTAGTTATAGATTCCGATTCTTCACATCAGGTTTACTGTATCCCTTGGACCTTCTTATTGACGGTGAAACACAGAAATTGCATCGGAATTAAGAACAAAAAGCACAATATCGACACTCTTCCTACTGTCTCAGTTTTGAACCATTCCTCTGACACTAGTTATAGATTCCGATGATTCACTTCAGGTTTACTGTATCCCTTGGACCTTCTTATTGACGATGAAACACAGAAATTGAATCGGAATTAAATACAATAGGCTCAATGCCGACATAAGTACATGAAGACTGACACTTCTTACTTACTATGATTAGACCCACTCCTGTGAAACTAGTTATAGATTTCCATGCTTCACTCCAGGTTTACTGTATCCCTTGGACCTTCTTATTGACGAAGAAACACAGAAACTGCATCGGAATTAAATACAATAGGCACAATGCTGACTTAAGTACATGAAGACCGACACTTCTTACTAACTATGTTTTGATCCATCCCTGTGACACTAGTTATTGATTTCCATGTTTCCTTCCAGGTTTACTGTATGCCTTGGACCTACTTATTGACGATGAAACACAGAAATGGCTTCGGAAAGAAATACAAAAGGCACAATGCGGACTTAAGTACATGAAGACCGACACTTCTTACTGACTATGTTATGAACCATTCCTGTAACACTCGTTACAGATTCCGATGCTTCACTTCAGGTTTACTGTATCCCTTGGACCTTCTTATTGACGATGAAACACAGAAATTGCATCGAAATTAAATACAAAAGGCACAATGCCGACTTAAGGGCAAGAAGACTGACTCTTCCTACTGATCACTCCTGTGACACTAGTTATAGATTCCCATGCTTCACTTCAGGTTTACTGTATCCCTTGGACCTTCTTATTAACGATGAAACACAGAAATTGCATCGGAATTAAATACGAAAGGCGCAATGTCGACTTAAGTACATGAAGAACGACACTTCTTACTAACTATGTTTTGATACATTCCTGTGACACTAGTTATAGATTCCCATGTTTCACTCCAGGTTTACTGTGTCCCTTGGACCTTCTTATTGCCGAAGAAACACGGAAATTGCATCGGAATTAAATACAAAAGGCACAATGCCGACTTAAGTACATGAAGACCGACACATCTTACTATGTTTTAAAACATTCCTGTAACACTAGTTATAGATTCCGATGCTTCACTTCAGGTTTACATTATCCCTTGGACCTTCTTATTGACGATGAAACACAGAAGTTGCATGGGAATTAAATACAAAGGCACAATGCCGACTGAAGGACAAGAAGACTGACTCTTCCTACTGACCATTCCTGTGACACTTTTTTTGGATTCCGATGCTTCACTTCAGGTTTACTATATCCCTTGGACCTTCTTATTGACGATAAAACACAGAAAGTGCATCGGAATTAAATACAAAAGGCACCATGCTGACTTAAGTACATGAAGACCGACACTTCTTAATGACTATGTTTTTAACCATTCCTGTGACACTAGTTATAGATTCCGATGCTTCACTTCAGGTTCACTGTATCCCTTGGACCATCTTATTGACGATGAAACACAGAAATTGCATCGGAATTAAATACAAAAGGCACAATGCCGACTTAAGTACATGAAGACCAACACTTCAAACTGACTATGTTTTGTTCCATTCCTGCAACACTAGTTATAGATTCCGATGCTTCACTTCAGGTTTACTGTATCCCCTGGACCTTCTTATTGACGAAGAAACACAGAAAATGCATCGGAATTAAATACAAAAGGCACAATGCCGACCTAAGGACAAGAAGACTGACTCTTCGTACTGACCATTCCTGTGACGCTAGTAATAGATTCCGATGCTTCACTTCAGGTTTACTGTATCCCTTGGACCTTCTTATTGACGATGAAACACAGAAATTTCATCGGAATTAAATACAAAAGGCACAATGCCGACTTAAGGACTAGAAGACTGACTCTTCCTACTGACCATTCCTGTGACACTTGTTATAGATTCCGATGCTTCACTTCAGGTTTACTGTATCCCTTGGACCATCTTATTGACGATGAAACACAGAAATTGCATCGTAATTAAATACAAAATGCACAATGCCGACCTAAGTACATGAAGACCGACACTTCTTACTGACTATGTTTTGATCCATTCCTGTGACACTAGTTATTGATTTCCATGTTTCACTCCAGGTTTACTGTATGCCTTCGACCTACCTATTGACGATGAAACACAGAAATGGCATCGGAATGAAATACAAAAGGCACAATGCCGACTTAAGTACATGTAGACCGACACTTCTTACTGACTATGTTATGAACCATTCCTGTAACACTCGTTATAGATTCCGATGCTTCACTTCAGGTTTACTGTATCCCTTGGAACTTCTTATTGACGGTGAAACACAGAAATTGCATCGGAATTAAATACGAAAGGCGCAATGCCGACTTAAGAACATGAAGAACGACACTTCTTACTTAATATCTTTTGATACATTCCTGTGACACTAGTTATAGATTCCGATGTTTCACTCCAGGTTTACTGTGTCCCTTGGACCTTCTTATTGCCGATGAAACACGGAAATTGCATAGGAAGTAAATACAAAAGGCACAATGCCGACTTAAGTACATGAAGACCGAAACTTCTTACTATGTTTTGAAACATTCCTGTAACACTAGTTATAGATTCCGATGCTTCACTTCAGGTTTACTGTATCCCTTGGACCTTCTTATTGACGATGAAACACAGAAGTTGCATGGGAATTAAATACAAAAGGCACAATGACGACTTAAGGACAAGAAGACTCACTCTTCCTACTGACCATTCCTGTGACACTATTTTTGGATTCCGATGCTTCACTTCAGGTTTACTATATCCCTTGGACCTTCTTATTGACGATGAAACGCAGAAATTGCATCGGAATTAAATACAAAAGGCACAATGCTGACTTAAGTACATGTAGACCGACACTTCTTACTGACTATGTTATGAACCATTCCTGTAACACTCGTTATAGATTCCGATGCTTCACTTCAGGTTTACTGTATCCCTTGGACCTTCTTATTGACGATGAAACACAGAAATTGCATCGGAATTAAATACAAAAGGCACAATGCCGACTTAAGTACATTAAGACCGACACTTCCTACTGACTAAGTTTTGAACCATTCCTGCAACACTAGTTATAGATCCCGATGATTCACTTCAGGTTTACTGTATCCCTTGGACCTTCTTATTGACGATGAAACACAGAAATTGCATCGACATTAAATACAAAAATCACAATGCCGACTTAAGTACATGAAGACCAACACTTTAAACTGACTATGTTTTGAACCATTCCTGCAACACTAGTTATAGATTCCGATGCTTCACTTCAGGTTTACTATAACCCTTGGACCTTCTTATTGACGATGAAACACAGAAAATGCATCGGAATTAAATACAAAAGGCACAATGCCGACTTAAGGACAAGAAGACTGACTCTTCATACTGACCATTCCTGTGACACTAGTTATAGATTCCGATGCTTCACTTCAGGTTTACTGTATCCCTTGGACCTTCTTATTGACGATGAAACACAGAAATTGCATCGGAATTAAATACAAAAGGCACAATGCCGACTTAAGGACAAGAACACTGACTCTTCCTACTGACCATTCCTATGACACTAGTTATAGATTCCGATGCTTCACTCCTGGTTTACTGTACCCCTTGGACCTTCTTATTGACGATGAAACACAGAAATTGCATCGGAATTAAATACAAAAGGCACAATGCCGACTTAAGTACATGAAGACCGACACTTCTTATTGACTATGTTTTGAACCATTCCTGTGACTCTAGTTATAGATTCCGATGCTTCACTCCAGGTTCACTGTATCCCTTGGACCTTCTTATTGACGATGAAACACAGAAATTGCATCGGAATTAAATACAAAAGGCACAATGCTGACTTAAGTACATGAAGACCGACACTTCTTACTGACTATGTTTTGAACCATTCCTGCGACACTAGTTATAGATTCCGATGCTTCACGTAAGGTTTACTGTATAACTTGGACCTTCTTATTGACGATGAAACACTGAAATTGCTTCGGAATTAAATACAAAAGCCACAATGCCGACTTAAGTACATGAAGACCGACACTTCCTACTGACTATGTTTTGAACCATTCCTGTGACACTAGTTACAGATTCCGATGCTTCACTTCAGGTTTACTGTATCCCTTGGACCTTCTTATTGACGATGTAACACATAAATTGCATCGGAAATAAATACAAAACGCACAATGCCGACTTAAGGACAAGAAGCCTGACTCTTCCTACTGACCATTCCTGTGACACTAGTTAAAGTTTCCGATGCTTCACTTCAGGTTTACTGTATCCCTTGGACCTTCTTATTGACGATGAAACACAGAAATTGCATCGGAATTAAATACAAAAGGCACAATGCCGACTTAAGGACAAGAAGACTGACTCTTCCTACTGACCATTCCTGTGACACTAGTTATAGATTCCGATGCTTCACTTCAGGTTTACTGTATCCCTTGGACCATCTTATTGACGATGAAACACAGAAATTGCATCGTAATTAAATACAAAATGCACAATGCCGACTTAAGTACATGAAGACCGACACTTCTTACTGACTATGTTTTGAACCATTCCTGTGACACTAGTTATAGATTCCGATGCTTCACTTCAGGTTCACTATATCCCTTGGACCTTCTCATTGACGATGAAACACAGAAATTGCATCGGAATTAAATACAAAAGGCACCATGCCGACTTAAGTACATGAAGACCGACACTTCTTACTGACTATGTTTTGAACCATTCCTGTGACACTAGTTATAGATTCCGATGCTTCACTTCAGGATCACTGTATCCCTTGGACCTTCTTATTGACGATGAAACACAGAAATTGCATTGGAATTAAATACAAAACTCACAATGCCGACTCAGGGACAAGAATACTGATTGTTCCTACTGACCATTCCTGTGACACTAGTTATAGATTGCGATGCTTCACTTCAGGTTCACTGTATCCCTTGGACCTTCATATTGACGATGAAACACAGAAATTGCATCCGAATTAAATACAAAAGGCACAATGCCGACTTAAGTACATGAAGACCGACACTTCTTACTGACTATGTTTTGAACCATTCCTGTGACACTAGTTAAAGATTCCGATGCTCTACTCCAGGTTTACTGTATGCATGGACCTTCTTATTGACGATGAAACACAGAAATTGCATCGGAATTAAATACAAAAGGCACAATGCCGACTGAAGTACATGAAGACCGACACTTCTAACTGACTATGTTCAGAACCATTCCTGCAACACTAGTTATAGATTCCGATGCTTCACTTCAGGTTTACTGTATCTCTTGGACCTTCTTATTGACGATGAAACACAGAAATTGCATCGGAATTAAATACAAAAGGCACAATGCCGTTTTAAGGACAAGAAGACTGACTCTTCCTACTGACCTTTCCTGTGACACTAGTTATAGATTCCGATGCTTCGCTTCAGGTTTACTGTATCCCTTGGACCTTCTTATTGACGATGAAGCACAGAAATTGCATCGTAATTAAATACAAGAGGCACAATGCGGACTTAAGTACATGAAGTTAGACACTTCTTACTGACAATGTTTTGAACCATTCCTGTGACACTAGTCATAGATTCCGATGCTTCACTTCAGGGTTACTGTATAACTTGGACCTACTTATTGACGATGAAGCACAGAAAATGCATCGGAATTAAATACAAAAGGCACAATGCCGACTTAAGGACAAGAAGACTGACTCTTCCTACTGACCATTCCTGTGACACTAGTTATGGATTCCGATGCTTCACTTCAGGTTTACTGTATCCCTTGGAACTTCTTATTGACGATGAAACACATAAATTGCATCGGAATTAAAAACAAAAGTCACAATGCCGACTTGTGTACATGAAGACCGACACTTCTTACTGACTATGTTTTGAACCATTCCTGTGACACTAGTTATAGATTCCGATGCTTCACTCCAGGTTTACTGTATCCCTTGGACCTTCTTATTGACGATGAAACACAGAAATTACATCGGAATTAAATACTAAAGGCACAATCCCGACTTAAGTACATGAAGACCGACACTTCTCAGTGACTATGTTTTGAACCATTCCTGCAACACTAGTTATAGATTCCGATGCTTCACTTCAGGTTTACTGTATCCCTTGGACCTTCTTATTGACGATGAAACACAGAAATTGCATCGGAATTAAAAACAAAAGGCACAATGCCGTTTTAAGGACAAGAAGACTGACTCTTCCTACTGACCATTCCTGTGACACTAGTTATAGATTCCGATGCTTCACTTCAGGTTTACCGTATCCCTTGGACCTTCTTATTGACGATGAAACACAGAAATTGCATCGGAATTGAATACAAAAGGCACAATGCCGACTTAAGTACATGAAGACAGACACTTCTTACTGACTATGTTTTGAACCATTCCTGTGCCACTAGTTATAGATTCCGAAGCTTCACTTCACGTTTACTGTATCCCTTGGACCTTCTTATTGACAATGAAACAGAGAAATTGCATCGGAATTAAATACAAAAGGCACAATGCCGACTTAAGGACAAGAAGACTGACTCTTCCTACTGACCATTCCTGTGACAGTAGTTATATATTCCGATGCTTCACTTCAGGTTTACTGTATCCCTCGGACCTTCTTATTGACGATGAAACACAGAAATTGCATCGCTATTAAATACAAAGAGCGCAATGAAGACTTAAGTACAAGAGAACTGACTCTTCTTACTGTCTATGTTTTGAACCATTCCTGTGACAGTAGTTATAGATTACGATGCTTCACTTCTGGTCCACTGTATCCCTCTGACTTTCTCATTGACGATGAAACACAGAAATTGCATCGGTATTAAATATGAAAGGCACAATGCCGACGTAAGTACAAGAAAACTGGCTCTCCTTACTGTCTATGATTTGAACCATTCCTGTGACACTAGTTATAGATTCCGATGCTTCTTTTCAGGTTTACTGTATCCCTCTGACTTTCTTATTGACGATGAAACACAGAAATTGCATCGGAATTAAATACAAAAGGCACAATGCCGACTTAATTATAAGAAAACTGACACTTCTTACTGTTTATGCTTTGAACCGTTTCTGTGACATTAGTTATAGATTCCGATGCTTCACTTCAGGTTTACTGTATCCCTCTGAACTTCTTATTGACGATGAAACACAGGAATTGCATCGGAATTAAATACAAAAATCACAATGACGACTCAAGTACAAGGAGACTGGCTCTTGTTACTGTCTATGTTTTGAACCTTTCCTGTGGCACTAGTTATAGATTCCGATACTTCACTTCAGGTTTACTGTATCCCTTGGACAATCTTATTGACGATGAATCACAGGAATTGCATCGGAATTAAATACAAAAGGTACAATGCCGACTTAAGTACAAGAAGACTGACTCTTCTACTGTCTACGTTTGAACCATTCCTGTGCCACTAGTTGTAGATTCCGATGCTTCACCTCATGTTTATTGTATCCCTTGGACCTTCTTATTGACGATGAAACACAGAAATTGCACGGAATTAAATACAAAAGGCACAATGCCGACTTAAGTACAAGAAGACCGACGCTTCTTACTATCTTAGTTTTGAAAAATTCCTGTGACACTAGTTATAGGTTGCGATGCTTTACTTCAGGTTTTCTGTATCCCTTGGACCTTCTTATTGACGATGAAACTCAGAAATTGCGTCGGAATTAAATACAAAAAGCACAATGCCGACTTAAGTACATGAAGAACGACACTTCTTACTGACTAGGTTTTGAACCATTCCTGTGACACTACTTATAGATTCCTATGCTTCACTTCAAGTTTTCTGCATCCTTGGACCTTCTTCTTAACGATGAAACACAGAAATTGCATTGGAATGAAATACAAAAGGCACAATGCCGACTTAAGTAAATGAAGACCGACACTCCTTACTGACTTTGTTTTGAACCATTCCTGCAACACTAGTTATAGATTCCGATGCTTCACTTCAGGTTTACTGTATCCCTTGGACCTTCTTATTGACGATGAAACACAGAAATTGCATCGGAATTATAAATAAAAAGCACAATGCGGACTTAAGGACATGATGACTGACTCATCCTACTGACCATTCCTGCGACACTAGTTATAGATTCCGATTCTTCACACCAGGTTTACTGCATCTCTTGGACCTTCTTATTGACGATGAAACACAGAAATTGCATCGGAAATAAATACAAAAGGCACAATGCCGACTTAAGTACAAGATGACTGACTCTTCCTACTGTCTAAGATTTGAACCATTCCTCTGACACTAGTTATAGATTCCGATGATTCACTTCCGGTTTACTGTATCCCTTGGACCTTCTTATTGATGATGAAACACAGAAATTGCATCGGAATTAAATACAAAAGGCACAATGCCGACTTAAGTACGTGAAGACCGACACTTCTTACTGACCATGTTTTGACCCATTCCTGTGACACTAGTTATAGATTTCCATGCTTCACTCCAGGTTTACTGTGTCCCTTGGACCTTCTTATTGACGATGAAACACAGAAATTGCATCGGAATTAAATACAAAAGGCACAATGCAGACTTAAGGACAAGAAGACTGACTCTTCATACTGACCATTCCTGCGATACTAGTTATAGATTCCGATTCTTCAAACCAGGTTTACTGCATCTCTTGGACCTTCTTATTGACGATGAAACACAGAAATTGCATCGGAATTAAATACAAATGGCACAATGCCAACTTAAGTACAAGAAGACTGACTCTTCCTACTGACCATTCCTGTGACACTAGGTATAGATTCTGCTGCTTCACTTCAGGTTTACTGTATCCCTTGGACCTTCTTATTGACGATGGAACACAGAAATTGCATCGGAATTAAATACAAAAGGCACAATGACGACTTAAGTACATGAAGAAGGACACTTCTTACTGACTATGTCTTGAACCATTCCTGTAACACTAGTTATGGATTCCGATGCTTCTCTTCAGGTTTACTGTATCCCTTGGACCTTCTTTTTGACGATGAAACACAGAAATTGCATCCTAATTAAATACAAAAGGCATAATGCCGACTTAAGGACAAGAAGACTGACTCTTCCTACTGACCATTCCTGTGACACTAGTTATAGATTCCGATGCTTCACTTCAGGTTCACTGTATCCCTTGGACCTTCATAATTACGATGAAACACAGAAATTGCATCGGAATTAAATACAAAATTCACAATGCCGACGTAAGTACATGAAGACCGACACTTCTTACTGACTATGTTTTGAACCATTCCTGTGACACTAGTTATAGATTCCGATGCTTCACTCCAGGTTTACTGTATCCCTTGGACCTTCTTATTGACGATGACACACAGAAATTGCATCGGAATTAAATACAAAAGGCACAATGCCGACTGAAGTACATGAAGACCGACACTTCTAACTGACTATGTTCTGAACCATTCCTGCAACACTAGTTATAGATTCCGATGCATCACTTCAGGTTTACTGTATCCCTTGGACCTTCTTATTGACGATGAAACACAGAAATTGCATCGGAATTAAATACAAAAGGCACAATGCCGTTTTAAGGACAAGAAGACTGACTCTTCCTACTGACCATTCCTGTGACACTAGTTATAGATTCCAATGCTTCACTTCAGGTTTACTGTATCCCTTGGACCTTCTTATTGACGATGAAACACAGAAATTGCATCGTAATTAAATACAAAAGGCACAATGCCGACTTAAGTACATGAAGTTAGACACTTCTTACTGACTATGTCTTGAACCATTCCTGTGACACTAGCTATAGATTCCGATGCTTCACTTCAGGGTTACTGTATAACTTGGACCTACTTATTGACGATGAAGCACAGAAAATGCATCAGAATTAAATACAAAAGGCACAATGCCGACTTAAGGACAAGAAGACTGACTCTTCCTACTGACCATTCCTGTGACACTAGTTGTAGATTCCGATGCTTCACTTCAGGTTTACTGTATCCCTTGGAACTTCTTATTGACAATGAAACACATAAATAGCATCGGAAATAAAAACAAAAGTCACAATGCCGACTTATGTACATGAAGACCGACACTTCTTACTGACTATGTTTTGAACCATTCCTGTGACACTAGTTATAGATTCCGATGCTTCACTCTAGGTTTACTGTATCCCTTGGACCTTCTTATTGACGATGAAACACAGAAATTACATCGGAATTAAGTACAAAAGGTACAATGCCGACTTAAGTACATGAAGACCGACACTTTTCACTGACTATGTTTTGAACCATTCCTGCAACACTTGTTATAGATTCCGATGCTTCACTTCAGGTTTACTGTATCCCTTGGACCTTCGTATTGACGATGAAACACAGAAATTGCATCGGAATTAAAAACAAAAGGCACAATGCCGTTTTAAGGACAAGAAGACTGACTCTTCCCACTGACCATTCCTGTGACACTAGTTATAGATTCCGATGCTTCACTTCAGGTTTACCGTATCCCTTGGACCTTCTTATTGACGATGAAACACAGAAATTGCATCGGAATTGAATACAAAAGGCACAATGCCGACTTAAGTACATGAAGACTGACACTTCTTACTGACTATGTTTTGAACCATTCCTGTGACACTAGTTATAGATTCCGAAGCTTCACTTCACGTTTACTGTATCCCTTGGACCTTCTTATTGACAATGAAACATAGAAATTGCATCGGAATTAAATACAAAAGGCACAATCCCGAATTAAGGACAAGAAGACTGACTCTTCCTACTGACCATTCCTGTGACAGTAGTTATAGATTCCGATGCTTCACTCCAGGTTTACTGTATCCCTTGGACCTTCTTATTGACGATGAAACACAGAAATTGCTTCGGAATTAAATATAAAAAGCACAATGCCGACTTAAGTACATGAAGACCGACACTTCTTACTGACTATGTTTTGAACCATTCCTGTGACACTAGTTATAGATTCCGAAGCTTCACTTCACGTTTACTGTATCCCTTGGACCTTCTTATTGACAATGATACACAGAAATTGCATCAGAATTAAATACAAAAGGCAAAATGCCGACTTAAGGACAAGAAGACTGACTCTTCCTACTGACCATTCCTGTGACAGTAGTTATAGATTCCGATGCTTCACTTCAGGTTTACTGTATCACTCGGACCTTCTTATTGACGATGAAACACAGAAATTGCATCGGTATTAAATACAAAGAGCACAATGCCGACTTAAGTACAGGAGGACTGACTCTTCTTACTGTCTATGTTTTGAACCATTCCTGTGACAGTAGTTATAGATTACGATGCTTCACTTCTGGTCTACTGTATCCCTCTGACTTTCTCATTGACGATGAAACACAGAAATTGCATCGGTATTAAATATGAAAGGCACAATGCCGACGTAAGTACAAGAAAACTGGCTCTCCTTACTGTCTATGATTTGAACCATTCCTGTGACACTAGTTATAGATTCCGATGCTTCTTTTCAGGTTTACTGTATCCCTCTGACTTTCTTATTGACGATGAAACACAGAAATTGCATCGGAATTAAATACAAAAGGCACAATACCGACTTAAATATAAGAAAACTGACACTTCTTACTGTTTATGCATTGAACCATTCCTGTGACATTAGTTATAGAAACCGATGCTTCACTTCAGGTTTACTGTATCCCTCTGACCTTCTTATTGACGATGAAACACTGGAATTGCATCGGAATTAAATACAAAAGGCACAATGACGACTCAAGTACAAGGAGACTGGCTCTTCTTACTGTCTATGTTTTGCACCTTTCCTGTGGCACTAGTTATAGATTCCGATACTTCACTCCAGGTTTACTGTGTCCCTTGGACCTTCTTATTGACGATGAAACACAGAAATTGCATCGGAATTAAATACAAAAGACACAATGCCAACTTAAGTACAAGAAGACTGACTCTTCCTACTGACCATTCCTGTGACACCAGTTATAGATTCCGCTGCTTCACTTCAGGTTTACTGTATCCCTTGGACCTTCTTATTGACGATGAAACACAGAAATTGCATCGGAATTAAATACAAAAGGCACAATGCCAACTTAAGTACATGAAGAAGGACACTTCTTACTGACTATGTCTTGAACCATTCCTGTAACACTAGTTATAGATTCCGATGCTTCACTTCAGGTTTACTGTATCCCTTGGACCTTCTTATTGACGATGAAACACAGAAATTGCATCGGAATTAAATACAAAAGGCACAATGCCGACTTAAGGACAAGAAGACTGACTCTTCCTACTGACCATTCCTGTGACACTAGTTATAGATTCCGATGCTTCACTTCAGGTTTACTGTATCCCTTGGACCATCTTATTGACGATGAAACACAGAAATTGCATCGTAATTAAATACAAAATGCACAATGCCGACTTAAGTACATGAAGACCGACACTTCTTACTGACTATGTTTTGAACCATTCCTGTGACACTAGTTATAGATTCCGATGCTTCACTTCAGGTTTACTATATCCCTTGGACCTTCTCATTGACGATGAAACACAGAAATTGCATCGGAATTAAATACAAAAGGCACCATGCCGACTTAAGTACATGAAGACCGACACTTCTTACTGACTATGTTTTGAACCATTCCTGTGACACTAGTTATAGATTCCGATGCTTCACTTCAGGATCACTGTATCCCTTGGACCTTCTTATTGACGATGAAACACAGAAATTGCATTGGAATTAAATACAAAACTCACAATGCCGACTCAGGGACAAGAATACTGATTGTTCCTACTGACCATTCCTGTGACACTAGTTATAGATTGCGATGCTTCACTTCAGGTTCACTGTATCCCTTGGACCTTCATATTGACGATGAAACACAGAAATTGCATCCGAATTAAATACAAAAGGCACAATGCCGACTTAAGTACATGAAGACCGACACTTCTTACTGACTATGTTTTGAACCATTCCTGTGACACTAGTTATAGATTCCGATGCTCTACTCCAGGTTTACTGTATGCATGGACCTTCTTATTGACGATGAAACACAGAAATTGCATCGGAATTAAATACAAAAGGCACAATGCCGACTGAAGTACATGAAGACCGACACTTCTAACTGACTATGTTCAGAACCATTCCTGCAACACTAGTTATAGATTCCGATGCTTCACTTCAGGTTTACTGTATCTCTTGGACCTTCTTATTGACGATGAAACACAGAAATTGCATCGGAATTAAATACAAAAGGCACAATGCCGTTTTAAGGACAAGAAGACTGACTCTTCCTACTGACCTTTCCTGTGACACTAGTTATAGATTCCGATGCTTCACTTCAGGTTTACTGTATCCCTTGGACCTTCTTATTAACGATGAAACACAGAAATTGCATCGTAATTAAATACAAAAGGCACAATGCGGACTTAAGTACATGAAGTTAGACACTTCTTACTGACAATGTTTTGAACCATTCCTGTGACACTAGTCATAGATTCCGATGCTTCACTTCAGGGTTACTATATAACTTGGACCTACTTATTGACGATGAAGCACAGAAAATGCATCGGAATTAAATACAAAAGGCACAATGCCGACTTAAGGACAAGAAGACTGACTCTTCCTACTGACCATTCCTGTGACACTAGTTATAGATTCCGATGCTTCACTTCAGGTTTACTGTATCCCTTGGAACTTCTTATTGACGATGAAACACATAAATTGCATCGGAATTAAAAACAAAAGTCACAATGCCGACTTATGTACATGAAGACCGACACTTCTTACTGACTATGTTTTGAACCATTCCTGTGACACTAGTTATAGATTCCGATGCTTCACTCCAGGTTTACTGTATCCCTTGGACCTTCTTATTGACGATGAAACACAGAAATTACATCGGAATTAAATACTAAAGGCACAATCCCGACTTAAGTACATGAAGACCGACACTTCTCAGTGACTATGTTTTGAACCATTCCTGCAACACTAGTTATAGATTCCGAAGCTTCACTTCACGTTTACTGTATCCCTTGGACCTTCTTATTGACAATGAAACACAGAAATTGCATCGGAATTAAATACAAAAGGCACAATGCCGTTTTAAGGACAAGAAGACTGACTCTTCCCACTGACCATTCCTGTGACACTAGTTATAGATTCCGATGCTTCACTTCAGGTTTACCGTATCCCTTGGACCTTCTTATTGACGATGAAACACAGAAATTGCATCGGAATTGAATACAAAAGGCACAATGCCGACTTAAGTACATGAAGACAGACACTTCTTACTGACTATGTTTTGAACCATTCCTGTGCCACTAGTTATAGATTCCGAAGCTTCACTTCACGTTTACTGTATCCCTTGGACCTTCTTATTGACAATGAAACACAGAAATTGCATCGGAATTAAATACAAAAGGCACAATGCCGACTTAAGGACAAGAAGACTGACTCTTCCTACTGACCATTCCTGTGACAGTAGTTATATATTCCGATGCTTCACTTCAGGTTTACTGTATCCCTCGGACCTTCTTATTGACGATGAAACACAGAAATTGCATCGCTATTAAGTACAAAGAGCGCAATGCCGACTTAAGTACAAAAGAACTGACTCTTCTTACTGTCTATGTTTTGAACCATTCCTGTGACAGTAGTTATAGATTACGATGCTTCACTTCTGGTCTACTGTATCCCTCTGACTTTCTCATTGACGATGAAACACAGAAATTGCATCGGTATTAAATATGAAAGGCACAATGCCGACGTAAGTACAAGAAAACTGGCTCTCCTTACTGTCTATGATTTGAACCATTCCTGTGACACTAGTTATAGATTCCGATGCTTCTTTTCAGGTTTACTGTATCCCTCTGACTTTCTTATTGACGATGAAACACAGAAATTGCATCGGAATTAAATACAAAAGGCACAATGCCGACTTAATTATAAGAAAACTGACACTTCTTACTGTTCATGCTTTGAACCGTTTCTGTGACATTAGTTATAGATTCCGATGCTTCACTTCAGGTTTACTGTATCCCTCTGAACTTCTTATTGACGATGAAACACAGGAATTGCATCGGAATTAAATACAAAAATCACAATGACGACTCAAGTACAAGGAGACTGGCTCTTGTTACTGTCTATGTTTTGAACCTTTCCTGTGGCACTAGTTATAGATTCCGATACTTCACTTCAGGTTTACTGTATCCCTTGGACAATCTTATTGACGATGAATCACAGAAATTGCATCGGAATTAAATACAAAAGGTACAATGCCGACTTAAGTACAAGAAGACTGACTCTTCTACTGTCTAAGTTTGAACCATTCCTGTGCCACTAGTTGTAGATTCCGATGCTTCACCTCATGTTTATTGTATCCCTTGGACCTTCTTATTGACGATGAAACACAGAAATTGCACGGAATTAAATACAAAAGGCACAATGCCGACTTAAGTACAAGAAGACCGACTCTTCTTACTATCTTAGTTTTGAAAAATTCCTGTGACACTAGTTATAGGTTGCGATGCTTTACTTCAGGTTTTCTGTATCCCTTGGACCTTCTTATTGACGATGAAACTCAGAAATTGCGTCGGAATTAAATACAAAAAGCACAATGCCGACTTAAGTACATGAAGAACGACACTTCTTACTGACTAGGTTTTGAACCATTCCTGTGACACTACTTATAGATTCCTATGCTTCACTTCAAGTTTTCTGCATCCTTGGACCTTCTTCTTAACGATGAAACACAGAAATTGCATTGGAATGAAATACAAAAGGCACAATGCCGACTTAAGTAAATGAAGACCGACACTCCTTACTGACTTTGTTTTGAACCATTCCTGCAACACTAGTTATAGATTCCGATGCTTCACTTCAGGTTTACTGTATCCCTTGGACCTTCTTATTGACGATGAAACACAGAAATTGCATCGGAATTATAAATAAAAAGCACAATGTGGACTTAAGGACATGATGACTGACTCATCCTACTGACCATTCCTGCGATACTAGTTATAGATTCCGATTCTTCACACCAGGTTTACTGCATCTCTTGGACCTTCTTATTGACGATGAAACACAGAAATTGCATCGGAATTAAATACAAAAGGCACAATGCCGACTTAAGTACAAGATGACCGACTCTTCCTACTGTCTAAGATTTGAACCATTCCTCTGACACTAGTTATAGATTCCGATGATTCACTTCAGGTTTACTGTATCCCTTGGACCTTCTTATTGACGATGAAACACAGAAATTGCATCGGAATTAAATACAAAATGCACAATGCCGACTTAAGTACGTGAAGACCGACACTTCTTACTGACCATGTTTTGACACCTTCATGTGACACTAGTTATAGATTTCCATGCTTCACTCCAGGTTTACTGTGTCCCTTGGACCTTCTTATTGACGATGAAACACAGAAATTGCATCGGAATTAAATACAAAAGGCACAATGCAGACTTAAGGACAAGAAGACTGACTCTTCATACTGACCATTCCTGCGATACTAGTTATAGATTCCGATTCTTCAAACCAGGTTTACTGCATCTCTTGGACCTTCTTATTGACGATGAAACACAGAAATTGCATCGGAATTAAATACAAATGGCACAATGCCAACTTAAGTACAAGAAGACTGACTCTTCCTACTGACCATTCCTGTGACACTAGGTATAGATTCTGCTGCTTCACTTCAGGTTTACTGTATCCCTTGGACCTTCTTATTGACGATGAAACACAGAAATTGCATCGGAATTAAATACAAAAGGCACAATGCCGACTTTAGTACACGAAGAAGGACACTTCTTACTGACTATGTCTTGAACCATTCCTGTAACACTAGTTATGGATTCCGATGCTTCTCTTCAGGTTTACTGTATCCCTTGGACCTTCTTATTGACGATGAAACACAGAAATTGCATCCTAATTAAATACAAAAGGCATAATGCCGACTTAAGGACAAGAAGACTGACTCTTCCTACTGACCATTCCTGTGACACTAGTTATAGATTCCGATGCTTCACTTCAGGTTCACTGTATCCCTTGGACCTTCATAATTACGATGAAACACAGAAATTGCATCGGAATTAAATACAAAAGGCACAATGCCGACGTAAGTACATGAAGACCGACACTTCTTACTGACTATGTTTTGAACCATTCCTGTGACACTAGTTATAGATTCCGATGCTTCACTCCAGGTTTACTGTATCCCTTGGACATTCTTATTGACGATGACACACAGAAATTGCATCGGAATTAAATACAAAAGGCACAATGCCGACTGAAGTACATGAAGACCGACACTTCTAACTGACTATGTTCTGAACCATTCCTGCAACACTAGTTATAGATTCCGATGCATCACTTCAGGTTTACTGTATCCCTTGGACCTTCTTATTGACGATGAAACACAGAAATTGCATCGGAATTAAATACAAAAGGCACAATGCCGTTTTAAGGACAAGAAGACTGACTCTTCCTACTGACCATTCCTGTGACACTAGTTATAGATTCCAATGCTTCACTTCAGGTTTACTGTATCCCTTGGACCTTCTTATTGACGATGAAACACAGAAATTGCATCGTAATTAAATACAAAAGGCACAATGCCGACTTAAGTACATGAAGGTAGACACTTCTTACTGACTATGTCTTGAACCATTCCTGTGACACTAGCTATAGATTCCGATGCTTCACTTCAGGGTTACTGTATAACTTGGACCTACTTATTGACGATGAAGCACAGAAAATGCATCAGAATTAAATACAAAAGGCACAATGCCGACTTAAGGACAAGAAGACTGACTCTTCCTACTGACCATTCCTGTGACACTAGTTGTAGATTCCGATGCTTCACTTCAGGTTTACTGTATCCCTTGGAACTTCTTATTGACAATGAAACACATAAATAGCATCGGAATTAAAAACAAAAGTCACAATGCCGACTTATGTACATGAAGACCGACACTTCTTACTGACTATGTTTTGAACCATTCCTGTGACACTAGTTATAGATTCCGATGCTTCACTCTAGGTTTACTGTATCCCTTGGACCTTCTTATTGACGATGAAACACAGAAATTACATCGGAATTAAATACAAAAGGTACAATGCCGACTTAAGTACATGAAGACCGACACTTCTCACTGACTATGTTTTGAACCATTCCTGCAACACTTGTTATAGATTCCGATGCTTCACTTCAGGTTTACTGTATCCCTTGGACCTTCGTATTGACGATGAAACACAGAAATTGCATCGGAATTAAAAACAAAAGGCACAATGCCGTTTTAAGGACAAGAAGACTGACTCTTCCCACTGACCATTCCTGTGACACTAGTTATAGTTTCCGATGCTTCACTTCAGGTTTACCGTATCCCTTGGACCTTCTTATTGACGATGAAACACAGAAATTGCATCGGAATTGAATACAAAAGGCACAATGCCGACTTAAGTACATGAAGACTGACACTTCTTACTGACTATGTTTTGAACCATTCCTGTGACACTAGTTGTAGATTCCGAAGCTTCACTTCACGTTTACTGTATCCCTTGGACCTTCTTATTGACAATGAAACATAGAAATTGCATCGGAATTAAATACAAAAGGCACAATGCCGAATTAAGGACAAGAAGACTGACTCTTCCTACTGACCATTCCTGTGACAGTAGTTATAGATTCCGATGCTTCACTCCAGGTTTACTGTATCCCTTGGACCTTCTTATTGACGATGAAACACAGAAATTGCTTCGGAATTAAATATAAAAGGCACAATGCCGACTTAAGTACATGAAGACCGACACTTCTTACTGACTATGTTTTGAACCATTCCTGTGACACTAGTTATAGATTCCGAAGCTTCACTTCACGTTTACTGTATCCCTTGGACCTTCTTATTGACAATGATACACAGAAATTGCATCAGAATTAAATACAAAAGGCAAAATGCCGACTTAAGGACAAGAAGACTGACTCTTCCTACTGACCATTCCTGTGACAGTAGTTATAGATTCCGATGCTTCACTTCAGGTTTACTGTATCACTCGGACCGTCTTATTGACGATGAAACACAGAAATTGCATCGGTATTAAATACAAAGAGCACAATGCCGACTTAAGTACAAGAGGACTGACTCTTCTTACTGTCTATGTTTTGAACCATTCCTGTGACAGTAGTTATAGATTACGATGCTTC
Source organism: Schistocerca americana (assembly GCF_021461395.2). NCBI lineage: Eukaryota > Metazoa > Arthropoda > Insecta > Orthoptera > Acrididae > Schistocerca > Schistocerca americana. The sequence goes on along the minus strand of NW_025725790.1, from coordinate 429,587 downwards.
ACTTCTGGTCTACTGTATCCCTCTGACTTTCTCATTGACGATGAAACACAGAAATTGCATCGGTATTAAATATGAAAGGCACAATGCCGACGTAAGTACAAGAAAACTGGCTCTCCTTACTGTCTATGATTTGAACCATTCCTGTGACACTAGTTATAGATTCCGATGCTTCTTTTCAGGTTTACTGTATCCCTCTGACTTTCTTATTGACGATGAAACACAGAAATTGCATCGGAATTAAATACAAAAGGCACAATACCGACTTAATTATAAGAAAACTGACACTTCTTACTGTTTATGCATTGAACCATTCCTGTGACATTAGTTATAGAAACCGATGCTTCACTTCAGGTTTACTGTATCCCTCTGACCTTCTTATTGACGATGAAACACTGGCATTGCATCGGAATTAAATACAAAAGGCACAATGACGACTCAAGTACAAGGAGACTGGCTCTTCTTACTGTCTATGTTTTGCACCTTTCCTGTGGCACTAGTTATAGATTCCGATACTTCACTCCAGGTTTACTGTGTCCCTTGGACCTTCTTATTGACGATGAAACACAGAAATTGCATCGGAATTAAATACAAAAGACACAATGCCAACTTAAGTACAAGAAGACTGACTCTTCCTACTGACCATTCCTGTGACACTAGTTATAGATTCCGCTGCTTCACTTCAGGTTTACTGTATCCCTTGGACCTTCTTATTGACGATGAAACACAGAAATTGCGTCGGAATTAAATACAAAAAGCACAAAGCCAACTTAAGTACATGAAGAAGGACACTTCTTACTGTCTTTGTCTTGAACCATTCCTGTAACACTAGTTATAGATTCCGATGCTTCACTTCAGGTTTACTGTATCCCTTGGACCTTCTTATTGACGATGAAACACAGAAATTGCATCCTAATTAAATACAAAAGGCATAATGCCGACTTAAGGACAAGAAGACTGAAACTTCCTACTGACCATTCCTGTGACACTAGTTATAGATTCCGATGCTTCACTTCAGGTTCACTGTATCCCTTGGACCTTCATATTGACGATGAAACACAGAAATTGCATCGGAATTAAATACAAAAGGCACAATGCCGACTTAAGTACATGAAGACCGACACTTCTTACTGACTATGTTTTGAACCATTCCTGTGACACTAGTTATAGATTCCGATGCTTCACTCCAGGTTTACTGTATCCCTTGGACCTTCTTATTGACGATGAAACACAGAAATTGCATCGGAATTAAATACAAAAGGCACAATGCCGACTGAAGTACATGAAGACCGACACTTCTAACTGACTATGTTCTGAACCATTCCTGCAACACTAGTTATAGATTCCGATGCTTCACTTCAGGTTTACTGTATCCCTTAGCCCTTCTTATTGACGATGAAACACAGAAATTGCATCGGAATTAAATACAAAAGGCACAATGCCGTTTTAAGGACAAGAAGACTGACTCTTCCTACTGACCATTCCTGTGACACTAATTATAGATTCCGATGCTTCACTTCAGGTTTACTGTATCCCTTGGACCTTCTTATTGACGATGAAACACAGAAATTGCATCGTAATTAAATACAAAAGCACAATGCCGACTTAAGTACATGAAGTTAGACACTTCTTACTGACTATGTTTTGAACCATTCCTGTGACACTAGTTATAGATTCCGATGCTTCACTTCAGGGTTACTGTATAACTTGGACCTACTTATTGACGATGAAGCACAGAAAATGCATCGGAATTAAATACAAAAGGCACAATGCCGACTTAAGGACAAGAAGTCTGACTCTTCCTACTGACCATTCCTGTGACACTAGTTATAGATTCCGATGCTTCACTTCAGGTTTACTGTATCCCTTGGAACTTCTTATTGACGATGAAACACATAAATAGCATCGGAATTAAAAACAAAAGTCACAATGCCGACTTATGTACATGAAGACCGACACTTCTTACTGACTATGTTTTGAACCATTCCTGTGACACTAGTTATAGATTCCGATGCTTCACTCCAGGTTTACTGTATCCCTTGGACCTTTTTATTGACGATGAAACACATAAATTACATCGGAATTAAATACAAAAGGCACATTGCCGACTTAAGTACATGAAGACCGACACTTCTCACTGACTATGTTTTGAACCATTCCTGCAACACTAGTTATAGTATTCCGATGCTTCACTTCAGTTTTACTGTATCCCTTGGACCTTCGTATTGACGATGAAACACAGAAATTGCATCGGAATTAAATACAAAAGGCACAATGCCGTTTTAAGGACAAGAAGACTGACTCTTCCTACTGACCATTCCTGTGACACTAGTTATAGATTCCGATGCTTCACTTCAGGTTTACCGAATCCCTTGGACCTTCTTATTGTCGATGAAACACAGAAATTGCATCGGAATTGAATACAAAAGGCACAATGCCGACTTAAGTACATGAAGACTGACACTTCTTACTGACTATGTATTGAACCATTCCTGTGACACTAGTTATAGATTCCGAAGCTTCACTTCACGTTTACTGTATCCCTTGGACCTTCTTATTGACAATGAAACACAGAAATTGCATCGGAATTAAATACAAAAGGCACAATGCCGAATTAAGGACAAGAAGACTGACTCTTCCTACTGACCATTCCTGTGACAGTAGTTATAGATTCCGATGCTTCACTCCAGGTTTACTGTATCCCTTGAACCTCCTTATTGACGATGAAACACAGAAATTGCATCGGAATTAAATATAAAAGGCACAATGCCGACTTAAGTACATGAAGACCGACACTTCTTACTGACTATGTTTTGAACCATTCCTGTGACACTAGTTATAGATTCCGAAGCTTCACTTCACGATTACTTTATCCGTTGGAGCTTCTTATTGACAATGAAACACAGAAATTGCATCGGAATTAAATACAAAAGGCACAATGCCGACTTAAGGACAAGAAGACTGACTCTTCCTACTGACCATTCCTGTGACAGTAGTTATAGATTCCGATGCTTCACTTCAGGTTTACTGTATCCCTCGGACCTTCTTATTGACGATGAAACACAGAAATTGCATCGGTATTAAATAAAAAGAGCACAATGCCGACTTAAGTACAAGAGAACTGACTCTTCTTACTGTCTATGTTTTGAACCATTCCTGTGACAGTAGTTATGGATTACGATGCTTCACTTCTGGTCTACTGTATCGCTCTGACTTTCTCATTGACGATGAAACACAGAAATTGCATCGGTATTAAATATGAAAGGCACAATGCCGACGTAAGTACAAGAAAACTGGCTTTCCTTACTGTCCATGATTTGAACCATTCCTGTGACACTAGTTATAGATTCCGATGCTTCTTTTCAGGTTTACTGTATCCCTCTGACTTTCTTATTGACGATGAAACACAGAAATTGCATCGGAATTAAATACAAAAGGCACAATGCCGACTTAGTTATAAGAAAACTGACACTTCTTACTGTTTATGCTTTGAACCATTCCTGTGACATTAGTTATAGAAACCGATGCTTCACTTCAGGTTTACTGTATCCCTCGGACCTTCTTATTGACGATGAAACACAGAATTTGCATCGGTATTAAATACAAAGAGCACAATGCCGACTTAAGTACAAGAAGACCGACTCTTCCTACAATCTTAGTTTTGAAAAATTCCTGTGACACTAGTTATAGATTCCAATGCTTCACTTCAGGTTTACTGTATCCCTTGGACCTTCTTATTGAGGATCAAACTCAGAAATTGCATCTAAATTAAATACAAAAAGCACAATGCCGACTTTAGTACATGAAGAACGACACTTCTTACTGACTATGTTTTGAACCATTCCTGTGACACTACTTATAGATTCCTATGCTTCACTTCAAGTTTTCTGTATCCTTGGACCTTCTTCTTAACGATGAAACACAGAAATTGCATTGGAATGAAATACAAAAGGCACAATGCCGACTTAAGTACATGAAGACCGACACTTCTTACTGACTATGTTTTGAACCATTCCTGCAACACTAGTTATAGATTCTGATGCTTCACTTCAGGTTTACTGTATCCCTTGGACCTTCTTATTGACGATGAAACACAGAAATTGCATCGGAATTAAAAAAAAAAAGCACAATGCAGACTTAAGGACAAGAAGACTGAATCATCCTACTGACCATTCCTGCGACACTAGTTATGGATTCCGATTCTTCACACCAGGTTTACTGCATCTCTTGGACCTTCTTATTGACGATGAAACACAGAAATTGCATCGGAATTAAATACAAAAGGCACAATGCCGACTTAAGTACTAGATGACTGACTCTTCCTACTGTCTAAGATTTGAACCATTCCTCAGACACTAGTTATAGATTCCGATGATTCACTTCAGGTTTACTGTATCCCTTGGACCTTCTTATTGACGATGAAACACAGAAATTGCATCGGAATTAAATACAATAGCCACAATGCCGACTTAAGTACATGAAGACCGACACTTCTAACTGACTATGTTCTGAACCGTTCCTGCAACACTAGTTATAGATTCCGATGCTTCACTTCAGGTTTACTGTATCCCTTAGCCCTTCTTATTGACGATGAAACACAGAAATTGCATCGGAATTAAATACAAAAGGCACAATGCCGTTTTAAGGACAAGAAGACTGACTCTTCCTACTGACCATTCCTGTGACACTAATTATAGATTCCGATGCTTCACTTCAGGTTTACTGTATCCCTTGGACCTTCTTATTGACGATGAAACACTGAAACTGCATCGGAATTAAATTCAAAAGGCACAATGCCGACTTAAGTACATGAAGACCGACACTTCTTGCTAACTATGTTTTGATCCATTCCTGTGACACTAGTTATTGATTTCCAAGTTTCACTCCAGATTTACTGTATCCCTTGGACCTACTTATTGACGATGAAACACAGAAATGGCATCAGAATTAAATACAAAAGGCACAATGCCGACTTAAGTACATGAAGACCGACACTTCTTACTGACTATGTTTTGAACCATTCCTGTGACAGTAGTTACAGAATACGATGCTTCTTTTCAGATTTACTGTATCCCTCTGACTTTCTTATTGACGATGAAAGACAGAAAGCGCATCGGAATTAAATACAAAAGGCACAATGCCGACTTAATTATAAGAAAACTGACACTTCTTACTGTTTATGCTTTGAACCATTCCTGTGACATTAGTTATAGATTCGGATGCTTCACTTCAGGTTTACTGTATCCCTCTGACCTTCTTATTGACGATGAAACACAGGAATTGCATCGGAATTAAATACAAAAGGCACAATGACGACTCAAGTGCAAGGAGACTGGCTCTTCTTACAGTCTATTTTTTGAACCTTTCCTGTGACACTAGTTATAGATTCCGATACTTCACTCCAGGTTTACTGTATCCCTTGGACAAGCTTATTGACGATGAAACACAGAAATTGCATCGGAATTAAATACAAAAGGTAGAATGCCGACTTAAGTACAAGAAAACTGATTCTTCCTACTGTCTAAGTTTGAACCATTCCTGTGACACTAGTTATAGATTCCGATGCTTCACCTCAGGTTTACTGTACCCCTTGGACCTTCCTATTGACGATGAAACACTGAAATTGCATCGGAATGAAATACAAAAGGCACAATGCCGACTTAAGTACAAGAAGACTGACTCTTCCTACTGTCTAAGTTTTGAACCATTCCTCTGACACTAGTTATAGATTCCGATGCTTCACTTCAGGTTTACTGTATCCCTTGGACCTTCTTATTGACGATGAAACACAGAAATTGCATCGGAATAAAAAACAAAAGGCACAATGCCGTTTTAAGGACAAGAAGACTGACTCTTCCTACTGACCATTCCTGTGACACTAGTTATAGATTCCGATGCTTCACTTCAGGTTTACCGTATCCCTTGGACCTTCTTATTGTCGATGAAACACAGAAATTGCATCGGAATTAAATACAAGAGGCACAATGCCGACTTAAGGGAAAGAAGACTGACTCTTCCTACTGATCATTCCTGTGACACTAGTTATAGATTCCGATGCTTCACTTCTGGTTTACTGTATCCCTTGGACCTTCTTATTGACGATGAAACACAGAAATTGCATCGGAATTAAATACATAATGCACAATGCCGACTTAAGTACATGAAGAGCGACACTTCTTACTGACTATGTTTTGAACCATTCCTGTGACACTAGTTATGTATTCCGATGCATCACTTCAGGTTTACTGTCTCCCCTGGACCTTCTTATGGACGATGAGACTCAGAAATTGCATCGGAATTAAATACAAAAGGCACAATCCCGACTTAAGGACAAGAAGACTGACTGTTCTTACTGTCTATGTTTCGAACCACTCCTGTGACACTAGATATAGATTCCGATGCTTCACTTCAGGTTTACTGTATCCCTCTGACATTCTTATTGACGATGAAACACAGAAATTGCATCGGAATTAAATAGAAAAGGCACAATGCCGACTTATGTACAAGGAAACTGACTCTTCTTACTGTCTATGTTTTGAACCATTTCTGTGACACTAGTTATAGATTCCGATTCTTCACTTCAGTTTTACTGTATCCCTCGCACCTTCTTATTGACGATGAAACACAAAAATTGCATCGGTATTAAATACAAAGAGCACAATGCCGACTTCAGTACAAGAGAACTGACTCTTCTTACTGTCTATGTTTTGAACCATTCCTGTGACAGTAGTTATAGATTACGATGCTTCACTTCTGGTCTACTGTATCCCTCTGACTTTCTCATTCACGATGAAACACAGAAATTGCATCGGAATTAAATACGAAAAGCACAATGCCGACGTAAGCACAAGAAAACTGGCTCTCCTTACTGTCTATGATTTGAACCATTCCTGTGACACTAGTTATAGATTCCGATGCTTCTTTTCAGGTTTACTGTATCCCTCTGACTTTCTTATTGACGATGAAAGACAGAAAGTACATCGGAATTAAATACAAAAGGCACAATGCCGACTTAATTATAAGAAAACTGACACTTCTTACTGTTTACGCTTTGAACCATTCCTGGGACATTAGTTATAGATTCCGATGCTTCACTTCAGGTTTACTGTATCCCTCTGACCTTCTTATTGACGATGAAACACAGGAATTGCATCGGAATTAAATACAAAAGGCACAATGACGACTCAAGTACAAGGAGACTGGCTCTTCTTACAGTCTATTTTTTGAACCTTTCCCGTGACACTAGTCATAGATTCCGATACTTCACTTCAGGTTTACTGTATCCCTTGGACAAGCTTATTGACGATGAAACACAGAAATTGCATCGGAATTAAATACAAAAGGTACAATGCCGACTTAAGTACAACAAGACTGACTCTTCCTACTGTCTAAGTTTGAACCATTCCTGTGACACTAGTTATAGATTCCGATGCTTCACCTCAGGTTTACTGTACCCCTTGGACCTTCCTATTGACGATGAAACACAGAAATTAAATCGAAATGAAATACAAAAGGCACAATGCCGACTTAAGTACAAGAAGACTGACTCTTCCTACTGTCTAAGTTTTGAACCATTCCTCTGACACTAGTTATAGATTCCGATGCTTCACTTCAGGTTTACTGTATCCCTTGGACCTTCTTATTGACGATGAAACACAGAAATTGCATCGGAATTAAAAACAAAAGGCACAATGCCGTTTTAAGGACAAGAAGACTGACTCTTCCTACTGACCATTCCTGTGACACTAGTTATAGATTCCGATGCTTCACTTCAGGTTTACCGTATCCATTGGACCTTCTTATTGTCGATGAAACACAGAAATTGCATCGGAATTGAATACAAAAGGCACAATGCCGACTTAAGTACATGAAGACTGACACTTCTTACTGACCATGTTTTGAACCATTCCTGTGACACTAGTTATAGATTCCGAAGCTTCACTTCACAATTACTTTATCCCTTGGAGCTTCTTATTGACAATGAAACACAGAAATTGCATCGGAATTAAATACAAAAGGCACAATGCCGACTTAAGCACATGAAGACCGACACTTCTTACTGACTATGTTTTGAACCCTTCCTGTGACACTAGTTATAGATTCCGAAGCTTCACTTCACAATTACTTTATCCCTTGGAGCTTCTTATTGACAATGAAACACAGAAATTGCATCGGAATTAAATACAAAAGGCACAATGCCGACTTAAGGACAAGAAGACTGAATCATCCTACTGACCATTCCTGCGACACTAGTTATCCGATTCTTCACACCAGGTTTACTGCATCTCTTGGACCTTCTTATTGACGATGAAACACAGAAATTGCATCGGAATTAAATACAAAAGGCACAATGCCGACTTAAGTACAAGATGACTGACTCTTCCTACTGTCTAAGATTGAACCATTCCTCTGACACTAGTTATAGATTCCGATGTTTCACTTCAGGTTTACTGTATCCCTTGGACCTTCTTATTGACGATGAAACACAGAAATTGCATCGGAATTAAATACAAAAGCCACAATGCCGACTTAAGTACGTGAAGACCGACACTTCTTACTGACAATGTTTTGACCCATTCCTGTGACACTAGTTATAGATTTCCATGCTTCACTCCAGGTTTTCTGTGTCCCTTGGACCTTCTTATTGACGATGAAACACAGAAATTGCATCAGAATTAAATACAAAAGGCACAATGCAGATTTAAGGACAAGAAGACTGACTCTTCCTACTGACCATTCCTGTGACACTAGTTATAGATTCCGCTGCTTCACTTCAGGTTTACTGTATCCTTTGGACCTTCTTATTGACGATGAAACACAGAAATTGCATCGGAATTAAACACAAAAGGCACAATGCCGACTTAAGTACATGAAGAAGGACACTTCTTACTGACTATGCCTTGAACCATTCCTGTAACACTAGTTATAGATTCCGATGCATCACTTCAGGTTTACTGTATCCCTTGGACCTTCTTATTGACGATGAAACACAGAAACTGCATCGGAATTAAATTCAAAAGGCACAATGCCGACTTAAGTACATGAAGACCGACACTTCTTGCTAACTATGTTTTGATCCATTCCTGTGACACAAGTTATTGATTTCCATGTTTCACTCCAGATTTACTGTATCCCTTGGACCTACTTATTGACGATGAAACGCAGAAATGGCATCGGAATTAAATACAAAAGGCACAATGCCGACTTAAGTACATGAAGACCGACACTTCTTACTGACTATGTTTTGAACCATTCCTGTAGCACTAGTTATAGATTCCGATGCTTCACTTCAGGTTTACTGTATCCCTTGGACCTTCTTATTGACGATGAAACACAGAAATTGCATCTAAATTAAATACAAAAGGCACAATGCCGACTTAAGGGCAAGAAGACTGACTCTTCCTACTGATCATTCCTGTGACACTAGTTATAGATTCCGATGCTTCACTTCAGGTTTACTGTATCCCTTGGACCTTCTTATTGACGATGAAACACAGAAATTGCATCGGAATTAAATACATAATGCACAATGCCGACTTAAGTACATGAAGAGCGACACTTCTTACTGACTATGTTGTGAACCATTCCTGTGACACTAGTTATGTATTCCGATGCATCACTTCAGGTTTACTGTCTCCCCTGGACCTTCTTATGGACGATGAAACTCATAAATTGCATCGGAAATAAATACAAAAGGCACAATGCCGACTTAAGGACAAGAAGGCTGACTGTTCTTACTGTCTATGTTTCGAACCACTCCTGTGACACTAGATATAGATTCCGATGCTTCACTTCAGGTTTACTGTATCCCTCTGACATTCTTATTGACGATGAAACACAGAAATTGCATCGGAATTAAATAGAAAAGGCACAATGCCGACTTATGTACAAGGAAACTGACTCTTCTTACTGTCTATGTTTTGAACCATTTCTGTGACACTAGTTATAGATTCCGATTCTTCACTTCAGTTTTACTGTATCCCTCGGACCTTCTTATTGACGATGAAACACAAAAATTGCATCGGTATTAAATACAAAGAGCACAATGCCGACTTCAGTACAAGAGAACTGACTCTTCTTACTGTCTATGTTTTGAACCATTCCTGTGACAGTAGTTATAGATTACGATGCTTCACTTCTGGTCTACTGTATCCCTCTGACTTTCTCATTCACGATGAAACACAGAAATTGCATCGGAATTAAATACGAAAAGCACAATGCCGACGTAAGTACAAGAAAACTGGCTCTCCTTACTGTCTATGATTTGAACCATTCCTGTGACACTAGTTATAGATTCCGATGCTTCTTTTCTGGTTTACTGTATCCCTCTGACTTTCTTATTGACGATGAAAGACAGAAAGTACATCGGAATTAAATACAAAAGGCACAATGCCGACTTAATTATAAGAAAACTGACACTTCTTACTGTTTACGCTTTGAACCATTCCTGTGACATTAGTTATAGATTCCGATGCTTCACTTCAGGTTTACTGTATCCCTCTGACCTTCTTATTGACGATGAAACACAGGAACTGCATCGGAATTAAATACAAAAGGCACAATGACGACTCAAGTACAAGGAGACTGGCTCTTCTTACAGTCTATTTTTTGAACCTTTCCTGTGACACTAGTTATAGATTCCGATACTTCACTTCAGGTTTACTGTATCCCTTGGACAAGCTTATTGACGATGAAACACAGAAATTGCATCGGAATTAAATACAAAAGGTACAATGCCGACTTAAGTACAAGAAGACTGACTCTTCCTACTGTCTAAGTTTGAACCATTCCTGTGACACTAGTTATAGATTCCGATGCTTCACCTCAGGTTTACTGTACCCCTTGGACCTTCCTATTGACGATGAAACTCAGAAATTGCATCGGAATGAAATACAAAAGGCACAATGCCGACATAAGTACAAGAAGACTGACTCTTCCTACTGTCTAAGTTTTGAACCATTCCTCTGACACTAGTTATAGATTCCGATGCTTCACTTCAGGTTTACTGTATCCCTTGGACCTTCTTATTGACGATGAAACACAGAAATTGCATCGGAATTAAAAACAAAAGGCACAATGCCGTTTTAAGGACAAGAAGACTGACTCTTCCTACTGACCATTCCTGTGACACTAGTTATAGATTCCGATGCTTCACTTCAGGTTTACCGTATCCATTGGACCTTCTTATTGTCGATGAAACACAGAAATTGCATCGGAATTGAATACAAAAGGCACAATGCCGACTTAAGTACATGAAGACTGACACTTCTTACTGACCATGTTTTGAACCATTCCTGTGACACTAGTTATAGATTCCGAAGCTTCACTTCACGTTTACTGTATCCCTTGGACCTTCTTATTGACAATGAAACACAGAAATTGCATCGGAATTAAATACAAAAGGCACAATGCCGAATTAAGGACAAGAAGACTGACTCTTCCTACTGACCATTCCTGTGACAGTAGTTATAGATTCCGATGCTTCACTCCAGGTTTACTGTATCCCTTGGACCTTCTTATTGACGATGAAACACAGAAACTGCACCGGAATTAAATATAAAAGGCACAATGCCGACTTAAGCACATGAAGACCGACACTTCTTACTGACTATGTTTTGAACCCTTCCTGTGACACTAGTTATAGATTCCGAAGCTTCACTTCACAATTACTTTATCCCTTGGAGCTTCTTATTGACAATGAAACACAGAAATTGCATCGGAATCAAATACAAAAGGCACAATGCCGACTTAAGGACAAGAAGACTGAATCATCCTACTGACCATTCCTGCGACACTAGTTATGGATTCCGATTCTTCACACCAGGTTTACTGCATCTCTTGGACCTTCTTATTGACGATGAAACACAGAAATTGCATCGGAATTAAATACAAAAGGCACAATGCCGACTTAAGTACAAGATGACTGACTCTTCCTACTGTCTAAGATTTGAACCATTCCTCTGACACTAGTTATAGATTCCGATGATTCACTTCAGGTTTACTGTATCCCTTGGACCTTCTTATTGACGATGAAACACAGAAATTGCATCGGAATTAAATACAAAAGCCACAATGCCGACTTAAGTACGTGAAGACCGACACTTCTTACTGACAATGTTTTGACCCATTCCTGTGACACTAGTTATAGATTTCCATGCTACACTCCAGGTTTTCTGTGTCCCTTGGACCTTCTTATTGACGATGAAACACAGAAATTGCATCAGAATTAAATACAAAAGGCACAATGCAGATTTAAGGACAAGAAGACTGACTCTTCCTACTGACCATTCCTGTGACACTAGTTATAGATTCCGCTGCTTCACTTCAGGTTTACTGTATCCCTTGGACCTTCTTATTGACGATGAAACACAGAAATTGCATCGGAATTAAACACAAAAGGCACAATGCCGACTTAAGTACATGAAGAAGGACACTTCTTACTGACTATGCCTTGAACCATTCCTGTAACACTAGTTATAGATTCCGATGCATCACTTCAGGTTTACTGTATCCCTTGGACCTTCTTATTGACGATGAAACACAGAAACTGCATCGGAATTAAATTCAAAAGGCACAATGCCGACTTAAGTACATGAAGACCGACACTTCTTGCTAACTATGTTTTGATCCATTCCTGTGACACAAGTTATTGATTTCCATGTTTCACTCCAGATTTACTGTATCCCTTGGACCTACTTATTGACGATGAAACACAGAAATGGCATCGGAATTAAATACAAAAGGCACAATGCCGACTTAAGTACATGAAGACCGACACTTCTTACTGACTATGTTTTGAACCATTCCTGTAGCACTAGTTATAGATTCCGATGCTTCACTTCAGGTTTACTGTATCCCTTGGACCTTCTTATTGACGATGAAACACAGAAATTGCATCTAAATTAAATACAAAAGGCACAATGCCGACTTAAGGGCAAGAAGACTGACTCTTCCTACTGATCATTCCTGTGACACTAGTTATAGATTCCGATGCTTCACTTCAGGTTTACTGTATCCCTTGGACCTTCTTATTGACGATGAAACACAGAAATTGCATCGGAATTAAATACATAATGCACAATGCCGACTTAAGTACATGAAGAGCGACACTTCTTACTGACTATGTTTTGAACCATTCCTGTGACACTAGTTATGTATTCAGATGCATCACTTCAGGTTTACTGTCTCCCTTGGACCTTCTTATGGACGATGAAACTCAGAAATTGCATCGGAAATAAATACAAAAGGCACAATGCCGACTTAAGGACAAGAAGACTGACTGTTCTTACTGTCTATGTTTTGAACCACTCCTGTGACACTAGATATAGATTCCGATGCTTCACTTCAGGTTTACTGTATCCCTCTGACATTCTTATTGACGATGAAACACAGAAATTGCATCGGAATTAAATAGAAAAGGCACAATGCCGACTTATGTACAAGGAAACTGACTCTTCTTACTGTCTATGTTTTGAACCATTTCTGTGACACTAGTTATAGATTCCGATTCTTCACTTCAGGTTTACTGTATCCCTCGGACCTTCTTATTGACGATGAAACACAAAAATTGCATCGGTATTAAATACAAAGAGCACAATGCCGACTTCAGTACAAGAGAACTGACTCTTCTTACTGTCTATGTTTTGAACCATTCCTGTGACAGTAGTTATAGATTACGATGCTTCACTTCTGGTCTACTGTATCCCTCTGACTTTCTCATTGACGATGAAACACAGAAATTGCATCGGAATTAAATACGAAAAGCACAATGCCGACGTAAGTACAAGAAAACTGGCTCTCCTTACTGTCTATGATTTGAACCATTCCTGTGACACTAGTTATAGATTCCGATGCTTCTTTTCAGGTTTACTGTATCCCTCTGACTTTCTTATTGACGATGAAAGACAGAAAGTGCATCGGAATTAAATACAAAAGGCACAATGCCGACTTAATTATAAGAAAACTGACACTTCTTACTGTTTATGCTTTGAACCATTCCTGTGACATTAGTTATAGATTCCGATGCTCCACTTCAGGTTTACTGTATCGCTCTGACCTTCTTATTGACGATGAAACACAGGAATTGCATCGGAATTAAATACAAAAGGCACAATGACGACTCAAGTACAAGGAGACTGGCTCTTCTTACAGTCTATTTTTTGAACCTTTCCTGTGACACTAGTTATAGATTCCGATACTTCACTCCAGGTTTACTGTATCCCTTGGACAAGCTTATTGACGATGAAACACAGAAGTTGCATCGGAATTAAATACAAAAGGTACAATGCCGACTTAAGTACAAGAAGACTGACTCTTCCTACTGTCTAAGTTTGAACCATTCCTGTGACACTAGTTATAGATTCCGATGCTTCACCTCAGGTTTACTGTACCCCTTGGACCTTCCTATTGACGATGAAACACAGAAATTGCATCGGAATGAAATACAAAAGGCACAATGCCGACTTAAGTACAAGAAGACTGACTCTTCCTACTGTCTAAGTTTTGAACCATTCCTCTGACACTAGTTATAGATTCCGATGCTTCACTTCAGGTTTACTGTATCCCTTGGACCTTCTTATTGACGATGAAACACAGAAATTGCATCGGAATTAAAAACAAAAGGCACAATGCCGTTTTGAGGACAAGAAGACTGTCTCTTCCTACTGACCATTCCTGTGACACTAGTTATAGATTCCGATGCTTCACTTCAGGTTTACCGTATCCCTTGGACCTTCTAAATGTCGATGAAACACAGAAATTGCATCGGAATTGAATACAAAAGGCACAATGCCGACTTAAGTACATGAAGACTGACACTTCTTACTGACCATGTTTTGAACCATTCCTGTGACACTAGTTATAAATTCCGAAGCTTCACTTCACGTTTACTGTATCCCTTGGACCTTCGTATTGACAATGAAACACAGAAATTGCATCGGAATTAAATACAAAAGGCACAATGCCGAATTAAGGACAAGAAGACTGACTCTTCCTACTGACCATTCCTGTGACAGTAGTTATAGATTCCGATGCTTCACTCCAGGTTTACTGTATCCCTTGGACCTTCTTATTGACGATGAAACACACAAATTGCATCGGTATTAAATACAAAGAGCACAATGCCGACTTCAGTACAAGAGAACTGACTCTTCTTACTGTCTATGTTTTGAACCATTCCTGTGACAGTAGTTATAGATTACGATGCTTCACTTCTGGTCTACTGTATCCCTCTGACTTTCTCATTGACGATGAAACACAGAAATTGCATCGGAATTAAATACGAAAAGCACAATGCCGACTTAATTATAAGAAAACTGACACTTCTTACTGTTTATGCTTTGAACCATTCCTGTGACATTAGTTATAGATTCCGATGCTTCACTTCAGGTTTACTGTATCCCTCTGACCTTCTTATTGACGATGAAACACAGGAATTGCATCGGAAATAAATACAAAAGGCACAATGACGACTCAAGTACAAGGAGACTGGCTCTTCTTACAGTCTATTTTTTGAACCTTTCCTGTGACACTAGTTATAGATTCCGATACTTAACTTCAGGTTTACTGTATCCCTTGGACAAGCTTATTGACGATGAAACACAGAAATTGCATCGGAATTAAAAACAAAAGGCACAATGCCGTTTTAAGGACAAGAAGACTGACTCTTCCTACTGACCATTCTTGTGACACTAGTTATAGATTCCGATGCTTCACTTCAGGTTTACCGTATCCCTTGGACCTTCTTATTGACGATGAAACACAGAAATTGCAACGGAATTAAATATAAAAGGCACAATGCCGACTTAAGTACATGAAGACCGACACTTCTTACTGACTATGTTTTGAACCCTTCCTGTGACACTAGTTATAGATTCCGAAGCTTCACTTCACGATTACTTTATCCCTTGGAGCTTCTTATTGACAATGAAACACAGAAATTGCATCGGAATTAAATACAAAAGGCACAATGCCGACTTAAGGACAAGAAGACTGACTCTTCCTACTGACCATTCCTGTGACAGTAGTTATAGATTCCGATGCTTCACTTCAGGTTTACTGTATCCCTCGGACCTTCTTATTGACGATGAAACACAGAAATTGCATCGGTATTAAATACAAAGAGCACAATGCCGACTTAAGTACAAGAGAACTGACTCTTCTTACTGTCTATGTTTTGAACCATTCCTGTGACAGTAGTTATAGATTACGATGCTTCACTTCTGGTCTACTGTATCCCTCTGACTTTCTCATTGACGATGAAACACAGAAATTGCATCGGTATTAAATATGAAAGGCACAATGCCGACGTAAGTACAATAAAACTGGCTTTCCTTACTGTCCATGATTTGAACCATTCCTGTGACACTAGTTATAGATTCCGATGCTTCTTTTCAGGTTTAATGTATCCCTCTGACTTTCTTATTGATGATGAAACACAGAAATTGCATCGGAATTAAATACAAAAGGCACAATGCCGACTTAATTATAAGAAAACTGACACTTCCTACTGTTTATGCTTTGAACCATTCCTGTGACATTAGTTATAGATTCCGATGCTTCACTTCAGGTTTACTGTATCCCTCTGACCTTCTTATTGACGATGAAACACAGGAATTGCATCGGAATTAAATACAAAAGGCACAATGACGACTCAAGTACAAGGAGACTGGCTCTTCTTACAGTCTATTTTTTGAACCTTTCCTGTGACACTAGTCATAGATTCCGATACTTCACTTCAGGTTTACTGTATCCCTTGGACAAGCTTATTGACGATGAAACACAGAAATTGCATCGGAATTAAATACAAAAGGCACAATGCCGACTTAAGGACAAGAAGACTGACTCTTCCTACTGACCATTCCTGTGACACTAGTTATGGATTCCGATGCTTCACTTCAGGTTTACTGTATCCCTCGGACCTTCTTATTGACGATGAAACACAGAAATTGCATCGGTATTAAATACAAAGAGCACAATGCCGACTTAAGTACAAGAGAACTGACTCTTCTTACTGTCTATGGTTTGAACCATTCCTGTGACAGTAGTTATAGATTACGATGCTTCACTTCTGGTCTACTGTATCCCTCTGACTTTCTCATTGACGATGAAACACAGAAATTGCATTGGTATTAAATATGAAAGGCACAATGCCGACGTAAGTACAAGAAAACTGGCTTTCCTTACTGTCCATGATTTGAACCATTCCTGTGACACTAGTTATAGATTCCGATGCTTCTTTTCAGGTTTACTGTATCCCTCTGACTTTCTTATTGACGATGAAACACAGAAATTGCATCGGAATTAAATACAAAAGGCACAATGCCGACTTAATTATAAGAAAACTGACACTTCTTACTGTTTATGCTTTGAACCATTCCTGTGACATTAGTTATAGATTCCGATGCTTCACTTCAGGTTTACTGTATCCCTCTGACCTTCTTATTGACGATGAAACACAGGAATTGCATCGGAATTAAATACAAAAGGCACAATGATGACTCAAGTACAAGGAGACTGGCTCTTCTTACAGTCTATTTTTTGAACCTTTCCTGTGACACTAGTTATAGATTCCGATACTTCACTTCAGGTTTACTGTATCCCTTGGACAAGCTTATTGACGATGAAACACAGAAATTGCATCGGAATTAAATACAAAAGGTACAATGCCGACTTAAGTACAAGAAGACTGACTCTTCCTACTGTCTAAGTTTGAACCATTCCTGTGACACTAGTTATAGATTCCAATGCTTCACCTCAGGGTTACTGTACCCCTTGGACCTTCCTATTGACGATGAAACACAGAAATTGCATCGGAATGAAATACAAAAGGCACAATGCCGACTTAAGTACAAGAAGACTGACTCTTCCTACTGTCTAAGTTTTGAACCATTCCTCAGACACTAGTTATAGATTCCGATGCTTCACTTCAGGTTTACTGTATCCCTTGGACCTTCTTATTGACGGTGAAACACAGAAATTGCATCGGAATTAAAAACAAAAGGCACAATGCCGTTTTAAGGACAAGAAGACTGACTCTTCCTACTGACCATTCCTGTGACACTAGTTATAGATTCCGATGCTTCACTGCAGGTTTACCGTATCCCTTGGACCTTCTTATTGTCGATGAAACACAGAAATTGCATCGGAATTGAATACAAAAGGCACAATGCCGACTTAAGTACATGAAGACTGACACTTCTTACTGACCATGTTTTGAACCATTCCTGTGACACTAGTTATAGATTCCGCTGCTTCACTTCAGGTTTACTGTATCCCTTGGACCTTCTTATTGACGATGAAACACAGAAATTGCATCGGAATTAAACACAAAAGGCACAATGCCGACTTAAGTACATGAAGAAGGACACTTCTTACTGACTATGCCTTGAACCATTCCTGTAACACTAGTTATAGATTCCGATGCATCACTTCAGGTTTACTGTATCCCTTGGACCTTCTTATTGACGATGAAACACAGAAACTGCATCGGAATTAAATTCAAAAGGCACAATGCCGACTTAAGTACATGAAGACCGACACTTCTTGCTAACTATGTTTTGATCCATTCCTGTGACACAAGTTATTGATTTCCATGTTTCACTCCAGATTTACTGTATCCCTTGGACCTACTTATTGACGATGAAACACAGAAATGGCATCGGAATTAAATACAAAAGGCACAATGCCGACTTAAGTACATGAAGACCGACACTTCTTACTGACTATGTTTTGAACCATTCCTGTAGCACTAGTTATAGATTCCGATGCTTCACTTCAGGTTTACTGTATCCCTTGGACCTTCTTATTGACGATGAAACACAGAAATTGCATCTAAATTAAATACAAAAGGCACAATGCCGACTTAAGGGCAAGAAGACTGACTCTTCCTACTGATCATTCCTGTGACACTAGTTATAGATTCCGATGCTTCACTTCAGGTTTACTGTATCCCTTGGACCTTCTTATTGACGATGAAACACAGAAATTGCATCGGAATTAAATACATAATGCACAATGCCGACTTAAGTACATGAAGAGCGACACTTCTTACTGACTATGTTTTGAACCATTCCTGTGACACTAGTTATGTATTCAGATGCATCACTTCAGGTTTACTGTCTCCCTTGGACCTTCTTATGGACGATGAAACTCAGAAATTGCATCGGAAATAAATACAAAAGGCACAATGCCGACTTAAGGACAAGAAGACTGACTGTTCTTACTGTCTATGTTTTGAACCACTCCTGTGACACTAGATATAGATTCCGATGCTTCACTTCAGGTTTACTGTATCCCTCTGACATTCTTATTGACGATGAAACACAGAAATTGCATCGGAATTAAATAGAAAAGGCACAATGCCGACTTATGTACAAGGAAACTGACTCTTCTTACTGTCTATGTTTTGAACCATTTCTGTGACACTAGTTATAGATTCCGATTCTTCACTTCAGGTTTACTGTATCCCTCGGACCTTCTTATTGACGATGAAACACAAAAATTGCATCGGTATTAAATACAAAGAGCACAATGCCGACTTCAGTACAAGAGAACTGACTCTTCTTACTGTCTATGTTTTGAACCATTCCTGTGACAGTAGTTATAGATTACGATGCTTCACTTCTGGTCTACTGTATCCCTCTGACTTTCTCATTGACGATGAAACACAGAAATTGCATCGGAATTAAATACGAAAAGCACAATGCCGACGTAAGTACAAGAAAACTGGCTCTCCTTACTGTCTATGATTTGAACCATTCCTGTGACACTAGTTATAGATTCCGATGCTTCTTTTCAGGTTTACTGTATCCCTCTGACTTTCTTATTGACGATGAAAGACAGAAAGTGCATCGGAATTAAATACAAAAGGCACAATGCCGACTTAATTATAAGAAAACTGACACTTCTTACTGTTTATGCTTTGAACCATTCCTGTGACATTAGTTATAGATTCCGATGCTCCACTTCAGGTTTACTGTATCCCTCTGACCTTCTTATTGACGATGAAACACAGGAATTGCATCGGAATTAAATACAAAAGGCACAATGACGACTCAAGTACAAGGAGACTGGCTCTTCTTACAGTCTATTTTTTGAACCTTTCCTGTGACACTAGTTATAGATTCCGATACTTCACTCCAGGTTTACTGTATCCCTTGGACAAGCTTATTGACGATGAAACACAGAAATTGCATCGGAATTAAATACAAAAGGTACAATGCCGACTTAAGTACAAGAAGACTGACTCTTCCTACTGTCTAAGTTTGAACCATTCCTGTGACACTAGTTATAGATTCCGATGCTTCACCTCAGGTTTACTGTACCCCTTGGACCTTCCTATTGACGATGAAACACAGAAATTGCATCGGAATGAAATACAAAAGGCACAATGCCGACTTAAGTACAAGAAGACTGACTCTTCCTACTGTCTAAGTTTTGAACCATTCCTCTGACACTAGTTATAGATTCCGATGCTTCACTTCAGGTTTACTGTATCCCTTGGACCTTCTTATTGACGATGAAACACAGAAATTGCATCGGAATTAAAAACAAAAGGCACAATGCCGTTTTGAGGACAAGAAGACTGTCTCTTCCTACTGACCATTCCTGTGACACTAGTTATAGATTCCGATGCTTCACTTCAGGTTTACCGTATCCCTTGGACCTTCTAAATGTCGATGAAACACAGAAATTGCATCGGAATTGAATACAAAAGGCACAATTCCGACTTAAGTACATGAAGACTGACACTTCTTACTGACCATGTTTTGAACCATTCCTGTGACACTAGTTATAAATTCCGAAGCTTCACTTCACGTTTACTGTATCCCTTGGACCTTCGTATTGACAATGAAACACAGAAATTGCATCGGAATTAAATACAAAAGGCACAATGCCGAATTAAGGACAAGAAGACTGACTCTTCCTACTGACCATTCCTGTGACAGTAGTTATAGATTCCGATGCTTCACTCCAGGTTTACTGTATCCCTTGGACCTTCTTATTGACGATGAAACACACAAATTGCATCGGTATTAAATACAAAGAGCACAATGCCGACTTCAGTACAAGAGAACTGACTCTTCTTACTGTCTATGTTTTGAACCATTCCTGAGACAGTAGTTATAGATTACGATGCTTCACTTCTGGTCTACTGTATCCCTCTGACTTTCTCATTGACGATGAAACACAGAAATTGCATCGGAATTAAATACGAAAAGCACAATGCCGACTTAATTATAAGAAAACTGACACTTCTTACTGTTTATGCATTGAACCATTCCTGTGACATTAGTTATAGATTCCGATGCTTCACTTCAGGTTTACTGTATCCCTCTGACCTTCTTATTGACGATGAAACACAGGAATTGCATCGGAAATAAATACAAAAGGCACAATGACGACTCAAGTACAAGGAGACTGGCTCTTCTTACAGTCTATTTTTTGAACCTTTCCTGTGACACTAGTTATAGATTCCGATACTTAACTTCAGGTTTACTGTATCCCTTGGACAAGCTTATTGACGATGAAACACAGAAATTGCATCGGAATTAAAAACAAAAGGCACAATGCCGTTTTAAGGACAAGAAGACTGACTCTTCTTACTGACCATTCTTGTGACACTAGTTATAGATTCCGATGCTTCACTTCAGGTTTACCGTATCCCTTGGACCTTCTTATTGACGATGAAACACAGAAATTGCAACGGAATTAAATATAAAAGGCACAATGCCGACTTATGTACATGAAGACCGACACTTCTTACTGACTATGTTTTGAACCCTTCCTGTGACACTAGTTATAGATTCCGAAGCTTCACTTCACGATTACTTTATCCCTTGGAGCTTCTTATTGACAATGAAACACAGAAATTGCATCGGAATTAATTCAAAAGGCACAATGCCGACTTAAGGACAAGAAGACTGACTCTTCCTACTGACCATTCCTGTGACAGTAGTTATAGATTCCGATGCTTCACTTCAGGTTTACTGTATCCCTCGGACCTTCTTATTGACGATGAAACACAGAAATTGCATCGGTATTAAATACAAAGAGCACAATGCCGACTTAAGTACAAGAGAACTGACTCTTCTTACTGTCTATGTTTTGAACCATTCCTGTGACAGTAGTTATAGATTACGATGCTTCACTTCTGGTCTACTGTATCCCTCTGACTTTCTCATTGACGATGAAACACAGAAATTGCATCGGTATTAAATATGAAAGGCACAATGCCGACGTAAGTACAATAAAACTGGCTTTCCTTACTGTCCATGATTTGAACCATTCCTGTGACACTAGTTATAGATTCCGATGCTTCTTTTCAGGTTTAATGTATCCCTCTGACTTTCTTATTGATGATGAAACACAGAAATTGCATCGGAATTAAATACAAAAGGCACAATGCCGACTTAATTATAAGAAAACTGACACTTCCTACTGTTTATGCTTTGAACCATTCCTGTGACATTAGTTATAGATTCCGATGCTTCACTTCAGGTTTACTGTATCCCTCTGACCTTCTTATTGACGATGAAACACAGGAATTGCATCGGAATTAAATACAAAAGGCACAATGACGACTCAAGTACAAGGAGACTGGCTCTTCTTACAGTCTATTTTTTGAACCTTTCCTGTGACACTAGTTATAGATTCCGATACTTCACTTCAGGTTTACTGTATCCCTTGGACAAGCTTATTGACGATGAAACACAGAAATTGCATCGGAATTAAATACAAAAGGCACAATGCCGACTTAAGGACAAGAAGACTGACTCTTCCTACTGACCATTCCTGTGACAGTAGTTATAGATTCCGATGCTTCACTTCAGGTTTACTGTATCCCTCGGACCTTCTTATTGACGATGAAACACAGAAATTGCATCGGTATTAAATACAAAGAGCACAATGCCGACTTAAGTACAAGAGAACTGACTCTTCTTACTGTCTATGGTTTGAACCATTCCTGTGACAGTAGTTATAGATTACGATGCTTCACTTCTGGTCTACTGTATCCCTCTGACTTTCTCATTGACGATGAAACACAGAAATTGCATTGGTATTAAATATGAAAGGCACAATGCCGACGTAAGTACAAGAAAACTGGCTTTCCTTACTGTCCATGATTTGAACCATTCCTGTGACACTAGTTATAGATTCCGATGCTTCTTTTCAGGTTTACTGTATCCCTCTGACTTTCTTATTGACGATGAAACACAGAAATTGCATCGGAATTAAATACAAAAGGCACAATGCCGACTTAATTATAAGAAAACTGACACTTCTTACTGTTTATGCTTTGAACCATTCCTGTGACATTAGTTATAGATTCCGATGCTTCACTTCAGGTTTACTGTATCCCTCTGACCTTCTTATTGACGATGAAACACAGGAATTGCATCGGAATTAAATACAAAAGGCACAATGATGACTCAAGTACAAGGAGACTGGCTCTTCTTACAGTCTATTTTTTGAACCTTTCCTGTGACACTAGTTATAGATTCCGATACTTCACTTCAGGTTTACTGTATCCCTTGGACAAGCTTATTGACGATGAAACACAGAAATTGCATCGGAATTAAATACAAATGGTACAATGCCGACTTAAGTACAAGAAGACTGACTCTTCCTACTGTCTAAGTTTGAACCATTCCTGTGACACTAGTTATAGATTCCAATGCTTCACCTCAGGGTTACTGTACCCCTTGGACCTTCCTATTGACGATGAAACACAGAAATTGCATCGGAATGAAATACAAAAGGCACAATGCCGACTTAAGTACAAGAAGACTGACTCTTCCTACTGTCTAAGTTTTGAACCATTCCTCAGACACTAGTTATAGATTCCGATGCTTCACTTCAGGTTTACTGTATCCCTTGGACCTTCTTATTGACGGTGAAACACAGAAATTGCATCGGAATTAAAAACAAAAGGCACAATGCCGTTTTAAGGACAAGAAGACTGACTCTTCCTACTGACCATTCCTGTGACACTAGTTATAGATTCCGATGCTTCACTGCAGGTTTACCGTATCCCTTGGACCTTCTTATTGTCGATGAAACACAGAAATTGCATCGGAATTGAATACAAAAGGCACAATGCCGACTTAAGTACATGAAGACTGACACTTCTTACTGACCGTGTTTTGAACCATTCCTGTGACACTAGTTATAGATTCCGAAGCTTCACTTCACGTTTACTGTATCCCTTGGACCTTCTTATTGACAATGAAACACAGAAATTGCATCGGAATTAAATACAAAAGGCACAATGCCGAATTAAGGACAAGAAGACTGACTCTTCCTACTGACCATTCCTGTGACAGTAGTTATAGATTCCGATGCTTCATTCCAGGTTTACTGTATCCCTTGGACCTTCTTATTGACGATGAAACACAGAAATTGCATCGGTATTAAATACAAAGAGGACAATGCCGACTTCAGTACAAGAGAACTGACTCTTCTTACTGTCTATGTTTTGAACCATTCCTGTGACAGTAGTTATAGATTACGATGCTTCACTTCTGGTCTACTGTATCCCTCTGACTTTCTCATTGACGATGAAACACAGAAATTGCATCGGTATTAAATATGAAAGGCACAATGCCGACGTAAGTACAATAAAACTGGCTTTCCTTACTGTCCATGATTTGAACCATTCCTGTGACACTAGTTATAGATTCCGATGCTTCTTTTCAGGTTTAATGTATCCCTCTGACTTTCTTATTGATGATGAAACACAGAAATTGCATCGGAATTAAATACAAAAGGCACAATGCCGACTTAATTATAAGAAAACTGACACTTCCTACTGTTTATGCTTTGAACCATTCCTGTGACATTAGTTATAGATTCCGATGCTTCACTTCAGGTTTACTGTATCCCTCTGACCTTCTTATTGACGATGAAACACAGGAATTGCATCGGAATTAAATACAAAAGGCACAATGACGACTCAAGTACAAGGAGACTGGCTCTTCTTACAGTCTATTTTTTGAACCTTTCCTGTGACACTAGTTATAGATTCCGATACTTCACTTCAGGTTTACTGTATCCCTTGGACAAGCTTATTGACGATGAAACACAGAAATTGCATCGGAATTAAATACAAAAGGCACAATGCCGACTTAAGGACAAGAAGACTGACTCTTCCTACTGACCATTCCTGTGACAGTAGTTATAGATTCCGATGCTTCACTTCAGGTTTACTGTATCCCTCGGACCTTCTTATTGACGATGAAACACAGAAATTGCATCGGTATTAAATACAAAGAGCACAATGCCGACTTAAGTACAAGAGAACTGACTCTTCTTACTGTCTATGGTTTGAACCATTCCTGTGACAGTAGTTATAGATTACGATGCTTCACTTCTGGTCTACTGTATCCCTCTGACTTTCTCATTGACGATGAAACACAGAAATTGCATTGGTATTAAATATGAAAGGCACAATGCCGACGTAAGTACAAGAAAACTGGCTTTCCTTACTGTCCATGATTTGAACCATTCCTGTGACACTAGTTATAGATTCCGATGCTTCTTTTCAGGTTTACTGTATCCCTCTGACTTTCTTATTGACGATGAAACACAGAAATTGCATCGGAATTAAATACAAAAGGCACAATGCCGACTTAATTATAAGAAAACTGACACTTCTTACTGTTTATGCTTTGAACCATTCCTGTGACATTAGTTATAGATTCCGATGCTTCACTTCAGGTTTACTGTATCCCTCTGACCTTCTTATTGACGATGAAACACAGGAATTGCATCGGAATTAAATACAAAAGGCACAATGATGACTCAAGTACAAGGAGACTGGCTCTTCTTACAGTCTATTTTTTGAACCTTTCCTGTGACACTAGTTATAGATTCCGATACTTCACTTCAGGTTTACTGTATCCCTTGGACAAGCTTATTGACGATGAAACACAGAAATTGCATCGGAATTAAATACAAAAGGTACAATGCCGACTTAAGTACAAGAAGACTGACTCTTCCTACTGTCTAAGTTTGAACCATTCCTGTGACACTAGTTATAGATTCCAATGCTTCACCTCAGGGTTACTGTACCCCTTGGACCTTCCTATTGACGATGAAACACAGAAATTGCATCGGAATGAAATACAAAAGGCACAATGCCGACTTAAGTACAAGAAGACTGACTCTTCCTACTGTCTAAGTTTTGAACCATTCCTCAGACACTAGTTATAGATTCCGATGCTTCACTTCAGGTTTACTGTATCCCTTGGACCTTCTTATTGACGGTGAAACACAGAAATTGCATCGGAATTAAAAACAAAAGGCACAATGCCGTTTTAAGGACAAGAAGACTGACTCTTCCTACTGACCATTCCTGTGACACTAGTTATAGATTCCGATGCTTCACTGCAGGTTTACCGTATCCCTTGGACCTTCTTATTGTCGATGAAACACAGAAATTGCATCGGAATTGAATACAAAAGGCACAATGCCGACTTAAGTACATGAAGACTGACACTTCTTACTGACCGTGTTTTGAACCATTCCTGTGACACTAGTTATAGATTCCGAAGCTTCACTTCACGTTTACTGTATCCCTTGGACCTTCTTATTGACAATGAAACACAGAAATTGCATCGGAATTAAATACAAAAGGCACAATGCCGAATTAAGGACAAGAAGACTGACTCTTCCTACTGACCATTCCTGTGACAGTAGTTATAGATTCCGATGCTTCATTCCAGGTTTACTGTATCCCTTGGACCTTCTTATTGACGATGAAACACAGAAATTGCATCGGTATTAAATACAAAGAGGACAATGCCGACTTCAGTACAAGAGAACTGACTCTTCTTACTGTCTATGTTTTGAACCATTCCTGTGACAGTAGTTATAGATTACGATGCTTCACTTCTGGTCTACTGTATCCCTCTGACTTTCTCATTGACGATGAACACAGAAATTGCATCGGAATTAAATACGAAAAGCACAATGCCGACGTAAGTACAAGAAAACTGGCTCTCCTTACTGTCTATGATTTGAACCATTCCTGTGACACTAGTTATAGATTCCGTTGCTTCTTTTCAGGTTTACTGTATCCCTCTGACTTTCTTATTGACGATGAAAGACAGAAAGTGCATCGGAATTAAATACAAAAGGCACAATGCCGACTTAATTATAAGAAAACTGACACTACTTACTGTTTATGCTTTGAACCATTCCTGTGATATTAGTTATTGATTCCGATGCTTCACTTCAGGTTTACTGTATCCCTCTTACCTTCTTATTGACGATGAAACACAGGAATTGCATCGGAATTAAATACAAAAGGCACAATGACGACTCAAGTACAAGGAGACTGGCTCTTCTTACAGTCTAATTTTTGAACCTTTCCTGTGACACTAGTTATAGATTCCGATACTTCACTTCAGGTTTACTGTATCCCTTGGACAAGCTTATTGACGATGAAACACAGAAATTGCATCGGAATTAAATACAAAAGGTACAATGCCGACTTAAGTACAAGAAGACTGACTCTTCCTACTGTCTAAGTTTGAACCATTCCTGTGACACTAGTTATAGATTCCGATGCTTCACCTCAGGTTTACTGTACCCCTTGGACCTTCCTATTGACGATGAAACACAGAAATTGCATCGGAATGAAATACAAAAGGCACAATGCGGACTTAAGTACAAGAAGACTGACTCTTCCTACTGTCTAAGTTTTGAACCATTCCCCGTGACACTAGTTATAGATTCCGATGCTTCACTTCAGGTTTACTGTATCCCTTGGACCTTCTTATTGACGATGAAACACAGAAATTGCATCGGAATTAAAAACAAAAGGCACAATGCCGTTTTAAGGACAAGAAGACTGACTCTTCCTACTGACCATTCCTGTGACACTAGTTATAGATTCCGATGCTTCACTTCAGGTTTACCGTATCTATTGGACCTTCTTATTGACGACGAAACACAGAAATTGCATCGGAATTAAATATAAAAGGCACAATGCCGACTTAAGTACATGAAGACCGACACTTCTTACTGACTATGTTTTGAACCCTTCCTGTGACACTAGTTATAGATTCCGAAGCTTCACTTCACGATTACTTTATCCCTTGGAGCTTCTTATTGACAATGAAACACAGAAATTGCATCGGAATTAAATACAAAAGGCACAATGCCGACTTAAGGACAAGAAGACTGACTCTTCCTACTGACCATTCCTGTGACAGTAGTTATAGATTCCGATGCTTCACTTCAGGTTTACTGTATCCCTCGGACCTTCTTATTGACGATGAAACACAGAAATTGCATCGGTATTAAATACAAAGAGCACAATGCCGACTTAAGTACAAGAGAACTGACTCTTCTTACTGTCTATGTTTTGAACCATTCCTGTGACAGTAGTTATAGATTACGATGCTTCACTTCTGGTCTACTGTATCCCTCTGACTTTCTCATTGACGATGAAACACAGAAATTGCATCGGTATTAAATATGAAAGGCACAATGCCGACGTAAGTACAAGAAAACTGGCTTTCCTTACTGTCCATGATTTCAACCATTCCTGTGACACTAGTTATAGATTCCGATGCTTCTTTTCAGGTTTACTGTATCCCTCTGACTTTCTTATTGACGATGAAACACAGAAATTGCATCGGAATTAAATACAAAAGGCACAATGCCGACTTAATTATAAGAAAACTGACACTTCTTACTGTTTATGCTTTGAACCATTCCTGTGACATTAGTTATAGAAACCGATGCTTCACTTCAGGTTTACTGTATCCCTCGGACCTTCTTATTGACGATGAAACACAGAATTTGCATCGGTATTAAATACAAAGAGCACAATGCCGACTTAAGTACAAGAGAACTGACTCTTCTTACTGTCTATGTTTTGAACCATACCTGTGACAGTAGTTATAGATTACGATGCTTCACTTCTGGTCTACTGTATCCCTCTGACTTTCTCATTGACGATGAAACACAGAAATTGCATCGGTATTAAATATGAAAGGCACAATGCCGACGTAAGTACAAGAAAACTGGCTTTCCTTACTGTCTATGATTTGAACCTTTCCTGTTGCACTAGTTATAGATTCCGATACTTCACTTCAGGTTTACTGTATCCCTTGGACAATCTTATTCACGATGAAATACAGAAATTGCATCGGAATTAAATACAAAAGGTACAATGCCGACTTAAGTACAAGAAGACTGACTCTTCTACTGTCTAAGTTTGAAGCATTCCTGTGACACTAGTTATAGATTCCGATGCTTCACCTCATGTTTACTGTATCCCTTGGACTTTCTTATTGACGATGAAACACTGAAATTGCATCGGAATTAAATACAAAAGGCACAATGCCGACTGAAGTACAAGAAGACCGACTCTTCCTACTATCTTAGTTTTGAAAAATTCCTGTGACACTAGTTATAGATTCCGATGCTTCACTTCAGGTTTACTGTATCCCTTGGACCTTCTTATTGACGATCAAACTCAGAAATTGCATCGGAATTCAATACAAAAAGCACAATGCCGACTTAAGTACATGAAGAACGACACTTCTTACTGACTATGTTTTGAACCATTCCTGTGACACTACTTATAGATTCCTATGCTTCACTTCAAGTTTTCTGTATCCTTGGACCTTCTTCTTAACGATGAAACACAGAAATTGCATTGGAATGAAATACAAAAGGCACAATGCCGACATAAGTACATGAAGACCGACACTTCTTACTGACTATGTTTTGAACCATTCCTGCAACACTAGTTATAGATTCCGATGCTTCACTTCAGGTTTACTGTATCCCTTGGACCTTCTTATTGACGATGAAACACAGAAATTGCATCGGAATTAAATACAAAAGGCACAATGCCGACTTAAGTACATGAAGAAGGACACTTCTTACTGACTATGTCTTGAACCATTCCTGTAACACTAGTTATAGATTCCGATGCTTCACTTCAGGTTTACTGTATCCCTTGGACCTTCTTATTGACGATGAAACACAGAAACTGCATCGGAATTAAATTCAAAAGGCACAATGCCGACTTAAGTACATGAAGACCGACACTTCTTGCTAACTATGTTTTGATCCATTCCTGTGACACTAGTTATTGATTTCCATGTTTCACTCCAGATTTACTGTATCCCTTGGACCTACTTATTGACGATGAAACACAGAAATGGCATCGGAATTAAATACAAAAGGCACAATGCCGACTTAAGTACATGAAGACCGACACTTCTTACTGACTATGTTTTGAACCATTCCTGTAGCACTAGTTATGGATTCCGATGCTTCACTTCAGGTTTACTGTATCCCTTGGACCTTCTTATTGACGATGAAACACAGAAATTGCATCTAAATTAAATACAAAAGGCACAATGCCGACTTAAGGGCAAGAAGACAGACTCTTCCTACTGATCATTCCTGTGACACTAGTTATAGATTCCGATGCTTCACTTCAGGTTTACTGTATCCCTTGGACCTTCTTATTGACGATGAAACGCAGTAATTGCATCGGAATTAAATACAAAAGGCACAATGCCGACTTAAGTACATGAAGAACGACACTTCTTACTGACTATGTTTTGAACCATTCCTGTGACACTAGCTATAGATTCCGATGCTTCACTTCAGGTTTACTGTATCACTTGGACCTTCTTATTGACGATGAAACACAGAAATTGCATCGGAATTAAATACAAAAGGCACAATGCCGACTTAAGTACATAAGGACCGACACTTCTTACTGACTATGTTTTGAACCATTCCTGTAACACTTGTTATAAATTCCGATGCTTCACTTCAGGTTTACTGTATCCCTTGGACCTTCTTATTGACGATGAAACACAGAAATTGCATCGGAATTAAATACAAAAGGCACAGTGCCGATTTAAGTACATAAAGACCGACACTTCTTACTGACTATGTTTTGAACCATTCCTGTAACACTTGTTATAGATTCCGATGCTTCACTTCAGGTTAACTGTATCCCTTGGACCTTCTTATTGACGATGAAACACATAAATTGCTTCGGAATTAAATGCAAAAGCACAATGCCGACTTAAGCACATGAAGACAGACTCTTCTTACTGACTATGTTTTGAACCATTCATGTGACACTAGTTATAGATTCCGAAGCTTCACTTCACGTTTACTGAATCCCTTGGACCTTCTTATTGGCAATGAAACACAGAATTTGCATCGGAATTAAATACAAAAGGCACAATGCCGACTTAGGGACAAGAAGACTGTCTCTTCCTACTGACCATTCCTGTGACAGTAGTTATAGATTCCGATGCTTCACTCCAGGTTTACTGTATCCCTTGGACCTTCTTATTGACGATGAAACACAGAAATTGCATCGGAATTAAATACAAAATGCACAATGCCGACTTAAGTACATGAAGAGCGACACTTCTTACTGACTGTGTTTTGAACCATTCCTGTGACACTAGTTATGTATTCCGATGCATCACTTCAGGTTTACTGTCTCCCTTGGACCTTCTTATTGACGATGAAACTCAGAAACTGCATCGGAAATAAATACAAAAGGCACAATGCTGACTTAAGGACAAGAAGACTGACTGTTCTTACTGTCTATGTTTTGAACCACTCCTGTGACACTAGATATAGATTCCGATGCTTCACTTCAGGTTTACTGTATCCCTCTGACATTCTTATTGACGATGAAACACAGAAATTGCATCGGAATTAAATAGAAAAGGCACAATGCCGACTTATGTACAAGAAAACTGACTCTTCTTACTGTCTATGTTTTGAACCATTCCTGTGACAGTAGTTATAGATTACGATGCTTCACTTCTGGTCTACTGTATCCCTCTGACTTTCTCATTGACGATGAAACACAGAAATTGCATCGGTATTAAATATGAAAGGCACAATGCCGACGTAAGTACAAGAAAACTGGCTTTCCTTACTGTCTATGATTTGAACCTTTCCTGTGGCACTAGTTATAGATTCCGATACTTCACTTCAGGTTTACTGTATCCCTTGGACAACCTTATTCACGATGAAATACAGAAATTGCATCGGAATTAAATACAAAAGGTACAATGCCGACTTAAGTACAAGAAGACTGACTCTTCTACTGCCTAAGTTTTAACCATTCCTGTGACACTAGTTATAGATTCCGATGCTTCACCTCATGTTTACTGTATCCCTTGGACCTTCTTATTGACGATGAAACACAGAAATTGCATCGGAATTAAATACAAAAGGCACAATGCCGACTTAAGTACATAAAGACCGACACTTCTTACTGACTATGTTTTGAACCATTCCTGTAACACTTGTTATAGATTCCTATGCTTCACTTCAAGTTGTCTGTATCCTTGGACCTTATTCTTAACGATGAAACACAGAAATTGCATTGGAATGAAATACAAAAGGCACAATGCCGACTTAAGTACATGAAGACCGACACTTCTTACTGACTATGTTTTGAACCATTCCTGTAACACTTGTTATAGATTCCGATGCTTCACTTCAGGTTTACTGTATCCCTTGGACCTTCTTATTGACGATGAAACACAGAAATTGCTTCGGAATTAAATGCAAAAGCACAATGCCGACTTAAGTACATGAAGACAGACTCTTCTTACTGACTATGTTTTGAACCATTCATGTGACACTAGTTATAGATTCCGAAGCTTCACTTCACGTTTACTGTATCCCTTGGACCTTCTTATTGACAGTGAAACACAGAAATTGCATCGGAATTAAATACAAAAGGCACAATGCCGACTTAAGGACAAGAAGACTGTCTCTTCCTACTGACCATTCCTGTGACAGTAGTTATAGATTCCGATGCTTCACTCCAGGTTTACTGTATCCCTTGGACCTTCTTATTGACGATGAAACACAGAAATTGCATCGGAATTAAATACAAAATGCACAATGCCGACTTAAGTACATGAAGAGCGACACTTCTTACTGACTATGTTTTGAACCATTCCTGTGACACTAGTTATGTATTCCGATGCATCACTTCAGGTTTACTGTCTCCCTTGGACCTTCTTATTGACGATGAAACTCAGAAATTGCATCGGAAATAAATACAAAAGGCACAATCCCGACTTAAGGACAAGAAGACTGACTGTTC
The DNA here is from genome assembly GCF_021461395.2 of Schistocerca americana. Taxonomy (NCBI): domain Eukaryota; kingdom Metazoa; phylum Arthropoda; class Insecta; order Orthoptera; family Acrididae; genus Schistocerca; species Schistocerca americana. The sequence goes on along the minus strand of NW_025725790.1, from coordinate 396,460 downwards.
TTACTGTCTATGCTTTGAACCACTCCTGTGACACTAGATATAGATTCCGATGCTTCACTTCAGTTTTACTGTATCCCTCTGACATTCTTATTGACGATGAAACACAGAAATTGCATCGGAATTAAATAGAAAATGCACAATGCCGACTTATGTACAAGAAAACTGACTCTTCTTACTGTCTATTTTTTGAACCATTACTGTGACACTAGTTATAGATTCCGATTCTTCACTTCAGGTTTACTGTATCCCTCGGACCTTCTTATTGACGATGAAACACAAAAATTGCATCGGTATTAAATACAAAGAGCACAATGCCGACTTCAGTACAAGAGAACTGACTCTTCTTACTGTCTATGTTTTGAACCATTCCTGTGACAGTAGTTATAGATTACGATGCTTCACTTCTGGTCTACTGTATCCCTCTGACTTTCTCATTGACGATGAAACACAGAAATTGCATCGGAATTAAATACGAAAAGCACAATGCCGACGTAAGTACAAGAAAACTGGCTCTCCTTACTGTCTATGATTTGAACCATTCCTGTGACACTAGTTATAGATTCCGATGCTTCTTTTCAGGTTTACTGTATCCCTCTGACTTTCTTATTGACGATGAAAGACAGAAAGTGCATCGGAATTAAATACAAAAGGCACAATGCCGACTTAATTATAAGAAAACTGACACTTCTTACTGTTTATGCTTTGAACCATTCCTGTGACATTAGTTATAGATTCCGATGCTTCCCTTCAGGTTTACCGTATCCCTCTGACCTTCTTATTGACGATGAAACACAGGAATTGCATCGGAATTAAATACAAAAGGCACAATGACGACTCAAGTACAAGGAGACTGGCTCTTCTTACAGTCTATGTTTTGAACCTTTCCTGTGACACTAGTTATAGATTCCGATACTTCACTTCAGGTTTACTGTATCCCTTGGACAATCTTATTGACGACGAAACACAGAAATTGCATCGGAATTAAATACAAAAGGTACAATGCCGACTTAAGTACAAGAAGACTGCCTCTTCCTACTGTCTAAGTTTGAACCATTCCTGTGACACTAGTTATAGATTCGCATGATTCACTTCAGGTTTACTTTATCCCTTGGACCTTCTTATTGACGATGAAACTCAGAAATTGCATCGGAATTAAATACAAAAGGCACAATGCCGACTCAAGTACATGAAGACCGACACTTCTTACTGACCATGCTTTGACCCATTCCTGTGACACTAGTTATAGATTTCCATGCTTCCCTCCAGGTTTACTGTGTCCCTTGGACCTTCTTATTGACGATGAAACACAGAAATTGCATCGGAATTAAATACAAAAGGCACAATTCCGACTTAAGTACATGAAGACCGATACTTCTCACTGACTATGTTTTGAACCATTCCTGTAACACTAGTTATAGATTCCGATGCTTCACTTCAGGTTCACTGTGTCCCTTGGACCTTCTTATTGACGATGAAACACAGAAATTGCATCGGAATTATATACAAAAGGCACAATGCAGACTTAAGGAGAAGAAGACTGACTCTTCCTACTGACCATTCCTGCGACACTAGTTATAGATTCGGTTGATTCACTTCAGGTTTACTGTATCCCTTGGACCTTCCTATTGACGATGAAACACAGAAATTGCATCGGAATTAAATACAAATGGCACAATGCCAACTTAAGTACGAGAAGACTGACTCTTCCTACTGACCATTCCTGTGACACTAGTTATAGATTCCGATGCTTCACTTCAGGTTTACTGTATCCCTTGGACCTTCTTATTGACGATGAAACACAGAAATTGCATCGGAATTAAATACAAAAGGCACAATGCCGACTTAAGTACATGAAGAAGGACACTTCTTACTGACTATGTCTTGAACCATTCCTGTAACACTTGTTATGGATTCCGATGCTTCACTTCAGGTTTACTGTATCCCTTGGACCTTGTTATTGACGATGAAACAGAGAAACTGCATCGGAATTAAATAAAAAAGGCACAATGCCGACTTAAGTACATGAAGACCGACACTTCTCACTAACTATGTTTTTATCCATTCCTGTGACACTAGTTATTGATTTCCATGTTTCACTCCAGGTTTACTGTATCCCTTGGACCTACTTATTGACGATGAAACACAGAAATGGCGTCGGAATTAAATACAAAAGGCACAATGCCGACTTAAGTACATGAAGACCGACACTTCTTACTGACTATGTTATGAACCATTCCTGTAACACTAGTTATAGATTCCGATGCTTCACTTCAGGTTTACTGTATCCCTTGGACCTTCTTATTGACGATGAAACACAGAAATTGCATCGAAATTAAATACAAAAGGCACAATGCCGACTTAAGGGCGAGAAGACTGACTCTTCCTACTGATCATTCCTGTGACACTAGTTATAGATTCCGATGCTTTACTTCAGGTTTACTGCATCCCTTGGACCTTCTTATTGACGATGAAACACAGTAATTGCATCGGAATTAAATACAAAAGGCACAATGCCGACTTAAGTACATGAAGAACGACACTTCTTACTGACTATGTTTTGAACCATTCCTGTGACACTAGTTATAGATTCCGATGCTTCACTTCAGGTTTAATGTATCCCTTGGACCTTTTTATTGACGATGAAACACAGAAATTGCATCGGAATTAAATGCAAAAGGCACAATGCCGACTTAAGTACATGAAGACCGACACTTCTTACTGACTATGTTTTGAACCATTCCTGTGACACTAGTTATGTATTCCGATGCATCACGTCAGGTTTACTGTCTCCCTTGGACCTTCTTATTGACGATGAAACTCAGAAATTGCATCGGAATTAAATACAAAAGGCACAATGCCGACTTATGGACAGGAAGACTGACTGTTCTTACTGTCTATGTTTTGAACCACTCCTGTGACACTAGATATAGATTCCGATGCTTCACTTCAGGTTTACTGTATCCCTCTGACATTCTGACATTCTTATTGACGATGAAACACAGAAATTGCATCGGAATTAAATAGAAAAGGCACAATGCCGACTTATGTACAACAAAACTGACTCTTCTTACTGTCTATGTTTTGAACCATTCCTGTGACACTAGTTATAGATTCCGATTCTTCCCTTCAGGTTACTGTGTCCCTCGGACCTACTTACTGACGATGAAACACAAAAATTGCATCGGTATTAATTACAAAGAGCACAATGCCGACTGAAGTACAAGAGAACTGACTCTTCTTACTGTCTATGTTTTGAACCATTCCTCTGACACTAGTTATAGATTCGGATGATTCACTTCAGGTTTACTGTATCCCTTGGACCTTCTTATTGACGATTAAACTCAGAAATTGCATCGGAATTAAATACAAAAGGCACAATTCCGACTCATGCAAATGAAGACCGACACTTCTTACTGACCATATTTTGACCCATTCCAGTGACACTAGTTATAGATTTCCATGCTTCACTCCAGGTTTACTGTGTCCCTTGGACCTTCTTATTGACGATGAAACACAGAAATTGCATCGGAATTAAATACAAAAGGCACAATTCCGACTTAAGTACATGGAGACCGATACTTCTCACTGACTATGTTTTGGACCATTCCTGTAACACTAGTTATAGATTCCGATGCTTCACTTCAGGTTTACTGTATCCCTTGGACCTTCTTATTGACGATGAAACACAGAAATTGCATCGGAATTATATACAAAAGGCACAATGCAGACTTAGGGACAAGAAGACTGACTCTTCCTACTGACCATTCCTGCGACACTAGTTATAGATTCCGATTCTTCACTTCAGGTTTACTGTATCCCTTGGACCTTCCTATTGACGATGAAACACAGAAATTGCATCGGAATTAAATACAAATGGCACAATGCCAACTTAAGTGCAAGAAGACTGACTCTTCCTACTGACCATTCCTGTGACACTAGTTATAGATTCCGTTGCTTCACTTCAGGTTTACTGTATCCCTTGGACCTTCATATTGACGATAAAACACAGAAATTGCATCGGAATTAAATACAAAAGGCACAATGCCGACGTAAGTACATGAAGAAGGACACTTCTTACTGACTATGTCTTGAACCATTCCTGTAACACTAGTTATGGATTCCGATGCTTCACTTCAGGTTTACTGTATCCCTTGGACCTTCTTATTGACGATGAAACACAGAAACTGCATCTGAATTAAATACAAAAGGTACAATGCCGACATAAGTACATGAAGACCGACACTTCTTACTAACTATGTTTTGATCCATTCCTGTGACACTAGTTATTGATTTCCATGTTTCACTCCAGGTTTACTGTATCCCTTGGACCTACTTATTGACGATGAAACACAGAAATGGCAGCGGAATTAAATACAAAAGGCACAATGCCGACTTAAGGGCAAGAAGACTGACTCTTCCTACTGATCATTCCTGTGACACTAGTTATAGATTCCGATGCTTCACTTCAGGTTTACTGCATCCCTTGGACCTTCTTATTGACAATGAAACACAGAAATTGCATCGAAATTAAATACAAAAGGCACAATGCCGACTTAAGGACAAGAAGACTGACTCTTCCTACTGACCATTCCTGTGACAGTAGTTATAGATTCCGATGCTTCACTCCAGGTTTACTGTATCCCTTGGACCTCTTATTGACGATGAAACAGAGAAATTGCATCGGAATTAAATACAAAAGACACAATGCCGACTTAAGTACATGAAGACCGACACTTTTTACTGACTATGTTTTGAACCATTCCTGTGACACTAGTTATGTATTCCGATGCCTCACTTCAGGTTTACTGTCTCCCTTGGACCTTCTTATTGACGATGAAACTCAGAAATTGCATCGGAATTAAATACAAAAGGCACAATCCCGACTTATGGACAAGAAGACTGACTGTTCTTACTGCCTATGTTTTGAACCATTCCTGTGACACTAGTTATAGATTCCGATTCTTCACTTCAGGTTTACTGTGTCCCTCGGACCTAATTATTGACGATGAAACACAAACATTGCATCGGTATTAAATACAAAGAGCACAATGCCGACTTAAGTACAAGAGAACTGACTCTTCTTACTGTCTATGTTTTGAACCATTCCTGTGACAGTAGTTATAGATTACGATGCTTCACTTCTGGTCTACTGTATCCCTCTGACTTTCTCATTGACGATGAAACACAGAAATTACATCGGTATTAAATACGAAAAGCACAATGCCGACGTAAGTACAAGAAAACTGGCTCTCCTTACTGTCTATGATTTGAACCATTCCTGTGACACTATTAATAGATTCCGATGCTTCTTTTCAGGTTTACTGTATCCCTCTGACTTTCTTATTGGCGATGAAACACAGAAAGTGCATCGGAATTAAATACAAAAGGCACAATGCCGACTTAATTATAAGAAAACTGACACTTCTTACTGTTTATGCTTTGAACCATTCCTGTGACATTAGTTATAGATTCCGATGCTTCACTTCAGGTTTACTGTATCCCTCTGACCTTCTTATTGACGATGAAACACAGGAATTGCATCGGAATTAAATACAAAAGGCACAATGACGACTCAAGTACAAGGAGATTGGCTCTTCTTACAGTCTATGTTTTGAACCTTTCCTGTGACACTAGTTATAGATTCCGATACTTCACTTCAGGTTTACTGTATCCCTTGGACAATCTTATTGACGATGAAACACAGAAATTGCATCGGAATTAAATACAAAAGGTACAATGCCGACTTAAGTACAAGAAGACTTACTCTTCCTACTGTCTAAGTTTGAACCATTCCTGTGACACTAGTTGTAGATTCCGATGCTTCACCTCAGGTTTACTGTATCCCTTGGACCTTCTTATTGACGATGAAACACAGAAATTGCATCGGAATTAAATACAAAAGGCACAATGCCTCCTTAAGTAAAGAAGACCGACTCTTCCTACTATCTTAGTTTTGAACCATTCCTGTGACACTAGTTATAGATTCCGATGCTTCACTTCAGGTTTACTCTATCCCTTGGACCTTCTTAATGACAATGAAACACAGAAATTGCTCGGAATTAAATACAGAAGGCACAATGCCGACTTAAGGGCAAGAAGACTGACTCTTCCTACTGACCATTCCTGTGACACTAGTTATAGATTCCGATGCTTCACTTCAGGTTTACTGTATCCCTTGGACCTTCTTATTGACGATGAAACTCAGAAATTGCATCGGAATTAAATACAAATAGCACAATGCCGACTTAAGTACATGATAAACGACACTTCATACTGACTATGTTTTGAACCAATCCTGTGACACTACTTATAGACTCCGATGCTTCACTACAGGTTTTCTGTATCCTTGGACCTTCTTCTTCACGCTGAAACACAGAAATTGCATCGGAATTAAATACAAAAGGCATAATGCCGACTTAAGTACACGAAGACCGACACTTCTTACTGACTATGTTTTGAACCATTCCTGAGACACTAGTTATAGATTCCGATGCATCACTCGAGGTTTACTGTATCCCTTGGACCTTCTTATTGACGATGAAACACAGAAATTGCATCGGAATTAAACACAAAAGTCACAATGCCGACTTAAGTACATGAAGACCGACACTTCTTACTGACTATGTTTTGAACCATTCCTGTAACACTAGTTATACATTCCGATGCTTCACTTCAGGTTTACTGTATCCCTTGGACCTTCTTATTGACGATGAAACACAGAAATTGCATCGGAATTAAATGCAAAAGGCACAATGCCGACGTAAGTACATGAAGACCGACACTTCTTATTGACAATGATTTGAACTATTCCTGTGCCACTAGTTACAGATTCCGATGCTTCACTAGAGGTTTACTGTATCCCTTGGACCTTCTTATTGACGATGAAACACAGAAATTGCATCGGAATTAAATACAAAAGGCACAATGCCGACTTAAGTACATGAAGACCGACACTTCTTACTGACTATGTTTTGAACCATTCCTGTAACACTAGTTATAGATTCCGATGCTTCACTTTAGGTTTACTGTATCCCTTGGACCTTCTTATTGATGATTAAACACAGAATTTGCATGGGAATTAAATACAAAAGGCACTATGCCGACCTAAGGACAAGAAGACTGACTCTTCCTACTGACCACTCCAGTGACACTAGTTACAGGTTCCGATGCTTCACTTCATTTTTACTGTATCCCTTGGACCTTCTTATTGACGATGAAACACAGAAATTGCATCGGAATTAAATACAAAAGGCACAATGCCGACTTAAGGACAAGAAGACTGAATCTTCCTACTGACTATGTTTTGAACCAGTCCTGTGACACTAGTTATAGATTCCGACGCTTCACTCCAGGTTTACTGTGTCCCTTGCACCTTCTTATTGACGATGAAACACAGAAATTGCATCGGTATTAAACACAAAAGGCACAATGCCGACTTAAGTACATGAAGACCGACACTTCTTACTGACTATGTTTTGAACCATTCCTGCAACACTAGTTATGGATTCCGTTGCTTCACTTCAGGTTTACTGTATCCCTTGGACCTTCTTATTGACGATGAAACACAGAAATTGCATCGGAATTAAATACAAAAGGCACAATGCCGACATAAGGACAAGAACACTGACTCTTCCTACTGACCATTCCTGTGACACTAGTTATAGATTCCGATGCTTCACTCCAGGTTTACTGTATCCCTTGGATCTTCTTATTGACGATGAAACACAGAAATTGCATCGGAATTAAATACAAAAGGCACAATGCCGACTTAAGGACAAGAAGAATGACTCTTCCTACTGACCATTCCTGTGGCACTAGTTATAGATTCCGATTCTTCACACCAGGTTTACTGTATACCTTGGACCTTCTTATTGACGATGAAACACAGAAATTGCATCGGAATTAAATACAAAAGGCACAATGCCGACTTGAGGGCAAGAAGACTGACTCTTCCTACTGGCCATTCCTGTGACACTAGTTATAGATTCCGATGCTTCACTTCAGGTTTACTGTATCCCTTTGACCTTCTTAATGACGATGAAACACAGAAATTGCATCGGAATTAAATACAAAAGGCACAATGCCGATTTAAGGACAAGAAGACTGATTCTTCCTACTTTCCATTCCTGTGACACTAGTTATAGATTCCTATGCTTCACTTCAGGTTTACTGTATACCTCGGACCTTCTTATTGACGATGAAACACAGAAATTGCATCGGAATTAAATACAAAAGGCACAATGCCGACTTCAGTACATGAAGAAGGACACTTCTGACTGACTATGTTTTGAACCATTCCTGTGACACTAGTTATAGATTCCGATGCTTCACTTCAGGATTACTGTATTCCTTGCACCTTCTTATTGACGATGAAACACAGAAATTGCATCGGAATTAAATACAAAAGGCACAATGCCGACTTAAGTACATGAAGACCGACACTTCTTACTGACTATGTTTTGACCCATTCCTGTGACACTAGTTATAGATTTCCATGCTTCACTCCAGGTTTACCGTATCCCTTTGACCTACTTATTGACGATGAAACACAGAAATTGCATCGGAATTAAATACAAAAGGCACAATGCCGACTTAAGTACATGAAGACCAACACTTCTTACTGACTATGTTTTGAACCATTCCTGCAACACTAGTTATGGATTCCGATGCTTCACTTCAGGTTTACTGAATCCCTTGGACCTTCTTATTGACGATGAAACACAGAAAATGCATCGGAATTAAATACAAAAGGCACAATACCGATTTAGGGACCAGAAGGCTGACTCTTCCTACTGACCATTCCTGTTACACTAGTTATAGATTCCGATGCTTCACTTCAGGTTTATTGTATCCCTTAAACCTCCTTATTGACGATGAAACACAGAAAATGCATCGGAATTAAATACAAAAGGCACAATGCCGATTTAAGGACAAGAACACTGACTCTTCCTACTGACCATTCCTGTGACACCAGTTATAGATTCCTATCTTTCACTTCAGGTTTACTGTATCCCTTGGACCTTCTTATTGACGATGAAACACAGAAATTGCATCGGAATTAAATACAAAAGGCACAATGCCGACATAAGGACAAGAACACTGACTCTTCCTACTGACCATTCCTGTGACACTAGTTATAGATTCCGATGCTTCACTCCAGGTTTACTGTATCCCCTGGACCTTCTTATTGACGATGAAACACAGAAATTGCATGGGAATTAAATACAAAAGGCACAATGCCGACTTAAGGACAAGAACACTGACTCTTCCTACTGACCATTCCTGTGACACTAGTTATAGATTCCGATGCTTCACTCCAGGTTTACTGTATCCCTTGGACCTTCTTATTGACGAATTAACACAGAAATTGCATCGGAATTAAATACAAAAGGCACAATGCCGACTTAAGGACAAGAAGACCGACTCTTAATAATGCCTAAGTTTTGAACCATTCCTGTGACACTAGTTATAGATTCCGATGCTTCACTTCAGGTTTACTGTTTCCCTTGGACCTTCTTATTGACGATGAAACACAGAAATTGCATCGGAATTAAATACAAAAGGCACAATGATGACTTAAGTGCAAGAAGACTGACTCTTCCCACTGACCATTCCTGTGACCCTAGTTATAGATTCCGATTCTTCACACCAGGTTTGCTGTATCCCTTGGACCTTCTTATTGACGATGAAACACAGAATTTGCATCGGAACTAAATACAGAAGGCACAATGCCGACTTAAGGACAAGAAGACTGACTCTTCCTACTTTCCATTCCTGTGACATTAGTTATAGATTCCTATGCTTCACTTCAGGTTTACTGTATACCTAGGACCTTCTTATTGACGATGAAACACAGAAATGGCATCGGAATTAAATACAAAAGGCACAATGCTGACATAAGTACATGAAGACCGACACTTCTTACTGACTATGCTTTGAGCAATTCCTGCAACACTAGTTATGGATTCCGATGCTACACTTCAGGTTTTCTGAATCCCTTGGACCTTCTTATTGACGATGAAACACAGAAAATGCATCGGAATTAAATACAAAAATCTCAATGCCGACTTAAGGACAAGAAGACTGACTCTTCCCACTGACCATTCCTGTGACACTGGATAAAGATTCCGATGCTTCACTTCAGGTTTACTGTATCCCTTGGACCTTCGTATTGACGATGAAACACAGAAATTGCGTCGGAATTAAATACAAAAGGCACAATGCCGATTTAAGGACAAGAAGACTGATTCTTCCTACTTTCCATTCCTGTGACACTAGTTATAGATTCCTATGCTTCACTTCAGGTTTACTGTATACCTCGGACCTTCTTATTGACGATGAAACACAGAAATTGCATCGGAATTAAATACAAAAGGCACAATGCCGACTTAAGTACATGAAGACAGACACTTCCTTCTGAAAATGTTTTGAACCATTCCTGTGAGACTAGTTATAGATTCCGATACTTCACTTCAGGTTTACTGTATCCCTCTGACCTTCTTATTGACAATGAAACACTGAAATTGCATCGGAATTAAATACAAAGGGCACAATGCCGACTTCAGTACAAGAAAACTGACGCTTCTTACTGTCTATGCTTTGAACCATTCCTGTGACACTAGTTATAGATGCCGATTCTTCACTTCATGTTTATTGTATCCATCTGACCTTCGTAGTGACGATGAAACCCAGAAATTGCATCGGAATTAAATACAAAAGGCACAATGCCGACTTCAGTACATGAAGAAGGACACTTCTGACTGACTATGTTTTGAACCATTCCTGTGACACTAGTTATAGATTCCGATGCTTCACTTCAGGATTACTGTATTCCTTGCACCTTCTTATTGACGATGAAACACAGAAATTGCATCGGAATTAAATACAAAAGGCACAATGCCGACTTAAGTACATGAAGACCGACACTTCTTACTGACTATGTTTTGACCCATTCCTGTGACACTAGTTATAGATTTCCATGCTTCACTCCAGGTTTACCGTATCCCTTTGACCTACTTATTGACGATGAAACACAGAAATTGCATCGGAATTAAATACAAAAGGCACAATGCCGACTTAAGTACATGAAGACCAACACTTCTTACTGACTATGTTTTGAACCATTCCTGCAACACTAGTTATGGATTCCGATGCTTCACTTCAGGTTTACTGAATCCCTTGGACCTTCTTATTGACGATGAAACACAGAAAATGCATCGGAATTAAATACAAAAGGCACAATACCGATTTAGGGACAAGAAGGCTGACTCTTCCTACTGACCATTCCTGTGACACTAGTTATAGATTCCGATGCTTCACTTCAGGTTTATTGTATCCCTTAAACCTCCTTATTGACGATGAAACACAGAAAATGCATCGGAATTAAATACAAAAGGCACAATGCCGATTTAAGGACAAGAACACTGACTCCTCCTACTGACCATTCCTGTGACACCAGTTATAGATTCCGATGCTTCACTCCAGGTTTACTGTATCCCTTGGACCTTCTTATTGACGAATTAACACAGAAATTGCATCGGAATTAAATACAAAAGGCACAATGCCGACTTAAGGACAAGAAGACCGACTCTTAATAATGCCTAAGTTTTGAACCATTCCTGTGACACTAGTTATAGATTCCGATGCTTCACTTCAGGTTTACTGTTTCCCTTGGACCTTCTTATTGACGATGAAACACAGAAATTGCATCGGAATTAAATACAAAAGGCACAATGATGACTTAAGGGCAAGAAGACTGACTCTTCCTACTGACCATTCCTGTGACCCTAGTTATAGATTCCGATTCTTCACACCAGGTTTGCTGTATCCCTTGGACCTTCTTATTGACGATGAAACACAGAATTTGCATCGGAACTAAATACAGAAGGCACAATGCCGACTTAAGGACAAGAAGACTGACTCTTCCTACTTTCCATTCCTGTGACATTAGTTATAGATTCCTATGCTTCACTTCAGGTTTACTGTATACCTAGGACCTTCTTATTGACGATGAAACACAGAAATGGCATCGGAATTAAATACAAAAGGCACAATGCTGACATAAGTACATGAAGACCGACACTTCTCACTGACTATGCTTTGAGCAATTCCTGCAACACTAGTTATGGATTCCGATGCTACACTTCAGGTTTACTGAATCCCTTGGACCTTCTTATTGACGATGAAACACAGAAAATGCATCAGAATTAATTACAAAAATCTCAATGCCGACTTAAGGACAAGAAGACTGACTCTTCCCACTGACCATTCCTGTGACACTGGTTAAAGATTCCGATGCTTCACTTCAGGTTTACTGTATCCCTTGGACCTTCGTATTGACGATGAAACACAGAAATTGCATCGGAATTAAATACAAAAGGCACAATGCCGATTTAAGTACAGAAGACCGACACTTCTTACTGACTATGTTTTGAACCATTCCTGTGACACTAGTTATAGATTCCGATGCTTCACTTCAGGGTTACTGTATAACTTGGACCTTCTTATTGACGATGAAACACAGAAATTGCATCGGAATTAAATACAAAAGGCACAATGCCGACTTAAGTACATGAAGACAGACACTTCCTTCTGAAAATGTTTTGAACCATTCCTGTGAGACTAGTTATAGATTCCGATGCTTCACTTCAGGTTTACTGTATCCTTTGGACCCTCTTATTGACGATGAAACACAGAAATTGCATCGGAATTAAATACAAAAGGCACAATGCCGACTTGTGGACAAGAAGAATGACTCTTCCTTCTGACCATTCCTGTGACACTAGTTATAGATTCCGATGCTTCACTTCAGGTTTACTGTATCCCTTGGACCTTCTTATTGACGATGAAACACAGAAATTGCATCTGAATTAAATACAAAAGCACAATGCCGACTTAAGGACAAGAACACTGACTCTTCCTACTGACCATTCCTGTGACACTAGTTATAGATTCCGATGCTTCACTCCAGGTTTACTGTATCCCTTGGACCTACTTATTGACGATGAAACACAGAAATTGCATCGGAATTAAATACAAAAGGCACAATGCCGACTTAAGTACATGAAGACCGACACTTCTTACTGACTATGTTTTGATCCATTCCTGCAACACTAGTTATGGATTTCGATGCTTCACTTCAGGTTTACTGTATCCCTTAGACCTTCTTATTGACGATGAAACACAGAAAATGCATCGGAATTAAATACAAAAGGCACAATACCGACTTAGGGACAAGAAGACTGACTCTTCCTACTGACCATTCCTGTGACACTAGTTATAGATTCCGATGCTTCACTCCAGGTTTACTGTATCCCTTGGACCTTCTTATTGACGATGAAACACAGAAATTGCATCGGAATTAAATACAAAAGGCACAATGCCGCCTTAAGAACAAGAAGACTGACTCTTCCAACTGACCATTCCTGTGACAATAGTTATAGATTCCGATGCTTCACTTCAGGTTTACTGTATAACTTGGACCTTCTTATTGACGATGAAACACAGAAATTGCATCGGAATTAAATACAAAAGGCACAATGCCGACTTAAGTACATGAAGACCGACACTTCTTTCTGACTATGATTTGAAAAATTCCTGTGACACTAGTTATAGATTCCGATGCTTCACTTCAGGTTTACTGTATCCCTTGGACCTTCTTATTGACGATGAAACACAGAAATTGCATCGGAATTAAATACAAAAGGCACAACGTCGACTGATGTACATGAAGACCGACACTTCTTACTGACTATGTTTTGACCCATTCCTGTGACACTAGTTATAGATTTCCATGCTTCACTCCAGGTTTACTGTATACCTTGGACCTACATATTGACGATGAAACCCAGAAATGGCATCAGAATTAAATACAAAAGGCACAATGCCGACTTAAGTACGTGAAGACCGTCACTTCTTACTGACTATGTTTTGAACCATTCCTGTAACACTAGTTATAGATTCCGATGCTTCACTTCAGGTTTACTGTATCCCTTGGACCTTCTTATTGTCGATGAAACAAAGAAATTGCATCGAAATTAAATACAAAAGGCACAATGGCGACTTAAGGGCAAGAAGACTGACTCTTCCTACTGATCATTCCTGTGACACTAGTTATAGATTCCGATGCTTCACTTCAGGTTTACTGTATCCCTTGGACCTTCTTATTGACGATGAAACACAGAAATTGCATCGGAATTAAATACAAAAGGCACAATGCCCACTTAAGTACAAGAAGACCGACACTTCTTACTGACTATGTTTTGAACCATTCCTGAGACACTAGTTATGGATTCCGATGCTTCACTCAAGGTTTACTGTATCCCTTGGACCTTCTTATTGACGATGAAACACAGAAATTGCATCGGACTTAAATACAAAAGGCACAATGCCGACTTAAGTACAAGAAGACTGACTCTTCCTACTGACCATTCCTGTCACACTAGTTATAGATTCGGATTTTTTACACCAGGTTTACTGTATCCCTTGGACCTTCTTATTGACGACGATACACAGAAATTGCATCGGAATTAAATACAAAAGACACAATGCCGACATAAGTACATGAAGACCGACACTTCTTACTGACTATGTTTTGTCCCATTTCTGTGACACTAGTTATAGATTTCCATGCTTCACTCCAGGTTTACTGTATCCCTTGGTCCTTCTTATTGACGATGAAACACAGAAATGGCATCGGAATTAAATAAAAATTCACAATGCCGACTTCAGTACATGAAGAATGACACTTCTTACTGACTATGTTTTGACCCATTCCTGTGACACTGGTTACAGATTTCCATGCTTCACTCCAGGTTTACTGTATCCCTTGGACCTTCTTATTGACGATGAAACACAGAAATGGCATCGGAATTAAATACAAAATTCACAATGCCGACTTAAGTACATGAAGAACGACACTTCTTACTGACTATGTTTTGAACCATTACTGTAACACTAGTTATAGATTCCGATGCTTCACTTCACGTTTACTGTATCCCTTGGACCTTCTTATTGACGATGAAACACATAAATTGCATCGGAATTAAATACAAAATGCACAATGCCGACTTAAGGGCAAGAAGACTGACTCTTCCTACTGACCATTCCTGTGACACTAGTTATAGAATTCCATGCTTCACTCCAGGTTTACTGTATACCTTGGACCTACATATTGACGATGAAACACAGAAATGGCATCAGAATTAAATACAAAAGGCACAATGCCGACTTAAGTACGTGAAGACCGTCACTTCTTACTGACTATATTTTGAACCATTCCTGTAACACTAGTTATAGATTCCGATGCTTCACTTCAGGTGTACTGTATCCCTTGGACCCTCTTATTGACGATGAAACACAGAAATTGCATCGAAATTAAATACAAAAGGCACAATGCCGACTTAAGGGCAAGAAGACTGACTCTTCCTACTGATCATTCCTGTGACACTAGTTATAGATTCCGATGCTTCACTTCAGGTTTACTGTATCCCTTGGACCTTCTTATTGACGATGAAACACAGAAATTGCATCGGAATTAAATACAAAAGGCACAATGCCGACTTACGTACATGAAGAACGACACTTCTTACTGACTATGACTTGAACCATTCGTGTGACACTGGTTATAGATTCCGATGCTTCACTTCAGGTTTACTGTATCCCTTGGACCTTCTTATGGACGATGAAACACAGAAATTGCATCGGAATTAAATACAAAAGGCACAATGCCCACTTAAGTACATGAAGACCGACACTTCTTACTGACTATGTTTTGTACCATTCCTGAGACACTAGTTATGGATTCCGATGCTTCACTCAAGGCTTACTGTATCCCTTGGACCTTCTTATTGACGATGAAACACAGAAATTGCATCGGACTTAAATACAAAAGGCACAATGCCGACTTAAGTACAAGAAGACTGACTCTTCCTACTGACCATTCCTGTGACACTAGTTATAGATTCCGATATTTTACACCAGGTTTACTGTATCCCTTGGACCTTCCTATTGACGACGAAACACAGAAATTGTATCGGAAATTAATACAAAAGGCACAATGCCGACTTAAGTACAAGAAGACTGACTCTTCCTACTGTCTAAGTTTTGAACCATTCCTCTGACACTAGTTATAGATTCCGATGCTTCACTTCAGGTTTACTGTATCCCTTGGACCTTCTTATTGACGATTAAACACAGAAATTGCATCGGAATTAAATACAAAAGGCACAATGCCGACATAAGTACATGAAGACCGACACTTCTTACTGACTATGGTTTGACCCATTCCTGTGACACTAGTTATAGATTTCCATGCTTCACTCCAAGTTTACTGTATCCCTTGGACCTTCTTATTGACGATGAAACACAGGAATGGCATCGGAATTAAATACAAAATTCACAATGCCGACTTAAGTACATGAAGAACGACACTTCTTACTGACTATGTTTTGAACCATTACTGTAACACTAGTTATAGATTCCGATGCTTCACTTCAGGTTTACTGTATCCCTTGGACCTTCTTATTGACGATGAAACACATAAATTGCATCGGAATTAAATACAAAAGGCACAATGCCGACTTAAGGGCAAGAAGACTGACTCTTCCTACTGACCATTCCTGTGACACTAGTTATAGATTCCGATGCTTCACTCCAGGTTTACTGTATCCCCTGGACCTTCTTATTGACGATGAAACACAGAAATTGCATCGGAATTAAATACAAAAGGCACAATGCCCACTTAAGTACATGAAGACCGACACTTCTTACTGACTATGTTTTGAACCATTCCTGAGACACTAGTTATGGATTCCGATGCTTCACTCAAGGTTTACTGTATCCCTTGGACCTTCTTATTGACGATGAAACACAGAAATTGCATCGGACTTAAATACAAAAGGCACAATGCCGACTTAAGTACAAGAAGACTGACTCTTCCTACTGACCATTCCAGTGACACTAGTTATAGATTCGGATTTTTTACACCAGGTTTACTGTATCCCTTGGACCTTCTTATTGACGACGAAACACAGAAATTGCATCGGAATTAAATACAAAAGACACAATGCCGACTTAAGTACATGAAGACCGACACTTCTTACTGACTATGTTTTGACCCATTCCGGTGACACTAGTTATAGATTTCGATGCTTCACTCCAGGTTTACTGTATCCCTTGGACCTTCTTATTGACGATGAAACACAGAAATGGCATCGGAATTAAATACAAAATTTACAATGCCGACTTAAGTACATGAAGAACGACACTTCTTACTGACCATTCCTGTGACACTAGTTATAGATTCCGATGCTTCACTCCAGGTTTACTGTATCCGTTGGACCTTCTTATTGACGATGAAACACAGAAATTGCATCGGAATTAAATACAAAAGGCACAATGCCGACATAAGTACATGAAGACCGACACTTCTTACTGACTATGTTTTGAACCATTCCTGCAACACTAGTTATGGATTTCGATGCTTCACTTCAGGTTTACTGTATCCCTTAGACCTTCTTATTGACGATGAAACACAGAAAATGCATCGGAATTAAATACAAAAGGCACAATACCGACTTAGGGACAAGAAGACTGACTCTTCCTACTGACCATTCCTGTGACACTAGTTATAGATTCCGATGCTTCACTCCAGGTTTACTGTATCCCTTGGACGTTCTTATTGACGATGAAACACAGAAATTGCATCGGAATTAAATACAAAAGGCACAATGCCGCCTTAAGAACAAGAAGACTGACTCTTCCAACTGACCATTCCTGTGACACTAGTTATAGATTCCGATTCTTCACTTCAGGTTTACTGTATAACTTGGACCTTCTTATTGACGATGAAACACAGAAATTGCATCGGAATTAAATACAAAAGGCACAATGCCGACTTAAGTACATGAAGACCGACACTTCCTTCTGACTATGATTTGAAAAATTCCTGTGACACTAGTTATAGATTCCGATGCTTCACTTCAGGTTTACTGTATCCCTTGGACCTTCTTATTGACGATGAAACACAGAAATTGCATCGGAATTAAATACAAAAGGCACAATGCCGACTTAAGGACAAGAAGAATGACTCTTCCTACTGACCATTCCTGTGACACTAGTTATAGATTCCGATGCTTCACTTCAGGTTTACTGTATCCCTTGGACCTTCTTATTGACGATGAAACACAGAAATTGCATCTGAATTAAATACAAAAGCACAATGACGACTTAAGGACAAGAACACTGACTCTTCCTACTGACCATTCCTGTAACACTAGTTATAGATTCCGATGCTTCACTCCAGGTTTACTGTATCCCTTGGACCTTCTTATTGACGATGAAACACAGAAATAGCATCGGAATTAAATACAAAACGCACAATGCCGTGTTAAGTACAAGAACACTGACTCTTCCAACTATCTAAGTTTTGAACCATTCCTGTGACACTAGTTATAGATTCCGATGCTTCACTCCAGGTTTACTGTATCCCTTGGACCTTCATTTTGACGATGAAACACAGAAATTGCATCGGAATTAAATACAAAAGGCACAATGCCGACTTAAGGACAAGAATACTGACTCTTCCTAATGTCTAAGTTTCGAACCATTCCTGTGACACTAGTAATAGATTCCGATTCTTCACTTCAGGTTTACTGTATCCCTTGGACTTTCTTATTGACGATGAAACACAGAAATTGCATCGGAATTAAATGCAAAAGGCACAATGCCGACTTAAGTATATGAAGACCGACACTTCTTACTCACTATGTTTTGAACCATTCCTGTAACACTAGTTATAGATTCCGATGTTCACTTCAGGTTTACTGTATCCCTTGGACCTTCTTATTGGCGATGAAGCACAGAAATTCCATCGGAATTAAATACAAATGGCACAATGCCGACTTAAGTGCAAGAAGACTGACTCTTCCTACTGACCATTCCTGTGACACTAGTTATAGTTTCCGATTCTTCACACCAGGTTTACTGTATCCCGTCGACCTACTTATTGACGATGACACACAGAAATTGCATCGGAATTAAATACAAAAGGCACAATGCCGACTTAAGTACAAGAAGACTGACTCTTTCTACTGTCTAGGTTTTGAACCATTCCTGTGACACTAGATATAGATTACGATGCTTCATTCAGGTTTACTGTATCCCTTGGACCTTCATATTGACGATGAAACACAGAAATTGCATCGGAATTGAATACAACAGGCACAATGCCGACATAAGTACATGAAGACCGACACTTCTTACTGACTATGTTTTGACCCATTCCAGTGACACTAGTTATAGATTTCCATGCTTCACTCCAGGTTTACTGTATCCCTTGGACCTTCTTATTGACGATGAAACACACAAATGGCATCGGAATTAAATACACAAGGCACAATGCCGACATAAGTACATGAAGACCGACACTTCTTACTGACTATGTTTTGAACCATTACTGTAACACTAGTTATAGATTCCGATGCTTCACTTCAGGTTTACTGTATCCCTTGGACCTTCTTATTGACGATGAAAGACAGAAATTGCATCGGAATTAAATACAAAAAGCACAATGCCGACGTAAGGGCAAGAAGACTGACTCTTCCTACTTTCCATTCCTGTGACAGTAGTTATAGATTCCTATGCTTCACTTCAGGTTTACTGTATCTCTAGGACCTTCTTATTGACGACGAAACACAGAAATTGCATCGGAATTAAATACAAAGGGCACAATGCCGACTTAAGTACATGAAGACCGACACTTCTCACTGACTATGTTTTGAACCATTCCTGTAACACTAGTTATAGATTCCGATGCTTCACTTCAGGTTTACTGTATCCCTTGGACCTTCTTATTGACGATGAAACACAGAAATTGCATCGGAATTAAATACAAAAGGCACAATGCCGACTTAAGTACAAGAAGACTGACTCTTCCTACTGACCATTCCTGTCACACTAGTTATAGATTCGGATTTTTTACACCAGGTTTACTGTATCCCTTGGACCTTCTTATTGACGACGAAACACAGAAATTGCATCGGAATTAAATACAAAAGACACAATGCCGACATAAGGACATGAAGACCGACACTTCTTACTGACTACGTTTTGTCCCATTCCTGTGACACTAGTTATAGATTTCCATGCTTCACTCCAGGTTTACTGTATCCCTTGGACCTTCTTATTGACGATGAAACACAGAAATGGCATCGGAATTAAATACAAAATTCACAATGCCGACTTCAGTACATGAAGACCGACACTTCTTACTGACTATGTTTTGACCCATTCCTGTGACACTAGTTATAGATTTCCATGCTTCACTCCAGGTTTACTGTATCCCTTAGACCTTCTTATTGACGATGAAACACAGAAATGGCATCGGAATTAAATACAAAATTCACAATGCCGACTTAAGTACATGAAGAACGACACTTCTTACTGACTATGTTTTGAACCATTACTGTAACACTAGTTATAGATTCCGATGCTTCACTTCAGGTTTACTGTATCCCTTGGACCTTCTTATTGACGATGAAACACATAAATTGCATCGGAATTAAATACAAAATGCACAATGCCGACTTAAGGGCAAGAAGACTGACTCTTCCTACTGACCATTCCTGTGACACTAGTTATAGAATTCCATGCTTCACTCCAGGTTTACTGTATACCCTGGACCTACATATTGACGATGAAACACAGAAATGGCATCAGAATTAAATACAAAAGGCACAATGCCGACTTAAGTACGTGAAGACCGTCACTTCTTACTGACTATATTTTGAACCATTCCTGTAACACTAGTTATAGATTCCGATGCTTCACTTCAGGTGTACTGTATCCCTTGGACCCTCTTACTGACTATGAAACACAGAAATTGCATCGACATTAAATACAAAAGGCACAATGCCGACTTAAGGGCAAGAAGACTGACTCTTCCTACTGATCATTCCTGTGACACTAGTTATATATTCCGATGCTTCACTTCAGGTTTACTGTATCCCTTGGACCTTCTTATTGACGATGAAACACAGAAATTGCATCGGAATTAAATACAAAAGGCACAATGCCGACTTACGTACATGAAGAACGACACTTCTTACTGACTATGATTTGAACCATTCGTGTGACACTAGTTATAGATTCCGATGCTTCACTTCAGGTTTACTGTATCCCTTGGACCTTCTTATGGACGATGAAACACAGAAATTGCATCGGAATTAAATACAAAAGGCACAATGCCCACTTAAGTACATGAAGACCGACACTTCTTACTGACTATGTTTTGTACCATTAATGAGACACTAGTTATGGATTCCGATGCTTCACTCAAGGTTTACTGTATCCCTTGGACCTTCTTATTGACGATGAAACACAGAAATTGCATCGGACTTAAATACAAAAGGCACAATGCCGACTTAAGTACAAGAAGACTGACTCTTCCTACTGACCATTCCTGTGACACTAGTTATAGATTCCGATTTTTTACACCAGGTTTACTGTATCCTTTGGACCTTCCTATTGACGACGAAACACAGAAATTGCATCGGAAATTAATACAAAAGGCACAATGCCGACTTAAGTACAAGAAGACTGACTCTTCCTACTGTCTAAGTTCTGAACCATTCCTCTGACACTAGTTATAGATTCCGATGCTTCACTTCAGGTTTACTGTATCCCTTGGACCTTCTTATTGACGATTAAACACAGAAATTGCATCGGAATTAAATACAAAAGGCACAATGCCGACATAAGTACATGAAGACCGACACTTCTTACTGACTATGATTTAACCCATTCCTGTGACACTAGTTATAGATTTCCATGCTTCACTCCAGGTTTACTGTATACCTTGGACCTACTTATTGACGATGAAACAGAGAAATGGCATCGGAATTAAATAAAAAAGACACAATGCCGACTTAAGTACATGAAGACCGACACTTCTTACTGACTATGTTTTGACCCATTCCTGTGACACTAGTTATAGATTTCCATGCTTCACTCCAGGTTTACTGTATCCCTTGGACCTTCTTATTGACGATGAAACACAGGAATGGCATCGGAATTAAATACAAAATTCACAATGCCGACTTAAGTACATGAAGAACGACACTTCTTACTGACTATGTTTTGAACCATTACTGTAACACTAGTTATAGATTCCGATGCTTCACTTCAGGTTTACTGTATCCCTTGGACCTTCTTATTGACGATGAAACACATAAATTGCATCGAAATTAAATACAAAAGGCACAATGGCGACTTAAGGGCAAGAAGACTGACTCTTCCTACTGATCATTCCTGTGACACTAGTTATAGATTCCGATGCTTCACTTCAGGTTCACTGTATCCCTTGGACCTTCTTATTGACGATGAAACACAGAAATTGCATCGTAATTAAATACAAAAGGCACAATGCCCACTTAAGTACAAGAAGACCGACACTTCTTACTGACTATGTTTTGAACCATTCCTGAGACACTAGTTATGGATTCCGATGCTTCACTCAAGGTTTACTGTATCCCTTGGACCTTCTTATTGACGAGGAAACACAGAAATTGCATTGGACTTAAATACATAAGGCACAATGCCGACTTAAGTACAAAAAGACTGACTCTTCCTACTGACCATTCCTGTCACACTAGTTATAGATTCGGATTTTTTACACCAGGTGTACTGTATCCCTTGGACCTTCTTATTGACGACGATACACAGAAATTGCATTGGAATTAAATACAAAAGACACAATGCCGACTTAAGTACATGAAGACCGACACTTCTTACTGACTATGTTTTGTCCCATTCCTGTGACACTAGTTATAGATGTCCATGCTTCACTCCAGGTTTACTGTATCCCTTGGACCTTCTTATTGACGATGAAACACAGAAATGGCATCGGAATTAAATACAAAATTCACAATGCCGACTTCAGTACATGAAGACCGACACTTCTTACTGACTATGTTTTGACCCATTCCTGTGACACTAGTTATAGATTTCCATGCTTCACTCCAGGTTTACTGTATCCCTTGGACCTTCTTATTGACGATGAAACACAGAAATGGCATCGGAATTAAATACAAAATTCACAATGCCGACTTAAGTACATGAAGAACGACACTTCTTACTGACTATGTTTTGAACCATTACTGTAACACTAGTTATAGATTCCGATGCTTCACTTCACGTTTACTGTATCCCTTGGACCTTCTTATTGACGATGAAACACATAAATTGCATCGGAATTAAATACAAAATGCACAATGCCGACTTAAGGGCAAGAAGACTGACTCTTCTTACTGACCATTCCTGTGACACTAGTTATAGAATTCCATGCTTCACTCCAGGTTTACTGTATACCTTGGACCTACATATTGACGATGAAACACAGAAATGGCATCAGAATTAAATACAAAAGGCACAATGCCGACTTAAGTACGTGAAGACCGTCACTTCTTACTGACTATATTTTGAACCATTCCTGTAACACTAGTTATAGATTCCGATGCTTCACTTCAGGTGTACTGTATCCCTTGGACCCTCTTATTGACGATGAAACACAGAAATTGCATCGAAATTAAATACAAAAGGCACAATGCCGACTTAAGGGCAAGAAGACTGACTCTTCCTACTGACCATTCCTGTGACACTAGTTATAGATTCCGATATTTTACACCAGGTTTACTGTATCCCTTGGACCTTCCTATTGACGACGAAACACAGAAATTGCATCGGAAATTAATACAAAAGGCACAATGCCGACTTAAGGGC
The DNA here is from genome assembly GCF_021461395.2 of Schistocerca americana. NCBI lineage: Eukaryota > Metazoa > Arthropoda > Insecta > Orthoptera > Acrididae > Schistocerca > Schistocerca americana. The sequence goes on along the minus strand of NW_025725790.1, from coordinate 372,682 downwards.
AAGAAGACTGACTCTTCCTACTGATCATTCCTGTGACACTAGTTATAGATTCCGATGCTTCACTTCAGGTTTACTGTATCCCTTGTACCTTCTTATTGACGATGAAACACAGAAATTGCATCGGAATTAAATACAAAAGGCACAATGCCGACTTACGTACATGAAGAACGACACTTCTTACTGACTATGACTTGAACCACTCGTGTGACACTAGTTATAGATTCCGATGCTTCACTTCAGGTTTACTGTATCCCTTGGACCTTCTTATGGACGATGAAACACAGAAATTGCATCGGAATTAAATACAAAAGGCACAATGCCCACTTAAGTACATGAAGACCGACACTTCTTACTGACTATGTTTTGTACCATTCCTGAGACACTAGTTATGGATTCCGATGCTTCACTCAAGGTTTACTTTATCCCTTGGCCCTTCTTATTGACGATGAAACACAGAAATTGCATCGGACTTAAATACAAAAGGCACAATGCCGACTTAAGTACAAGAAGACTGACTCTTCCTACTGACCATTCCTGTGACACTAGTTATAGATTCCGATATTTTACACCAGGTTTACTGTATCCCTTGGACCTTCCTATTGACGACGAAACACAGAAATTGCATCGGAAATTAATACAAAAGGCACAATGCCGACTTAAGTACAAGAAGACTGACTCTTCCTACTGTCTAAGTTTTGAACCATTCCTCTGACACTAGTTATAGATTCCGATGCTTCACTTCAGGTTTACTGTATCCCTTGGACCTTCTTATTGACGATTAAACACAGAAATTGCATCGGAATTAAATACAAAAGGCACAATGCCGACATAAGTACATGAAGACCGACACTTCTTACTGACTATGTTTTAACCCATTCCTGTGACACTAGTTATAGATTTCCATGCTTCACTCCAGGTTTACTGTATACCTTGGACCTACTTATTGACGATGAAACACAGAAATGGCATCGGAATTAAATACAAAAGACACAATGCCGACTTAAGTACATGAAGACCGACACTTCTTACTGACTATGGTTTGACCCATTCCTGTGACACTAGTTATAGATTTCCATGCTTCACTCCAAGTTTACTGTATCCCTTGGACCTTCTTATTGACGATGAAACACAGGAATGGCATCGGAACTAAATACAAAATTCACAATGCCGACTTAAGTACATGAAGAACGACACTTCTTACTGACTATGTTTTGAACCATTACTGTAACACTAGTTATAGATTCCGATGCTTCACTTCAGGTTTACTGTATCCCTTGGACCTTCTTATTGACGATGAAACACATAAATTGCATCGGAATTAAATACAAAAGGCACAATGCCGACTTAAGGGCAAGAAGACTGACTCTTCCTACTGACCATTCCTGTGACACTAGTTATAGATTCGGATCTTTTACACCAGGTTTACTGTATCCCTTGGACCTTCTTATTGACGACGAAACACAGAAATTGCATCGGAATTAAATACAAAAGACACAATGCCGACTTAAGTACATGAAGACCGACACTTCTTACTGACTATGTTTTGACCCATTCCGGTGACACTAGTTATAGATTTCGATGCTTCACTCCAGGTTTACTGTATCCCTTGGACCTTCTTATTGACGATGAAACACAGAAATGGCATCGGAATTAAATACAAAATTTACAATGCCGACTTAAGTACATGAAGAACGACACTTCTTACTGACCATTCCTGTGACACTAGTTATAGATTCCGATGCTTCACTCCAGGTTTACTGTATCCCTTGGACGTTCTTATTGACGATGAAACACAGAAATTGCATCGGAATTAAATACAAAAGGCACAATGCCGCCTTAAGAACAAGAAGACTGACTCTTCCAACTGACCATTCCTGTGACACTAGTTATAGATTGCGATGCTTCACTTCAGGTTTACTGTATAACTTGGACCTTCTTATTGACGATGAAACACAGAAATTGCATCGGAATTAAGTACAAAAGGCACAATGCCGACTTAAGTACATGAAGACCGACACTTCCTTCTGACTATGATTTAAAAAATTCCTGTGACACTAGTTATAGATTCCGATGCTTCACTTCAGGTTTACTGTATCCCTTGGACCTTCTTATTGACGATGAAACACAGAAATTGCATCGGAATTAAATACAAAAGGCACAATGCCGACTTAAGGACAAGAACAATGACTCTTCCTACTGACCATTCCTGTGACACTAGTTATAGATTCCGATGCTTCACTTCAGGTTTACTGTATCCCTTGGACCTTCTTATTGACGATGAAACACAGAAATTGCATCTGAATTAAATACAAAAGCACAATGCCGACTTAAGGACAAGAACACTGACTCTTCCTACTGACCATTCCTGTAACACTAGTTATAGATTCCGATGCTTCACTCCAGGTTTACTGTATCCCTTGGACCTTCTTATTGACGATGAAACACAGAAATTGCATCGGAATTATATACAAAACGCACAATGCCGTGTTAAGTACAAGAACACTGACTCTTCCAACTATCTAAGTTTTGAACCATTCCTGTGACACTAGTTATAGATTTCGATGCTTCACTCCAGGTTTACTGTATCCCTTGGACCTTCTTTTTGACGATGAAACACAGAAATTGCATCGGAATTAAATACAAAAGGCACAATGCCGACTTAAGGACAAGAATACTGACTCTTCCTAATGTCTAAGTTTCGAACCATTCCTGTGACACTAGTAATAGATTCCGATTCTTCACTTCAGGTTTACTGTATCCCTTGGACTTTCTTATTGACGATGAAACACAGAAATTACATCGGAATTAAATGCAAAAGGCACAATGCCGACTTAAGTATATGAAGACCGACACTTCTTACTCACTATGTTTTGAACCATTCCTGTAACACTAGTTATAGATTCCGATGCTTCACTTCAGGTTTACTGTATCCCTTGGACCTTCTTATTGGCGATGAAGCACAGAAATTCCATCGGAATTAAATACAAATGGCACAATGCCGACTTAAGTGCAAGAAGACTGACTCTTCCTACTGACCATTCCTGTGACACTAGTTATAGTTTCCGATTCTTCACACCAGGTTTACTGTATCCCTTGGACCTACTTATTGACGATGACACACAGAAATTGCATCGGAATTAAATACAAAAGGCACAATGCCGACTTAAGTACAAGAAGACTGACTCTTTCTACTGTCTAGGTTTTGAACCATTCCTGTGACACTAGATATAGATTACGATGCTTCATTCAGGTTTACTGTATCCCTTGGACCTTCATATTGACGATGAAACACAGAAATTGCATCGGAATTGAATACAAAAGGCACAATGCCGAATTAAGTACATGAAGACCGACACTTCTTACTGACTATGTTTTGACCCATTCCAGTGACACTAGTTATAGATTTCCATGCTTCACTCCAGGTTTACTGTATCCCTTGGACCTTCTTATTGACGATGAAACACACAAATGGCATCGGAATTAAATACACAAGGCACAATGCCGACATAAGTACATGAAGACCGACACTTCTTACTGACTATGTTTTGAACCATTACTGTAACACTAGTTATAGATTCCGATGCTTCACTTCAGGTTTACTGTATCCCTTGGACCTTCTTATTGACGATGAAAGACAGAAATTGCATCGGAATTAAATACAAAAAGCACAATGCCGACGTAAGGGCAAGAAGACTGACTCTTCCTACTTTCCATTCCTGTGACAGTAGTTATAGATTCCTATGCTTCACTTCAGGTTTACTGTATCTCTAGGACCTTCTTATTGACGACGAAACACAGAAATTGCATCGGAATTAAATACAAAGGGCACAATGCCGACTTAAGTACATGAAGACCGACACTTCTTACTGACTATGTTTTGAACCATTCCTGTAACACTAGTTATAGATTCCGATGCTTCACTTCAGGTTTACTGTATTCCTTGGACCTTCTTATTGACGATGAAACACAGAAATTGCATCGGAATTAAATACAAAAGGCACAATGCCGACTTAAGGACAAGAAGACTGACTCTTCCTACTGTCTAAGTTTTGAACCATTCCTCTGACACTAGTTATAGATTCCGATGCTTCACTTCAGCTTTACTGTATCCCTTGGACCTTCTTATTGACGATAAAACACAGAAATTGCATCGGAATTAAATACAAAAGGCACAATGCCGACTTAAGTACATGAAGAAGGACACTTCTTACTGACTATGTTTTGAACCATTCCTGTGACACTAGTTATAGATTCCGATGCTTCACTTCAGGTTTACTGTATCCCTTGGACCTACTTATTGACGATGAAACACAGAAATTGCATCTGAATTAAATACAAAAGGCACAATGTCGACTGATGTACATGAAGACCGACACTTCTTACTGACTATGTTTTGACCCATTCCTGTGACACTAGTTATAGATTTCCATGCTTCACTCCAGGTTTACTGTATACCTTGGACCTGCATATTGACGATGAAACCCAGAAATGGCATCAGAATTAAATACAAAAGGCACAATGCCGACTTAAGTACGTGAAGACCGTCACTTCTAACTGACTATGTTTTGAACCATTCCTGTAACACTAGTTGTAGATTCCGATGCTTCACTTCAGGTTTACTGTATCCCTTGGACCTTCTTATTGTCGATGAAACAAAGAAATTGCATCGAAATTAAGTACAAAAGGCACAATGGCGACTTAAGGGCAAGAAGACTGACTCTTCCTACTGATCATTCCTGTGACACTAGTTATAGATTCCGATGCTTCACTTCAGGTTTAGTGTATCCCTTGGACCTTCTTATTGACGATGAAACACAGAAATTGCATCGGAATTAAATACAAAAGGCACAATGCCCACTTAAGTACAAGAAGACCGACACTTCTTACTGACTATGTTTTGAACCATTCCTGAGACACTGGTTATGGATTCCGATGCTTCACTCAAGGTTTACTGTATCCCTTGGACCTTCTTATTGACGATGAAACACAGAAATTGCATCGGACTTAAATACAAAAGGCACAATGCCGACTTAAGTACAAGAAGACTGACTCTTCCTACTGACCATTCTTGTCACACTAGTTATAGATTCGGATTTTTTACACCAGGTTTACTGTATCCCTTGGACCTTCTTATTGACGACGAAACACAGAAATTGAATCGGAATTAAATACAAAAGACACAATGCCGACATAAGGACATGAAGACCGACACTTCTTACTGACTATGTTTTGACCCATTCCTGTGACACTAGTTATAGATTTCCATGCTTCACTCCAGGTTTACTGTATCCCTTGGACCTTCTTATTGACGATGAAACACAGAAATGGCATCAGAATTAAATACAAAATTCACAATGCCGATTTAAGTACATGAAGAACGACACTTCTTACTGACTATGTTTTGAACCATTACTGTAACACTAGTTATAGATTCCGATGCTTCACTTCAGGTTTACTGTATCCCTTGGACCTTCTTATTGACGATGAAACACATAAATTGCATCGGAATTAAATACAAAATGCACAATGCCGACTTAAGTGCAAGAAGACTGACTCTTCCTACTGACCATTCCTGTGACACTAGTTATAGAATTCCATGCTTCACTCCAGGTTTACTGTATACCTTGGACCTACATATTGACGATGAAACACAGATATGGCATCAGAATTAAATACAAAAGGCACAATGCCGACTTAAGTACGTGAAGACCGTCACTTCTTACTGACTATATTTTGAACCATTCCTGTAACACTAGTTATAGATTCCGATGCTTCACTTCAGGTGTACTGTATCCCTTGGACCCTCTTATTGACGATGAAACACAGAAATTGCATCGAAATTAAATACAAAAGGCACAATGCCGACTTAAGGGCAAGAAGACTGACTCTTCCTACTGATCATTCCTGTGACACTAGTTATATATTCCGATGCTTCACTTCAGGTTTACTGTATCCCTTGGACCTTCTTATTGACGATGAAACACAGAAATTGCATCGGAATTAAATACAAAAGGCACAATGCCGACTTACGTACATGAAGAACGACACTCCTTACTGACTATGATTTGAACCATTCGTGTGACACTAGTTATAGATTCCGATGCTTCACTTCAGGTTTACTGTATCCCTTGGACCTTCTTATGGACGATGAAACACAGAAATTGCATCGGAATTAAATACAAAAGGCACAATGCCCACTTAAGTACATGAAGACCGACACTTCTTACTGACTATGTTTTGTACCATTCCTGAGACACTAGTTATGGATTCCGATGCTCACTCAAGGTTTACTGTATCCCTTGGACCTTCTTATTGACGATGAAACACAGAAATTGCATCGGACTTAAAAACAAAAGGCACAATGCCGACTTAAGTACAAGAAGACTGACTCTTCCTACTGACCATTCCTGTGACACTAGTTATAGATTCCGATTTTTTACACCAGGTTTACTGTATCCTTTGGACCTTCCTATTGACGACGAAACACAGAAATTGCATCGGAAATTAATACAAAAGGCACAATGCCGACTTAAGTACAAGAAGACTGACTCTTCCTACTGTCTAAGTTTTGAACCATTCCTCTGACACTAGTTATAGATTCCGATGCTTCACTTCAGGTTTACTGTATCCCTTGGACCTTCTTATTGACGATTAAACACAGATATTGCATCGGAATTAAATACAAAAGGCACAATGCCGACATAAGTACATGAAGACCGACACTTCTTACTGACTATGTTTTAACCCATTCCTGTGACACTAGTTATAGATTTCCATGCTTCACTCCAGGTTTACTGTATACCTTGGACCTACTTATTGACGATGAAACAGAGAAATGGCATCGGAATTAAATAAAAAAGACACAATGCCGACTTAAGTACATGAAGACCGACACTTCTTACTGACTATGTTTTGACCCATTCCTGTGACACTAGTTATAGATTTCCATGCTTCACTCCAGGTTTACTGTATCCCTTGGACCTTCTTATTGACGATGAAACACAGGAATGGCATCGGAATTAAATACAAAATTCACAATGCCGACTTAAGTACATGAAGAACGACACTTTTTACTGACTATGTTTTGAACCATTACTGTAACACTAGTTATAGATTCCGATGCTTCACTTCAGGTTTACTGTATCCCTTGGACCTTCTTATTGACGATGAAACACATAAATTGCATCGGAATTAAATACAAAAGGCACAATGCCGACTTAAGGGCAAGAAGACTGACTCTTCCTACTGACCATTCCTGTGACACTAGTTATAGATTCCTATGCTTCACTTCAGGTTTACTGTATCTCTTGGACCTTCTTATTGACGATGAAACACAGAAATTTCATCGGAATTAAATACAAAAGGCACAATGCCGACTTAAGTACAAGAAGACTGAGTCTTCCTACTGTCTAAGTTTTGAACCATTCCTCTGAGACTAGTTATACATTCCGATGCTTCACTTCAGGTTTACTGTATCCCTTGGACCTTCTTATTGACAATGAAACACAGAAATTGCATCGGAATTAAATACAAAAGGCACAATGCTGACTTAAGTACATGGAGACCGACACTTCCTACTGACTATGTTTTGAACCATTCCTGTGACACTAGTTATAGATTCCGATGCTTCACTTCAGGTTTGCTGTATCCCTTGGACCTTCTTATTGACGATGAAACACAGAAATTGCATCGGAATTAAATACAAAAGGCACAATGCAAACTTAAGTACATGAAGACCGACACTTCTTACTGACTATGTTTTGAACCATTCCTGAGACACTAGTTATGGATTCCGATGCTTCACTCAAGGTTTACTGTATCCCTTGGACCTTCTTATTGACGATGAAACACAGAAATTGCATCGGACTTAAATACAAAAGGCACAATGCCGACTTAAGTACAAGAAGACTGACTCTTCCTACTGACCATTCCTGTGACACTAGTTATAGATTCGGATTTTTTACACCAGGTTTACTGTATCCCTTGGACCTTCTTATTGACGACGAAACACGGAAATTGCATCGGAATTAAATACAAAAGACACAATGCCGACTTAAGTACATGAAGACCGACACTTCTTACTGACTATGTTTTGACCCATTCCGGTGACACTAGTTATAGATTTCCATGCTTCACTCCAGGTTTACTGTATCCCTTGGACCTTCTTATTGACGATGAAACACAGAAATGGCATCGGAATTAAATACAAAATTCACAATGCCGACTTCAGTACATGAAGACCGACACTTCTTACTGACTATGTTTTGACCCATTCCTGTGACACTAGTTATAGATTTCCATGCTTCACTCCAGGTTTACTGTATCCCTTGGACCTTCTTATTGACGATGAAACACAGAAATGACATCGGAATTAAATACAAAATTTACAATGCCGACTTAAGTACATGAAGAACGACACTTCTTACTGACTATGTTTTGAACCATTACTGTAACACTAGTTATAGATTCCGATGCTTCACTTCAGGTTTACCGTATCCCTTGGACCTTCTTATTGACGATGAAACACACAAATTGCATCGGAATTAAATACAAAAGGCACAATGCCGACTTAAGGGCAAGAAGACTGACTCTTCCTACTGACCATTCCTGTGACACTAGTTATAGATTTCCATGCCTCACTCCAGGTATGCTGTATACCTTGGAACTACATATTGACGATGAAATACAGAAATGCCATCAGAATTAAATACAAAAGGCACAATGCCGACTTAAGTACGTGAAGAGCGTCACTTCTTACTGACTATGTTTTGAACCATTCCTGTAACACTAGTTATAGATTCCGATGCTTCACTTCAGGTGTACTGTATCCCTTGGACCTTGTTATTGACGATGAAACACAGAAATTGCATCGGAATTAAATACAAAAGGCACAATGCCCACTTAAGTACATGAAGACCGACACTTCTTACTGACTATGTTTTGTACCATTCCTGAGACACTAGTTATTTATTCCGATGCTTCACTCAACGTTTACTGTATCCCTTGGACCATCTTATTGACGATGAAACACAGAAATTGCATCGGACTTAAATACAAAAGGCACAATGCTGACTTAAGTACAAGAAGATTGACTCTTCCTACTGACCATTCCTGTGACACTAGTTATAGATTCCGATTTTTTACACCAGATTTACTGTATCCCTTGGACCTTCTTATTGGCGACGAAACACAGAAATTGCATCGGAAATTAATACAAAAGGCACAATGCCGACTTAAGTACAAGAAGATTGACTCTTCCTACTGTCTAAGTTTTGAACCATTCCTCTGACACTTGTTATAGATTCCGATGCTTCACTTCAGGTTTACTGTATCCCTTGGACCTTCTTATTGACGATGAAACACAGAAATTGCATCGGAGTTAAAATAAATGGCACAATGCCAACTTAAGTACAAGAAGACTGACTCTTCCTACTGACCATTCCTGTGACACTAGTTATAGATTCCGATGCTTCACTTCAGGTTTACTGTATCCCTTTCTACCTTCTTATTGACGATGAAACACAGAAATTGCATGGGAATTAAATACAAAAGGCACAATGCCGACGTATGTATACGAAGACCGACACTTCTTACTGACTATGTTTTGAACCATTCCTGTGACACAAGTTATAGATTCCGATGCTTCACTTCAGGTTTACTGTATCCCTTGGACCTTCTTATTGACGATGAAACACATAAATTGCATCGGAATTAAATACAAAAGGCACAATGCCGACTAAAGTACAAGAAGACTGACTCTTCCTACTGGCTAAGCTTTGAACCATTCCTCTGAGACTAGTTATAGATTCCGATGCTTCACTTCAGGTTTACTGTATCTCTTGGACCATCTTATTGACGATGAAACACAGAAATTTCATAGGAATTAAATACAAAAGGCACAATGCCGACTAAAGTACAAGAAGACTGACTCTTCCTACTGTCTAAGTTTTGAACCATTCCTCTGAGACTAGTTATAGATTCCGATGCTTCACTTCAGGTTTACTGTATCCCTTGGACCTTCTTATTGACAATGAAACACAGAAATTGCATCGGAATTAAATACAAAAGGCACAATGCCGACGTATGTATACGAAGACCGACACTTCTTACTGACTATGTTTTGAACCATTCCTGTGACACTAGTTATAGATTCCGATGCTTCACTTCAGGTTTACTGTATTCCTTGGACCTTCTTATTGACGATGAAACACAGAAATTGCATCGGAGTTAAATACAAATGGCACAATGCCAACTTAAGTACAAGAAGACTGACTCTTCCTACTGACCATTCCTGTGACACTAGTTATAGATTCCGATGCGTCACTTCAGGTTTACTGTATCCCTTGGACCTTCATATTGACGATGACACACAGAAATTGCATGGGAGTTGAATACAAAAGGCACAATGCCGACTTAAGGACAAGAAGACTGACTCTTCCTACTGACCATTCCTGTGACACTAGTTATAGATTCCGATGCTTCACTTCAAGTTTACTGTATCCCTTGGACCTTCTTATTGACGAAGAAACACAGAAATTGCATCGGAATTAAATACAAAAGGCACAATGTGGACTTAAGGACAAGAAGACTGACTCTTCCCACTGACCATTCCTGTGACAGTAGTTATGGATTCCGATGCTTCACTCCAGGTTTACTGTATCCCTTGGACCTTCTTATTGACGATGAAACACAGAAATTGCATCGGAATTAAGTACAAAAGGCACAATGCCGACATAAGTACATGAAGACCGACACTTCTTACTGACTATGCTTTTGAACCATTCCTGTGACACTAGTTATAGATTCTGAAGCTACACTTCACGTTTACTGTATCCCTTGGACCTTCTAATTGACGATGAAACACAGAAATTGCATCGGAATTAAATACAAAAGGCACAATGCCGACTTAAGTACATGAAGACGGACCCTTCTTATTGACTATGTTTTGAACCATTCCTGCAACACTAGTTATAGATTCCGATGCTTCACTTCAAGTTTACTGTATCCCTTGGACGTTCGTATTGACGATGAAACACAGAAATTGCATCGGAATTAAATACAAAAGGCACAATGCCGACTTAAGGACAAGAAGACTGACTCTTCCAACTGACCATTCCTGTGACAGTAGTTATAGATTCCGATGCTTCACTTCAGGTTTACTGTATCCCTTGGACCTTCTTATTGACGATGAAACACAGAAATTGCATCGGAATTAAATACAAAAGGCACAAGGACCACTTAAGTACATGAAGACCGACACTTCATACTGACTATGCTTTGAACCATTCCTGAGACACTAGTTATGGATTCCGATGCTTCACTCAAGGTTTACTGTATCCCTTGGACCTTCTTATTGACGATGAAACACAGAAATTGCATCGGTCTTAAATACAAAAGGCACAATGCCGACTCAAGTACAGGAAGACTGACTCTTCCTACTGACCATTCCTGTGACACTAGTTATAGATTCGAATTTTTTACACCAGGTTTACTGTATCCCTTGGACCTTCTTATTGACGATGAAACACAGAAATGGCATCGGAATTAAATACAAAATTCACAATGCCGACTTAAGTACATGAAGACCGACACTTCTTACTGACTATGTTTTGACCCATTCCTGTGACACTAGTTATAGATTTCCATGCTTCACTGCAGGTTTACTGTATCCCTTGGACCTTCTTATTGACGATGAAACACAGAAATGGCATCGGAATTAAATACAAAATTCACAATGCCGACTTAAGTACATGAAGACCGACACTTCTTACTGACTATGTTTTGACCCATTCCTGTGACACTAGTTATAGATTTCCATGCTTCACTCCAGGTTTACTATATCCCTTGGACCTTCTTATTGGCGATGAAACACAGAAATTGCATCGGAATTAAAAACAAAAGGCACAATGCCGACGTATGTATATGAGGACCGACACTTCTTACTGACTATGTTTTGAACCATTCCTGTGACACTAGTTATATATTCCGATGCTTCACTTCAGGTTTACTGTATCCCTTGGACCTTCTTATTGACGATGAAACACAGAAATTGCATCGGAATTAAGAACAAAAGGCACAATGCCGACTTAAGTACATGAAGATCGACACTTCTTATTGACTATGTTTTGAACCATTCCTGCAACACTAGTTATGGATTCCGATGCTTCACTTCAGGTTTACTGTATCCCTTGGACCTTCTTATTGACGATGAATCACAGAAATTGCATCGGAATTAAGTACAAAAGGCACAATGCCGACTTAAGTACATGAAGACCGACACTTCTTACTGACTATGCTTTTGAACCATTCCTGTGACACTAGTTATAGATTCCGAAGCAACACTTCACGTTTACCGTATCCCTTGGACCTTCTTATTGACGATGAAACACAGAAATTGCATCGGAATTAAATACAAAAGGCACAATGCCGACTTAAGTACATGAAGACCGTCACTTCTTACTGACTATGTTTTGAACCATTCCTGTAACACTAGTTATAGATTCCGATGCTTCACTTCAGGTTTACTGTATCCCTTGGACCTTCTTATTGACGATGAAACACAGAAATTGCATCGGAATTAAATACAAAAGGCACAATGCCGACTTAAGTACATGAAGAACGACACGTCTTACTGACTATGATTTGAACCATTCCTGTGACACTAGTTATAGATTACGATGCTTCACTGCAGGTTTACTGTATCCCTTGGACCTTCTTATTGACGATGAAACACAGAAATTGCATCGGAATTAAATACAAAAGGCACAATGCCGACTTAAGTACATGAAGACCGACACTACTTACTGACTATGTTTTGACCCATTCCTGTGACACTAGTTATAGATTTCCATGCTTCACTCCAGGTTTACTGTATACCTTGGACCTACATATTGACGATGAAACACAGAAATGGCATCAGAATTAAATACAAAAGGCACAATGCCGACTAAAGTACGTGAAGACCGTCACTTCTTACTGACCATGTTTCGAACCATTCCTGTAACACTAGTTATAGATTCCGATGCTTCACTTCAGGTTTACTGTATCCCTTGGACCTTCTTATTGACGATGAAAAACAGAAATTGCATCGGAATTAAATACAAAAGGCACAATGCCGACTTAAGTACATGAAGAACGACACGTCTTACTGACTCTGATTTGATCCATTCCTGTGACACTAGTTATAGATTCCGATGCTTCACTTCAGGTTTACTGTATCCCTTGGACCTTCTTATTGACGATGAAACACAGAAATTGCATCGGAATTAAATACAAAAGGCACAATGCCGACTTAAGTACATGAAGACCGACACTACTTACTGACTATGTTTTGAACCATTCCTGAGACACTAGTTATGGATTCCGATGCTTCACTCAAGGTTTACTGTATCCCTTGGACCTTCTTATTGACGATGAAACATAGTAATGGCATCGGAATTAAATACAAAATTCACAATGCCGACTTAAGTACATGAAGACCGACACTTCTTACTGACTATGTTTTGACCCATTCCTGTGACACTAGTAATAGATTTCCATGCTTCACTCCAGGTTTACTGTATCACTTGGACCTTCTTATCGACGATGAAACACAGAAATGGCATCGGAATTAAATACAAAATTCACAATGCCGGCTTAAGTACATGAAGAACGACACTTCTTACTGACTATGTTTTGAACCATTACTGTAACACTAGTTATAGATTCCGATGCTTCACTTCAGGTTTACTGTATCACTTGGACCTTCTTATTGACGATGAAACACATAAATAGCATCGGAATTAAATACAAAAGGCACAATGCCGACTTAAGGGCAAGAAGACTGACACTTCTCATTGACTATGTTTTGAACCATTCCTGCAAAACTAGTTATAGATTCCGATGCTTCACTTCAAGTTTACTGTATTCCTTGGACGTTCTTATTGACGATGAAACACAGAAATTGCATCGGAATTAAATACAAAAGGCACAATGCCGACTTAAGGACAATAAGACTGACTCTTCCTACAGACCATTCGTGTGACACTAGTTATAGATTCCGATGCTTCACTTCAGGTTTACTGTATCCCTTGGACCTTCCTATTGACGAAGAAACACAGAAATTGCATCGGAATTAAATACAAAAGGCACAATGCGGACTTAGGGACAAGAAGACTGACTCATCCCACTGACCATTCCTGTGACAGTAGTTATAGATTCCGATGCTTCACTCCAGGTTTACTGTATCCGTTGGACCTTCTTATTGACGATGAAACACAGAAATTACATCGGAATTAAGTACAAAAGGCACAATACCGACTTAAGTACATGAAGACCGACACTTCTTACTGACTATGCTTTTGAACCATTCCTGAGACACTAGTTATAGATTCCGATGCTTCACTTCAGGTTTACTGTATCCCTTGGACCTTCTTATTGACGATGAAACACAGAAATTGCATCGGAATTGAATACAAAAGGCACAATGCCCACTTAAGTACATGAAGACCGACACTTCTTACTGACTATGTTTTGAACCATTACTGAGACATTAGTTATGGATTCCGATGCTTCACTCAAGGTTTACTGTATCCCTTGGACCTTCATATTGACGATGAAACACAGAAATTGCATCGGACTTGAATACAAAAGGCACAATGCCGACTTAAGTACAAGAAGACTGACTCATCCTACTGACCATTCCTGTGACACTAGTTATAGATTCGGATTTTTTACACCAGGTTTACTGTATCCCTTGGACCTTCTTATTGACGACGAAACACGGAAATTGCATCGGAATTAAATACAAAAGACACAATGCCGACTTAAGTACATGAAGACCGACACTTCTTACTGACTATGTTTTGACCCATTCCGGTGACACTAGTTATAGATTTCCATGCTTCACTCCAGGTTTACTGTATCCCTTGGACCTTCTTATTGACGATGAAACACAGAAATGGCATCGGAATTAAATACAAAATTCACAATGCCGACTTCAGTACATGAAGACCGACACTTCTTACTGACTATGTTTTGACCCATTCCTGTGACACTAGTTATAGATTTCCATGCTTCACTCCAGGTTTACTGTATCCCTTGGACCTTCTTATTGACGATGAAACACAGAAATGGCATCGGAATTAAATACAAAATTTACAATGCCGACTTAAGTACATGAAGAACGACACTTCTTACTGACTATGTTTTGAACCATTACTGTAACACTAGTTATAGATTCCGATGCTTCACTTCAGGTTTACTGTATCCCTTGGACCTTCTTATTGACGATGAAACACACAAATTGCATCGGAATTAAATACAAAAGGCACAATGCCGACTTAAGGGCAAGAAGACTGACTCTTCCTACTGACCATTCCTGTGACACTAGTTATAGATTTCCACGCTTCACTCCAGGTTTGCTGTATACCTTGGACCTACATATTGACGATGAAATTCAGAAATGGCATCAGAATTAAATACAAAAGGCACAATGCCGACTTAAGTACATGAAGACCGACACTTCTTACTGACTATGCTTTTGAACCATTCCTGTGACACTAGTTATAGATTCTGAAGCTACACTTCACGTTTACTGTATCCCTTGGACCTTCTTATTGACGATGAAACACAGAAATGGCATCGGAATTAAATACAAAATTTACAATGCCGACTTAAGTACATGAAGAACGACACTTCTTACTGACTATGTTTTGAACCATTACTGTAACACTAGTTATAGATTCCGATGCTTCACTTCAGGTTTACTGTATCCCTTGGACCTTCTTATTGACGATGAAACACACAAATTGCATCGGAATTAAATACAAAAGGCACAATGCCGACTTAAGGGCAAGAAGACTGACTCTTCCTACTGACCATTCCTGTGACACTAGTTATAGATTCCGATGCTTCACTTCAGGTTTACTGTATCTCTTGGACCTTCTTATTGACGATGAAACACAGAAATTTCATATTAATTAAATACAAAAGGCACAATGCCGACTAAAGTACAAGCAGACTGACTCTTCCTACTGTCTAAGTTTTGAACCATTCCTCTGAGACTAGTTATAGATTCCGATGCTTCACTTCAGGTTTACTCTATCCCTTGGACCTTCTTATTGACAATGAAACACAGAAATTGCATCGGAATTAAATACAAAAGGCACAATGCCGACGTATGTATACGAAGACCGACACTTCTTACTGACTATGTTTTGAACCATTCCTGTGACACTAGTTATAGATTCCGATGCTTCACTTCAGGTTTACTGTATTCCTTGGACCTTCTTATTGACGATGAAACACAGAAATTGCATCGGAGTTAAATACAAATGGCACAATGCCAACTTAAGTACAAGAAGACTGACTCTTCCCACTGACCATTCCTGTGACACTAGTTATAGATTCCGATGCTTCACTTCAGGTTTACTGTATCCCTTGGACCTTCATATTGACGATGACACACAGAAATTGCATGGGAGTTAAATACAAAAGGCACAATGCCGACTTAAGGACAAGAAGACTGACTCTTCCTACTGACCATTCCTGTGACACTAGTTATAGATTCCGATGCTTCACTTCAGGTTTACTGTATCCCTTGGACCTTCTTATTGACGAAGAAACACAGAAATTGCATCGGAATTAAATACAAAAGGCACAATGCGGACTTAAGAACAAGAAGACTGACTCTTCCCACTGACCATTCCTGTGACAGTAGTTATAGATTCCGATGCTTCACTCTAGGTTTACTGCATCCCTTGGACCTTCTTATTGACGATGAAACACAGAAATTGCATCGGAATTAAGTACAAAAGGCACAATGCCGACTTAAGTACATGAAGACCGACACTTCTTACTGACTATGCTTTTGAACCATTCCTGTGACACTAGTTATAGATTCTGAAGCTACACTTCACGTTTACTGTATCCCTTGGACCTTCTTATTGACGATGAAACACAGAAATTGCATCGGAATTAAATACAAAAGGCACAATGCCGACTTAAGTACATGAAGACGGACCCTTCTTATTGACTATGTTTTGAACCATTCCTGCACCACTAGTTATAGATTCCGATGCTTCACTTCAAGTTTACTGTATCCCTTGGACGTTCGTATTGACGATGAAACACAGAAATTGCATCGGAATTAAATACAAAAGGCACAATGCCGACTTAAGGACAAGAAGACCGACTCTTCCAACTGACCATTCCTGTGAAACTAGTTATAGATTCGGATTTTTTACACCAGGTTTACTGTATCCCTTGGACCTTCTTATTGACGACGAAACACAGAAATTGCATCGGAATTAAATACAAAAGACACAATGCCGACTTAAGTACAAGAAGACCGACACTTCTTACTGACTATGTTTTGACCCATTCCTGTGACACTAGTTATAGATTTCCATGCTTCACTCCAGGTTTACTGTATCCCTTGGACCTTCTTATTGACGATGAAACACAGAAATGGCATCGGAATTAAATACAAAAGGCACAATGCCGACTAAAGTACGTGAAGACCGTCACTTCTTACTGACCATGTTTCGAACCATTCCTGTAACACTAGTTATAGATTCCGATGCTTCACTTCAGGTTTACTGTATCCCTTGGACCTTCTTATTGACGATGAAAAACAGAAATTGCATCGGAATTTAATACAAAAGGCACAATGCCGACTTAAGTACATGAAGAACGACACGTCTTACTGACTCTGATTTGATCCATTCCTGTGACACTAGTTATAGATTCCGATGCTTCACTTCAGGTTTACTGTATCCCTTGGACCTTCTTATTGACGATGAAACACAGAAATTGCATCGGAATTAAATACAAAAGGCACAATGCCGACTTAAGTACATGAAGACCGACACTACTTACTGACTATGTTTTGAACCATTCCTGAGACACTAGTTATGGATTCCGATGCTTCACTCAAGGTTTACTGTAACCCTTGGACCTTCTTATTGACGATGAAACATAGTAATGGCATCGGAATTAAGTACAAAATTCACAATGCCGACTTAAGTACATGAAGACCGACACTTCTTACTGACTATGTTTTGACCCATTCCTGTGACACTAGTAATAGATTTCCATGCTTCACTCCAGGTTTACTGTATCACTTGGACCTTCTTATCGACGATGAAACACAGAAATGGCATCGGAATTAAATACAAAATTCACAATGCCGGCTTAAGTACATGAAGAACGACACTTCTTACTGACTATGTTTTGAACCATTACTGTAACACTAGTTATAGATTCCGATGCTTCACTTCAGGTTTACTGTATCACTTGGACCTTCTTATTGACGATGAAACACATAAATAGCATCGGAATTAAATACAAAAGGCACAATGCCGACTTAAGGGCAAGAAGACTGACACTTCTCATTGACTATGTTTTGAACCATTCCTGCAAAACTAGTTATAGATTCCGATGCTTCACTTCAAGTTTACTGTATTCCTTGGACGTTCTTATTGACGATGAAACACAGAAATTGCATCGGAATTAAATACAAAAGGCACAATGCCGACTTAAGGACAATAAGACTGACTCTTCCTACAGACCATTCGTGTGACACTAGTTATAGATTCCGATGCTTCACTTCAGGTTTACTGTATCCCTTGGACCTTCCTATTGACGAAGAAACACAGAAATTGCATCGGAATTAAATACGAAAGGCACAATGCGGACTTAGGGACAAGAAGACTGACTCATCCCACTGACCATTCCTGTGACAGTAGTTATAGATTCCGATGCTTCACTCCAGGTTTACTGTATCCGTTGGACCTTCTTATTGACGATGAAACACAGAAATTACATCGGAATTAAGTACAAAAGGCACAATACCGACTTAAGTACATGAAGACCGACACTTCTTACTGACTATGCTTTTGAACCATTCCTGAGACACTAGTTATAGATTCCGATGCTTCACTTCAGGTTTACTGTATCCCTTGGACCTTCTTATTGACGATGAAACACAGAAATTGCATCGGAATTGAATACAAAAGGCACAATGCCCACTTAAGTACATGAAGACCGACACTTCTTACTGACTATGTTTTGAACCATTACTGAGACACTAGTTATGGATTCCGATGCTTCACTCAAGGTTTACTGTATCCCTTGGACCTTCATATTGACGATGAAACACAGAAATTGCATCGGACTTGAATACAAAAGGCACAATGCCGACTTAAGTACAAGAAGACTGACTCATCCTACTGACCATTCCTGTGACACTAGTTATAGATTCGGATTTTTTACACCAGGTTTACTGTATCCCTTGGACCTTCTTATTGACGACGAAACACGGAAATTGCATCGGAATTAAATACAAAAGACACAATGCCGACTTAAGTACATGAAGACCGACACTTCTTACTGACTATGTTTTGACCCATTCCGGTGACACTAGTTATAGATTTCCATGCTTCACTCCAGGTTTACTGTATCCCTTGGACCTTCTTATTGACGATGAAACACAGAAATGGCATCGGAATTAAATACAAAATTCACAATGCCGACTTCAGTACATGAAGACCGACACTTCTTACTGACTATGTTTTGACCCATTCCTGTGACACTAGTTATAGATTTCCATGCTTCACTCCAGGTTTACTGTATCCCTTGGACCTTCTTATTGACGATGAAACACAGAAATGGCATCGGAATTAAATACAAAATTTACAATGCCGACTTAAGTACATGAAGAACGACACTTCTTACTGACTATGTTTTGAACCATTACTGTAACACTAGTTATAGATTCCGATGCTTCACTTCAGGTTTACTGTATCCCTTGGACCTTCTTATTGACGATGAAACACACAAATTGCATCGGAATTAAATACAAAAGGCACAATGCCGACTTAAGGGCAAGAAGACTGACTCTTCCTACTGACCATTCCTGTGACACTAGTTATAGATTTCCATGCTTCACTCCAGGTTTGCTGTATACCTTGGACCTACATATTGACGATGAAATTCAGAAATGGCATCAGAATTAAATACAAAAGGCACAATGCCGACTTAAGTACATGAAGACCGACACTTCTTACTGACTATGCTTTTGAACCATTCCTGTGACACTAGTTATAGATTCTGAAGCTACACTTCACGTTTACTGTATCCCTTGGACCTTCTTATTGACGATGAAACACAGAAATGGCATCGGAATTAAATACAAAATTTACAATGCCGACTTAAGTACATGAAGAACGACACTTCTTACTGACTATGTTTTGAACCATTACTGTAACACTAGTTATAGATTCCGATGCTTCACTTCAGGTTTACTGTATCCCTTGGACCTTCTTATTGACGATGAAACACACAAATTGCATCGGAATTAAATACAAAAGGCACAATGCCGACTTAAGGGCAAGAAGACTGACTCTTCCTACTGACCATTCCTGTGACACTAGTTATAGATTCCGATGCTTCACTTCAGGTTTACTGTATCTCTTGGACCTTCTTATTGACGATGAAACACAGAAATTTCATATTAATTAAATACAAAAGGCACAATGCCGACTAAAGTACAAGCAGACTGACTCTTCCTACTGTCTAAGTTTTGAACCATTCCTCTGAGACTAGTTATAGATTCCGATGCTTCACTTCAGGTTTACTCTATCCCTTGGACCTTCTTATTGACAATGAAACACAGAAATTGCATCGGAATTAAATACAAAAGGCACAATGCCGACGTATGTATACGAAGACCGACACTTCTTACTGACTATGTTTTGAACCATTCCTGTGACACTAGTTATAGATTCCGATGCTTCACTTCAGGTTTACTGTATTCCTTGGACCTTCTTATTGACGATGAAACACAGAAATTGCATCGGAGTTAAATACAAATGGCACAATGCCAACTTAAGTACAAGAAGACTGACTCTTCCCACTGACCATTCCTGTGACACTAGTTATAGATTCCGATGCTTCACTTCAGGTTTACTGTATCCCTTGGACCTTCATATTGACGATGACACACAGAAATTGCATGGGAGTTAAATACAAAAGGCACAATGCCGACTTAAGGACAAGAAGACTGACTCTTCCTACTGACCATTCCTGTGACACTAGTTATAGATTCCGATGCTTCACTTCAGGTTTACTGTATCCCTTGGACCTTCTTATTGACGAAGAAACACAGAAATTGCATCGGAATTAAATACAAAAGGCACAATGCGGACTTAAGAACAAGAAGACTGACTCTTCCCACTGACCATTCCTGTGACAGTAGTTATAGATTCCGATGCTTCACTCTAGGTTTACTGCATCCCTTGGACCTTCTTATTGACGATGAAACACAGAAATTGCATCGGAATTAAGTACAAAAGGCACAATGCCGACTTAAGTACATGAAGACCGACACTTCTTACTGACTATGCTTTTGAACCATTCCTGTGACACTAGTTATAGATTCTGAAGCTACACTTCACGTTTACTGTATCCCTTGGACCTTCTTATTGACGATGAAACACAGAAATTGCATCGGAATTAAATACAAAAGGCACAATGCCGACTTAAGTACATGAAGACGGACCCTTCTTATTGACTATGTTTTGAACCATTCCTGCACCACTAGTTATAGATTCCGATGCTTCACTTCAAGTTTACTGTATCCCTTGGACGTTCGTATTGACGATGAAACACAGAAATTGCATCGGAATTAAATACAAAAGGCACAATGCCGACTTAAGGACAAGAAGACCGACTCTTCCAACTGACCATTCCTGTGAAACTAGTTATAGATTCGGATTTTTTACACCAGGTTTACTGTATCCCTTGGACCTTCTTATTGACGACGAAACACAGAAATTGCATCGGAATTAAATACAAAAGACACAATGCCGACTTAAGTACAAGAAGACCGACACTTCTTACTGACTATGTTTTGACCCATTCCTGTGACACTAGTTATAGATTTCCATGCTTCACTCCAGGTTTACTGTATCCCTTGGACCTTCTTATTGACGATGAAACACAGAAATGGCATCGGAATTAAATACAAAATTCACAATGCCGACTTAAGTACATGAAGACCGACACTTCTTACTGACTATGTTTTGACCCATTCCTGTGATACTAGTTATAGATTTCCATGCTTCACTCCAGGTTTACTGTATCCCTTGAACCTTCTTATTGACGATGAAACACAGAAATGGCATCGGAATTAAATACAAAATTCACAATGCCGACTTAAGTACATGAAGACCGACACTTCTTACTGATTATGTTTTGACCCATTCCTGTGACACTAGTTATAGATTTCCATGCTTCACTCCAGGTTTACTGTATTCCTTGGACCTTCTTATTGACGATGAAACACAGAAATTGCATCGGAGTTAAATACAAATGGCACAATGCCAACTTAAGTACAAGAAGACTGACTCTTCCTACTGACCATTCCTGTGACACTAGTTATAGATTCCGATGCTTCACTTCAGGTTTACTCTATCCCTTGGACCTTCATATTGACGATGACACACAGAAATTGCATGGGAGTTAAATACAAAAGGCACAATGCCGACTTAAGGACAAGAAGACTGACTCTTCCTACTGACCATTCCTGTGACACTAGTTATAGATTCCGATGCTTCACTTCAGGTTTACTGTATTCCTTGGACCTTCTTATTGACGAAGAAACACAGAAATTGCATCGGAATTAAATACAAAAGGCACAATGCGGACTTAAGGACAAGAAGACTGACTCTTCCCACTGACCATTCCTGTGACAGTAGTTATAGATTCCGATGCTTCACTCCAGGTTTACTGTATCCCTTGGACCTTCTTATTGACGATGAAACACAGAAATTGCATCGGAATTAAGTACAAAAGGCACAATGCCGACTTAAGTGCATGAAGACCGACACTTCTTACTGACTATGCTTTTGAACCATTCCTGTGACACTAGTTATAGATTCTGAAGCTACACTTCACGTTTACTGTATCCCTTGGACCTTCTTATTGACGATGAAACACAGAAATTGCATCGGAATTAAATACAAAAGGCACAATGCTGACTTAAGTACATGAAGACGGACCCTTCTTATTTACTATGTTTTGAACCATTCCTGCAACACTAGTTATAGATTCCGATGCTTCACTTCAAGTTTACTGTATCCCTTGGACGTTCGTATTGACGATGAAACACAGAAATTGCATCGGAATTAAATACAAAAGGCACAATGCCGACTTAAGAACAAGAAGACTGACTCTTCCAACTGACCATTCCTGTGACAGTAGTTATAGATTCCGATGCTTCACTTCAGGTTTTCTGTATCCCTTGGACCTTCTTATTGATGATGAAACACAGAAATTGCATCGGAATTAAATACAAAAGGCACAATGCCCACTTAAGTACATGAAGACCGACACTTCTTACTGACTATGCTTTGAACCATTCCTGAGACACTAGTTATGGATTCCGATGCTTCACTCAAGGTTTACTGTATCCCTTGGACCTTCTTATTGACGATGAAACACAGAAATTGCATCGGTCTTAAATACAAAAGGCACAATGCCGACTCAAGTACAGGAAGACTGACTCTTCCTACTGACCATTCCTGTGAAACTAGTTATAGATTCGGATTTTTTACACCAGGTTTACTGTATCCCTTGGACCTTCTTATTGACGACGAAACACAGAAATTGCATCGGAATTAAATACAAAAGACACAATGCCGACTTAAGTACATGAAGACCGACACTTCTTACTGACTATGTTTTGACCCATTCCTGTGACACTAGTTATAGAGTTCCATGCTTCACTCCAGGTTTACTGTATCCCTTGGACCTTCTTATTGACGATGAAACACAGAAATGGCATCGGAATTAAATACAAAATTCACAATGCCGACTTAAGTACATGAAGAACGACACTTCTTACTGACTATGTTTTGACCCATTCCTGTGACACTAGTTATAGATTTCCATGCTTCACTCCAGGTTTACTGTATCCCTTGAACCTTCTTATTGACGATGAAACACAGAAATGGCATCGGAATTAAATACAAAATTCACAATGCCGACTTAAGTACATGAAGACCGACACTTCTTACTGACTATGTTTTGACCCATTCCTGTGACACTAGTTATAGATTTCCATGCTTCACTCCAGGTTTACTATATCCCTTGGACCTTCTTATTGGCGATGAAACACAGAAATTGCATCGGAATTAAATACAAAAGGCACAATGCCGACGTATGTATATGAGGACCGACACTTCTTACTGACTATGTTTTGAACCATTCCTGTGACACTAGTTATAGATTCCGATGCTTCACTTCAGGTTTACTGTATCCCTTGGACCTTCTTATTGACGATGAAACACAGAAATTGCATCGGAATTAAGTACAAAAGGCACAATGCCGACTTAAGTACATGAAGATCGACACTTCTTATTGACTATGTTTTGAACCATTCCTGCAACACTAGTTATGGATTCCGATGCTTCACTTCAGGTTTACTGTATCCCTTGAGCCTTCTTATTAACGATGAAACACAGAAATTGCATCGGAATTAAGTACAAAAGGCACAATGCCGACTTAAGTACATGAAGACCGACACTTCTTACTGACTATGCTTTTGAACCATTCCTGTGACACTAGTTATAGATTCCGAAGCTACACTTCACGTTTACCGTATCCCTTGGACCTTCTTATTGACGATGAAACACAGAAATTGCATCGGAATTAAATACAAAAGGCACAATGCCGACTTAAGTACATGAAGACCGTCACTTCTTACTGACTATGTTTTGAACCATTCCTGTAACACTAGTTATAGATTCCGATGCTTCACTTCAGGTTTACTGTATCCCTTGGACCTTCTTATTGACGATGAAACACAGAAATTGCATCTTAATTAAATACAAAAGGCACAATGCCGACATAAGTACATGATGAACGACACGTCTTACTGACTATGATTTGAACCATTCCTGTGACACTAGTTATAGTTTACCATGCTTCACTGCAGGTTTACTGTATCCCTTGGACCTTCTTATTGACGATGAAACACAGAAATTGCATCGGAATTAAATACAAAAGGCACAATGCCGACTTAAGTACATGAAGACCGACACTACTTACTGACTATGTTTTGACCCATTCCTGTGACACTAGTTATAGATTTCCATGCTTCACTCCGGGTTTACTGTATATCTTGGACCTACATATTGACGATGAAACACAGAAATGGCATCAGAATTAAATACAAAAGGCACAATGCCGACTAAAGTACGTGAAGACCGTCACTTCTTACTGACTATGTTTCGAACCATTCCTGTAACACTACTTATAGATTCCGATGCTTCAATTCAGGTTTACTGTCTCCCTTGGACCTTCTTATTGACGATGAAACACAGAAATTGCATCGGAATTAAATACAAAAGGCACAATGCCGACTTAAGTACATGAAGAACGACACGTCTTACTGACTCTGATTTGAACCATTCCTGTGACACTAGTTATAGATTCCGATGCTTCACTTCAGGTTTACTGTATCCCTTGGACCTTCTTATTGACGATGAAACACAGAAATTGCAGCGGAATTAAATACAAAAGGCACAATGCCGACTAAAGTACATGAAGACCGACACTACTTACTGACTATGTTTTGAACCATTCCTGAGACACTAGTTATGGATTCCGATGCTTCACTCAAGGTTTACTGTATCCCTTGGACCTTGTAGTTGACGATGAAACATAGTAATGGCATCGGAATTAAATACAAAATTCACAATGCCGACTTAAGTACATGAAGACCGACACTTCTTACTGACTATGTTTTGACCCATTCCTGTGACACTAGTTATAGATTTCCATGCTTCACTCCAGGTTTACTGTATCACTTGGACCTTCTTATCGACGATGAAACACAGAAATGGCATCGGAATTAAATACAAAATTCACAATGCCGACTTAAGTACATGAAGAACGACACTTCTTACTGACTATGTTTTGAACCATTACTGTAACACTAGTTATAGATTCCGATGCTGCACTTCAGGTTTACTGTATCCCTTGGACCTTCTTATTGACGATGAAACACATAAATAGCATCGGAATTAAATACAAAAGGCACAATGCCGACTTAAGGGCAAGAAGACTGACTCTTCCTACTGACCATTCCTGTGACACTAGTTATAGATTTCCATGCTTCACTCCAGGTTTACTGTATACCTTGGACCTACATATTGACGATGAAACAAAGAAATGGCATCAGAATTAAATACAAAAGGCTCAATGCCGACTTAAGTACATGAAGACGGACCCTTCTTATTGACTATGTTTTGAACCATTCCTGCAACACTAGTTATAGATTCCGATGCTTCACTTCAAGTTTACTGTATCCCTTGGACGTTCGTATTGACGATGAAACACAGAAATTGCATCGGAATTAAATACAAAAGGCACAATGCCGACTTAAGAACAAGAAGACTGACTCTTCCAACTGACCATTCCTGTGACAGTAGTTATAGATTCCGATGCTTCACTTCAGGTTTACTGTATCCCTTGGACCTTCTTATTGATGATGAAACACAGAAATTGCATCGGAATTAAATACAAAAGGCACAATGCCCACTTAAGTACATGAAGACCGACACTTCTTACTGACTATGTTTTGACCCATTCCTGTGACACTAGTTATAGAGTTCCATGCTTCACTCCAGGTTTACTGTACCCCTTGGACCTTCTTATTGACGATGAAACACAGAAATGGCATTGGAATTAAATACAAAATTCACAATGCCGACTTAAGTACATGAAGACCGACACTTCTTACTGACTATGTTTTGACCCATTCCTGTGACACTAGTTATAGATTTCCATGCTTCACTCCAGGTTTACTGTATCCCTTGAACCTTCTTATTGACGATGAAACACAGAAATGGCATCGGAATTAAATACAAAATTCACAATGCCGACTTAAGTACATGAAGACCGACACTTCTTACTGACTATGTTTTGACCCATTCCTGTGACACTAGTTATAGATTTCCATGCTTCACTCCAGGTTTACTATATCCCTTGGACCTTCTTATTGGCGATGAAACACAGAAATTGCATCGGAATTAAATACAAAAGGCACAATGCCGACGTATGTATATGAGGACCGACACTTCTTACTGACTAAGTTTTGAACCATTCCTGTGACACTAGTTATAGATTCCGATGCTTCACTTCAGGTTTACTGTATCCCTTAGACCTTCTTATTGACGATGAAACACAGAAATTGCATCGGAATTAAGTACAAAAGGCACAATGCCGACTTAAGTACATGAAGATCGACACTTCTTATTGACTATGTTTTGAACCATTCCTGCAACACTAGTTATGGACTCCGATGCTTCACTTCAGGTTTACTGTATCCCTTGAGCCTTCTTATTGACGATGAAACACAGAAATTGCATCGGAAATAAGTACAAAAGGCACAATGCCGACTTAAGTACATGAAGACCGACACTTCTTACTGACTATGCTTTTGAACCATTCCTGTGACACTAGTTATAGATTCCGAAGCTACACTTCACGTTTACCGTATCCCTTGGACCTTCTTATTGACGATGAAACACAGAAATTGCATCGGAATTAAATACAAAAGGCACAATGCCGACTTAAGTACATGAAGACCGTCACTTCTTACTGACTATGTTTTGAACCATTCCTGTAACACTAGTTATAGATTCCGATGCTTCACTTCAGGTTTACTGTATCCCTTGGACCTTCTTATTGACGATGAAACACAGAAATTGCATCTTAATTAAATACAAAAGGCACAATGCCGACTTAAGTACATGAAGAACGACACGTCTTACTGACTATGATTTGAACCATTCCTGTGACACTAGTTATAGATTACGATGCTTCACTGCAGGTTTACTGTATCCCTTGGACCTTCTTATTGACGATGAAACACAGAAATTGCATCGGAATTGAATACAAAAGGCACAATGCCGACTTAAGTACATGAAGACCGACACTTCTTACTGACTATGTTTTGACCCATTCCTGTGACACTAGTTATAGATTTCCATGCTTCACTCCAGGTTTACTGTATACCTTGGACCTACATATTGACGATGAAACACAGAAATGGCATCAGAATTAAATACAAAAGGCACAATGCCGACTAAAGTACGTGAAGACCGTCACTTCTTACTGACTATGTTTCGAACCATTCCTGTAACACTACTTATAGATTCCGATGCTTCACTTCAGGTTTACTGTATCCCTTGGGCCTTCTTATTGACGATGAAACACAGAAATTGCATCGGAATTAAATACAAAAGGCACAATGCCGACTTAAGTACATGAAGAACGACACGTCTTACTGACTCTGATTTGAACCATTCCTGTGACACTAGTTATAGATTCCGATGCTTCACTTCAGGTTTACTGTATCCCTTGGACCTTCTTATTGACGATGAAACACAGAAATTGCAGCGGAATTAAATACAAAAGGCACAATGCCGACTTAAGTACATGAAGACCGACACTACTTACTGACTATGTTTTGAACCATTCCTGAGACACTAGTTATGGATTCCGATGCTTCACTCAAGGTTTACTGTATCCCTTGGACCTTCTAATTGACGATGAAACATAGTAATGGCATTGGAATTAAATACAAAATTCACAATGCCGACTTAAGTACATGAAGACCGACACTTCTTACTGACTATGTTTTGACCCATTCCTGTGACACTAGTTATAGATTTCCATGCTTCACTCCAGGTTTACTGTATCACTTGGACCTTCTTATCGACGATGAAACACAGAAATGGCATCGGAATTAAATACAAAATTCACAATGCCGACTTAAGTACATGAAGAACGACACTTCTTACTGACTATGTTTTGAACCATTACTGTAACACTAGTTATAGATTCCGATGCTGCACTTCAGGTTTACTGTATCCCTTGGACCTTCTTATTGACGATGAAACATTTAAATAGCATCGGAATTAAATACAAAAGGCACAATGCCGACTTAAGGGCAAGAAGACTGACTCTTCCTACTGACCATTCCTGTGACACTAGTTATAGATTTCCATGCTTCACTCCAGGTTTACTGTATACCTTGGACCTACATATTGACGATGAAACACAGAAATGGCATCAGAATTAAATACAAAAGGCACAATGCCGACTTAAGTACGTGAAGACCGTCACTTCTTACTGACTATGTTTTGAACCATTCCTGTGACACTAGTTATGGATTCGGAAGCTACACTTCACGTTTACTGTATCCCTTGGACCTTCTTATTGACGATGAAACACAGAAATTGCATCGGAATTAAATACAAAAGGCACAATGCCGACTTAAGTACATGAAGACCGACACTTCTTATTGACTATGTTTTGAACCATTCCTGCAACACTAGTTATAGATTCCGATGCTTCACTTCAAGTTTACTGTATTCCTTGGACGTTCTTATTGACGATGAAACACAGAAATTGCATCGGAATTAAATACAAAAGGCACAATGCCGACTTAAGGACAATAAGACTGACTCTTCCTACAGACCATTCGTGTGACACTAGTTATAGATTCCGATGCTTCACTTCAGGTTTACTGTATCCCTTGGACCTTCTTATTGACGAAGAAACACAGAAATTGCATCGGAATTAAATACAAAAGGCACAATGCGGACTTAAGGACAAGAAGACTGACTCATCCCACTGACCATTCCTGTGACAGTAGTTATAGATTCCGATGCTTCACTCCAGGTTTACTGTATCCGTTGGACCTTCTTATTGACGATGAAACACAGAAATTGCATCGGAATTAAGTACAAAAGGCACAATACCGACTTAAGTACATGAAGACCGACACTTCTTACTGACTATGCATTTGAACCATTCCTGTAACACTAGTTATAGATTCCGAAGCTACACTTCACGTTTACTGTATCCCTTGGATTTTCTTATTGACGATGAAACACAGAAATTGCATCGGAATTAAATACAAAAGGCACAATGCCGACTTAAGTACATGAAGACCGACACTTCTTATTGACTATGTTCTGAACCATTCCTGCAACACTAGTTATAGATTCCGATGCTTCACTTCAAGTTTACTGTATCCCTTGGACGTTCTTATTGACGATGAAACACAGAAATTGCATCGGAATTAAATACAAAAGGCACAATGCCGACTTAAGGACAAGAAGACTGACTCTTCCAACTGACCATTCCTGTGACAGTAGTTATAGATTCCGATGCTTCACTCCAGGTTTACTGTATCCCATGGACCTTCTTATTGACGATGAAACACAGAAATTGCATCGGAATTAAATACAAAAGGCACAATGCCGACTTAAGTACATAAAGACCGACACTTCTAACTGACTATGTTTTGACCCATTCCTGTGACACTAGTTATAGATTTCCATGCTTCACTCCAGGTTTACTGTATACCTTGGACCTACATATTGACGATGAAACACAGAAATGGCATCAGAATTAAATACAAAAGGCACAATGCCGACTAAAGTACGTGAAGAGCGTCACTTCTTACTGACTATGTTTTGAACCATTCCTGTAACACTAGTTATAGATTCCGATGCTTCACTTCAGGTTTACTGTATCCCTTGGACCTTCTTATTGACGATGAAACACAGAAATTGCATCGGAATTAAATACAAAAGGCACAATGCCGACTTAAGTACATGAAGAACGACACGTCTTACTGACTATGATTTGAACAATTCCTGTGACACTAGTTATAGATTCCGATGCTTCACTTCAGGTTTACTGTATCCCTTGGACCTTCTTATTGACGATGAAACACAGATATTGCATCGGAATTAAATACAAAAGGCACAATGCCGACTTAAGTACATGAAGACCGACACTACTTACTGACTATGTTTTGAACCATTCCTGAGACACTAGTTATGGATTCCGATGCTTCACTCAAGGTTTACTGTATCCCTTGGACCTTCTTATTGACGATGAAACACAGATATTGCATCGGAATTAAATACAAAAGGCACAATGCCGACTTAAGTACATGAAGACCGACACTACTTACTGACTATGTTTTGAACAATTCCTGTGACACTAGTTATAGATTCCGATGCTTCACTTCAGGTTTACTGTATCCCTTGGACCTTCTTATTGACGATGAAACACAGATATTGCATCGGAATTAAATACAAAAGGCACAATGCCGACTTAAGTACATGAAGACCGACACTACTTACTGACTATGTTTTGAACCATTCCTGAGACACTAGTTATGGATTCCGATGCTTCACTCAAGGTTTACTGTATCCCTTGGACCTTCTTATTGACGATGAAACACAGAAATGGCATCGGAATTAAATACAAAATTCACAATGCCGACTTAAGTACATGAAGACCGACACTTCTTACTGACTATGTTTTGACCCATTCCTGTGACACTAGTTATAGATTTCCATGCTTCACTCCAGGTTTACTGTATCCCTTGGACCTTCTTATTGACGTTGAAACACAGAAATGGCATCGGAATTAAATACAAAATTCACAATGCCGACTTAAGTACATGAAGAACGACACTTCTTACTGACTATGTTTTGAACCATTACTGTAACGCTAGTTATAGATTCCGATGCTTCACTTCAGGTTTACTGTATCCCTTGGACCTACTTATTGACGATGAAACACATAAATTGCATCGGAATTAAATACAAAATGCACAATGCCGACTTAAGGGCAAGAAGACTGACTCTTCCTACTGACCATTCCTGTGACGCTAGTTATAGATTTCCATGCTTCACTCCAGGTTTACTGTATACCTTGGACCTACATATTGACGATGAAACACAGAAATGGCATCAGAATTAAATACAAAAGGCACAATGCCGACTTAAGTACGTGAAGACCGTCACTTCTTACTGACTATGTTTTGAACCATTCCTGTAACACTAGTTATAGATTCCGATGCTTCACTTCAGTTTTATTGTATCCCTTGGACCTTCTTATTGACGATGAAACACAGAAATTGCATCGGAATTAAATACAAAAGGCACAATGCCCACTTAAGTACATGAAGACCGACACTTCTTACTGACTATGTTTTGAACCATTCCTGAGACACTAGTTGTGGATTCCGATGCTTCACTCAAGGTTTACTGTATCCCTTGGACCTTCTTATTGACGATGAAACACAGAATCTGCATCTGACTTAAATACAAAAGGCACAATGCCGAATTAAGTACATGAAGAACGACACTTCTTACTGACTATGATTTGAACCATTCGTGTGACACTAGTTATAGATTCCGATGCTTCACTTCAGGTTTACTGTATCCCTTGGTCCTTCTTATTGACGATGAAACACAGAAATTGCATCGGAATTAAATACAAAAGGCACAATGCCCACTTAAGTACATGAAGACCGACACTTCTTACTGACTATGTTTTGTACCATTCCTGAGACACTAGTTATGGATTCCGATGCTTCACTCAAGGTTTACTGTATCCCTTGGACCTTCTTATTGACGATGAAAAACAGAAATTGCATCGGACTTAAATACAAAAGGCACAATGCCGACTTAAGTACAAGAAGACTGACTGTTCCTACTGACCATTCCTGTGACACTAGTTATAGATTCCGATTTTTTACACCAGGTTCTCTGTATCCCTTGGACCTTCTTATTGACGACGAAACACAGAAATTGCATCGGAAATTAATACAAAAGGCACAATGCCGACTTAAGTACAAGAAGACTGACTCTTCCTACTGTCTAAGTTTTGAACCGTTCCTCTGACACTAGTTACAGATTCCGATGCTTCACTTCAGGTTTACTGTATCCCTTGGACCTTCTTATTGATGATTAAACACAGAAATTGCATCGGAATTAAATACAAAAGGCACAATGCCGACATAAGTACATGAAGACCGACACTTCTTACTGACTATGTTTTAACCCATTCCTGTGACACTAGTTATAGATTTCCATGCTTCACTCCAGGTTTACTGTTTACCTTGGACCTACTTATTGATGATGAAACACAGAAATGGCATCGGAATTAAATACAAAAGACACAATGCCGACTTAAGTACATGAAGACCGACACTTCTTACTGACTATGTTTTGACCCATTCCTGTGACACTAGTTATAGATTTCCATGCTTCACTCCAGGTTTACTGTATCCCTTGGACCTTCTTATTGACGATGAAACACAGAAATGGCGTCGGAATTAAATACAAAATTCACAATGCCGACTTAAGTACATGAAGAACGACACTTCTTACTGACTATGTTTTGAACCATTACTGTAACACTAGTTATAGATTCCGATGCTTCACTTCAGGTTTACTGTATCCCTTGGACCTTCTTATTGACGATGAAACACATAAATTGCATCAGAATTAAATACAAAAGGCACAATGCCGACTTAAGGGCAAGAAGACTGACCCTTCCTACTGACCATTCCTGTGACACTAGTTATACATTCCAAAGCTTCACTTCAGGTTTACTGTATCCCTTGGACCTTCGTTTTGACGATGAAACACAGAAATTGCATCGGAATTAAGTACAAAAGGCACAATGCCGACTTAAGTACATGAAGACCGACACCTCTTACTGACTATGCATTTGAACCATTCCTGTGACACTAGTTATAGATTCCGAAGCTACACTTCACGTTTACTTTATCCCTTGGACGTTCTTATTGACGAAGAAACACAGAAATTGCATCGGAATTAATTACAAAAGGTACAATGCCGACTTAACGACAAGAAGACTGACTCTTCCCACTGACCATTCCTGTGACAGTAGTTATAGATTCCGATGCTTCACTCCAGGTTTACTGTATCCCTTGGACCTTCTTATTGACGATGAAACACAGAAATTGCATCGGAATTAAATACAAAAGTCACAATGCCGACTTAAGTACATGAAGACCGACAATTCTTACTGACTATGTCTTGACCCATTCCTGTGACACTAGTTATAGATTTCCATGCTTCACTCCAGGTTTACTGTATACCTTGGACCTACATATTGACGATGAAACACAGAAATGGCATCAGAATTAAATACAAAAGGCACAATGCCGACTAAAGTACGTGAAGACCGTCACTTCTTACTGTCTATGTTTTGAACCATTCCTGTAACACTAGTTATAGATTCCGATGCTTCACTTCATGTTTACTGTATCCCTTGGACCTTCTTATTGACGATGAAACACAGAAATTGCATCGGAATTAAATACAAAAGGCACAATGCCGACTTAAGTACATGAAGAACGACACGTCTTAATGACTATGATTTGAACCATTTCTGTGACAGTAGTTATAGATTCCGATGCTTCACTTCAGGTTTACTGTATCCCTTGGACCTTCTTATTGACGATGAAACACAGAAATTGCATCGGACTTAAATACAAAAGGCACAATGCCGACTTAAGTACAAAAAGACTGACTCTTCCTACTGACCATTCCTGTGACACTAGTTATAGATTCCGATTCTTTACACCAGGTTTACTGTATCCCTTGGACCTTCTTATTGACGACGAAACACAGAAATTGCATCGGAAATTAATACAAAAGGCACAATGCCGACTTAAGTACAAGAAGACTGATTCTTCCTACTGTCTAAGTTTTGAACCATTCCTCTGACACTAGTTATAGATTCCGATGCTTCACTTCAGGTTTACTGTATCCCTTGGACCTTCTTAATGACGATGAAACACAGAAATTTCATCGGAATTAAATATAAAAGACACAATGCCGACTTAAGTACATGAAGACCGACACTTCTTACTGACTATGTTTTGACCCATTCTTGTGACACTAGTTATAGATTTCCATGCTCCACTCCAAGTTTACTGTATTCCTTGGACCTTCTTATTGACGATGAAACACAGAAATTGCGTCGGAATTAAATACAAATGGCACAATGC
Source organism: Schistocerca americana (assembly GCF_021461395.2). Lineage (NCBI taxonomy): Eukaryota > Metazoa > Arthropoda > Insecta > Orthoptera > Acrididae > Schistocerca > Schistocerca americana. Next base: position 337,776 of record NW_025725790.1, on the reverse strand, counting down.
CAACTTAAGTACAAGAAGACTGACTCTTCCTACTGACCATTCCTGTGACACTAGTTACAGATTCCGATGCTTCACTTCAGGTTTACTGTATTCCTTGGACCTTCTTATTGACGATGAAACACAGAAATTGCGTCGGAATTAAATACAAATGGCACAATGCCAACTTAAGTACAAGAAGACTGACTCTTCCTACTGACCATTCCTGTGACACTAGTTACAGATTCCGATGCTTCACTTCAGGTTTACTGTATCCCTTGGACCTTCTTATTGACGATGAAACACAGAAATTGCATCGGAATTAAATACAAAAGGCACAATGCCGACTTAAGGACAAGAAGACTGACTCTTCCTACTGACAATTCCTGTGACACTAGTTATAGATTCCGATGCTTCACTTCAGGTTTACTGTATTCCTTGGACCTTCTTATTGACGATGAAACACAGAAATTGCGTCGGAATTAAATACAAATGGCACAATGCCAACTTAAGTACAAGAAGACTGACTCTTCCTACTGACCATTCCTGTGACACTAGTTATAGATTCCGATTTTTTACACCAGGTTTTCTGTATAGCTTGGACCTTCTTATTGACGACGAAACACAGAAATTGCATCGGAAATTAATACAAAAGGCATAATGCCGACTTAAGTACAAGAAGACTGACTCTTCCTACTGTCTAAGTTTTGAACCATTCCTCTGACACTAGTTACAGATTCCGATGCTTCACTTCAGGTTTACTGTATCCCTTGGACCTTCTTATTGATGATTAAACACAGAAATTGCATCGGAATTAAATACAAAAGGCACAATGCCGACATAAGTACATGAAGACCGACACTTCTTACTGACTATGGTTTAACCCATTCCTGTGACACTAGTTATAGATTTCCATGCTTCACTCCAGGTTTACTGTTTACCTTGGACCTACTTATTGACGATGAAACACAGAAATGGCATCGGAATTAAATACAAAAGACACAATGCCGACTTAAGTACATGAAGACCGACACTTCTTACGGACTATGTTTTGACCCATTCCTGTGACACTAGTTATAGATTTCCATGCATCACTCCAGGTTTACTGTATCCCTTGGACCTTCTTATTGACGATGAAACACAGAAATGGCGTCGGAATTAAATACAAAATTCACAATGCCGACTTAAGTACATGAAGAACGACACTTCTTACTGACTATGTTTTGAACCATTACTGTAACACTAGTTATAGATTCCGATGCTTCACTTCAGGTTTACTGTATCCCTTGGACCTTCTTATTGACGATGAAACACATAAATTGCATCAGAATTAAATACAAAAGGCACAATGCCGACTTAAGGGCAAGAAGACTGACTCTTCCTACTGACCATTCCTGTGACACTAGTTATAGATTCCGATGCTTCACTTCAGGTTTACTGTACCTCTTGGACCTTCTTATTGACGATGAAACACAGAAATTTCATCGGAATTAAATACAAAAGGCACAATGCCGTTTTAAGTACAAGAAGACTGACTCTTCCTACTGTCTAAGTTTTGAACCATTCCTCTGAGACTAGTTATAGATTCCGATGCTTTACTTCAGGTTTACTGTATCCCTTGGACCTTCTTATTGGCGATGAAACACTGAAATTGCATCAAAATTAAATACAAAAGGCACAATGCCGCCGTATGTACATGAAGACCGACACTTCTTACTGACTATGTTTTGAACCATTCCTGTGACACTAGTTATAGATTCCGATGCTTCACTTCAGGTTTACTGTATCCCTTGGACCTTCTTTTTGACGATGAAACACAGAAATTGCATCGGAATTAAGTACAAAAGGCACAAAACCGACTTAAGTACATGAAGACCGACACTACTTACTGACTATGTTTTGAACCATTCCTGAGACACTAGTTATGGATTCCGATGCTTCACTCAAGGTTTACTGTATCCCTTGGACCTTCTTATTGACGATGAAACACAGAAATTGCATCGGACTTAAATACAAAAGGCACAATGCCGACTTAAGTACAAAAAGACTGACTCTTCCTACTGACCATTCCTGTGACACTAGTCATAGATTCCGATTCTTTACACCAGGTTTACTGTATCCCTTGGACCTTCTTATTGACGACGAAACACAGAAATTGCATCGGAAATTAATACAAAAGGCACAATGCCGACTTAAGTACAAGAAGACTGATTCTTCCTACTGTCTAAGTTTTGAACCATTCCTCTGACACTAGTTATAGATTCCGATGCTTCACTTCAGGTTTACTGTATCCCTTGGACCTTCTTATTGACGATGAAACACAGAAATTGCATCGGAATTAAATACAAAAGGCACAATGCCGACTTAAGGACAAGAAGACTGACTCTTCCTACTGACAATTCCTGTGACACTAGTTATAGATTCCGATGCTTCACTTCAGGTTTGCTGTATTCCTTGGACCTTCTTATTGACGATGAAACACAGAAATTGCGTCGGAATTAAATACAAATGGCACAATGCCAACTTAAGTACAAGAAGACTGACTCTTCCTACTGACCATTCCTGTGACACTAGTTATAGATTCCGATTTTTTACACCAGGTTTTCTGTATCCCTTGGACCTTCTTATTGACGACGAAACACAGAAATTGCATTGGAAATTAATACAAAAGGCATAATGCCGACTTAAGTACAAGAAGACTGACTCTTCCTACTGTCTAAGTTTTGAACCATTCCTCTGACACTAGTTACAGATTCCGATGCTTCACTTCAGGTTTACTGTATCCCGTGGACCTTCTTATTGATGATTAAACGCAGAAATTGCATCGGAATTAAATACAAAAGGCACAATGCCGACATAAGTACATGAAGACCGACACTTCTTACTGACTATGGTTTAACCCATTCCTGTGACACTAGTTATAGATTTCCATGCTTCACTCCAGGTTTACTGTTTACCTTGGACCTACTTATTGACGATGAAACACAGAAATGGCATCGGAATTAAATACAAAAGACACAATGCCGACTTAAGTACATGAAGACCGACACTTCTTACGGACTATGTTTTGACCCATTCCTGTGACACTAGTTATAGATTTCCATGCATCACTCCAGGTTTACTGTATCCCTTGGACCTTCTTATTGACGATGGAACACAGAAATGGCGTCGGAATTAAATACAAAATTCACAATGCCGACTTAAGTACATGAAGAACGACACTTCTTACTGACTATGTTTTGAACCATTACTGTAACACTAGTTATAGATTCCGATGCTTCACTTCAGGTTTACTGTATCCCTTGGACCTTCTTATTGACGATGAAACACATAAATTGCATCAGAATTAAATACAAAAGGCACAATGCCGACTTAAGGGCAAGAAGACTGACTCTTCCTACTGACCATTCCTGTGACACTAGTTATAGATTCCGATGCTTCACTTCAGGTTTACTGTACCTCTTGGACCTTCTTATTGACGATGAAACACAGAAATTTCATCGGAATTAAATACAAAAGGCACAATGCCGACTTAAGTACAAGAAGACTGACTCTTCCTACTGTCTAAGTTTTGAACCATTCCTCTGAGACTAGTTATAGATTCCGATGCTTTACTTCAGGTTTACTGTATCCCTTGGACCTTCTTATTGGCGATGAAACACTGAAATTGCATCAAAATTAAATACAAAAGGCACAATGCCGACGTATGTACATGAAGACCGACACTTCTTACTGACTATGTTTTGAACCATTCCTGTGACACTAGTTATAGATTCCGATGCTTCACTTCAGGTTTACTGTATCCCTTGGACCTTCTTTTTGACGATGAAACACAGAAATTGCATCGGAATTAAGTACAAAAGGCACAATGCCGACTTAAGTACATGAAGACCGACACTTCTTACTGACTATGCTTTTGAACCATTCCTGTGACACTAGTTATAGATTCCGAAGCTACACTTCACGTTTACTGTATCCCTTGGACGTTCTTATTGACGAAGAAACACAGAAATTGCATCGGAATTAATTACAAAAGGCACAATGCGGACTTAAGGACAAGAAGACTGACTCTTCCCACTGACCATTCCTGTGACAGTAGTTATCGATTCCGATGCTTCACTCCAGGTTTACTGTATCCCTTGGACCTTCTTATTGACGATGAAACACAGAAATTGCATCGGAATTAAATACAAAAGTCACAATGCCGACTTAAGTACATGAAGACCGACACTTCTTACTGACTATGTTTTGACCCATTCCTGTGACACTAGTTATAGTTTTCCATGCTTCACTCCAGGTTTACTGTATACCTTGGACCTACATATTGACGATGAAACACAGAAATGGCATCAGAATTAAATACAAAAGGCACAATGCCGACTAAAGTACGTGAAGACCGTCACTTCTTACTGTCTATGTTTTGAACCATTCCTGTAACACTAGTTATAGATTCCGATGCTTCACTTCAGGTTTACTGTATCTCTTGGACCTTCTTATTGACGATGAAACACAGAAATTGTATCGGAATTAAATACAAAATTCACAATGCCAACTTAAGTACATGAAGACCGACACTACTTACTGACTATGTTTTGAACCATTCCTGAGACACTAGTTATGGATTCCGATGCTTCACTCAAGGTTTACTGTATCCCTTGGACCTTCTTATTGACGATGAAACACAGAAATTGCATCGGACTTAAATACAAAAGGCACAATGCCGACTTAAGTACGAAAAGACTGACTCTTCCTACTGACCATTCCTGTGACACTAGTCATAGATTCCGATTCTTTACACCAGGTTTACTGTATCCCTTGGACCTTCTTATTGACGACGAAACACAGAAATTGCATCGGAAATTAATACAAAAGGCACAATGCCGACTTAAGTACAAGAAGACTGATTCTTCCTACTGTCTAAGTTTTGAACCATTCCTCTGACACTAGTTATAGATTCCGATGCTTCACTTCAGGTTTACTGTATCCCTTGGACCTTCTTATTGACGATGAAACACAGAAATTGCATCGGAATTAAATACAAAAGGCACAATGCCGACTTAAGGACAAGAAGACTGACTCTTCCTACTGACAATTCCTGTGACACTAGTTATAGATTCCGATGCTTCACTTCAGGTTTGCTGTATTCCTTGGACCTTCTTATTGACGATGAAACACAGAAATTGCGTCGGAATTAAATACAAATGGCACAATGCCAACTTAAGTACAAGAAGACTGACTCTTCCTACTGACCATTCCTGTGACACTAGTTATAGATTCCGATTTTTTACACCAGGTTTTCTGTATCCCTTGGACCTTCTTATTGACGACGAAACACAGAAATTGCATCGGAAATTAATACAAAAGGCATAATGCCGACTTAAGTACAAGAAGACTGACTCTTCCTACTGTCTAAGTTTTGAACCATTCCTCTGACACTAGTTACAGATTCCGATGCTTCACTTCAGGTTTACTGTATCCCTTGGACCTTCTTATTGATGATTAAACGCAGAAATTGCATCGGAATTAAATACAAAAGGCACAATGCCGACATAAGTACATGAAGACCGACACTTCTTACTGACTATGGTTTAACCCATTCCTGTGACACTAGTTATAGATTTCCATGCTTCACTCCAGGTTTACTGTTTACCTTGGACCTACTTATTGACGATGAAACACAGAAATGGCATCGGAATTAAATACAAAAGACACAATGCCGACTTAAGTACATGAAGACCGACACTTCTTACGGACTATGTTTTGACCCATTCCTGTGACACTAGTTATAGATTTCCATGCATCACTCCAGGTTTACTGTATCCCTTGGACCTTCTTATTGACGATGGAACACAGAAATGGCGTCGGAATTAAATACAAAATTCACAATGCCGACTTAAGTACATGAAGAACGACACTTCTTACTGACTATGTTTTGAACCATTACTGTAACACTAGTTATAGATTCCGATGCTTCACTTCAGGTTTACTGTATCCCTTGGACCTTCTTATTGACGATGAAACACATAAATTGCATCAGAATTAAATACAAAAGGCACAATGCCGACTTAAGGGCAAGAAGACTGACTCTTCCTACTGACCATTCCTGTGACACTAGTTATAGATTCCGATGCTTCACTTCAGGTTTACTGTACCTCTTGGACCTTCTTATTGACGATGAAACACAGAAATTTCATCGGAATTAAATACAAAAGGCACAATGCCGACGTATGTACATGAAGACCGACACTTCTTACTGACTATGTTTTGAACCATTCCTGTGACACTAGTTATAGATTCCGATGCTTCACTTCAGGTTTACTGTATCCCTTGGACCTTCTTTTTGACGATGAAACACAGAAATTGCATCGGAATTAAGTACAAAAGGCACAATGCCGACTTAAGTACATGAAGACCGACACTTCTTACTGACTATGCCTTTGAACCATTCCTGTGACACTAGTTATAGATTCCGAAGCTACACTTCACGTTTACTGTATCCCTTGGACGTTCTTATTGACGAAGAAACACAGAAATTGCATCGGAATTAATTACAAAAGGCACAATGCGGACTTAAGGACAAGAAGACTGACTCTTCCCACTGACCATTCCTGTGACAGTAGTTATCGATTCCGATGCTTCACTCCAGGTTTACTGTATCCCTTGGACCTTCTTATTGACGATGAAACACAGAAATTGCATCGGAATTAAATACAAAAGTCACAATGCCGACTTAAGTACATGAAGACCGACACTTCTTACTGACTATGTTTTGACCCATTCCTGTGACACTAGTTATAGTTTTCCATGCTTCACTCCAGGTTTACTGTATACCTTGGACCTACATATTGACGATGAAACACAGAAATGGCATCAGAATTAAATACAAAAGGCACAATGCCGACTAAAGTACGTGAAGACCGTCACTTCTTACTGTCTATGTTTTGAACCATTCCTGTAACACTAGTTATAGATTCCGATGCTTCACTTCAGGTTTACTGTATCTCTTGGACCTTCTTATTGACGATGAAACACAGAAATTGTATCGGAATTAAATACAAAATTCACAATGCCAACTTAAGTACATGAAGAACGACACGTCTTAATGACTATGATTTGAACCATTCCTGTGACACTAGTTATAGATTCCGATGCTTCACTTCAGGTTTACTGTATCCCTTGGACGTTCTTATTGACGATGAAACACAGTAATTGCATCGGAATTAAATACAAAAGGCACAATGCCGACTTAAGTACAATAAGACTTACTCTTCCTACTGACCATTCCTGTGACACTAGTTATAGATTCCGATGCTACACTTCAGGTTTACTGTATCCCTTGGACCTTCTTATTGACGAAGAAACACAGAAATTGCATCGGAATTAAATACAAAAGGCACAATGCCGACTTAAGGACAAGAAGACTGACTCTTCCCACTGACCATTCCTGTGACAGTGGTTATAGATTCCGATGCTTCACTCCAGGTTTACTGTATCCCTTGGACCTTCTTATTGACGATGAAACACAGAAATTGCATCGGAATTAAATACAAAAGGCACAATGCTGACTTAAGGACATGAAGACCGACACTTCTTACTGACTATGTTTTGAACCATTCCTGTGACACTAGTTATAGATTCCGATGCATCACTTCAGGTTTACTGTCTCCCTTGGACCTTCGTATCGACGATGAAACACGGAAATTGCATCGGAATTAAATACAAAAGGCACAATGCCGACTTAAGGACAAGAAGACTGACAGTTCTTACTGTCTATGTTTAGAACCACTCCTGTGACACTAGATATAGATTCCGATGCTTCACTTCAGGTTTACTGTATCTCTTTGACATTCTTATTGTCGATGAATCACAGAAATTGCATCGGAATTAAATAGAAAAGGCACAATGCCGACTTAAGTACATGAAGACCGACTCTTCCTACTATCTAAGTTTTGAACCATTCCTGTGGCACTAGTTATAGATTCTGATGCTTCACTTCAGGTTTACTGTATCCCTTGGACCTTCTTATTGACGATGAAACACAGAAATTGCATCGGAATTAAATACAAGAGCACAATGCTGACTTAAGTACAAGGGGACTGACTCTTCCTAATGTCTAAGTTTGAACCATTCCACTGACACTAGTTATAGATTCCGATGCATCACTCCAGGTTTACTGTATCCCTTGGACCTTCTTATTGACGATGAAACACAGATATTGCATCGGAATTAAATACAAAAGGCACAATGCCGACGAATGTACATGAAGACCGACACTTCTTACTGACTATGTTTTGAACCATTCCTGTGACACTAGTTATAGATTCCGATGCTTCACTTCAGGTTTACTGTATCCCTTGGACCTTCTTATTGACGATGAAACACAGAAATTGCATCGGAATTAAATACAAGAACACAATGCTGACTTAAGTACAAGGGGACTGACTCTTCCTAATGTCTAAGTTTGAACCATTCCTGTGACACTAGTTATAGATTCCGATGCATAACTCCAGGTTTACTGTATCCGTTGGACCTTCTTATTGACGATGAAACACAGAAATTGCATCGGAATTAAATACAGAAGGCACAATGCCGACTTATGTACATGAAGACCGACACTTCTTATTGACTATGTTTTGAACCATTCCTGCAACACTAGTTATAGATTCCGATGCTTCACTTCAAGTTTACTGTATCCCTTGGACCTTCTTATTGACGATGAAACACAGAAATTGCATCGGAATTAAATACAAAAGGCACAATTCCGACTTAAGGACAATAAGACTGACTCTTCCTACTGACCATTCCTGTGACACTAGTTATAGATTCCGATGCTTCACTTCAGGCTTACTGTATCTCTTGGACCTTCTTATTGACGAAGAAACACAGAAATTGCATCGGAATTAAATACAAAAGGCACAATGCCGACTTAAGGACAAGAAGACTGACTCTTCCCACTGACCATTCCTGTGACAGTAGTTATAGATTCCGATGCTTCACTCCAGGTTTACTGTATCCCTTGGACCTTCTTATTGACGATGAAACACAGAAATTGCATCGGAATTAAATACAAAGGCACAATGCCGACTTAAGTACATGAAGACCGACACTTCTTACTGACTATGTTTTGAACCATTCCTGTGACACTAGTTATAGATTCCGATGCATCACTTTAGGTTTACTGTCTCCCTTGGACCTTCTTATCGACGATGAAACACAGAAATTGCATCGGAATTAAATACAAAAGGCACAATGCCGACTTAAGGACAAGAAGACTGACAGTTCTTACTGTCTATGTTTTGAACCACTCCTGTGACACTAGATATAGATTCCGATGCTTCATTTCAGGTTTACTGTATCCCTCTGACATTCTTAATGACGATGAAACACAGAAATTGCATCGGAATTAAATAGAAAAGGCACAATGCCGACTTAAGTACATGAAGACCGACTCTTCCTACTATCTGAGTTTTGAACCATTCCTGTGTCACTAGTTATAGATTCTGATGCATAGCTTCTGGTGTACTGTATTCCTTGGACCTTCTTATTGACGATGAAACACAGAAATTGCATCCGATTAAATTCAAAATGCACATTGCCGACTTAAGTACTCTTCCTAATGTCTAAGTTTTGAACCATTCCTGTGACACTAGTTATAGATTCCGATGCTTCACTTCAGGTTTACTGTATCGCTTGGACGTTCTTACTGACGATGAAACACAAAAATTGCATCGGAATTAAATACAAAAGGCTCAATGCCGACTTAAGTACATGAAGACCGACACTTCTTGCTGACTATGTTTTGAACCATTCCTGTAACACTAGTTATAGATTCCGATGCTTCACTTCAGGTTTACTGTATCCCATGGACCTTCTTATTGACGATGAAACACAGAAATTGCATAGGAATTAAATACAAAAGGCACAATGCCGAGTTAAGGACAAGAAGACTGATTCTCCCTACTGACCATTTTTGTGACACTGGTTATGGATTCCGATTCTTCACACTAGGTTTACTGTATCCCTTGGATCTTCTTATTGACGATGAAACACAGAAATTGCATCGGAATTAAATACAAAAGGCACAGTGCCTACTTATGTACAAGAAGACTGACTCTTCCTACTGTCTAAGTTTTGAACCATTCCTCAGCCATTAGTTATAGTTTCCGATGCTTCACTTCAGGTTTACTGTATCCCTAAGACCTTCTTATTGACGATGAAACACAGGAATTGCATCGGAATTAAATGCAAAAGGCACAATGACGACTCAAGTACAAGGAGACTGGCTCTTCTTACTGTCTATGTTTTGAACCTTTCCTGTGACACTAGTTATAGATTCCGATACTTCACTTCAGGTTTACCGTATCCCTTGGACCTTCTTATTGACGATGAAACACAGAAATTGCATCGGAATTTAATACAAAAGGCACAATGCGGACTTAAGTACAAGAGGACCGACTCTTCCTACTGTCTAAGTTTGAACCATTCCTGTGACACTAGTTATAGATTCCGATGCATCACTCCAGGTTTACTGTATCCCTTGGACCTTCTTATTGACGATGAAACACAGAAATTGCATCGGAATTAAACACAAAAGGCTCGATGCCGACTTAAGTACATGAAGACCGACACTTCTTACTTACTATGTTTTGAACCATTCCTGTAACACTAGTTATAGATTCCGATGCTTCACTTCAGGTTTACTGTATCCATTCGACCTTCTTATTGACGATGAAACACAGAAATTGCATCGGAATTAAATACAAAAGGCTCGATGCCGACATAAGTACATGAAGACCGACACTTCTTACCGACTATGTTTTGAACCATTCCTGTGACACTAGTTATAGTTTCCGATGCTTCACTTCAGGTTTACTGTATCCCTTGGACCTTCTTACTGACGATGAAACAGAGAAATTGCATCGGAATTAAATTCAAAAGGCACAATGCCGGCTTAAGTACAAGAAGACTGACTCTTCCTACTGTCTAAGTTTTGATCCATTTCTCTGACACTAGTTGTAGTTTCCGATGCTTCACTTCAGGTTTAATGTATCCCTTGGACCTTCTTATTGACGTTGAAACACAGAAATTGCATCGGAATTAAATACAAAAGGCACAATGCAGACCTAAGGACAAGAAGACTGACTCTTCCTACTGACCATTCCTGTGACACTAGTTATAGATTCCGATGCTTCACTTCAGGTTTACTGTATCCCTTGGACCTTCTTATTGACGATGAAACACAGAAATTGCATCGGAATTAAACACAAAAGGCTCGATGCCGACTTAAGTACATGAAGACCGACACTTCTTACTTACTATGTTTTGAACCATTCCTGTGACACTAGTTATAGATACCGATGCTTCACTTCAGGTTTACTGTATCCCTTGGACCTTCTTATTGACGATGAAACACAGAAATTGCATCGGAAATAAATACAAAGGGCACAATGACGACTTAAGTACATGAAGACCGACACTTCTTACTGACTATGATTTGAACCATTCCTGTGACACTAGTTATAGATTCCGATGCTTCACTCCAGGTTCGCTGCATCCGTTGTACCTTCTTATTGACGATGAAACACAGAAATTGCATCGGAATTAAATACAAAAGGCACAATGCCGTCTTAAGGACAAGAAGACTGACTCTTCCTACTGACCATTCCTGTGACACTAGTTATAGATTCCGATTCTTCACACCAGGTTTACTGTATCACTTGGACCTTGTTATTGACGATGAAACACAGAAATTGCATCGGAATTATATACAAAAGGCACAATTCCGACATAAGTACATGAAGACCGACACTTCTTACTGACTATGTTTTGAACCACTCCTGTGACACTAGTTATAGATTCCGATGCTTCACTTCAGGTTTACTGTATCCCTCTGACATTCTTAATGACGATGAAACACAGAAATTGCATCGGAATTAAATAGAAAAGGCACAATGCCGACTTAAGTACATGAAGACCGACTCTTCCTACTATCTAAGTTTTGAACCATTCCTGTGTCACTAGTTATAGATTCTGATGCATCGCTTCTGGTTTACTGTATTCCTTGGACCTTCTTATTGACGATGAAACACAGAAATTGCATCGGAATTAAATACAAAATGCACAATGCCGACTTAAGTACAAGAAGACTGACTCTTCCTACTGTCTAAGTTTTGAACCATTACTGTGACACTAGTTATAGATTCTGATGCTTCACTCAGGGTTACTGTATCCTTGGACCTTCTTATTGACGATGAAACACAGAAATTGCATCCGAATTAAATAAAAATGCACTTTGCCGACTTAAGTACAAGAAGACTGACTCTTCCTAATGTCTAAGTTTTGAACAATTCCTGTGACACTAGTTATGGATTCCGATGCTTCACTTCAGGTTTACTGTATCGCTTGGACCTTCTTACTGACGATGAAACACAAAAATTGCATCGGAATTAAATACAAAAGGCTCAATGCCGACTTAAGTACATGAAGACCGACACTTCTTACTGACTATGTTTTGAACCATTCCTGTAACACTAGATACAGATTCCAATGCTTCACTTCAGGTTTACTGTATCCCATGGACCTTCTTATTGACGATGAAACACAGAAATTGCATAGGAATTAAATACAAAAGGCACAATGCCGAGTTAAGGACAAGAAGACTGATTCTCCCTACTGACCATTTTTGTGACACTAGTTATAGATTCCGATTCTTCACACTAGGTTTACTGTATCCCTTGGACCTTCTTATTGACGATGAAACACAGAAATTGCATCGGAATTAAATACAAAAGGCACAATGCAAACTTATGTACAAGAAGATTGACTCTTCCTACTGTCTAAGTTTTGAACCATTCCTCTGCCACTAGTTATAGTTTCCGATGCTTCACTTAAGGTTTACTGTATCCCTAAGACCTTCTTATTGACGATGAAACACAGAAATTGCATCGGAATTTAATACAAAAGGCACAATGCGGACTTAAGTACAAGTAGACTGACTCTTCCTACTGCCTAAGTTTGAACCATTCCTGTGACACTAGTTATAGATTCCGATGCATCACTCCAGGTTTACTGTATCCCTTGGACCTTCTTATTGTCGATGAAACACAGAAATTGCATCGGAATTAAACACAAAAGGCTCGATGCCGACTTAAGTACATGAAGACCGACACTTCTTACTGACTATGTTTTGAACCATTCCTGTAACACTAGTTATAGATTCCGATGCTTCACTTCAGGTTTACTGTATCCATTCGACCTTCCTATTGACGATGAAACACAGAAGTTGCATCGGAATTAAATACAAAAGGCTCGATGCCGACTTAAGTACATGAAGACCGACACTTCTTACTGACTATGTTTTGAACCATTCCTGTGACACTAGTTATAGTTTCCGATGCTTCACTTCAGGTTTACTGTATCCCTTGGACCTTCTTACTGACGATGAAACAGAGAAATTGCATCGGAATTAAATTCAAAAGGCACAATTCCGGCTTAAGTACAAGAAGACTGACTCTTCCTACTGTCTAAGTTTTGATCCATTTCTCTGACACTAGTTGTAGATTCCGATGCTTCACTTCAGGTTTAATGTATCCCTTGGACCTTCTTATTGACGAAGAAACACAGAAATTGCATCGGAATTAAATACAAAAGGCACAATGCCGACCTAAGGACAAGAAGACTGACTCTTCCTACTGACCACTCCTGTGACACTAGTTATAGATTCCGATGCTTCACTTCAGGTTTACTGTATCCCTTGGACCTTCTTATTGACGTTGAAACACAGAAATTGCATCGGAATTACATACAAAAGGCACAATGCCGACTTAAGTACGTGAAGACCGACACTTCTTACTGACTTTGTTTTGAACCATTCCTGTGACACCAGTTATAGATTCCGATGCTTCACTTCAGGTTTACTGTATCCCTCGGACTTTCTTATTGACGATGAAGCACAGAAATTGCATCGGAATTAAATACAAAAGGCACAATGCCGACTTAAGTACAAGAAGACTGACTCTTCCTACAGTCTATGTTTTGAACCATTCCTGTGACACTAGTTATAGATACCGATGCTTCACTTCAGGTTTACTGTATCCCTTGGACCTTCTTATTGACGATGAAACACAGAAATTGCATCGGAAATAAATACAAAAGGCACAATGACGACTTGAGTACATGAAGACCGACACTTCTTACTGACTATGATTTGAACCATTCCTGTGACACTAGTTATAGATTCCGATGCTTCACTCCAGGTTCGCTGCATCCGTTGTACCTTCTTATTGACGATGAAACACAGAAATTGCATCGGAATTAAATACAAAAGGCACAATGCCGGTTTAAGGACAAGAAGACTGACTCTTCCTACTGACCATTCCTGTGACACTAGTGATAGATTCCGATTCTTCACACCAGGTTTACTGTATCACTTGGACCTTGTTATTGACGATGAAACACAGAAATTGCATCGGAATTAAATACAAAAGGCACAATTCCGACTTAAGTACAAGAAGACTGACTTTTCCTACCGTCAAAGATTTGAACCATTCCTCTGACACTAGTTATAGATTCCGATGCTTCACTCCAGGTTTACTGTATCCCTTGGACCTTCTTATTGACGATGAAACACAGAAATTGCATCGGAATTATATACAAAAGGCACAATGCCGACTTAAGTACATGAAGACCGTCACTTCTTACTGACTATGTTTCGAACCATTCCTGTGACACTAGTTATAGATTCCGATGCTTCACTTCAGGTTTACTGTATTCCTTGGACCTTCTTATTGACGATGAAACACAGAAATTGCATCGGAATTAAATACAAAATACACAATGCCGACTTAAGTACAAGAAGACTGACTCTTCCTACTGTCTAAGTTTTGAACCATTCCTGTGACACTAGTTATAGATTCTGATGCTTCACTCAGGTTTACTGTATCCCTTGGACCTTCTTATTGACGATGAAACACAGAAATTGCATCCGAATTAAATAAAAATGCACATTGCCGACTTAAGTACAAGAAGACTGACTCTTCCTAATGTCTAAGTTTTGAACCATTCCTGTGACACTAGTTATAGATTCCGATGCTTCACTTCAGGTTTACTGTATCGCTTGGACCTTCTTACTGACGATGAAACACAAAAATTGCATCGGAATTAAATACAAAAGGCTCAATGCCGACTTAAGTACATGTAGACCGACACTTCTTACTGACTATGTTTTGAACCATTCCTGTAACACTAGTTATAGATTCCGATGCTTCACTTCAGGTTTACTGTATCCCATGGACCTTCTTATTGACGATGAAACACAGAAATTGCATAGGAATTAAATACAAAAGGCACAATGCGTAGTTAAGGACAAGAAGACTGATTCTCCCTACTGACCATTTTTGTGACACTAGTTATAGATTCCGATTCTTCACATTAGGTTTACTGTATCCCTTGGACCTTCTTATTGACGATGAAACACAGAAATTGCATCGGAATTAAATACAAAATGCACAATGCCTACTTATGTACAAGAAGACTGACTCTTCCTACTGTCTAAGTTTTGAACCATTCCTCTGCCACTAGTTATAGTTTCCGTTGCTTCACTTAAGGTTTACTGTATCCCTAAGACCTTCTTATTGACGATGAAACACAGGAATTGCATCGGAATTAAATGCAAAAGGCACAATGACGACTCAAGTACAAGGAGACTGGCTCTTCTTACTGTCTATGTTTTGAACCTTTCCTGTGACACTAGTTATAGATTCCGATACTTCACTTCAGGTTTACTGTATCCCTTGGACCTTCTTATTGACGATGAAACACAGAAATTGCATCGGAATTTAATACAAAAGGCACAATGTGGACTTAAGTACAAGAAGACTGACTCTTCCTACTGTCTAAGTTTGAACCATTCCTGTGACACTAGTTATAGATTCCGATGCATCACTCCAGGTTTACTGTATCCCTTGGACCTTCTTATTGTCGATGAAACACAGAAATTGCATCGGAATTAAACACAAAAGGCTCGATGCCGACTTAAGTACATGAAGACCGACACTTCTTACTGACTATGTTTTGAACCATTCCTGTAACACTAGTTATAGATTCCGATGCTTCACTTCAGGTTTACTGTATCCATTCGACCTTCATATTGACGATGAAACACAGAAATTGCATCGGAATTAAATACAAAAGGCTCGATGCCGACTTAAGTACATGAAGACCGACACTTCTTACTGACTATGTTTTGAACCATTCCTGTGACACTAGTTATAGTTTCCGATGCTTCACTTCAGGTTTACTGTATCCCTTGGACCTTCTTACTGACGATGAAACAGAGAAATTGCATCGGAATTAAATTGAAAAGGCACAATGCCGGCTTAAGTACAAGAAGACTGACTCTTCCTACTGTCTAAGTTTTGATCCATTTCTCTGACACTAGTTGTAGATTCCGATGCTTCACTTCAGGTTTAATGTATCCCTTGGACCTTCTTAATGACGATGAAACACAGAAATTGCATCGGAATTAAATACAAAATGCACAATGCCGACCTAAGGACAAGAAGACTGACTCTTCCTACTGACCATTCCTGTGACACTAGTTATAGATTCCGATGCTTCACTTCAGGTTTACTGTATCCCTTGGACCTTCTTATTGACGTTGAAACACAGAAATTGCATCGGAATTACATACAAAAGGCACAATGCCGACTTAAGTACATGAAGACCGACACTTCTTACTGACTTTGTTTTGAACCATTCCTGTAACACCAGTTATAGATTCCGATGCTTCACTCCAGGTTCGCTGCATCCGTTGTACCTTCTTATTGACGATGAAACACAGAAATTGCATCAGAATTAAATACAAAAGGCACAATGCCGGCTTAAGGACAAGAAGACTGACTCTTCCTACTGACCATTCCTGTGACACTAGTTATAGATTCCGATTCTTCACACCAGTTTTACTGTATCACTTGGACCTTGTTATTGACGATGAAACACAGAAATTGCATCGGAATTATATACAAAAGGCACAATGCCGACTTAAGTACATGAAGACCGACACTTCTTACTGACTATGTTTTGAACCATTCCTGTGACACTAGTTATAGATTCCGATGCATCACTTCAGGTTTACTGTCTCCCTTGGACCTTCTTATCGACGATGAAACACAGAAATTGCATCGGAATTAAATACAAAAGGCACAATGCCGACTTAAGGACAAGAAGACTGACAGTTCTTACTGTCTATGTTTTGAACCACTCCTGTGACACTAGATATAGATTCCAATGCTTCACTTCAGGTTTACTGTATCCCTCTGACATTCTTAATGACGATGAAACACAGAAATTGCATCGGAATTAAATAGAAAAGGCACAATGCCGACTTAAGTACATGAAGACCGACTCTTCCTACTATCTAAGTTTTGAACCATTCCTGTGTCACTAGTTATAGATTCTGATGCATCGCTTCTGGTTTACTGTATTCCTTGGACCTACTTATTGACGATGAAACACAGAAATTGCATCGGAATTAAATACAAAATGCACAATGCCGACTTAAGTACAAGAAGACTGACTCTTCCTACTGTCTAAGTTTTGAACCATTCCTGTGACACTAGTTATAGATTCTGATGCTTCACTCAGGTTTACTGTATCCCTTGGACCTTCTTATTGACGATGAAACACAGAAATTGCATCCGAATTAAATACAAAACGCACATTGCCGACTTAAGTACAAGAAGACTGACTCTTCCTAATGTCTAAGTTTTGAACCATTCCTGTGACACTAGTTATAGATTCCGATGCTTCACTTCAGGTTTACAGTATCGCTTGGACCTTCTTACTGGCGATGAAACACAAAAATTGCATCGGAATTAAATACAAAAGGCTCAATGCCGACTTAAGTACATGAAGACCGACACTTCTTACGGACTATGTTTTGAACCATTCCTGTAACACTAGTTATAGATTCCGATGCTTCACTTCAGGTTTACTGTATCCCATGGACCTTCTTATTGACGATGAAACACAGAAATTGCATAGGAATTAAATACAAAAGGCACAATGCCGAGTTAAGGACAAGAAGACTGATTCTCCCTACTGACCATTTTTGTGACACTAGTTATAGATTCCGATTCTTCACACTAGGTTTACTGTATCCCTTGCACCTTCTTATTGACGATGAAACACAGAAATTGCATCGGAATTAGATACAAAAGGCACAATGCCTACTTATGTACAAGAAGACTGACTCTTCCTACTGTCTAAGTTTTGAACCATTCCTCTGCCACTAGTTATAGTTTCCGATGCTTCACTTCAGGTTTACTGTATCCCTTGGACCTTCTTATTGACGAAGAAACACAGAAATTGCATCGGAATTAAATACAAAAGGCACAATGCCGACTTAAGGACAAGAAGACTGACTCTTCCCACTGACCATTCCTGTGACAGTGGTTATAGATTCCGATGCTTCATTCCAGGTTTACTGTATCCCTTGGACCTTCTTATTGACGATGAAACACAGAAATTGCATCGGAATTAAATACAAAAGGCACAATGCTGACTTAAGTACATGAAGACCGACACTTCTTACTGACTATGTTTTGAACCATTCCTGTGACACTAGTTATAGATTCCGATGCATCACTTCAGGTTTACTGTCTCCCTTGGACTTTCGTATCGACGATGAAACACGGAAATTGCATCGGAATTAAATACAAAAGGCACAATGCCGACTTAAGGACAAGAAGACTGACAGTTCTTACTGTCTATGTTTAGAACCACTCCTGTGACACTAGATATAGATTCCGATGCTTCACTTCAGGTTTACTGTATCTCTTTGACATTCTTATTGTCGATGAAACACAGAAATTGCATCGGAATTAAATAGAAAAGGCACAATGCCGACTTAAGTACATGAAGACCGACTCTTCCTACTATCTAAGTTTTGAACCATTCCTGTGGCACTAGTTATAGATTCTGATGCTTCACTTCAGGTTTACTGTATCCCTTGGACCTTCTTATTGACGATGAAACACAGAAATTGCATCGGAATTAAATACAAGAGCACAATGCTGACTTAAGTACAAGATGACTGACTCTTCCTAATGTCTAAGTTTGAACCATTCCACTGACACTAGTTATAGATTCCGATGCATCACTCCAGGTTTACTGTATCCCTTGGACCTTCTTATTGACGATGAAACACAGATATTGCATCGGAATTAAATACAAAAGGCACAATGCCGACGAATGTACATGAAGACCGACACTTCTTACTGACTATGTTTTGAACCATTCCTGTGACACTAGTTATAGATTCCGATGCTTCACTTCAGGTTTACTGTATCCCTTGGACCTTCTTATTGACGATGAAACACAGAAATTGCATCGGAATTAAATACAAGAACACAATGCTGACTTAAGTACAAGGGGACTGACTCTTCCTAATGTCTAAGTTTGAACCATTCCTGTGACACTAGTTATAGATTCCGATGCATAACTCCAGGTTTACTGTATCCGTTGGACCTTCTTATTGACGATGAAACACAGAAATTGCATCGGAATTAAATACAGAAGGCACAATGCCGACTTATGTACATGAAGACCGACACTTCTTATTGACTATGTTTTGAACCATTCCTGCAACACTAGTTATAGATTCCGATGCTTCACTTCAAGTTTACTGTATCCCTTGAAACCTTCTTATTGACGATGAAACACAGAAATTGCATCGGAATTAAATACAAAAGGCACAATTCCGACTTAAGGAGAATAAGACTGACTCTTCCTACTGACCATTCCTGTGACACTAGTTATGGATTCCGATGCTTCACTTCAGGCTTACTGTATCTCTTGGACCTTCTTATTGACGAAGAAACACAGAAATTGAATCGGAATTAAATACAAAAGGCACAATGCCGACTTAAGGACAAGAAGACTGACTCTTCCCACTGACCATTCCTGTGACAGTAGTTATAGATTCCGATGCTTCACTCCAGGTTTACTGTATCCCTTGGACCTTCTTATTGACGATGAAACACAGAAATTGCATAGGAATTAAATACAAAGGCACAATGCCGACTTAAGTACATGAAGACCGACACTTCTTACTGACTATGTTTTGAACCATTCCTGTGACACTAGTTATAGATTCCGATGCATCACTTTAGGTTTACTGTCTCCCTTGGACCTTCTTATCGACGATGAAACACAGAAATTGCATCGGAATTAAATACAAAAGGCACAATGCCGACTTAAGGACAAGAAGACTGACAGTTCTTACTGTCTATGTTTTGAACCACTCCTGTGACACTAGATATAGATTCCGATGCTTCATTTCAGGTTTACTGTATCCCTCTGACATTCTTAATGACGATGAAACACAGAAACTGCATCGGAATTAAATAGAAAAGGCACAATGCCGACTTAAGTACATGAAGACCGACTCTTCCTACTATCTGAGTTTTGAACCATTCCTGTGTCACTAGTTATAGATTCTGATGCATCGCTTCTGGTGTACTGTATTCCTTGGACCTTCTTATTGACGATGAAACACAGAAATTGCATCCGATTAAATTCAAAATGCACATTGCCGACTTAAGTACAAGAAGACTGACTCTTCCTAATGTCTAAGTTTTGAACCATTCCTGTGACACTAGTTATAGATTCCGATGCTTCACTTCAGGTTTACTGTATCGCTTGGACGTTCTTACTGACGATGAAACACAAAAATTGCATCGGAATTAAATACAAAAGGCTCAATGCCGACTTAAGTACATGAAGACCGACACTTCTTACTGACTATGTTTTGAACCATTCCTGTAACACTAGTTATAGATTCCGATGCTTCACTTCAGGTTTACTGTATCCCATGGACCTTCTTATTGACGATGAAACACAGAAATTGCATAGGAATTAAATACAAAAGGCACAATGCCGAGTTAAGGACAAGAAGACTGATTCTCCCTACTGACCATTTTTGTGACACTGGTTATAGATTCCGATTCTTCACACTAGGTTTACTGTATCCCTTGGATCTTCTTATTAACGATGAAACACAGAAATTGCATCGGAATTAAATACAAAAGGCACAGTGCCTACTTATGTACAAGAAGACTGACTCTTCCTACTGTCTAAGTTTTGAACCATTCCTCTGCCATTAGTTATAGTTTCCGATGCTTCACTTCAGGTTTACTGTATCCCTAAGACCTTCTTATTGACGATGAAACACAGGAATTGCATCGGAATTAAATGCAAAAGGCACAATGACGACTCAAGTACAAGGAGACTGGCTCTTCTTACTGTCTATGTTTTGAACCTTTCCTGTGACACTAGTTATAGATTCCGATACTTCACTTCAGGTTTACCGTATCCCTTGGACCTTCTTATTGACGATGAAACACAGAAATTGCATCGGAATTTAATACAAAAGGCACAATGCGGACTTAAGTACAAGAGGACCGACTCTTCCTACTGTCTAAGTTTGAACCATTCCTGTGACACTAGTTATAGATTCCGATGCATCACTCCAGGTTTACTGTATCCCTTGGACCTTCTTATTGACGATGAAACACAGAAATTGCATCGGAATTAAACACAAAAGGCTCGATGCCGACTTAAGTACATGAAGACCGACACTTCTTACTTACTATGTTTTGAACCATTCCTGTAACACTAGTTATAGATTCCGATGCTTCACTTCAGGTTTACTGTATCCATTCGACCTTCTTATTGACGATGAAACACAGAAATTGCATCGGAATTAAATACAAAAGGCTCGATGCCGACATAAGTACATGAAGACCGACACTTCTTACTGACTATGTTTTGAACCATTCCTGTGACACTAGTTATAGTTTCCGATGCTTCACTTCAGGTTTACTGTATCCCTTGGACCTTCTTACTGACGATGAAACAGAGAAATTGCATCGGAATTAAATTCAAAAGGCACAATGCCGGCTTAAGTACAAGAAGACTGACTCTTCCTACTGTCTAAGTTTTGATCCATTTCTCTGACACTAGTTGTAGTTTCCGATGCTTCACTTCAGGTTTAATGTATCCCTTGGACCTTCTTATTGACGTTGAAACACAGAAATTGCATCGGAATTAAATACAAAAGGCACAATGCAGACCTAAGGACAAGAAGACTGACTCTTCCTACTGACCATTCCTGTGACACTAGTTATAGATTCCGATGCTTCACTTCAGGTTTACTGTATCCCTTGGACCTTCTTATTGACGATGAAACACAGAAATTGCATCGGAATTAAACACAAAAGGCTCGATGCCGACTTAAGTACATGAAGACCGACACTTCTTACTTACTATGTTTTGAACCATTCCTGTGACACTAGTTATAGATACCGATGCTTCACTTCAGGTTTACTGTATCCCTTGGACCTTCTTATTGACGATGAAACACAGAAATTGCATCGGAAATAAATACAAAGGGCACAATGACGACTTAAGTACATGAAGACCGACACTTCTTACTGACTATGATTTGAACCATTCCTGTGACACTAGTTATAGATTCCGATGCTTCACTCCAGGTTCGCTGCATCCGTTGTACCTTCTTATTGACGATGAAACACAGAAATTGCATCGGAATTAAATACAAAAGGCACAATGCCGTCTTAAGGACAAGAAGACTGACTCTTCCTACTGACCATTCCTGTGACACTAGTTATAGATTCCGATTCTTCACACCAGGGTTACTGTATCACTTGGACCTTGTTATTGACGATGAAACACAGAAATTGCATCGGAATTAAATACAAAAGGCACAATTCCGACTTAAGTACAAGAAGACTGACTTTTCCTACCGTGAAGATTTGAACCATTCCTCTGACACTAGTTATAGATTCGGATGCTTCACTCCAGGTTTACTGTATCCCTTGGACCTTCTTATTGACGATGAAACACAGAAATTGCATCGGAATTATGTACAAAAGGCACAATTCCGACTTAAGTACATGAAGACCGACACTTCTTACTGACTATGTTTTGAACCATTCCTGTGACACTAGTTATAGATTCCGATGCTTCACTTCAGGTTTACTGTATCCCTCTGACATTCTTAATGACGATGAAACACAGAAATTGCATCGGAATTAAATAGAAAAGGCACAATGCCGACTTAAGTAC
Source organism: Schistocerca americana (assembly GCF_021461395.2). Taxonomy (NCBI): domain Eukaryota; kingdom Metazoa; phylum Arthropoda; class Insecta; order Orthoptera; family Acrididae; genus Schistocerca; species Schistocerca americana. The sequence goes on along the minus strand of NW_025725790.1, from coordinate 314,652 downwards.
ATGAAGACCGACTCTTCCTACTATCTAAGTTTTGAACCATTCCTGTGTCACTAGTTATAGATTCTGATGCATCGCTTCTGGTTTACTGTATTCCTTGGACCTTCTTATTTACGATGAAACACAGAAATTGCATCGGAATTAAATACAAAATGCACAATGCCGACTTAAGTACAAGAAGACTGACTCTTCCTACTGTCTAAGTTTTGAACCATTACTGTGACACTAGTTATAGATTCTGATGCTTCACTCAGGGTTACTGTATCCCTTGGACCTTCTTATTGACGATGAAACACAGAAATTGCATCCGAATTAAATAAAAATGCACATTGCCGACTTAAGTACAAGAAGACTGACTCTTCCTAATGTCTAAGTTTTGAACAATTCCTGTGACACTAGTTATGGATTCCGATGCTTCACTTCAGGTTTACTGTATCGCTTGGACCTTCTTACTGACGATGAAACACAAAAATTGCATCGGAATTAAATACAAAAGGCTCAATGCCGACTTAAGTACATGAAGACCGACACTTCTTACTGACTATGTTTTGAACCATTCCTGTAACACTAGATATAGATTCCGATGCTTCACTTCAGGTTTACTGTATCCCATGGACCTTCTTATTGACGATGAAACACAGAAATTGCATAGGAATTAAATACAAAAGGCACAATGCCGAGTTAAGGACAAGAAGACTGATTCTCCCTACTGACCATTTTTGTGACACTAGTTATAGATTCCGATTCTTCACACTAGGTTTACTGTATCCCTTGGACCTTCTTATTGACGATGAAACACAGAAATTGCATCGGAATTAAATACAAAAGGCACAATGCAAACTTATGTACAAGAAGATTGACTCTTCCTACTGTCTAAGTTTTGAACCATTCCTCTGCCACTAGTTATAGTTTCCGATGCTTCACTTAAGGTTTACTGTATCCCTAAGACCTTCTTATTGACGATGAAACACAGGAATTGCATCGGAATTAAATGCAAAAGGCACAATGACGACCCAAGTACAAGGAGACTGGCTCTTCTTACTGTCTATGTTTTGAACCTTTCCTGTGACACTAGTTATAGATTCCGATACTTCACTTCAGGTTTACTGTATCCCTTGGACCTTCTTATTGACGATGAAACACAGAAATTGCATCGGAATTTAATACAAAAGGCACAATGCGGACTTAAGTACAAGAAGACTGACTCTTCCTACTGCCTAAGTTTGAACCATTCCTGTGACACTAGTTATAGATTCCGATGCATCACTCCAGGTTTACTGTATCCCTTGGACCTTCTTATTGTCGATGAAACACAGAAATTGCATCGGAATTAAACACAAAAGGCTCGATGCCGACTTAAGTACATGAAGACCGACACTTCTTACTGACTATGTTTTGAACCATTCCTGTAACACTAGTTATAGATTCCGATGCTTCACTTCAGGTTTACTGTATCCATTCGACCTTCCTATTGACGATGAAACACAGAAGTTGCATCGGAATTAAATACAAAAGGCTCGATGCCGACTTAAGTACATGAAGACCGACACTTCTTACTGACTATGTTTTGAACCATTCCTGTGACACTAGTTATAGTTTCCGATGCTTCACTTCAGGTTTACTGTATCCCTTGGACCTTCTTACTGACGATGAAACAGAGAAATTGCATCGGAATTAAATTCAAAAGGCACAATTCCGGCTTAAGTACAAGAAGACTGACTCTTCCTACTGTCTAAGTTTTGATCCATTTCTCTGACACTAGTTGTAGATTCCGATGCTTCACTTCAGGTTTAATGTATCCCTTGGACCTTCTTATTGACGAAGAAACACAGAAATTGCATCGGAATTAAATACAAAAGGCACAATGCCGACCTAAGGACAAGAAGACTGACTCTTCCTACTGACCACTCCTGTGACACTAGTTATAGATTCCGATGCTTCACTTCAGGTTTACTGTATCCCTTGGACCTTCTTATTGACGTTGAAACACAGAAATTGCATCGGAATTACATACAAAAGGCACAATGCCGACTTAAGTACGTGCAGACCGACACTTCTTACTGACTTTGTTTTGAACCATTCCTGTGACACCAGTTATAGATTCCGATGCTTCACTTCAGGTTTACTGTATCCCTCGGACTTTCTTATTGACGATGAAGCACAGAAATTGCATCGGAATTAAATACAAAAGGCACAATGCCGACTTAAGTACAAGAAGACTGACTCTTCCTACAGTCTATGTTTTGAACCATTCCTGTGACACTAGTTATAGATACCGATGCTTCACTTCAGGTTTACTGTATCCCTTGGACCTTCTTATTGACGATGAAACACAGAAATTGCATCGGAAATAAATACAAAAGGCACAATGACGACTTGAGTACATGAAGACCGACACTTCTTACTGACTATGATTTGAACCATTCCTGTGACACTAGTTATAGATTCCGATGCTTCACTCCAGGTTCGCTGCATCCGTTGTACCTTCTTATTGACGATGAAACACAGAAATTGCATCGGAATTAAATACAAAAGGCACAATGCCGGCTTAAGGACAAGAAGACTGACTCTTCCTACTGACCATTCCTGTGACACTAGTGATAGATTCCGATTCTTCACACCAGGTTTACTGTATCACTTGGACCTTGTTATTGACGATGAAACACAGAAATTGCATCGGAATTATATACAAAAGGCACAATGCCGACTTAAGTACATGAAGACCGTCACTTCTTTCTGACTATGTTTCGAACCATTCCTGTGACACTAGTTATAGATTCCGATGCTTCACTTCAGGTTTACTGTATTCCTTGGACCTTCTTATTGACGATGAAACACAGAAATTGCATCGGAATTAAATACAAAATGCACAATGCCTACTTATGTACAAGAAGACTGACTCTTCCTACTGTCTAAGTTTTGAACCATTCCTCTGCCACTAGTTATAGTTTCCGATGCTTCACTTAAGGTTTACTGTATCCCTAAGACCTTCTTATTGACGATGAAACACAGGAATTGCATCGGAATTAAATGCAAAAGGCACAATGACGACTCAAGTACAAGGAGACTGGCTCTTCTTACTGTCTATGTTTTGAACCTTTCCTGTGACACTAGTTATAGATTCCGATACTTCACTTCAGGTTTACTGTATCCCTTGGACCTTCTTATTGACGATGAAACACAGAAATTGCATCGGAATTTAATACAAAAGGCACAATGTGGACTTAAGTACAAGAAGACTGACTCTTCCTACTGTCTAAGTTTGAACCATTCCTGTGACACTAGTTATAGATTCCGATGCATCACCCCAGGTTTACTGTATCCCTTGGACCTTCTTATTGTCGATGAAACACAGAAATTGCATCGGAATTAAACACAAAAGGCTCGATGCCGACTTAAGTACATGAAGACCGACACTTCTTACTGACTATGTTTTGAACCATTCCTGTAACACTAGTTATAGATTCCGATGCTTCACTTCAGGTTCGCTGCATCCGTTGTACCTTCTTATTGACGATGAAACACAGAAATTGCATCAGAATTAAATACAAAAGGCACAATGCCGGCTTAAGGACAAGAAGACTGACTCTTCCTACTGACCATTCCTGTGACACTAGTTATAGATTCCGATTCTTCACACCAGGTTTACTGTATCACTTGGACCTTGTTATTGACGATGAAACACAGAAATTGCATCGGAATTATATACAAAAGGCACAATGCCGACTTAAGTACATGAAGACCGACACTTCTTACTGACTATGTTTTGAACCATTCCTGTGACACTAGTTATAGATTCCGATGCATCACTTCAGGTTTACTGTCTCCCTTGGACCTTCTTATCGACGATGAAACACAGAAATTGCATCGGAATTAAATACAAAAGGCACAATGCCGACTTAAGGACAAGAAGACTGACAGTTCTTACTGTCTATGTTTTGAACCACTCCTGTGACATTAGATATAGATTCCAATGCTTCACTTCAGGTTTACTGTATCCCTCTGACATTCTTAATGACGATGAAACACAGAAATTGCATCGGAATTAAATAGAAAAGGCACAATGCCGACTTAAGTACATGAAGACCGACTCTTCCTACTATCTAAGTTTTGAACCATTCCTGTGTCACTAGTTATAGATTCTGATGCATCGCTTCTGGTTTACTGTATTCCTTGGACCTTCTTATTGACGATGAAACACAGAAATTGCATCGGAATTAAATACAAAATGCACAATGCCGACTTAAGTACAAGAAGACTGACTCTTCCTACTGTCTAAGTTTTGAACCATTCCTGTGACACTAGTTATAGATTCTGATGCTTCACTCAGGTTTACTGTATCCCTTGGACCTTCTTATTGACGATGAAACACAGAAATTGCATCCGAATTAAATACAAAATGCACACTGCCGACTTAAGTACAAGAAGACTGACTCTTCCTAATGTCTAAGTTTTGAACCATTCCTGTGACACTAGTTATAGATTCCGATGCTTCACTTCAGGTTTACTGTATCGCTTGGACCTTCTTACTGGCGATGAAACACAAAAATTGCATCGGAATTAAATACAAAAGGCTCAATGCCGACTTAAGTACATGAAGACCGACACTTCTTACGGACTATGTTTTGAACCATTCCTGTAACACTAGTTATAGATTCCGATGCTTCACTTCAGGTTTACTGTATCCCATGGACCTTCTTATTGACGATGAAACACAGAAATTGCATAGGAATTAAATACAAAAGGCACAATGCCGAGTTAAGGACAAGAAGACTGATTCTCCCTACTGACCATTTTTGTGACACTAGTTATAGATTCCGATTCTTCACACTAGGTTTACTGTATCCCTTGCACCTTCTTATTGACGATGAAACACAGAAATTGCATCGGAATTAGATACAAAAGGCACAATGCCTACTTATGTACAAGAAGACTGACTCTTCCTACTGTCTAAGTTTTGAACCATTCCTCTGCCACTAGTTATAGTTTCCGATGCTTCACTTCAGGTTTACTGTATCCCTAAGACCTTCTTATTGACGATGAAACACAGGAATTGCATCGGAATTAAATGCAAAAGGCACAATGACGACTCAAGTACAAGGAGACTGGCTCTGCTTACTGTCTATGTTTTGAACCATTCCTGTGACACTAGTTATAGATTCCGATACTTCACTTCAGGTTTACTGTATCCCTTGGACCTTCTTATTGACGATGAAACACAGAAATTGCATCGGAATTTAATACAAAAGGCACAATGCGGACTTAAGTACAAGAAGACTGACTCTTCCTACTGTCTAAGTTTGAACCATTCCTGTGACACTAGTTATAGATTACGATGCATCACTCCAGGTTTACTGTATCCCTTGGACCTTCTTATTGACGATGAAACACAGAAATTGCATCGGAATTAAACACAAAAGGCTCGATGCCGACTTAAGTACATGAAGACCGACACTTCTTACTGACTATGTTTTGAACCATTCCTGTAACACTAGTTATAGATTCCGATGCTTCACTTCAGGTTTACTGTATCCATTCGACCTTCCTATTGACGATGAAACACAGAAGTTGCATCGGAATTAAATACAAAAGGCTCGATGCCGACTTAAGTACATGAAGACCGACACTTCTTACTGACTATGTTTTGAACCATTCCTGTGACACTAGTTATAGTTTCCGATGCTTCACTTCAGGTTTACTGTATCCCTTGGACCTTCTTACTGACGATGAAACAGAGAAATTGCATCGGAATTAAATTCAAAAGGCACAATTCCGGCTTAAGTACAAGAAGACTGACTCTTCCTACTGTCTAAGTTTTGATCCATTTCTCTGACACTAGTTGTAGATTCCGATGCTTCACTTCAGGTTTAATGTATCCCTTGGACCTTCTTATTGACGAAGAAACACAGAAATTGCATCGGAATTAAATACAAAAGGCACAATGCCGACCTAAGGACAAGAAGACTGACTCTTCCTACTGACCACTCCTGTGACACTAGTTATAGATTCCGATGCTTCACTTCAGGTTTACTGTATCCCTTGGACCTTCTTATTGACGTTGAAACACAGAAATTGCATCGGAATTACATACAAAAGGCACAATGCCGACTTAAGTACGTGCAGACCGACACTTCTTACTGACTTTGTTTTGAACCATTCCTGTGACACCAGTTATAGATTCCGATGCTTCACTTCAGGTTTACTGTATCCCTCGGACTTTCTTATTGACGATGAAGCACAGAAATTGCATCGGAATTAAATACAAAAGGCACAATGCCGACTTAAGTACAAGAAGACTGACTCTTCCTACAGTCTATGTTTTGAACCATTCCTGTGACACTAGTTATAGATACCGATGCTTCACTTCAGGTTTACTGTATCCCTTGGACCTTCTTATTGACGATGAAACACAGAAATTGCATCGGAAATAAATACAAAAGGCACAATGACGACTTGAGTACATGAAGACCGACACTTCTTACTGACTATGATTTGAACCATTCCTGTGACACTAGTTATAGATTCCGATGCTTCACTCCAGGTTCGCTGCATCCGTTGTACCTTCTTATTGACGATGAAACACAGAAATTGCATCGGAATTAAATACAAAAGGCACAATGCCGGCTTAAGGACAAGAAGACTGACTCTTCCTACTGACCATTCCTGTGACACTAGTGATAGATTCCGATTCTTCACACCAGGTTTACTGTATCACTTGGACCTTGTTATTGACGATGAAACACAGAAATTGCATCGGAATTATATACAAAAGGCACAATGCCGACTTAAGTACATGAAGACCGTCACTTCTTTCTGACTATGTTTCGAACCATTCCTGTGACACTAGTTATAGATTCCGATGCTTCACTTCAGGTTTACTGTATTCCTTGGACCTTCTTATTGACGATGAAACACAGAAATTGCATCGGAATTAAATACAAAATACACAATGCCGACTTAAGTACAAGAAGACTGACTCTTCCTACTGTCTAAGTTTTGAACCATTCCTGTGACACTAGTTATAGATTCTGATGCTTCACTCAGGTTTACTGTATCCCTTGGACCTTCTTATTGACGATGAAACACAGAAATTGCATCCGAATTAAATAAAAATGCACATTGCCGACTTAAGTACAAGAAGACTGACTCCTCCTAATGTCTAAGTTTTGAACCATTCCTGTGACACTAGTTATAGATTCCGATGCTTCACTTCAGGTTTACTGTATCGCTTGGACCTTCTTACTGACGATGAAACACAAAAATTGCATCGGAATTAAATACAAAAGGCTCAATGCCGACTTAAGTACATGTAGACCGACACTTCTTACTGACTATGTTTTGAACCATTCCTGTAACACTAGTTATAGATTCCGATGCTTCACTTCAGGTTTACTGTATCCCATGGACCTTCTTATTGACGATGAAACACAGAAATTGCATAGGAATTAAATACAAAAGGCACAATGCGTAGTTAAGGACAAGAAGACTGATTCTCCCTACTGACCATTTTTGTGACACTAGTTATAGATTCCGATTCTTCACATTAGGTTTACTGTATCCCTTGGACCTTCTTATTGACGATGAAACACAGAAATTGCATCGGAATTAAATACAAAATGCACAATGCCTACTTATGTACAAGAAGACTGACTCTTCCTACTGTCTAAGTTTTGAACCATTCCTCTGCCACTAGTTATAGTTTCCGATGCTTCACTTAAGGTTTACTGTATCCCTAAGACCTTCTTATTGACGATGAAACACAGGAATTGCATCGGAATTAAATGCAAAAGGCACAATGACGACTCAAGTACAAGGAGACTGGCTCTTCTTACTGTCTATGTTTTGAACCTTTCCTGTGACACTAGTTATAGATTCCGATACTTCACTTCAGGTTTACTGTATCCCTTGGACCTTCTTATTGACGATGAAACACAGAAATTGCATCGGAATTTAATACAAAAGGCACAATGTGGACTTAAGTACAAGAAGACTGACTCTTCCTACTGTCTAAGTTTGAACCATTCCTGTGACACTAGTTATAGATTCCGATGCATCACCCCAGGTTTACTGTATCCCTTGGACCTTCTTATTGTCGATGAAACACAGAAATTGCATCGGAATTAAACACAAAAGGCTCGATGCCGACTTAAGTACATGAAGACCGACACTTCTTACTGACTATGTTTTGAACCATTCCTGTAACACTAGTTATAGATTCCGATGCTTCACTTCAGGTTTACTGTATCCATTCGACCTTCTTATTGACGATGAAACACAGAAATTGCATCGGAATTAAATACAAAAGGCTCGATGCCGACTTAAGTACATGAAGACCGACACTTCTTACTGACTATGTTTTGAACCATTCCTGTGACACTAGTTATAGTTTCCGATGCTTCACTTCAGGTTTACTGTATCCCTTGGACCTTCTTACTGACGATGAAACAGAGAAATTGCATCGGAATTAAATTGAAAAGGCACAATGCCGGCTTAAGTACAAGAAGACTGACTCTTCCTACTGTCTAAGTTTTGATCCATTTCTCTGACACTAGTTGTAGATTCCGATGCTTCACTTCAGGTTTAATGTATCCCTTGGACCTTCTTAATGACGATGAAACACAGAAATTGCATCGGAATTAAATACAAAATGCACAATGCCGACCTAAGGACAAGAAGACTGACTCTTCCTACTGACCATTCCTGTGACACTAGTTATAGATTCCGATGCTTCACTTCAGGTTTACTGTATCCCTTGGACCTTCTTATTGACGTTGAAACACAGAAATTGCATCGGAATTACATACAAAAGGCACAATGCCGACTTAAGTACATGAAGACCGACACTTCTTACTGACTTTGTTTTGAACCATTCCTGTGACACCAGTTATAGATTCCGATGCTTCACTCCAGGTTCGCTGCATCCGTTGTACCTTCTTATTGACGATGAAACACAGAAATTGCATCAGAATTAAATACAAAAGGCACAATGCCGACTTAAGGACAAGAAGACTGACAGTTCTTACTGTCTATGTTTTGAACCACTCCTGTGACACTAGATATAGATTCCAATGCTTCACTTCAGGTTTACTGTATCCCTCTGACATTCTTAATGACGATGAAACACAGAAATTGCATCGGAATTAAATAGAAAAGGCACAATGCCGACTTAAGTACATGAAGACCGACTCTTCCTACTATCTAAGTTTTGAACCATTCCTGTGTCACTAGTTATAGATTCTGATGCATCGCTTCTGGTTTACTGTATTCCTTGGACCTTCTTATTGACGATGAAACACAGAAATTGCATCGGAATTAAATACAAAATGCACAATGCCGACTTAAGTACAAGAAGACTGACTCTTCCTACTGTCTAAGTTTTGAACCATTCCTGTGACACTAGTTATAGATTCTGATGCTTCACTCAGGTTTACTGTATCCCTTGGACCTTCTTCTTGACGATGAAACACAGAAATTGCATCCGAATTAAATACAAAATGCACATTGCCGACTTAAGTACAAGAAGACTGACTCTTCCTAATGTCTAAGTTTTGAACCATTCCTGTGACACTAGTTATAGATTCCGATGCTTCACTTCCGGTTTACTGTATCGCTTGGACCTTCTTACTGGCGATGAAACACAAAAATTGCATCGGAATTAAATACAAAAGGCTCAATGCCGACTTAAGTACATGAAGACCGACACTTCTTACGGACTATGTTTTGAACCATTCCTGTAACACTAGTTATAGATTCCGATGCTTCACTTCAGGTTTACTGTATCCCATGGACCATCTTATTGACGATGAAACACAGAAATTGCATAGGAATTAAATACAAAAGGCACAATGCCGAGTTAAGGACAAGAAGACTGATTCTCCCTACTGACCATTTTTGTGACACTAGTTATAGATTCCGATTCTTCACACTAGGTTTACTGTATCCCTTGCACCTTCTTATTGACGATGAAACACAGAAATTGCATCGGAATTAGATACAAAAGGCACAATGCCTACTTATGTACAAGAAGACTGACTCTTCCTACTGTCTAAGTTTTGAACCATTCCTCTGCCACTAGTTATAGTTTCCGATGCTTCACTTCAGGTTTACTGTATCCCTAAGACCTTCTTATTGACGATGAAACACAGGAATTGCATCGGAATTAAATGCAAAAGGCACAATGACGACTCAAGTACAAGGAGACTGGCTCTGCTTACTGTCTATGTTTTGAACCATTCCTGTGACACTAGTTATAGATTCCGATACTTCACTTCAGGTTTACTGTATCCCTTGGACCTTCTTATTGACGATGAAACACAGAAATTGCATCGGAATTTAATACAAAAGGCACAATGCGGACTTAAGTACAAGAAGACTGACTCTTCCTACTGTCTAAGTTTGAACCATTCCTGTGACACTAGTTATAGATTACGATGCATCACTCCAGGTTTACTGTATCCCTTGGACCTTCTTATTGACGATGAAACACAGAAATTGCATCGGAATTAAACACAAAAGGCTCGATGCCGACTTAAGTACATGAAGACCGACACTTCTTACTGACTATGTTTTGAACCATTCCTGTAACATTAGTTATAGATTCCGATGCTTCACTTCAGGTTTACTGTATCCCTTGGACCTTCTTACTGACGATGAAACAGAGAAATTGCATCGGAATTAAATTGAAAAGGCACAATGCCGGCTTAAGTACAAGAAGACTGACTCTTCCTACTGTCTAAGTTTTGATCCATTTCTCTGACACTAGTTGTAGATTCCGATGCTTCACTTCAGGTTTAATGTATCCCTTGGACCTTCTTAATGACGATGAAACACAGAAATTGCATCGGAATTAAATACAAAATGCACAATGCCGACCTAAGGACAAGAAGACTGACTCTTCCTACTGACCATTCCTGTGACACTAGTTATAGATTCCGATGCTTCACTTCAGGTTTAGTGTATCCCTTGGACCTTCTTATTGACGTTGAAACACAGAAATTGCATCGGAATTAAATACAAAAGGCACAATGCCGACTTAAGTACATGAAGACCGACACTTCTTACTGACTTTGTTTTGAACCATTCCTGTGACACCAGTTATAGATTCCGATGCTTCACTCCAGGTTCGCTGCATCCGTTGTACCTTCTTATTGACGATGAAACACAGAAATTGCATCAGAATTAAATACAAAAGGCACAATGCCGGCTTAAGGACAAGAAGACTGACTCTTCCTACTGACCATTCCTGTGACACTAGTTATAGATTCCGATTCTTCACACCAGGTTTACTGTATCACTTGGACCTTGTTATTGACGATGAAACACAGAAATTGCACATGAATTAAATACAAAATGCACATTGCCGACTTAAGTACATGAAGACCGACACTTCTTACTGACTATGTTTTGAACCATTTCTGTGACACTAGTTATAGATTCCGATGCATCACTTCAGGTTTACTGTCTCCCTTGGACCTTCTTATCGACGATGAAACACAGAAATTGCATCGGAATTAAATACAAAAGGCACAATGCCGACTTAAGGACAAGAAGACTGACAGTTCTTACTGTCTATGTTTTGAACCACTCCTGTGACACTAGATATAGATTCCAATGCTTCACTTCAGGTTTACTGTATCCCTCTGACATTCTTAATGACGATGAAACACAGAAATTGCATCGGAATTAAATAGAAAAGGCACAGTGCCGACTTAAGTACATGAAGACCGACTCTTCCTACTATCTATGTTTTGAACCATTCCTGTGTCACTAGTTATAGATTCTGATGCATCGCTTCTGGTTTACTGTATTCCTTGGACCTTCTTATTGACGATGAAACACAGAAATTGCATCGGAATTAAATACAAAATGCACAATGCCGACTTAAGTACAAGAAGACTGACTCTTCCTACTGTCTAAGTTTTGAACCATTCCTGTGACACTAGTTATAGATTCTGATGCTTCACTCAGGTTTACTGTATCCCTTGGACCTTCTTATTGACGATGAAACACAGAAATTGCACATGAATTAAATACAAAATGCACATTGCCGACTTAAGTACAAGAAGACTGACTCTTCCTAATGTCTAAGTTTTGAACCATTCCTGTGACATTAGTTATAGATTCCGATGCTTCACTTCAGGTTTACTGTATCGCTTGGACCTTCTTACTGGCGATGAAACACAAAAATTGCATCGGAATTAAATACAAAAGGCTCAATGCCGACTTAAGTACATGAAGACCGACACTTCTTACGGACTATGTTTTGAACCATTCCTGTAACACTAGTTATAGATTCCGATGCTTCACTTCAGGTTTACTGTATCCCATGGACCTTCTTATTGACGATGAAACACAGAAATTGCATAGGAATTAAATACAAAAGGCACAATGCCGAGTTAAGGACAAGAAGACTGATTCTCCCTACTGACCATTTTTGTGACACTAGTTATAGATTCCGATTCTTCACACTAGGTTTACTGTATCCCTTGCACCTTCTTATTGACGATGAAACACAGAAATTGCATCGGAATTAGATACAAAAGGCACAATGCCTACTTATGTACAAGAAGACTGACTCTTCCTACTGTCTAAGTTTTGAACCATTCCTCTGCCACTAGTTATAGTTTCCGATGCTTCACTTCAGGTTTACTGTATCCCTAAGACCTTCTTATTGACGATGAAACACAGGAATTGCATCGGAATTAAATGCAAAAGGCACAATGACGACTCAAGTACAAGGAGACTGGCTCTGCTTACTGTCTATGTTTTGAACCTTTCCTGTGACACTAGTTATAGATTCCGATACTTCACTTCAGGTTTACTGTATCCCTTGGACCTTCTTATTGACGATGAAACACAGAAATTGCATCGGAATTTAATACAAAAGGCACAATGCGGACTTAAGTACAAGAAGACTGACTCTTCCTACTGTCTAAGTTTGAACCATTCCTGTGACACTAGTTATAGATTACGATGCATCACTCCAGGTTTACTGTATCCCTTGGACCTTCTTATTGACAATGAAACACAGAAATTGCATCGGAATTAAACACAAAAGGCTCGATGCCGACTTAAGTAGATGAAGACCGACACTTCTTACTGACTATGTTTTGAACCATTCCTGTAACACTAGTTATAGATTCCGATGCTTCACTTCAGGTTTACTGTATCCATTCGACCTTCTTATTGACGATGAAACACAGAAATTGCATCGGAATTAAATACAAAAAGCTCGATGCCGACTTAAGTACATGAAGACCGATACTTCTTACTGACTATGTTTTGAACCATTCCTGTGACACTAGTTATAGTTTCCGATGCTTCACTTCAGGTTTAGTGTATCCCTTGGACCTTCTTACTGACGATGAAACAGAGAAATTGCATCGGAATTAAATTCAAAAGGCACAATGCCGGCTTAAGTACAAGAAGACTGACTCTTCCTACTGTCTAAGTTTTGATCCATTTCTCTGACACTAGTTGTAGATTCCGATGCTTCACTTCAGGTTTAATGTATCCCTTGGACCTTCTTATTGACGATGAAACACAGAAATTGCATCGGAATTAAATACAAAAGGCACAATGCCGACCTAAGGACAAGAAGACTGACTCTTCCTACTGACCATTCCTGTGACACTAGTTATAGATTCCGATGCTTCACTTCAGGTTTACTGTACCCCTTGGACCTTCTTATTGACGTTGAAACACAGAAATTGCATCGGAATTACATACAAAAGGCACAATGCCGACTTAAGTACATGATGACCGACACTTCTTACTGACTATGTTTTGAACCATTCCTGTAACACTAGTTATAGATTCCGATGCTTCACTTCTGGTTTACTGTATCCCATGGACCTTCTTATTGACGATGAAACATAGAAATTGCATAGGAATTAAATACAAAAGGCACAATGCCGAGTTAAGGACAAGAAGACTGATTCTCCCTACTGACCATTTTTGTGACACTAGTTATAGATTCCGATTCTTCACACTAGGTTTACTGTATCCCTTGGACCTTCTTATTGACGATGAAACACAGAAATTGCATCGGAATTAGATACAAAAGGCACAATGCCTACTTATGTACAAGAAGACTGACTCTTCCTACTGTCTAAGTTTTGAACCATTCCTCTGCCACTAGTTATAGTTTCCGATGCTTCACTTCAGGTTTACTGTATACCTTGGACCTTCTTATTGACGATGAAACACAGAAATTGCATCGGAATTAAATACAAAAGGCACAATGCCGACTTAAGTACAAGAAGACTGACTCTTCCTACTGACCATTCCTGTGACACTAGTTATAGATTATGATGCTTCACTTCAGGTTTACTGTATCCCTTGGACCTTCTTATTGACGATGAAACACAGAAATTGCATCGGAATTGAATACAAAAGGCACAATGCCGACTTAAGTACATGAAGACCGACACTTCTTACTGACTATGTTTGGAACCATTCCGGTAACACTCTTATAGATTCCGATGCTTCACTTCAGGTTTACTGTATCCCTTGGACCTTCTTATTGACGATGAAACACAGAAATTGCATCGGAATTAAACACAAAAGGCTCGATGCTGACTTAAGTACATGAAGACCGACACTTCTTACTGACTATGTTTTGAACCATTCCTGTAACACTAGTTATAGATTCCGATGCTTCACTTCAGGTTTACTGTATCCATTCGACCTTCTTATTGACGATGAAACACAGAAATTGCATCGGAATTAAATACAAAAGTCTCGATGCCGACTTAAGTACATGAAGACCGACACTTCTTACTGACTATGTTTAGAACCATTCCTGTGACACTAGTTATAGTTTCCGATGCTTCACTTCGGGTTTACTGTATCCCTTGGACCTTCTTACCGACGATGAAACAGAGAAATTGCATCGGAATTAAATTCAAAAGGCACAATGCCGGCTTAAGTACAAGAAGACTGACTCTTCCTACTGTCTAAGTTTTGATCCATTTCTCTGACACTAGTTGTAGATTCCGATGCTTCACTTCAGGTTTAATGTATCCCTTGGACCTTCTTATTGACGATGAAACACAGAAATTGCATCGGAATTAAATACAAAAGGCACAATGCCGACCTAAGGACAAGAAGACTGACTCTTCCTACTGACCATTCCTGTGACACTAGTTATAGATTCCGATGCTTCACTTCCGGTTTACTGTATCCCTTGGACCTTCTTATTGACGTTGAAACACAGAAATTGCATCGGAATTACATACAAAAGGCACAATGCCGACTTAAGTACATGAAGACCGACACTTCTCACTGACTTTGTTTTGAACCATTCCTTTGACACCAGTTATAGATTCCGATGCTTCACTTCAGGTTTACTGTATACCTTGGACTTTCTTATTGACGATGAAACACAGAAATTGCATAGGAATTAAATACAAAAGGCACAATGCCGAGTTAAGGACAAGAAGACTGATTCTCCCTACTGACCATTTTTGTGACACTAGTTATAGATTCCGATTCTTCACACTAGGTTTACTGTATCCCTTGGACCTTCTTATTGACGATGAAACACAGAAATTGCATCGGAATTAGATACAAAAGGCACAATGCCTACTTATGTACAAGAAGACTGACTCTTCCTACTGTCTAAGTTTTGAACCATTCCTCTGCCACTAGTTATAGTTTCCGATGCTTCACTTCAGGTTTACTGTATACCTTGGACCTTCTTATTGACGATGAAACACAGAAATTGCATCGGAATTAAATACAAAAGGCACAATGCCGACTTAAGTACAAGAAGACTGACTCTTCCTACTGACCATTCCTGTGACACTAGTTATAGATTATGATGCTTCACTTCAGGTTTACTGTATCCCTTGGACCTTCTTATTGACGATGAAACACAGAAATTGCATCGGAATTGAATACAAAAGGCACAATGCCGACTTAAGTACATGAAGACCGACACTTCTTACTGACTATGTTTGGAACCATTCCGGTAACACTCTTATAGATTCCGATGCTTCACTTCAGGTTTACTGTATCCCTTGGACCTTCTTATTGACGATGAAACACAGAAATTGCATCGGAATTAAACACAAAAGGCTCGATGCTGACTTAAGTACATGAAGACCGACACTTCTTACTGACTATGTTTTGAACCATTCCTGTAACACTAGTTATAGATTCCGATGCTTCACTTCAGGTTTACTGTATCCATTCGACCTTCTTATTGACGATGAAACACAGAAATTGCATCGGAATTAAATACAAAAGTCTCGATGCCGACTTAAGTACATGAAGACCGACACTTCTTACTGACTATGTTTTGAACCATTCCTGTAACACTAGTTATAGATTCCGATGCTTCACTTCAGGTTTACTGTATCCATTCGACCTTCTTATTGACGATGAAACACAGAAATTGCATCGGAATTAAATACAAAAAGCTCGATGCCGACTTAAGTACATGAAGACCGATACTTTTTACTGACTATGTTTTGAACCATTCCTGTGACACTAGTTATAGTTTCCGATGCTTCACTTCAGGTTTAGTGTATCCCTTGGACCTTCTTACTGACGATGAAACAGAGAAATTGCATCGGAATTAAATTCAAAAGGCACGATGCCGGCTTAAGTACAAGAAGACTGACTCTTCCTACTGTCTAAGTTTTGATCCATTTCTCTGACACTAGTTGTAGATTCCGATGCTTCACTTCAGGTTTAATGTATCCCTTGGACCTTCTTATTGACGATGAAACACAGAAATTGCATCGGAATTAGATACAAAAGGCACAATGCCGACCTAAGGACAAGAAGACTGACTCTTCCTACTGACCATTCCTGTGACACTAGTTATAGATTCCGATGCTTCACTTCAGGTTTACTGTACCCCTTGGACCTTCTTATTGACGTTGAAACACAGAAATTGCATCGGAATTACATACAAAAGGCACAATGCCGACTTAAGTACATGATGACCGACACTTCTTACTGACTATGTTTTGAACCATTCCTGTAACACTAGTTATAGATTCCGATGCTTCACTTCTGGTTTACTGTATCCCATGGACCTTCTTATTGACGATGAAACACAGAAATTGCATAGGAATTAAATACAAAAGGCACAATGCCGAGTTAAGGACAAGAAGACTGATTCTCCCTACTGACCATTTTTGTGACACTAGTTATAGATTCCGATTCTTCACACTAGGTTTACTGTATCCCTTGGACCTTCTTATTGACGATGAAACACAGAAATTGCATCGGAATTAGATACAAAAGGCACAATGCCTACTTATGTACAAGAAGACTGACTCTTCCTACTGTCTAAGTTTTGAACCATTCCTCTGCCACTAGTTATAGTTTCCGATGCTTCACTTCAGGTTTACTGTATACCTTGGACCTTCTTATTGACGATGAAACACAGAAATTGCATCGGAATTAAATACAAAAGGCACAATGCCGACTTAAGTACAAGAAGACTGACTCTTCCTACTGACCATTCCTGTGACACTAGTTATAGATTATGATGCTTCACTTCAGGTTTACTGTATCCCTTGGACCTTCTTATTGACGATGAAACACAGAAATTGCATCGGAATTGAATACAAAAGGCACAATGCCGACTTAAGTACATGAAGACCGACACTTCTTACTGACTATGTTTGGAACCATTCCGGTAACACTCTTATAGATTCCGATGCTTCACTTCAGGTTTACTGTATCCCTTGGACCTTCTTATTGACGATGAAACACAGAAATTGCATCGGAATTAAACACAAAAGGCTCGATGCTGACTTAAGTACATGAAGACCGACACTTCTTACTGACTATGTTTTGAACCATTCCTGTAACACTAGTTATAGATTCCGATGCTTCACTTCAGGTTTACTGTATCCATTCGACCTTCTTATTGACGATGAAACACAGAAATTGCATCGGAATTAAATACAAAAGTCTCGATGCCGACTTAAGTACATGAAGACCGACACTTCTTACTGACTATGTTTAGAACCATTCCTGTGACACTAGTTATAGTTTCCGATGCTTCACTTCAGGTTTACTGTATCCCTTGGACCTTCTTACTGACGATGAAACAGAGAAATTGCATCGGAATTAAATTCAAAAGGCACAATGCCGGCTTAAGTACAAGAAGACTGACTCTTCCTACTGTCTAAGTTTTGATCCATTTCTCTGACACTAGTTGTAGATTCCGATGCTTCACTTCAGGTTTAATGTATCCCTTGGACCTTCTTATTGACGATGAAACACAGAAATTGCATCGGAATTAAATACAAAAGGCACAATGCCGACCTAAGGACAAGAAGACTGACTCTTCCTACTGACCATTCCTGTGACACTAGTTATAGATTCCGATGCTTCACTTCCGGTTTACTGTATCCCTTGGACCTTCTTATTGACGTTGAAACACAGAAATTGCATCGGAATTACATACAAAAGGCACAATGCCGACTTAAGTACATGAAGACCGACACTTCTCACTGACTTTGTTTTGAACCATTCCTTTGACACCAGTTATAGATTCCGATGCTTCACTTCAGGTTTACTGTATACCTTGGACTTTCTTATTGACGATGAAACACAGAAATTGCATCGGAATTAAATACAAAAGGCACAATGCCGACTTAAGTACAAGAAGACTGACTCTTCCTACAGTCTATGTTTTGAACCATTCCTGTGACACTAGTTATAGATACCGATGCTTCACTTCAGGTTTACTGTATCCCTTGGACCTTCTTATTTAAGATGAAACACAGAAATTGCATCGGAAATAAATACAAAAGGCACAATGTCGACTTAAGTACATGAAGACCGACACTTCTTACTCACTATGATTTGAACCATTCTTGTGACACTAGTTATAGATTCCGATGCTTCACTCCAGGTTCGCTGCATCCGTTGTACCTTCTTATCGACGATGAAACACAGAAATTGCATCGGAATTAAATACAAAGGGCACAATGCCGGCTTAAGGACAAGAAGACTGACTCTTCCTACTGACCATTCCTGTGACACTAGTTATAGATTCCGATTCTTCACACCAGGTTTACTGTATCACTTGGACCTTGTTATTGACGATGAAACACAGAAATTGCATCGGAATTAAATACAAAAGGCACAATTCCGACTTAAGTACAAGAAGACGGACTTTTCCTACCGTCTAAGATTTGAACCATTCCTCTGACACTAGTTATAGATTCCGATGCTTCACTCCAGGTTTACTGTATCCCTTGGACCTTCTTATTGACGATGAAACACAGAAATTGCATCGGAATTATATACAAAAGGCACAATGCCGACTTAAGTACATGAAGACCGACACTTCTTACTGACTATGTTTTGAACCATTCCTGTGACACTAGTTATAGATTCCGATGCATCACTTCAGGTTTACTGTCTCCCTTGGACCTTTTATCGACGATGAAACACAGAAATTGCATCGGAATTAAATACAAAAGGCACAATGCCGACTTAAGGACAAGAAGACTTACAGTTCTTACTGTCTATGTTTAAACCACTCCTGTGACACTAGATATAGATTCCGATGCTTCACTTCAGGTTTACTGTATCCCTCGGATCTTCTTATTGACGATGAAACACAGAAATTGCACCGGTATTAAATACAAAAGGCACAATGCCGACTTAAGTACAAGAGAACTGACTCTTCTTACTGTCTATGTTTTGAACCATTACTGTGACAGTAGTTATAGATTACGATGCTTCACTTCTGGTCAACTGTATCCCTCTGACCTTCTCATTGACGATGAAACACAGAAATTGCATCGGTATTAAATACGAAAGGCACAATGCCGACTTAAGTACAAGAAGACTGACTCTTCCTACTGCCTAAGATTTGAACCATTCCTGTGACACTAGTTATAGATTCCGATGCTTCACTCCGGGTTTACTGTATCCCTTGGACCTTCTTATTGACGATGAAACACAGATATTGCATCGGAATTAAATACAAAATTTACAATGCCGAATTAAGTACAAGGGTACTGACTCTTCCTAATGTCTAAGCTTTGAACCATTCCTGTGACACTAGGTATAGATTCCGAAGCTTCACTTCTGGTTTACTGTATCCCTTGGACCTTCTTATTGACGATGAAACACAGAAATTGCATCGTAATTAAATACAAAAGGCAAAATGCCGACTTAAGTACAAGAAGACTGACTCTTCCTACTGTCTAAGTTTTGAACCGTTCCTGTGACACTAGTTATAGATTCAGATGCTTCACTGCAGGTTAACTGTATCCCTTGGACCTTCTTATTGACGACGAAACACAGAAATTGCATCGGAATTAAATACAAAAGGCACAATGCCGACTTAGGTTCAAGAAGACCGACTCTTCCTACTGTCTAAGATATGAACCATTCCTGTGACACTAGTTATAGATTCCGATGCTTCACTTCAGGTTTACTGTATCCCTTGCACCTTCTTATTGACGATGAAACACAGAAATTGCATCGGAATTAAATACAAAATGCACAATACCGACTTAAGCACAAGAAGACTGACTCTTCCTACTGTCTAAGCTTTGAACCATTCCTGTGACACTAGTTATAGATTCCGATGCTGCACTTCAGGTTTACTGTATCCCTGCGACTTTCTTATTGACGATGAAACGCAGATATTGCATCGGAATTAAATACAAAAGGCTCAATGCCGACTTAAGTACAAGAAGACTGACTCTTCCTACTGTCTAAGTTTTAAACCATTCCTGTGACACTAGTTATAGATTCCGATGCTTCTTTCCGGGTTTACTGTATCCCTTGGACCATCTTATTGACGATGAAACACAGAAATTGCATCGGAATTAAATACAAAATGCACAATGCCGAATTAAGTACAAGGGGACTGAAACTTCCTAATGTCCAAGTTTTGAACCATTCCTGTGACACTAGTTATAGATTCCGAAGCTTCACTTCAGGTTTACTGTATCCCTTGGACCTTCTTATTGACGATGAAACACAGAAATTGCATCGGAATTAAATACAAAAGGCACAATGCAGACTTAAGTACAAGAAGACTGACTCTTCCTACTGACCATTCCTGTGACACTAGTTATAGATTCCGATGCTTCACTTCAGGTTTACTGTATCCCTTGGACCTTCTTATTGACGGTGAAACACAGAAATTGCATCGGAATTAAATACAAAAGGCACATTGCCGACTTAAGTACATGAAGACCGACACTTCTTACTGACTATGTTTTGAACCATTCCTGAGACACTAGTTATAGATTCCGATGCTTCACTCCTGGTTTACTGTATCCCTTAGACCTTCTTGTTGACGATGAAACACAGAAATTGCATCGGAATTAAATACAAAAGGCACAATGCCGACTTAAGTACAAGAAGACTGACTCTTCCTACTGTCTAAGATTTGAACCATTCCTGTGACACTAGTTATAGATTCCGATGCTTCACTCCAGGTTTACTGTATCCCTTGGACCTTCTTATTGACGATGAGTCACAGAAATTGCATCGGAATTAAATACAAAAGGCACAATGCCGACTTAAGTACATGAAGACCGACACTTCCTACTGACTATGTTTTGAACCATTCCTGTGACACTAGTTATACATTCCGATGCTTCACTTCAGGTTTACTGTATCCCTTGGACCTTCTTATTGACGATGAAACACAGAAATTTCATCGGAATTAAATACAAAAGGCACAATGCCGACTTAAGTACAAGAAGACTGACTCTCCCTACTGACCATTCCTGTGACACTAGTTATAGATTCCGATGCTTCACTTCAGGTTTACTGTATCCCTTGGACCTTCTTATTGTCGATGAAACACAGAAATTGCGTCGGAATTAAATACAAAAGGCACAATGCCGACTTAAGTACATGAAGACCGACACTTCTTACTGACTATGTTTGGAACCATTCCTGTAACACTCTTATAGATTACGATGCTTCACTTCAGGTTTACTGCATCCCTTGGACCTTCTTATTGACGATGAATCACAGAAATTGCATCGGAATTAAATACAAAAGGCACAATGCCGACTTCAGGACAAGAAGACTAACTCTTCCTACTGACGATTCCTGTGACACTATTTATAGATTCCGATGCTTCACTTCAGGTTTACTGTATCCTTTGGAACTTCTTATTGACGATGAAACACAGAAATTGCATCGCAATTAAATGCAAAAGGCACAATGCCGACTTAAGTACATGAAGACCGACACTTCTTACTGACTATGTTTTGAACCATTCCTGTGACACTAGTTATAGATTCCGATGCCTCACTCCAGGTTTACTGTATCCCTTGGACCTTCTTAATGACGATGAAACACAGAAATTGCATCGGAATTAAATACAAAAGGCACAATGCCGACTTAAGTACATGAAGACCGTCACTTCTTACTGACTATGTTTTGAACCATTCCTGTATCACAAGTTATAGATTCCGATGCTTCACTTCAGGTTTACTGTATCCCTTGAACCTTCTTATTGACGATGGAACACAGAAATTGCATGGGAATTAAATACAAAAGGCACAATGCCGACTTAAGAACAAGAAGACTGACTCTTCCAACTGATTATTCCTGTGACACTAGTTATAGATTCCGAAGCTTTACTTTAGGTTTACTGTATCCCTTGGACCTTCTTATTGACGATGAAACACAGAAATTGCATCGGAATTAAATACAAAAGGCACAATGCCGACTTCAGGACAAGAAGACTAACTCTTCCTACTGACGATTCCTGTGACACTATTTATAGATTCCGATGCTTCACTTCACGTTTACTGTATCCTTTGGACCTTCTTATTGACGATGAAACACAGAAATTGCATCGGAATTATATACAAAAGGCACAATGCCGACTTAAGTACATGAAGACCGACACTTCTTACTGACTATGTTTTGAACCATTCCTGTGACACTAGTTATAGATTCCGATGCATCACTTCAGGTTTACTGTCTCCCTTGGACCTTTTATCGACGATGAAACACAGAAATTGCATCGGAATTAAATACAAAAGGCACAATGCCGACTTAAGGACAAGAAGACTTACAGTTCTTACTGTCTATGTTTAAACCACTCCTGTGACACTAGATATAGATTCCGATGCTTCACTTCAGGTTTACTGAATCCCTCTGACATTCTTATTGACGATGAAATAACACAAATTGCACCGGAATTAAATAGAAGAGGCACAATGCCGACTTATGTACAAGATAACTGACTCTTCTTACTGTCTATGTTTTGAACCATTCCTGTGACACTAGTTATAGATTCCGATGCTTCACTTCAGGTTTACTGTATCCCTCGGATCTTCTTATTGACGATGAAACACAGAAATTGCACCGGTATTAAATACAAAAGGCACAATGAAGACTTAAGTACAAGAGAACTGACTTTTCTTACTGTCTATGTTTTGAACCATTACTGTGACAGTAGTTATAGATTACGATGCTTCACTTCTGGTCAACTGTATCCCTCTGACCTTCTCATTGACGATGAAACACAGAAATTGCATCGGTATTAAATACGAAGGGCACAATGCCGACGTAAGTACAAGAAAACTGACTCTCCTTACAGTCTATGATTTGAACCATTCCTGTGACACTAGGTATGGATTCCGAAGCTTCACTTCTGGTTTACTGTATCCCTTGGACCTTCTTATTGACGATGAAACACAGAAATTGCATCGGAATTAAATACAAAAGACACAATGCCGACTTAAGTACAAGAAGACTGACTCTTCCTACTGCCTAAGATTTGAACCATTCCTGTGACACTAGTTATAGATTCCGATGCTTCACTCCGGGTTTACTGTATCCCTTGGACCTTCTTATTGACGATGAAACACAGATATTGCATCGGAATTAAATACAAAATTTACAATGCCGAATTAAGTACAAGGGTACTGACTCTTCCTAATGTCTAAGCTTTGAACCATTCCTGTGACACTAGGTATAGATTCCGAAGCTTCACTTCTGGTTTACTGTATCCCTTGGACCTTCTTATTGACGATGAAACAGAGAAATTGCATCGTAATTAAATACAAAAGGCAAAATGCCGACTTAAGTACAAGAAGACTGAAACTTCCTACTGTCTAAGTTTTGAACCGTTCCTGTGACACTAGTTATAGATTCAGATGCTTCACTGCAGGTTAACTGTATCCCTTGGACCTTCTTATTGACGACGAAACACAGAAATTGCATCGGAATTAAATACAAAAGGCACAATGCCGACTTAGGTTCAAGAAGACCGACTCTTCCTACTGTCTAAGCTATGAACCATTCCTGTGACACTAGTTATAGATTCCGATGCTTCACTTCAGGTTTACTGTATCCCTTGCACCTTCTTATTGACGATGAAACACAGAAATTGCATCGGAATTAAATACAAAATGCACAATACCGACTTAAGCACAAGAAGACTGACTCTTCCTACTGTCTAAGCTTTGAACCATTCCTGTGACACTAGTTATAGATTCCGATGCTGCACTTCAGGTTTACTGTATCCCTGCGACTTTCTTATTGACGATGAAACGCAGATATTGCATCGGAATTAAATACAAAAGGCTCAATGCCGACTTAAGTACAAGAAGACTGACTCTTCCTACTGTCTAAGTTTTAAACCATTCCTGTGACACTAGTTATAGATTCCGATGCTTCTTTCCGGGTTTACTGTATCCCTTGGACCATCTTATTGACGATGAAACACAGAAATTGCATCGGAATTAAATACAAAATGCACAATGCCGAATTAAGTTTAAGGGGACTGACGCTTCCTAATGTCCAAGTTTTGAACCATTCCTGTGACACTAGTTATAGATTCCGAAGCTTCACTTCAGGTTTACTGTATCCCTTGGACCTTCTTATTGACGATGAAACACAGAAATTGCATCGGAATTAAATACAAAAGGCACAATGCAGACTTAAGTACAAGAAGACTGACTCTTCCTACTGTCTAAGATTTGAACCATTCCTGTGACACTAGTTATAGATTCAGATGCTTCACTTCAGGTTAACTGTATCCCTTGGACCTTCTTATTGACGATGAAACACAGAAATTGCATCGGAATTAAATACAAAAGGCACAATGCCGACTTATGTACATGAAGACTGACTCTTCCTACTGTCTGAGTTTTGAACCATTCCTGTGACACTAGTTATCAATTCCGATGCATCACTATGGGTTTACTGTATCCCATGGACCTTCTTATTGACGATGAAACACAAAAATTGCATCGGAAATAAATACAAAAGGCTCGATGCCGACTTAAGTACGTGAAGACCGACACTTCTTACTGACTATGTTTTAAACCATTCCTGTGACACTAGTTATAGATTCCGATGCTTCACTTCTGGTTTAATGTATCCCTTGGACCTTCTTATTGACGATGAAACACAGAAATTGCATCGGAATAAAATACAAAAGGCACAATGCCGACGTAAGTACAAGAAGACCGACTCTTCCTACTGTCTAAGCTTTGAACCATTCCTGTGACACTAGTTATAGATTCCGATGCTTCACTCCAGGTTTACTGTATCCCTTGGACCTTCTTATTGACGATGAAACACAGAAATTGCATCCGAATTAAATACACAAGGCACAATGCCGACTTAAGGACAAGAGGAATGACTCTTCCTACTGACCATTCCTGTGACCCTAGTTATAGATTCCGATTCTTCCCACCAGGTTTACTGTATCCCTTGGACCTTCTTATTGACGATGAAACACAGAAATTGCATCGGAATTAAATACAAAAAGCACAATGCCGACTTAAGTACAAGAAGACTGACTCTTCCTACTGACCATTCCTGTGACACTAGTTATAGATTCCGATGCTTCACTTCAGGTTTACTGTATCCCTTGGACCTTCTTATTGACGGTGAAACACAGAAATTGCATCGGAATTAAATACAAAAGGCACAATGCCGACTTAAGTACATGAAGACCGACACTTCTTACTGACTATGTTTTGAACCATTCCTGAGACACTAGTTATAGATTCCGATGCTTCACTCCTGGTTTACTGTATCCCTTAGACCTTCTTGTTGACGATGAAACACAGAAATTGCATCGGAATTAAATACAAAAGGCACAATGCCGACTTAAGTACAAGAAGACTGACTCTTCCTACTGTCTAAGATTTGAACCATTCCTGTGACACTAGTTATAGATTCCGATGCTTCACTCCAGGTTTACTGTATCCCTTGGACCTTCTTATTGACGATGAGTCACAGAAATTGCATCGGAATTAAATACAAAAGGCACAATGCCGACTTAAGTACATGAAGATAGACACTTCCTACTGACTATGCTTTGAACCATTCCTGTGACACTAGTTATACATTCCGATGCTTCACTTCAGGTTTACTGTATCCCTTGGACCTTCTTATTGACGATGAAACACAGAAATTTCATCGGAATTAAATACAAAAGGCACAATGCCGACTTAAGTACAAGAAGACTGACTCTCCATACTGACCATTCCTGTGACACTAGTTATAGATTCCGATGCTTCACTTCAGGTTTACTGTATCCCTTGGACCTTCTTATTGTCGATGAAACACAGAAATTGCATCGGAATTAAATACAAAAGGCACAATGCCGACTTAAGTACATGAAGACCGACACTTCTTACTGACTATGTTTGGAACCATTCCTGTAACACTCTTATAGATTACGATGCTTCACTTCAGGTTTACTGCATCCCTTGGACCTTCTTATTGACGATGAATCACAGAAATTGCATCGGAATTAAATACAAAAGGCACAATGCCGACTTCAGGACAAGAAGACTAACTCTTCCTACTGACGATTCCTGTGACACTATTTATAGATTCCGATGCTTCACTTCAGGTTTACTGTATCCTTTGGAACTTCTTATTGACGATGAAACACAGAAATTGCATCGCAATTAAATGCAAAAGGCACAATGCCGACTTAAGTACATGAAGACCGACACTTCTTACTGACTATGTTTTGAACCATTCCTGTGACACTAGTTATAGATTCCGATGCCTCACTCCAGGTTTACTGTATCCCTTGGACCTTCTTAATGACGATGAAACACAGAAATTGCATCGGAATTAAATACAAAAGGCACAATGCCGACTTAAGTACATGAAGACCGTCACTTCTTACTGACTATGTTTTTGAACCATTCCTGTATCACAAGTTATAGATTCCGATGCTTCACTTCAGGTTTACTGTATCCCTTGAACCTTCTTATTGACGATGGAACACAGAAATCGCATGGGAATTAAATACAAAAGGCACAATGCCGACTTAAGAACAAGAAGACTGACTCTTCCAACTGATTATTCCTGTGACACTAGTTATAGATTCCGAAGCTTTACTTTAGGTTTACTGTATCCCTTGGACCTTCTTATTGACGATGAAACACAGAAATTGCATCGGAATTAAATACAAAAGGCACAATGCCGACTTAAGGTCAAGAAGACTGACTCTTCCTACTGACCATTCCTGTGACACTAGTTATAGATTCCGATGCTTCACTTCAGGTTTACTGTATCCCTTGGATCTTCTTATTGACGATGAAACACAGAAATTGCATCGGAATTAAATACAAAAGGCACAATGCCGACTTAAGTACATGAAGACCGACACTTCTTATTGACTATGATTTGAACCATTCCTGTGACACTAGTTATAGATTCCGATGCTTCACTTCAGATTTACTGTATTCCTTGGACCTTCTTATTGACGAAGAACCACAGAAATTGCATCGGAATTAAATACAAAAGGCACAATGCCGACTTAAGGACATGAAGACTGACTCTTCCTACTGAAAATTCCTGTGACACTAGTTATAGATTCCGATGCTTCACTTCAGGTTTACTGTATCCCTTGGACCTTCTTATTGACGATGAAACAGAGAAATTGCATCGGAATTAAATACAAAAGGCACAATGCCGACTTAAGTACATGAAGACCGACACTTCTTACTGACTATGTTTTGAACCATTCCTGTGACAATTGTTATAGGTTCCGATGCTTCACTTCAGGTTTACTGTATACCTTGGACCTTCTTATTGTCGATGAGACACAGAAATTGCATCGGAATTAAATACAAAACTCACAATGCCGACTTAAGTACAAGAAGACTGACTCTTCCTACTGTCTAAGTTTTGAACCATTCCTCTGACACTAGTTATTGATTCCGATGCTTCTCTTCAGGTATACTGTATCCCTTGGACCTTCTTATTGACGATGAGTCACAGAAATTGCATCGGAATTAAATACAAAAGGCACAATGCCGACTTAAGTACATGAAGACCGACACTTCTTACTGACTATGATTTGAACCATTCCTGTGACACTAGTTATAGATTCCGATGCTTCACTTCAGATTTACTGTATTCCTTGGACCTTCTTATTGACGAAGAAACACAGAAATTGCATCGGAATTAAATACAAAAGGCACAATGCCGACTTAAGGACATGAAGACTGACTCTTCCTAGTGAAAATTCCTGTGACACTAGTTATAGATTCCGATGCTTCACTTCAGGTTTACTGTATCCCTTGGACCTTCTTATTGACGATGAAACAGAGAAATTGCATCGGAATTAAATACAAAAGGCACAATGCCGACTTAAGTACATGAAGACCGACACTTCTCACTGACTATGTTTTGAACCATTCCTGTGACAATAGTTATAGATTCCGATGCTTCACTCCGGGTTTACTGTATCCCTTGGACCTTCTTATTGACGATGAAACAGAGATATTGCATCGGAATTAAATACAAAATTTACAATGCCGAATTAAGTACAAGGGTACTGACTCTTCCTAATGTCTAAGTTTTGAACCATTCCTGTGACACTAGGTATAGATTCCGATGCTTCACTACAGGTTTTCTGTATCCCTTGGAACTTCTTATTGACGATGAAACACAGAAATTGCTTCGGGATTAAATACAAAAGCACAATGCCGACTTAAGTACAAGAAGACTGACTCTTCCTACTGTCTAAGCTTTGAACCATTACTGTGACACTAGTTATAGATTCAGATGCTTCACTGCAGGTTAACTGTATCCCTTGGACCTTCTTATTGACGACGAAACACAGAAATTGCATCGGAATTAAATACAAAAGGCACAATGCCGACTTAGGTTCAAGAAGACCGACTCTTCCTACTGTCTAAGCTATGAACCATTCCTGTGACACTAGTTATAGATTTCGATGCTTCACTTCAGGTTTACTGTATCCCTTGCACTTTCTTATTGACGATGAAACACAGAAATTGCATCGGAATTAAATACAAAATGCACAATACCGACTTAAGTACAAGAAGACTGACTCTTCCTACTGTCTAAGCTTTGAACCATTCCTGTGACACTAGTTATAGATTCCGATGCTTCACTCCAGGTTTACTGTATCCCTTGGAACTTCTTATTGACGATGAAACACAGAAATTGCTTCGGGATTAAATACAAAAGCACAATGCCGACTTAAGTACAAGGGGTCTGACTCTCCTTACTGTCTATGATTTGAACCATTCCTGTTACACTAGTTATAGATTCTGATGCTTCTTTTCAGGTTTAATGTATCCCTCTGACTTTCATATTGACGATGAAACACAGAAATTGCATCGGAATTGAATACAAAAGGCACAATGCCGACTTAAGTACAAAAAGACTGACTCTTCTTACTGACTGCTTTGAACCATTCCTGTGACACTAGTTATAGATTCCGATGCTGCACTTCAGGTTTACTGTATCCCTGCGACTTTCTTATTGACGATGAAACACAGATATTGCATCGGAATTAAATACAAAAGGCTCAA
Source organism: Schistocerca americana (assembly GCF_021461395.2). Classification (NCBI taxonomy): domain Eukaryota; kingdom Metazoa; phylum Arthropoda; class Insecta; order Orthoptera; family Acrididae; genus Schistocerca; species Schistocerca americana. The sequence continues at coordinate 284,863 of NW_025725790.1, read as the reverse complement.
TGCCGACTTAAGTACAAGAAGACTGACTCTTCCTACTGTCTAAGTTTTAAACCATTCCTGTGACACTAGTTATAGATTACGATGCTTCACTCCGGGTTAATTGTATCCCTTGGATTATCTTATTGACGATGAAACACAGAAATTGCATCGGAATTAAATACAAAATGCACAATGCCGAATTAAGTACAAGGGGACTGACTCTTCCTAATGTTTAAGTTTTGAACCATTCCTGTGACACAAGTTATAGATTCCGAAGCTTCACTTCAGGTTTACTGTATCCCTTGGACCTTCTTATTGACGATGAAACACAGAAATTGCATCGGAATTAAATACAAAAGGCACAATGCCGAATTAAGTACAAGAAGACTGACTCTTCCTACTGTCTAAGTTTTGAACCATTCCTGTGACACTAGTTATAGATTCAGATGCTTCACTTCAGGTTAACTGTATCCCTTGGACCTTCTTATTGACGATGAAACACAGAAATTGCATCGGAATTAAATACAAAAGGCACAATGCCGACTTATGTACATGAAGACTGACTCTTCCTACTGTCTAAGTTTTGAACCATTCCTGTGACACTAGTTATCAATTCCGATGCATCACTCTGGGTTTACTGTATCCCATGGACCTTCTTATTGACGATGAAACACAAAAATTGCATCGGAATTAAATACAAAAGGCTCGATGCCGACTTAAATACATGAAGACCGACACTTCTTACTGACTATGTTTTGAACCATTCCTGTGACACTAGTTATAGATTCCGATGCTTCACTTCTGGTTTAATGTATCCCTTGGACCTTCTTATTGACGATGAAACACAGAAATTGCATCGGAATTAAATACAAAAGGCACAATGCCAACGTAAGTACAAGAAGACCGACTCTTCCTACTGTCTAAGCTTTAAACCATTCCTGTGACACTAGTTATAGATTCCGATGCTTCACTCCAGGTTTACTGTATCCCTTGGACCTTCTTATTGACGATGAAACACAGAAATTGCATCCGAATTAAACACACAAGGCACAATGCCGACTTAAGGACAAGAGGACTGACTCTTCCTACTGACCATTCCTGTGACCCTAGTTATAGATTCCGATTCTTCCCACCAGGTTTACTGTATCCCTTGGACCTTCTTATTGACGATGAAACACAGAAATTGCATCGGAATTAAATACAAAAGGCACAATGCCGACGTAAGTACATGAAGACCGACACTTCTTACTGACTATGTTTTGAACCATTCCTGAGATACTAGTTATAGATTCCGATGCTTCACTCCTGGTTTACTGTATCCCTTAGACCTTCTTGTTGACGATGAAACACAGAAATTGCATCGGAATTAAATACAAAAGGTACAATGCCGACTTAAGTACATAAAGACCGACACTTCTTACTGACTATTTTTGGAACCATTCCTGTAACACTCTTATAGATTCCGATGCTTCACTTCAGGTTTACTGTATCCCTTGGACCTTCTTATTGACGATGAAACACAGAAATTGCATCGGAATTAAATACAAAAGGCACAATGCCAACTTAAGTACAAGAAGACTGACTCTTCCTATTGTCTAAGATTTGAACCATTCCTGTGACACAAGTTATAGATTCCGATGCATCTCTCCAGGTTTACTGTATCCCTTGGACCTTCTTATTGACGATGAAACACAGAAATTGCATCGGAATTAAATACAAAAACACAATGCCGACTTAAGTACAAGAAGACTGACTCTTCCTAATGTCTAAGTTTTGAACCATTCCTGTGACACTAGTTATAGATTCCGATGCTTCACTTCAGGTTTACTGTATCCCTTGGACTTACTTATTGACGATGAAACACAGAAATTGCATCGGAATTAAATACAAAAGGCACAATGCCGGCCTAAGTACATGAAGACCGACACTTCTTACTGACTATGTTTTGAACCATTCCTGTGACAATAGTTATAGATTCCGATGCTTCACTTCAGATTTACTGTATTCCTTGGACCTTCTTATTGACGAAGAAACACAGAAATTGCATCGGAATTAAATACAAAAGGCACAATGCCGACTTAAGGACATGAAGACTGACTCTTCCTACTGAAAATTCCTGCGACACTAGTTATAGATTCCGATGCTTCACTTCAGGTTTACTGTATCCCTTGGACCTTCTTATTGACGATGAAACAGAGCAATTGCATCGGAATTAAATACAAAAGGCACAATGCCGACTTAAGTACATGAAGCCGACACTTCTTACTGACTATGCTTTGAACCATTCCTGTGACAATAGTTATAGATTCCGATGCTTCACTCCGGGTTTACTGTATCCCTTGGACCTTCTTATTGACGATGAAGCAGAGATATTGCATCGGAATTAAATACAAAATTTACAATGCCGAATTAAGTACAAGGGTACTGACTCTTCCTAATGTCTAAGTTTGAACCATTCCTGTGACACTAGGTATAGATTCCGAAGCTTCACTTCTGGTTAACTGTATCCCTTGGACCTTCTTATTGACGATGAAACACAGAAATTGCATCGTAATTAAATACAAAAGGCACAATGCCGACTTAAGTACAAGAAGACTGACTCTTCCTACTGTCTAAGTTTTGAACCGTTCCTGTGACACTAGTTATAGATTCAGATGCTTCACTGCAGGTTAACTGTATCCCTTGGACCTTCTTATTGACGACGAAACACAGAAATTGCATCGGAATTAAATACAAAAGGCACAATGCCGACTTAGGTTCAAGAAGACCGACTCTTCCTACTGTCTAAGCTATGAACCATTCCTGTGACACTAGTTATAGATTCCGATGCTTCACTTCAGGTTTACTGTATCCCTTGCACTTTCTTATTGTCGATGAAACACAGAAATTGCATCGGAATTAAATACAAAATGCACAATACCGACTTAAGTACAAGAAGACTGACTCTTCCTACTGTCTAAGCTTTGAACCATTCCTGTGACACTAGTTATAGATTCCGATGCTTCACTCCAGGTTTACTGTATCCCTTGGAACTCCTTATTGACGATGAAACACAGAAATTGCTTCGGGATTAAATACAAAAGCACAATGCCGACTTAAGTACAAGGGGTCTGACTCTCCTTACTGTCTATGATTTGAACCATTCCTGTTACACTAGTTATAGATTCTGATGCTTCTTTTCAGGTTTAATGTATCCCTCTGACTTTCTTATTGACGATGAAACACAGAAATTGCATCGGAATTGAATACAAAAGGCACAATGCCGACTTAAGTACAAGAAGACTGACTCTTCTTACAGACTGCTTTGAACCATTCCTGTGACACTAGTTATAGATTCCGATGCTGCACATCAGGTTTACTGTATCCCTGCGACTTTCTTATTGACGATGAAACACAGATATTGCATCGGAATTAAATACAAAAGGCTCAATGCCGACTTAAGTACAAGAAGACTGACTCTTTCTACTGTCTAAGTTTTAAACCAGTCCTGTGACACTAGTTATAGATTCCGATGCTTCACTCCGGGTTTACTGTATCCCTTGGACCCTCTTATTGACGATGAAACATAGAAATTGCATCGGAATTAAATACAAAATGCACAATGCCGAATTAAGTACAAGGGGACTGACTCTTCCTAATGTCTAAGTTTTGAACCATTCCTGTGACACTAGTTATAGATTCCGAAGCTTCACTTCAGGTTTACTGTATCCCTTGGACCTTCTTATTGACGATGAAACACAGAAATTGCATCGGAATTAAATACAAAAGGCACAATGCCGACTTAAGTACAAGAAGACTGACTCTTCCTACTGTCTAAGTTTTGAACCATTCCTGTGACACTAGTTATAGATTCAGATGCTTCACTTCAGGTTAACTGTATCCCTTGGACCTTCTTATTGACGATGAAACACAGAAATTGCATCGGAATTAAATACAAAAGGCACAATGCCGACTTATGTACATGAAGACTGACTCTTCCTACTGTCTAAGTTTTGAACCATTCCTGTGACACTAGTTATCAATTCCGATGCATCACTCTGCGTTTACTGTATCCCATGGACTTTCTTATTGACGATGAAACACAAAAATTGCATCGGAATTAAATACAAAAGGCTCGATGCCGACTTAAGTACATGAAGACCGACACTTCTTACTGACTATGTTTGAACCATTCCTGTGACACTAGTTATAGATTCCGAAGCTTCACTTCAGGTTTACTGTATCCCTTGGACCTTCTTATTGACGATGAAACACAGAAATTGCATCGGAATTAAATACAAAAGGCACAATGCCGACTTAAGTACAAGAAGACTGACTCTTCCTACTGTCTAAGTTTTGAACCATTCCTGTGACACTAGTTATAGATTCAGATGCTTCACTTCAGGTTAACTGTATCCCTTGGACCTTCTTATTGACGATGAAACACAGAAATTGCATCGGAATTACATACAAAAGGCACAATGCCGACTTATGTACATGAAGACTGACTCTTCCTACTGTCTAAGTTTTGAACCATTCCTGTGACACTAGTTATCAATTCCGATGCATCACTCTGGGTTTACTGTATCCCATGGACCTTCATATTGACGATGAAACACAAAAATTGCATCGGAATTAAATACAAAAGGCTCGATGCCGACTTAAGTACATGAAGACCGACACTTCTTACTGACTATGTTTGAACCATTCCTGTGACACTAGTTATAGATTCCGATGCTTCACTTCTGGTTTAATGTATCCCTTGGACCTTCTTATTGACGATGAAACACAGAATTGCATCGGAATTAAATACAAAAGGCACAATGCCGACGTAAGTACAAGAAGACCGACTCTTCCTACTGTCTAAGCTTTGAACCATTCCTGTGACACTAGTTATAGATTCCGATGCTTCACTCCAGGTTTACTGTATCCCTTGGACCTTCTTATTGACGATGAAACACAGAAATTGCAGCCGAATTAAATACACAAGGCACAATGCCGACTTAAGGACAAGAGGACTGACTCTTCCTACTGACCATTCCTGTGACCCTAGTTATAGATTCCGATTCTTCCCACCAGGTTTACTGTATCCCTTGGACCTTCTTATTGACGATGAAACACAGAAATTGCATCGGAATTAAATACAAAAACACAATGCCGACTTAAGTACAAGAAGACTGACTCTTCCTAATGTCTAAGTTTTGAACCATTCCTGTGACACTAGTTATAGATTCCGATGCTTCACTACAGGTTTACTGTATCCCTTGGACCTTCTTGTTGACGATGAAACACAGAAATTGCATCGGAATTAAATACAAAAGGCACAATGCCGGCCTAAGTACATGAAGACCGACACTTCTTACTGACTATGTTTTGAACCATTCCTGTAACACTCTTATAGATTCCGATGCTTCACTTCAGGTTTACTGTATCCCTTGGACCTTCTTATTGACGATGAAACACAGAAATTGCATGCGAATTAAATACACAAAGCACAATGCCGACTTAAGGACAAGACCACTGACTCTTCCTACTGACCATTCCTGTGACCCTAGTTATAGATTCCGATTCTTCTTACCAGGTTTACGGTATCCCTTGGACCTTCTTATTGACGATGAAAGACAGAAATTGCATCGGAATTAAATACAAAAGGCACAATGCCGACTTAAGTACAAGAAGACTGACTCTTCCTACTGTCTAAGTTTTGAACCATTCCTCTGACACTAGTTATAGATTCCGATGCTTCTCTTCAGGTTTACTGTATCCCTTGGACCTTCTTATTGACGATGAGTCACAGAAATTGCATCGGAATTAAATACAAAAGGCACAATGCCGACTTAAGTACATGAAGACCGACACTTCCTACTGACTATGTTTTGAACCATTCCTGTGACACTAGTTATAGATTCCGATGCTTCACTTCAGGTTTACTGTATCCCTTGGACCTTCTTATTGTCGATGAAACACAGAAATTGCATCGGAATTAAATACAAAAGGCACAATGCCGACTTAAGTACATGAAGACCGACACTTCCTACTGACTATGTTTGGAACCATTCCTGTAACACTCTTATAGATTCCGATGCTTCACTTCAGGTTTACTGTATCCCTTGGACCTTCTTATTGACGATGAAACACAGAAATTGCATCGGAATTAAATACAAAAGGCACAATGCCGACTTCAGGACAAGAAGACTAACTCTTCCTACTGACGATTCCTGTGACACTAGTTATAGATTCCGATGCTTCACTTCAGGTTTACTGTATCCTTTGGAACTTCTTATTGACGATGAAACACAGATATTGCATCGCAATTAAATCCAAAAGGCACAATGCCGACTTAAGTACATGAAGACCGACACTTCTTACTGACTATGTTTTGAACCATTCCTGTGACACTAGTTATAGATTCCGATGCCTCACTCCAGGTTTACTGTATCCCTTGGACCTTCTTAATGACGATGAAACACAGAAATTGCATCGGAATTAAATACAAAAGGCACAATGCCGACTTAAGTACATGAAGACCGACACTTCTTACTGACTATGTTTTGAACCATTCCTGTATCACAAGTTATAGATTCCGATGCTTCACTTCAGGTTTACTGTATTCCTTGAACCTTCTTATTGACGATGAAACACAGAAATTGCATGGGAATTAAATACAAGAGGCACAATGCCGACTTAAGAACAAGAAGACTGACTCTTCCTACTGATTATTCCTGTGACACTAGTTATAGATTCCGAAGCTTTACTTTAGGTTTACTGTATCCCTTGGACCTTCTTATTGACGATGAAACACAGAAATTGCATCGGAATTAAATACAAAAGGCACAATGCCGACTTAAGGTCAAGAAGACTGACTCTTCCTACTGACCATTCCTGTGACACTAGTTATAGATTCCGATGCTTCACTTCAGGTTTACTGTATCCCTTGGATGTTCTTATTGACGATGAAACACAGAAATTGCATCGGAATTAAATACAAAACTCACAATGCCGACTTAAGTACATGAAGACCGAAACTTCCTACTAACTATGTTTTGAACCATTCCTGTGACACTAGTTATAGATTCCGATGCGTCACTTCAGGTTTACTGTATCCCTTGGACCTTCTTATTGACGATGAAACACAGAAATTTCATCGGAATTAAATACAAAAGGCACAATGCCGACTTAAGTACAAGAAGACTGACTCTTCCTACTGACCATTCCTGTGACACTAGTTATAGATTCCGATGCTTCACTTCAGGTTTACTGTATCCTTTGGAACTTCTTATTGACGATGAAACACAGAAATTGCATCGCAATTAAATGCAAAAGGCACAATGCCGACTTAAGTACATGAAGACCGACACTTCTTACTGACTATGTTTTGAACCATTGCTGTGACACTAGTTATAGATTCCGATGCCTCACTCCAGGTTTACTGTATCCCTTGGACCTTCTTAATGACGATGAAACACAGAAATTGCATCGGAAATAAGTACAAAAGGCACAATGCCGACTTAAGTACATGAAGACCGACACTTCTTACTGACTATGTTTTGAACCATTCCTGTATCACAAGTTATAGATTCCGATGCTTCACTTCAGGTTTACTGTATCCCTTGAACCTTCTTATTGACGATGAAACACAGAAATTGCATGGGAATTAAATACAAAAGGCACAATGCCGACTTAAGAACAAGAAGACTGACTCTTCCTACTGATTATTCCTGTGACACTAGTTATAGATTCCGAAGCTTTACTTTAGGTTTACTGTATCCCTTGGACCTTCTTATTGACGATGAAACACAGAAATTGCATCGGAATTAAATACAAAAAAGGCACAATGCCGACTTAAGGTCAAGAAGACTGACTCTTCCTACTGACCATTCCTGTGACACTAGTTATAGATTCCGATGCTTCACTTCAGGTTTACTGTATCCCTTGGATCTTTTTATTGACGATGAAACACAGAAATTGCATCGGAATTAAATACAAAAGGCACAATGCCGACTTAAGTACATGAAGACCGACACTTCTTACTGACAATGATTTGAACCATTCCTGTGACACTAGTTATAGATTCCGATGCTTCACTTCAGATTTACTGTATTCCTTGGACCTTCTTATTGACGAAGAAACACAGAAATTGCATCGGAATTAAATACAAAAGGCACAATGCCGACTTAAGGACATGAAGACTGACTCTTCCTACTGAAAATTCCTGTGACACTAGTTATAGATTCCGATGCTTCACTTCAGGTTTACTGTACCCTTGGACCTTCTTATTGACGATGAAACAGAGAAATTGCATCGGAATTAAATACAAAAGGCACAATGCCGACTTAAGTACATGAAGACCGACACTTCTTACTGACTATGTTTTGAACCATTCCTGTGACAATAGTTATAGATTCCGATGCTTCACTTCAGGTTTACTGTATACCTTGGACCTTCTTATTGACGATGAAACACAGAAATTGCATCGGAATTAAATACAAAAGGCACAATGCCGACTTAAGTACAAGAAGACTGACTCTTCCTACTGACCATTCCTGTGACACTAGTTATAGATTCCGATGCTTCACTTCAGGTTTACTGTATCCCTTGGACCTTCTTATTGACGATGAAACACAGGAATTGCATCGGAATTGAATACAAAAGGCACAATGCCGACTTAAGTACATGAAGACCGACACTTCTTACTGACTATGTTTGGAACCATTCCGGTAACACTCTTATAGATTCCGATGCTTCACTTCAGGTTTACTGTATCCCTTGGACCTTCTTATTGACGATGAAACACAGAAATTGCATCGGAATTAAATACAAAAGGCACAATGCCGACATAAGGACAAGAAGACTAACTCTTCCTACTGACGATTCCTGTGACACTAGTTATAGATTCCGATGCTTCACTTCAGGTTTACTGTATCCTTTGGAACTTCGTATTGACGATGAAACACAGAAATTGCATCGCAATTAAATGCAAAAGGCACAATGCCGACTTAAGTACATGAAGACCGACACTTCTTACTGACTATGTTTTGAACCATTCCTGTGACACTAGTTATAGATTCCGATGCCTCACTCCAGGTTTACTGTATCCCTTGGACCTTCTTAATGACGATGAAACACAGAAATTGCATCGGAATTAAATACAAAAGGCACAATGCCGACTTAAGTACATGAAGACCGACACTTCTTACTGACTATGTTTTGAACCATTCCTGTAACACAAGTTATAGATTACGATGCTTCACTTCAGGTTTACTGTATCCCTTGAACCTTCTTATTGACGATAAAACACAGAAATTGCATGGGAATTAAATACAAAAGGCACAATGCCGACTTAAGGACAAGAAGACTGACTCTTCCTACTGACCATTCCTGTGACACTAGTTATAGATTCCGAAGCTTTACTTCAGGTTTACTGTATCCCTTGGACCTTCTTATTGACGATGAAACACAGAAATTGCATCGGAATTAAATACAAAAGGCACAATGCCGACTTAAGGTCAAGAAGACTGACTCTTCCTACTGACCATTCCTGTGACACTAGTTATAGATTCCGATGCTTCACTTCAGGTTTACTGTATCCCTTGGATCTTCTTATTGACGATGAAACACAGAAATTGCATCGGAATTAAATACAAAAGGCACAATGCCGACATAAGTACATGAAGACCGACACTTCTTACTGACTATGATTTGAACCATTCCTGTGACACTAGTTATAGATTCCGATGCTTCACTTCAGATTTACTGTATTCCTTGGACCTTCTTATTGACGAAGAAACACAGAAATTACATCGGAATTAAATACAAAAGGCACAATGCCGACTTAAGGACATGAAAACTGACTCTTCCTACTGAAAATTCCTGTGACACTAGTTATAGATTCCAATGCTTCACTTCAGGTTTACTGTATCCCTTGGACTTTCTTATTGACGATGAAACAGAAAAATTGCATCTGAATTAAATACAAAAGGCACAATGCCGACTTAAGTACATGAAGACCGACACTTCTTACTGACTATGCTTTGAACCATTCCTGTGACAATAGTTATAGATTCCGATGCTTCACTTCAGGTTAACTGTATACCTTGGACCTTCTTTTTGACGATGAAACACAGAAATGGCACCGGAATGAAATACAAAAGGCACAATGCCGACTTAAGGACAAGAAGACCGTCAATTCTTACTGACTATGTTTTGAACCATTCCTGTAACACTAGTTATAGATTCCGATGCTTCACTTCAGGTTTACTATATCCCTTGGACCTTCTTATTGACGATAAAACACAGAAATTGCATGGGAATTAAATGCAAAAGGCATAATGTCGACTTAAGTACATGAAGACCGACACTTCTTACTGACTATGATTTGAACCATTCCTGTGACACTTGTTATATCTTCCGATGCTTCACTCCAGGTTTACTGTATCCCTTGGACCTTCTTATTGACGATGAAACACAGAAATTGCATCGGAATTAAACTCAAAAGGCACACCGCCGTATTAAGTAGATGAAGACCGACACTTCTTACTGACTATGTTTTGAACCATTCCTGTGACACTAGTTTTAGATTCCGATGCTTCACTTCAGGTTTACTGTATCCCTTGGACCTTCTTTATGACGATGAAACACAGAAATTGCATCGGAATTACACATAAAAGGCACAATGCTGACTTAAAGACAAGAAAACTGACTCTTCCCACTGATCATTCCTGTGACACTAGTTATAGATTCCGATGCTTCACTTCAGGTTTACTGTATCCCTTGGACCTTCTTATTGACGATGAAACACAGATATTGCATCGGAATTAAATACAAAAGGCACAATGCCGACATAAGGACAAGAAGACTGACTCTTCCTACTGACCATTCCTGTGACACTAGTTATAGATTCCGATGCTTCACTTCAGGTTTGCCTTATCCCTTGGACCTTCTTATTGACGATGAAACACAGAAATTGCATCGGAATCAAATACAAAAGGCACAATGCCGACTTAAGTACATGAAGACCGACACTTCTTACTGACAATGTTTTGAACCATTCCTGTGACACTAGTTATAGATTCCGATGCTTCACTTCTGGTTTACTGTATCCCTTGGACTTTCTTATTGACGATGAAACACAGAAATTTCCTCGGAATTAAATACAAAAGGCACAAAGCTGACTTAAGGACAAGAAGACTGACTCTTCCTACTGACCATTCCTGTGAGACTAGTTATAGATTCCGATGCTTCACTTCAGGTTTACTGTATTCGTTGGACCTTCTTATTGACGATGAAACACAGAAATTGCATCGGAATTAAATACAAAAGGCACAACGCAAACTTAAGTACATGCAGGCCGACACTTCTTACTGACTATGTTTCGAACCATTCCTGTAACACTAGTTATAGATTCCGATGCTTCACTTCAGGTTTACTATATCCCTTGGACCTTCTTATTGACGACGAAACACAGAAATTGCATCGAAATTAAATACAAAAGGCCCAATGGCGACTTAAGTACATGAAGACCGACACTTCTTACTGACTATGTTTTGAACCATTCCTGTAACACTTGTTATAGATTCCGATGCTTCACTTCAGGTTTACTGTATCCCTTGTACCTTCTTATTGACGATGAAACACAGAAATTGCATCGGAATTAAATACAAAAGGCACAATGCCGACTTAAGTACATGAAGACCGACACTTCCTACTGACTATGTTTTGAACCATTTCTGTGACTCTAGTTATAGATTCCGATGCTTCACTTCAGGTTTACTGTATCCCTTGGACCTTCTTATTGACGATGAAACACAGAAATTGCATCGGAATTAAATACAAAAGGCACAATGCCGACTTAAGGACAAGAAGACTGACTCTTCCTACTGACCATTCCTGTGACACTAGTTATAGATTCCGATTCTTCACACCAGTTTTCTGTATCACTTATACCTTCTTATTTACGATGAAACACAAATTTTGCATCGGAATTAGATACAAAAGGCACAATGCCGACTTAAGTACAAGAAGACTGACTCTTCCTACTGTCTAAGTTTTGAACCATTCCTCTGACACTAGTTATAGATTCCGATGCTTCACTTCAGGTTTACTGTATCCCTTGGACCTTCGTATTGACGATGAGTCACAGAAATTGCATCGGAATTAAATACAAAAGGCACAATGCCGACTTAAGTACATGAAGACAGACACTTCCTACTGACTATGTTTTGAACCATTTCTGTGACTCTAGTTATAGATTCCGATGCTTCACTTCAGGTTTACTATATCCCTTGGACCTTCTTATTGACGACGAAACACAGAAATTGCATCGAAATTAAATACAAAAGGCCCAATGGCGACTTAAGTACATGAAGACCGACACTTCTTACTGACTATGTTTTGAACCATTCCTGTAACACTTGTTATAGATTCCGATGCTTCACTTCAGGTTTACTGTATCCCTTGTACCTTCTTATTGACGATGAAACACAGAAATTGCATCGGAATTAAATACAAAAGGCACAATGCCGACTTAAGTACATGAAGACCGACACTTCCTACTGACTATGTTTTGAACCATTTCTGTGACTCTAGTTATAGATTCCGATGCTTCACTTCAGGTTTACTGTATCCCTTGGACCTTCTTATTGACGATGAAACACAGAAATTGCATCGGAATTAAATACAAAAGGCACAATGCCGACTTAAGTTCAAGAAGACTGACTCTTCTTACTGACATTCCTGTGACACTAGTATAGATTCCGCTACTTCACTTCAGGTTTACTGTATCCCTTGGACCTTCTTATTGACGATGAAACACAGAAATTGCATCGGAATTAAATACAAATGGCACAATGCCGACTTAAGAACATGAAGTAGGACACTTCTTACTGACTATGTTTTGAACCATTCCTGTGACACTAGTTATAGATTGCGATGCTTCACTTCAGGTTTTCTGTATCCCTTGGACCTTCTTATTGACGATGAAACACAGAAATTGCATCGGAATTGAATACAAAAGGCGCAATGCCGACTTAAGTACATGAGGACCGACACTTCTTACTGACTATGTTTGAACCATTTCAGTGACACCAGTTATAGATTCCCATGCTTCACTCCAGGTTTACTGTATCCCTTGGACCTTCTTATTGACGATGAAACACAGAAATTACATGGGAATTAAATACAAAAGGCCAATGGAGACATAAGTACACGAAGACCGACACTTCTTACTGACTATGATTTGAACCATTCCTGTAACACTAGTTATAGATTCCGATGCTTCACTTCAGGTTTACTGTATCACTTGGACCTTCTTATTGACGATGAAACACAGAAATTGCATCGGAATTAAATACAAAAGGCACAACGCCGACTTAAGTACATGAAGACCGACACTTCTTACTGACTATGTTTTGAACCATTCCTGTAACACTACTTATAGATTCCGATGCTTCACTTCATGTTTACTATATCCCTTGGACCTTCTTGTTGACGATGAAACACAGAAATTGCATCGGAATTATATACAAAAGGCACAATGCCGACTTAAGGACAAGAAGACTGACTCTTCCTACTGACCATTCCTGTGACACTAGTTTTAGATTCCGATGCTTCACTTCAGGTTTTCTGTATCCCTTGGACCTTCTTATTGACGATGAAACACAGAAATTGCATCGGAATTAAATACAAAAGGCACAATGCCGACTTAAGTACATGAAGACCGACACTTCTTACTGACTATGTTTTGAACCATTCCTGTGACACTAGTTATAGATTCCGATGCTTCACTCAAGGTTTACTGTATCCCTTGGACCATCTTATTGACGATGAAACACAGAAATTGCATCGGAATTAAATACAAAAGGCACAATGCCGACTTAAGTACATGAAGACCGACACTTCTTACTGACTATGCTTTGAACCATTCCTGCAACACTAGTTACAGATTCCGATCCTTCACTTCAGGTTTTCTGTATCCCTTGGACCTCCTTATTGACGATGAAACACAGAAATTGCATCGGAATTAAATACAAAAGGCACAATGCCGACTTAAGGACAAGATGACTGACCCTTCCTACTGACCATTCCTGTTACACTAGTTATAGATTCCGATGCTTCACTTCAGGTTTACTGTATCCCTTGGACCTTCTTATTGACGATGAAACACAGAAATTGCATCGGAATTAAATACAAATGGCACAATGCCGACTTAAGTACATGAAGACCGGCACTTCTTACTGACTATGTTTTGGACCATTCCTGTGACACTAGTTATAGATTCCGATGCTTCACTCAAGGTTTACTGTATCCCTTGGACCTTCTTATTGACGATGAAACACAGAAATTGCATCGGAATTAAATACAAAAGGCACAATGCCGACTTAAGTACATGAAGACCGACACTTCTTGCTGACTATGCTTTGAACCATTCCTGCAACACTAGTTATAGATTCCGATCCTTCAGTTCAGGTTTACTGTATCCCTTGGACCTTCTTATTGACGATGAAACACAGAAATTGCATCGGAATTAAATACAAAAGGCACAATGCCGACTTAAGTACAAGAAGACTGACTCTTCCTACTGACCATTCCTGTGACACTAGTTATAGATTCCGATGCTTCACTTCAGGTTTACGGTATCCCTTGGACCTTCTTATTGACGATGAAACACAGAAATTGCATCGGAATTAAATACAAAAGGCACAATGCCGACTTAAGTACATGAAGACCGACACTTCTTACTGACTATGTTTTGATGCATTCCTGTGACAAAAGTTATAGATTCCGATGCTTCACATCAGGTTTACTGTATACCTTGGACCTTCTTATTGACGATGAAACACAGAAATTGCATCGGAATTAAATACAAAAGGCACAATGCCGACTTAAGGACAAGAAGACTGACTCTTCCTACTGACCATTCCTGTGACACTAGTTATAGATTCCGATGCTTCACTTCAGGTTTACTGTATCCCTTGGACCTTCTTATTGACGATGAAACGCAGAAATTGCATCGTAATTAAATACAAAAGGCACAATGCCGACTTAAGTACATGAAGACCGACACTTCTTACTGACAATGTTTTCAACCAATCCTGTGATACTAGTTATAGATTCCGATGCTTCACTCCAGGTTTACTGTATCCCTTGGACCTTCTTATTGACGATGAAACACAGAAATTGCATCGGAATTAAATACAAAAGGCACAATGCCGACTTATGGACAAGAAGACTGACTCTTCCTACTGACCATTCCTGTGACACTAGTTATAGATTACGATGCTTCACTTCAGGTTTACTGTATCCCTTAGTACCTTCTTATTGACCATGAAACACAGAAATTGCATCGGAATTAAATACAAAAGGCACAATGCCGACTTAAGTACATGAATACCGACACTTCTTACTAACTATGTTTTGAACCATTCCTGTGACACTAGTTATAGATTCCTATGCTTCACTCCAGGTTTACTGTATCCCTCGGACCTTCTTATTGACGATGAGACACAGAAATTAAATAGGAATTAAATACAGAAGGCACAATGCCGACTTAAGTTCATGAAGACCGACACATCTTACTGACTATGTTTTGAACCATTCCTGTGGCACTAGTTATAGTTTCCGATGCTTCACTTCAGGTTTACTGTATCCCTTGGACCTTCTTATTGACGATGAAACACAGAAATTCCATCGGAATTAAAAAACAAAAGTCACAATGCCGACATAAGTACATGAAGACCGACACTTCTTACTGCCAATGTTTTGAACCATTCCTGTGACACTAGTTATAGATTCCGATGCCTCAGTCCAGGTTTACTGTATCCCTTGGACCTCCCTATTGACGATGAAACACAGAAATTGCATCGGAACTAAATACAAAAGGCACAATGCCGACTTAAGTACATGAAGACCGACACTTCTTAATGACTATGATTTGAACCATTCCTGTGACACTACTTATAGTTTCCGATGCTTCAGTTCAGGTTTACTGTATCCCTTGGACCTTCTTATTGACGATGAATCACAGAAATTGCATGGGAATTAAATACAAAACGCACAATGCCAACTTAAGGACAAGAAGACTGACTCTTCCTACTGTCCATTCCTGTGACACTAGTTATAGATTCCGATGCTTCACTTCTGGTTTACTGTATCCCTTGGACCTTCTTATTGACGATGAAACACAGAAATTGCATCGGAATTAAATACAAAAGGCACAATGCCGACTTAAGGACAAGAAGACTGACTCTTCCT
Source organism: Schistocerca americana (assembly GCF_021461395.2). Classification (NCBI taxonomy): domain Eukaryota; kingdom Metazoa; phylum Arthropoda; class Insecta; order Orthoptera; family Acrididae; genus Schistocerca; species Schistocerca americana. The sequence continues at coordinate 268,657 of NW_025725790.1, read as the reverse complement.
ACTGACCATTCCTGTGACACTAGTTATAGATTCCGATGCTTCACTTCAGGTTTACTGTATCCCTTGGACCTTCTTATTGACGATGAAACACAGAAATTGCATCGGAATTAAATACAAAAGGCACAATGCCGACTTAAGTACATGAAGCCCGACACATCTTACTGACTATGTTTTTAACCATTCCTGTGACACTAGTTATAGATTATGATGCTTCACTCCAGGTTTACTGTATCCCCTGAACCTTCTTATTGACGATAAAACACAGAAATTGCATCGGATTTAAATACATAAGGCACAATGCCGACTTAAGTACATGAAGACCGACACTTATTACTGACTATGCTTTGAACCATTCCTGCAACACTAGTTATAGATTCCGATCCTTCACTTCAGGTTTACTGTATCCCTTGGACCGACTTATTGACGATGAAACACAGAAATTGCATCGGAATTAAATACAAAAGGCACAATGCCGACTTAAGGACAAGAAGACTGACTCTTCCTACTGACCATTCCTGTGACACTAGTTATAGATTCCGATGCATCAATTCAGGTTTACTGTATCCCTTGGACCTTCTTATTGACGACGAAACACAGAAATTGCATCGGAATTAAATAAAAAAGGCACAATGCCGACTTACGTACATGAAGCCCGACACTTCTTACAGACTATGTTTTGAACCATTCCTGTGACACTAGTTATAGATTCCGATGCTTCACCTCAGGTTTACTGTATCCCTTGGACCTTCTTATTGACGATGAAACACAGAAATTGCATCGGAATTAAATACAAAAGGCACAATGCCGACTTAAGTACATGAAGCCCGACACATCTAACTGACTATGTTTTTAACCATTCCTGTGACACTAGTTATAGATTATGATGCTTCACTCCAGGTTTACTGTATCCCCTGAACCTTCCTATTGACGATAAAACACAGAAATTGCATCGGAATTAAATACATAAGGCACAATGCCGACTTAAGTACATGAAGACCGACACTTATTACTGACTATGCTTTGAACCATTCCTGCAACACTAGTTATAGATTCCGATCCTTCACTTCAGATTTACTATATCCCTTGGACCTTCTTATTGACGATGAAACACAGAAATTGCATCGGAATTAAATACAAAAGGCACAATGCCGACTTAAGGACAAGAAGACTGACTCAACATACTGACCTTTCCTGTTACACTAGTTATAGATTCCGATGCATCACTTCAGGTTTACTGTATCCCTTGGACCTTCTTATTGACGATGAGACACAGAAATTGCATCGGAATTAAATACAAAAGGCACAATGCCGACTTAAGGACAAGAAGACTGACTCTTCCTACTGACCATTCCTGTGACACAAGTTATAGATTCCGATGCTTCACTCCAGGTTAACTGTATCCCTTGGACCTTCTTAATGACGATGAAACACAGAAATTGCATCGGAATTATATACAAAAGGCACAACGCCGACTTAAGTACATGAAGACCGACACTTCTTACTGACTATGTTTTGAACCATACCTGTAACACTAGTTGTAGATTCCGATGCTTCACTTCAGGTTTACTATATCCCTTTGACCTACTTATTGACGATGAAACACAGAAATTGCATCGGAATTAAATACAAAAGGCACAATGCTGACTTAAGGACATGAAGACTGACTCTTCCTACTGACCATTCCTGTGACACTAGTTATAGATTCCGATGCATCAATTCAGGTTTACTGTATCCCTTGGACCTTCTTATTGACGACGAAACACAGAAATTGCATCGGAATTAAATAAAAAAGGCACAATGCCGACTTAAGTACATGAAGCCCGACACTTCTTACTGACTATGTTTTGAACCATTCCTGTGACACAAGTAATAGATTCCCATGCTTCACTCCAGTTTTACTGTATCCCTTGGACCTTCTTATTGACGATGAAACACAGAAATTGCATCGGAATTAAATACAAAAGGCACAATGCCGACTAAAGTACTTGAAGCCCGACACTTCTTACTGACTACGTTTTGAACCATTCCTGTGACACTACTTATAGATTCCGATGCTTCACTTCAGGTTTTCTGTATCCCTTGGACCTTCTTATTGACGATGAAACACAGAAATTGCATCGGAATTAAATACAAAAGGCACAATGCCGACTTAAGTACATGAAGACCGACACTTCTTACTGACTATGTTTTGAACCATTCCTGTGACACTAGTTATAGATTCCGATGCTTCACTTCAGGTTTACTGTATCCCTTGGACCTTCTTATTGACGATGAAACACAGAAATTGCATCGGAATTAAATACAAAAGGCACAATGCCGACTTAAGTACATGAAGACCGACACTTCTTACTGACTATGTTTTGAACCATTCCTGTGACACTAGTTATAGATTCCGATGCTTCACTTCAGGTTTTCTGTATCCCTTTGACCTTCTTATTCACGATGAAACACAGAAATTGCATCGGAATTATATACAAAAGGCACAATGCCGACTTAAGTACATGAAGACCGACACTTCTAACTGACTATGTTTTGAACCATTCCAGTGACACTTGTTATAGATTCCGATGATTCACTTCAGGTTTACTGTATCCCTTGGACCTTCTTATTGACGATGAAACACAGAAATTGCATTGGAATTAAATACAAATGGCAGAATGCCGACATAAGGACAAGAAGACTGACTCATCCTGCTGGCCTATCCTGTGACGCTAGTTATAGATTCCGATGCCTCACTTCAGGTTTACTGTATCCCTTGGACCTTCTTATTGACGATGAAACACAGAAATTGCATCGGAATTAAATACAAAAGGCACAATGCCGACTTAAGGACAAGAAGACTGACTCTTCCTACTGACCATTCCTGTGACACTAGTTATAGATTCCGATTCTTCACACCAGTTTTCTGTATCCCTTGGACCTTCTTATTGACGATGAAACACAGAAATTGCATCGGAATTAAATACAAAAGGCACAATGCCGACTTAAGTACAAGAAGACTGACTCTTCCTACTATCTAAGTTTTGAACCATTCCTCTGACACTAGTTATAGATTCCGATGCTTCACTTCAGGTTTACTGTATCCCTTGGACCTTCGTATTGACGATGAGTCACAGAAATTGCATCGGAATTAAATACAAAAGGCACAATGCCGACTTAAGTACATGAAGACCGACACTTCCTACTGACTATGTTTTGAACCATTTCTGTGACACTAGTTATAGAATCCGATGCTTCACTTCAGGTTTACTGTATCCCTTGGACCTTCTTATTGACGATGAAACACAGAAATTGCACCGGAATTAAATACAAAAGGCACAAGGCCGACTTAAGTACAAGAAGACTGACTCTTCTTACTGACCATTCCTGTGACACTAGTATAGATTCCGCTACTTCACTTCAGGTTTACTGTATCCCTTGGACCTTCTTATTGTCGATGAAACACAGAAATTGCATCAGGATTAAATACAAATGGCACAATGCCGACTTAAGAACATGAGGACCGACACTTCTTACTGACTATGTTTGAACCATTCCTGTGACACCAGTTATAGATTCCCATGCTTCACTCCAGGTTTACTGTATCCCTTGGACCTTCTTATTGACGATAAAACACAGAAATTGCATCGGATTTAAATACAAAAGGCACAATGAAGACATAAGTACATGAAGACCGACACTTCTTACTGACTATGATTTGAACCATTCCTGTAACACTAGTTATAGATTCCGATGCTTCACTTCAGGTTTACTGTATCACTTGGACCTTCTTATTGACGATGAAACACAGAAATTGCATCGGAATTAAATACAAAAGGCACAATGCCGACTTAAGGGCAAGAAGACTGACTTTTCCTACTGACCATTCCCGTGACACTAGTTATAGATTCCGATGCTTCACTCCAGGTTCACTGTATCCCTTGGACCTTCTTATTGACGATGAAACACAGAAATTGCATCGGAATTAAATACAAAAGGCACAACGCCGACTTAAGTACATGAAGACCGACACTTCTTACTGACTATGTTTTGAACCATTCCTGTAACACTAGTTACAGATTCCGAACCTTCACTTCAGGTTTTCTGTATCCCTTGGACCTCCTTATTGACGATGAAACACAGAAATTGCATCGGAATTAAATACAAAAAGCACAATGCCGACTTAAGGACAAGAAGACTGACTCTTCCTACTGACCATTCCTGTGACACTAGTTATAGATTCCGATGCTTCACTTCAGGTTTACTGTATCCCTTGGACCTTCTTATTGACGATGAAACACAGAAATTGCATCGGAATTAAATACAAATGGCACAATGCCGACTTAAGTATATGAAGACCGACACTTCTTACTGACTATGTTTTGGACCATTCCTGTGACACTTGTTATAGATTCCGATGCTTCACTCAAGGTTTACTGTATCCCTGGACCTTCTTATTGACGATGAAACACAGAAATTGCATCGGAATTAAATACAAAAGGCACAATGCCGACTTAAGTACATGAAGACCGACACTTCTTGCTGACTATGCTTTGAACCATTCCTGCAACACTAGTTATAGATTCCGATCCTTCACTTCAGGTTTTCTGTATCCCTTGGACCTTCTTATTGACGATGAAACACAGAAATTGCATCGGAATTAAATACAAAAGGCACAATGCCGACTTAAGTACAAGAAGACTGACTCTTCCTACTGACCATTCCTGTGACACTAGTTATAGATTCCGATGCTTCACTTCAGGTTTACTGTATTTCTTGGACCTTCTTATTGACGATGAAACACAGAAATTGCATCGGAATTAAATGCCAAAGGCACAATGCCGACTTAAGTACATGAAGACCGACACTTCTTACTGACTATGATTTGATGCATTCCTGTGACAATAGTTATAGATTCCTATGCTTCACTTCAGGTTTACTGTATACCTTGGACCTTCTTATTGACGATGAAACACAGAAATTGCATCGGAATTAAATACAAAAGGCACAATGCCGAATTAAGGACAAGAAGACTGACTCTTCCTACTGACCATTCCTGTGACACTAGTTATAGATTCCGATGCTTCACTTCAGGTTTACTGTATCCCTTGGACCTTCTTATTGACGATGAAACGCAGAAATTGCATCGTAATTAAATACAAAAGGCACAATGCCGACTTAAGTACATGAAGACCGACACTTCTTACTGACAATGTTTTCAACCAATCCTGTGACACTAGTTATAGATTCCGATGCTTCACTCCAGGTTTACTGTATCCCTTGGACCTTCTTATTGACGAAGAAACACAGAAATTGCTTCGGAATTAAATACAAAAGGCACAATGCCGACTTAATGACAAGAAGACTGACTCTTCCTACTGACCATTCCTGTGATACTAGTTATAGATTACGATGCTTCACTTCAGGTTTACTGTATCCCTTTGTACCTTCTTATTGACGATGAAACACAGAAATAGCATCGGAATTAAATACAAAAGGCACAATGCCGACTTAAGTACATGAATACCGACACTTCTTACTAACTATGTTTTGAACCATTCCTGTGACACTAGTTATAGATTCCTATGCTTCACTCCAGGTTTACTGTATCCCTTGGACCTTCTTATTGATGATGAAACACAGAAATTAAATAGGAATTAAATACAGAAGGCACAATGCCGACTTAAGTACATGAAGAACGACACTTCTTACTGACTATGTTTTGAACCATTCCTGTGGCACTAGTTATAGTTTCCGATGCTTCACTTCAGGTTTACTGTATCCCTTGGACCTTCTTATTGACGATGAAACACAGAAATTCCATCGGAATTAAAAAACAAAAGTCACAATGCCGACTTAAGTACATGAAGTCCGACACTTCTTACTGCCAATGTTTTGAACCATTCCTGTGACACTAGTTATAGATTCCGATGCCTCACTCCAGGTTTACTGTATCCCTTGGACCTTCTTATTGACGATGAAACACAGAAATTGCATTGGAATTAAATACAAAAGGCACAATGCCGACTTAAGGACAAGAAGACTGACTCATCATACTGACCTTTCCTGTTACACAAGTTATAGATTCCGATGCTTCACTTCAGGTTTACTGTATCCCTTGGACCTTCTTATTGACGATGAGACACAGAAATTGCATCGGAATTAAATACAAAAGGCACAATGCCGACTTAAGGACAAGAAGACTGACTCTTCCTACTGACCATTCCTGTGACACAAGTTATAGATTCCGATGCTTCCCTCCAGGTTAACTGTATCCCTTGGACCTTCTTAATGACGATGAAACACAGAAATTGCATCGGAATTATATACAAAAGGCACAACGCCGACTTAAGTACATGAAGACCGACACTTCTTACTGACTATGTTTTGAACCATACCTGTAACACTAGTTGTAGATTCCGATGCTTCACTTCAGGTTAACTGTATCCCTTGGACCTTCTTATTGACGATGAAACACAGAAATTGCATCGGAGTTAAAAACAAAAGGCACAATGCCGACTTAAGTACATGAAGACCAACAGTTCTTACTGACTATGTTTTGAACCATTCCTGTGACACTAGTTATAGATTCCGATGCTTCACTTCCGGTTTACTGTATCCCTTTGACCTTCTTATTCACGATGAAACACAGAAATTGCATCGGTATTATATACAAAAGGCACAATGCCGACTTAAGTACATGAAGACCGACACTTCTTACTGACTATGTTTTGAACCATTCCAGTGACACTTGTTATAGATTCCGATGCTTCACTTCAGGTTTACTGTATCCCTTGGACCTTCTTATTGACGATGAAACACAGAAATTGCATCGGAATTAAATACAAATGGCAGAATGCCGACATAAGGACAAGAAGACTGACTCATCCTGCTGGCCATTCCTGTGACGCTAGTTATAGATTCCGATGCTTCACTTCAGGTTTACTGCATCCCTTGGACCTTCTTATTGACGATGAAACACAGAAATTGCATCGGAATTAAATACAAAAGGCACAATGCCGACCTAAGTACAAGAAGACTGACTCTTCCTACTGACCACTCCTGTGACACTAGTTATAGTTTCCGATGCTTCACTTCAGGTTTACTGTATCCCTTGGACCTTCTTATTGACGATGAAACACAGAAATTGCATCGGAATTAAATACAAAAGGCACAATGCCGACTTAAGTACATGAAGACCGACAGTTCTTACTTACTATGTATTGAACCTTTCCTGTGACACTAGTTATAGATTCCGATGCTTCACTTCAGGTTCACTGTATCCCTTGGACCTTCTTATTGACGATGAAACACAGAAATTGCATCGGAATTATTTACAAAAGGCACAATGCCAACTGAAGTACATGAAGACCGACATTTCTTACTGACTTTGTTTTGAACCATTCCTGTAACACCAGTTATAGATTCCGATGCTTCACTTCAGGTTTACTGTATCCCTTGGACCTTCTTATTGACGATGAAACACAAAAATTGCATCGGAAATAAATACAAAAGGCACAATGCCGGCTTAAGGACAAGAAGACTGACTCTTCCTACTGACCATTCCTGTGACACTAGTTATGGATTCCGATGCTTCACTTCAGGTTTACTGTATCCATTGGACCTTCTCCTAGACGATGAAACATAGGAATTGCATCGGAATTAAATACAAAAGGCACAATGCTGACTTAAGTACATGAAGACCGACACTTCTTACTGACTATGTTTTGAACCATTCCTGTGACACTAGTTATAGGTTCTGATGGTTCAGTTCAGGTTTACTGTATCCCTTGGACCTTCTTTATGACGATGAAACACAGAAATTGCATCGGAATTAAACACAAAAGGCACGACACCGACTTAAGTACATGAAGACAGACACATCTTACTGACTAATTTTTGAACTATTAATGTAACACTAGTTATAGATTCCGATGTTTCACTTCAGGTTTACTGTATCCCTTGGACTCTCTTATTGACGATGAAACACAGAAATTGCATGGAATTTAAATACAAAAGGCACAATGCCGACTTAAGGACAAGAAGACTGACTCTTCCTACTGACCATTCCTGTGACACTAGTTATAGATTCCGATTCTTCACTTCATGTTAACTGTATCCCTTGGACCTTCTTATTAACGATGAAACACAGAAATTGCATCGGAATTAAATACAAAAGGCACAATGCCGACTTAAGGACAAGAAGACTGACTCTTCCTACTGACCATTCCTGTGACGGTAGTTATAGATTCCGATTCTTCACACCAGGTCTACTGTATCCCTTCTACCTTCTTATTGACGATGAAACACAGATATTGCATCGGAATTAATTACAAAAGGTACAATGCCGACTTAAGTACAAGAAGACTGACTCTTCCTACTGTCTAAGCTTTTAACCATTCCTGTGACACTAGTTATAGATTCCGATGCTTCACTTCAGGTTTACTGCATCCCTTGGACCATCTTATTGACGATGAAACACAGAAATTGCATCGGAATTAAATACAAAAGGCACAATGCCGACTTAAGTACATGAAGACCGACACCTCTTACTGACTATATTTTGAACCATTCCTGTGACACTAGTTATAGTTTCCGATGCTTCACTTCAGGTTAACTGTATCCCTTGGACCTTCTTATTGACGATGAAACACAGAAATTGCATCGGAGTTAAATACAAAAGGCACAATGCCGACTTAAGTACATGAAGACCAACAGTTCTTACTGACTATGTTTTGAACCATTCCTGTGACACTAGTTATAGATTCCGATGCTTCACTTCAGGTTTACTGTATCCCTTTGACCTTCTTATTCACGATGAAACACAGAAATTTCATCGGAATTATATACAAAAGGCACAATGCCGCCTTAAGTACATAAAGACCGACAGTTCTTACTTACTATGTATTGAACCATTCCTGTTACACTAGTTATAGATTCCGATGCTTCACTTCAGGTTTACTGTATCCCTTGGACCATCTCATTGACGATGAAACACAGAAATTGCATCGGAATTAAATACAAAAGGCACAATGCCGACTTAAGTACATGAAGACCGACACTTCTTACTAACTATATTTTGAACCATTCCTGTGACACTAGTTATAGTTTCCGATGCTTCACTTCAGGTTTACTGTATCCCTTGGACCTTCTTATTGACGATGAAACACAGAAATTGAAACGGAATTAAATACAAAAGGAACAATGCCGACTTAAGTACATGAAGACCGACAGTTCTTACTGACTATGTTTTGAACCATTCCTGTGACACTAGTTATAGATTCCGATGCTTAACTTCAGGTTTACTGTATCCCTTGGACCTTCTTATTCACGATGAAAGACAGAAATTGCGTCGGAATTGTATACAAAAGGCACAATGCCGACTTAGGTACATGAAGACCGACACTTCTTACTGACTATGTTTTGAACCATTCCTGTGACACTAGTTATAGATTCCGATCCTTCACTTCAGGTTTACTGTAACCCTTGGACCTTCTTATTGACGATGAAACACAGAAATTGCATCGGAATTAAATACAAATGGCAGAATGCCGACATAAGGAGAAGAAGACTGACTCTTCCTGCTGGCCATTCCTGTGACACTAGTTATAGATTCCGAAACTTCACTTCAGGTTTACTGTATCCCTTGGACCTTCTTATTGACGATGAAACACAGAAATTGCATCGGAATTAAATACAAAAGGCACAATGCCGGCTGAAGTACAAAAAGACTGACTCTTCCTACTGACCACTCCTGTGACACTAGTTATAGTTTCCGATGCTTCACTTCAGGTTTACTGTATTCTTTGGACCTTCTTACTGACGATGAAACACAGAAATTGCATCGGAATTAAATACAAAAGGCACATTGCCGACTTAAGTACATGAAGACCGACAGTTCTTACTGACTATGTATTGAACCATTCCTGTGACACTAGTTATAAATTCCGATGCTTCACTTCAGGTTTACTGTATCCCTTGGACCTTCTTATTGACGATGAAACACAAAAATTGCATCGGAAATAAATACAAAAGGCACAATGCCGGCTTAAGGACAAGAAGACTGACTCTTCCTACTGACCATTCCTGTGACACTAGTTATGGATTCCGATGCTTCACTTCAGGTTTACTGTATCCATTGGACCTTCTCCTAGACGATGAAACATAGGAATTGCATCGGAATTAAATACAAAAGGCACAATGCTGACTTAAGTACATGAAGACCGACACTTCTTACTGACTATGTTTTGAACCATTCCTGTGACACTAGTTATAGGTTCTGATGGTTCAGTTCAGGTTTACTGTATCCCTTGGACCTTCTTTATGACGATGAAACACAGAAATTGCATTGGAATTAAACACAAAAGGCACGACACCGACTTAAGTACATGAAGACAGACACATCTTACTGACTAATTTTTGAACTATTAATGTAACACTAGTTATAGATTCCGATGTTTCACTTCAGGTTTACTGTATCCCTTGGACTCTCTTATTGACGATGAAACACAGAAATTGCATGGAATTTAAATACAAAAGGCACAATGCCGACTTAAGGACAAGAAGACTGACTCTTCCTACTGACCATTCCTGTGACACTAGTTATAGATTCCGATTCTTCACTTCATGTTAACTGTATCCCTTGGACCTTCTTATTAACGATGAAACACAGAAATTGCATCGGAATTAAATACAAAAGGCACAATGCCGACTTAAGGACAAGAAGACTGACTCTTCCTACTGACCATTCCTGTGACGGTAGTTATAGATTCCGATTCTTCACACCAGGTCTACTGTATCCCTTCTACCTTCTTATTGACGATGAAACACAGATATTGCATCGGAATTAATTACAAAAGGTACAATGCCGACTTAAGTACAAGAAGACTGACTCTTCCTACTGTCTAAGCTTTTAACCATTCCTGTGACACTAGTTATAGATTCCGATGCTTCACTTCAGGTTTACTGCATCCCTTGGACCATCTTATTGACGATGAAACACAGAAATTGCATCGGAATTAAATACAAAAGGCACAATGCCGACTTAAGTACATGAAGACCGACACCTCTTACTGACTATATTTTGAACCATTCCTGTGACACTAGTTATAGTTTCCGATGCTTCACTTCAGGTTAACTGTATCCCTTGGACCTTCTTATTGACGATGAAACACAGAAATTGCATCGGAGTTAAATACAAAAGGCACAATGCCGACTTAAGTACATGAAGACCAACAGTTCTTACTGACTATGTTTTGAACCATTCCTGTGACACTAGTTATAGATTCCGATGCTTCACTTCAGGTTTACTGTATCCCTTTGACCTTCTTATTCACGATGAAACACAGAAATTGCATCGGAATTATATACAAAAGGCACAATGCCGCCTTAAGTACATAAAGACCGACAGTTCTTACTTACTATGTATTGAACCATTCCTGTTACACTAGTTATAGATTCCGATGCTTCACTTCAGGTTTACTGTATCCCTTGGACCATCTCATTGACGATGAAACACAGAAATTGCATCGGAATTAAATACAAAAGGCACAATGCCGACTTAAGTACGTGAAGACCGACACTTCTTACTAACTATATTTTGAACCATTCCTGTGACACTAGTTATAGTTTCCGATGCTTCACTTCAGGTTTACTGTATCCCTTGGACCTTCTTATTGACGATGAAACACAGAAATTGAATCGGAATTAAATACAAAAGGAACAATGCCGACTTAAGTACATGAAGACCGACAGTTCTTACTGACTATGTTTTGAACCATTCCTGTGACACTAGTTATAGATTCCGATGCTTCACTTCAGGTTTACTGTATCCCTTGGACCTTCTTATTCACGATGAAAGACAGAAATTGCGTCGGAATTGTATACAAAAGGCACAATGCCGACTTAGGTACATGAAGACCGACACTTCTTACTGACTATGTTTTGAACCATTCCTGTGACACTAGTTATAGATTCCGATCCTTCACTTCAGGTTTACTGTAACCCTTGGACCTTCTTATTGACGATGAAACACAGAAATTGCATCGGAATTAAATACAAATGGCAGAATGCCGACATAAGGAGAAGAAGACTGACTCTTCCTGCTGGCCATTCCTGTGACACTAGTTATAGATTCCGAAACTTCACTTCAGGTTTACTGTATCCCTTGGACCTTCTTATTGACGATGAAACACAGAAATTGCATCGGAATTAAATACAAAAGGCACAATGCCGGCTGAAGTACAAAAAGACTGACTCTTCCTACTGACCACTCCTGTGACACTAGTTATAGTTTCCGATGCTTCACTTCAGGTTTACTGTATTCTTTGGACCTTCTTACTGACGATGAAACACAGAAATTGCATCGGAATTAAATACAAAAGGCACATTGCCGACTTAAGTACATGAAGACCGACAGTTCTTACTGACTATGTATTGAACCATTCCTGTGACACTAGTTATAAATTCCGATGCTTCACTTCAGGTTTACTGTATCCCTTGGTCCTTCTTATTGACGATGAAACACAGAAATTGCATCAGAATTAAATACAAGAGGCACAATGTCGACTTAAGTACATGAAGACCGACACTTCTTACTGACTATGATTTGAACCATTCCTGTGACACTAGTTATAGATTCGGATGCATCACTTCTGGTTTACTGTATCCCTTGTACCTTCTTATTAACGATGAAACACAGAAGTTCCATCGGAATTAAATACAAAGGCACAATGCCGACTCAAGGACAAGAAGACTGACTCTTCCTACTGACCATTCCTGTGACAGTAGTAATTGATTCCGATTCTTACACCAGGTTTACTGTATCCCTTGGACCTTCTTATTGTCGATGAAACACAGATATTGCATCGGAATTAAATACAAAAGGCACAATGCCGACTTAAGTACAAGAAGACTGACTCTTCCTACTGTCTAAGCTTTGAACCATTCCTCTGACACTAGTTATAGATTCCGATGCTTCACATCAGGTTTGCTCTATCCCTTGGACCTTCTTATTGACGATGAAACACAGAAATTGCATCGGAATTAAATACTAAAGGCACAATGCCGACTTAAGTACAAGAAGGCTGACTCTTCCCACTGACCATTCCTGTGACACTAGTTATAGATTCCAATGCTTCACTTCTGTTTACTGTATCTCTTGGACCTTCTTATTGACGATGAAACACAGAAATTGCATCGGAATTAAATACAAAAGGCACAATGCCGATTTCAGTTCATGGGGGAGGACACTTCTTCGTGACTAAGTTTTGAACCATTCCTGTGACACTAGTTATAGATTCCAATGCTTCACTTCTGTTTACTGTATCTCTTGGACCTTCTTATTGATGATGAAACACAGAAATCGCATCGGAATTAAATACAAAGGTCACAATGCCGACTTAAGTACATGAAGACCGACACTTCTTACTGACTATGATTTGAACCATTCCTGAGACACTACTTATAGATTCCGATGCTTCACTCCTGGTTTACTGTATCCCTTGAAAGTTCTTATTGACGATGAAACACAGAAATTGCATCGGAATTAAATGCAAAAGGCACAATGCCGATTTAAGTACATGAAGACCGACACTTCTTACTGACTATGTTTTGAACCATTCCTGTGACACTAGTTATAGATTCCGATGCTTCACTTCAGGTTTACTGTATCCCTTGGAACTTCGTATTGACGAAGAAACACAGAAATTGCATCGGAATTAAATAAAAAGGCAGAAAGCCGACTTAAGTACATGTAGACCGACACTTCCTACTGACTATGTTTTGAACCATTCCTGTAACACTAGTTATAGATTCCGATGCTTCACTTCAGGTTTACTGTATCCCTTGGACCTTCTTATTGACGATGAAACACAGAAATTGCATCGGAATTAAATACAAAAGGCACAATGCCGAATTAAGGACAAGAAGACTGACTCTTCCTACTGGCCATTCCTGTGACACTAGCTATAGATTCCGATGCTTCACTTCAGGTTTACTGTATCCCTTGGACCTTCTTATTGACGATGAAACACACATATTGCATCGGAATTAAATACAAAAGGCACAATGCCGACTTCCGTACATGAAGACCGACACTTCTTACTGACTATGTTTTGAGCCATTCCTGCAACACTAGTTATAGATTCCGATCCTTCACGTCAGGTTTACTGTATCCCTTGGACCCTCTTATTGACGCTGAAACACAGAAATTGCATAGGAATTAAATACAAAAGGCAATACGCCGACTTAAGGACAAGAAGACTGACTCTTCCTACTGACCATTCCTGTGACACTAGTTACAGATTCCGATGCTTCACTTCAGGTTTACTGTATCCCTTGGACCTTCTTATTGACGATGAAACACAGAAATTGCATCGAAATTAAATACAAAAGGCACAATGCTGATCTAAGTACATGAAGACCGACGCTTCTTACTGACTATGTTTTGAACCATTCCTGTGACACTAGTTATAGATTCCGATGCTTCACGTCAGGTTTACTGTATCCCTTGGACCTTCTAATTGACGATGAAACACAGAAATTGCATCGGAGTTAAATACCAAAGGCAAAATGCCGACTTAAGTACATGAAGACCGACACTTCTTACTGACTATGTTTTGAACCATTCCTGTGACACTAGTTATAGATTCCGATGCTTCACTCCAGGTTTACTGTATCCCTTGGACCTTCTTATTGACGATGAAACACAGAAATTGCATCGGAATTGAATACAAAAGGCACAATGCCGACTAAAGTACTTGAAGACCGACACTTCTTACTGACTATGTTTTGAACCATTCCAGTGACTCTAGTTATAGATTCCGATGCTTCACTTCAGGTGTACTGTATCCCTTAAACCTTCTTATTGAGGATAAAACACAGAAATTGCATGTGAATTAAATATAAAATGCACAGCGCCGACTTACGGACAAGAAGACTGACTCTTCCTACTGACCATTCCTGTGACACTAGTTATAGATTCCGCTGCTTCACTTCAGGTTTACTGTACATCTTGGACCTTCTTATTGACGATGAAACACAGAAATTGCATCGGAATTAAATACAAAAGGCACAATGCCGACGTAAGGACAAGAAGACTGACTCTTCCTACTGACCATTCCTGTGACACTAGTTATAGATTCCGATGCTTCACTTCAGGTTTACTGTATCCCTTGGACCTTCTTATTGACGATGAAACACAATAATCGCATCGGAATTAAATACAAAAGGCACAATGCCGACTTAAGTACATGAAGACCGACACTTCTTACTGACTATGATTTGAACCATTCCTGTGACACTAGTTATAGATTCCGATGCATCACTTCTGGTTTACTGTATCTCTTGTACCTTCTTATTAACGATGAAACACAGAAGTTGCATCGGAATTAAATACAAAGGCACAATGCCGACTCAAGGACAAGAAGACTGACTCTTCCTACTGACCACTCCTGTGACAGTAGTAATTGAGTCCGATTATTCACACCAGGTTTACTGTATCCCTTGGACCTTCTTATTGTCGATGAAACACAGATATTGCATCGGAATTAAATACAAAAGGCACAATGCCGACTTAAGTACAAGAAGACTGACTCTTCCTATTGTCTAAGCTTTGAACCATTCCTCTGACACTAGTTATAGATTCCGATGCTTCACATCAGGTTTACTCTATCCCTTGGACCTTCTTATTGACGATGAAACACAGAAATTGCATCGGAATTAAATACTAAAGGCACAATGCCGACTTAAGTACAAGAAGGCTGACTCTTCCCACTGACCATTCCTGTGACACTAGTTATAGATTCCAATGCTTCACTTCTGTTTACTGCATCTCTTGGACCTTCTTATTGACGATGAAACACAGAAATTGCATCGGAATTAAATACAAAAGGCACAATGCCGATTTCAGTTCATGAGGGAGGACACTTCTTCGTGACTAAGTTTTGAACCATTCCTGTGACACTAGTTATGGATTACGATGCTTCACTTCAGGTTTACTGTTTCCCTTGGACCTTCTTATTGATGATGAAACACAGAAATCGCATCGGAATTAAATACAAAGGTCACAATGCCGACTTAAGTACATGAAGACCGACACTTCTTACTGACTATGATTTGAACCATTCCTGAGACACTACTTATAGATTCCGATGCTTCACTCCTGGTTTACTGTATCCCTTGAAAGTTCTTATTGACGATGAAACACAGAAATTGCATCGGAATTAAATGCAAAAGGCACAATGCCGATTTAAGTACATGAAGACCGACACTTCTTACTGACTATGTTTTGAACCATTCCTGTGACACTAGTTATAGATTCCGATGCTTCACTTCAGGTTTACTGTATCCCTTGGAACTTCGTATTGACGAAGAAACACAGAAATTGGATCGGAATTAAATACAAAAGGCAGAAAGCCGACTTAAGTACATGTAGACCGACACTTCTTACTGACTATGTTTTGAACCATTCCTGTAACACTAGTTATAGATTCCGATGCTTCACTTCAGGTTTACTGTATCCCTTGGACCTTCTTATTGACGATGAAACACAGAAATTGCATCGGAATTAAATACAAAAGGCACAATGCCGAATTAAGGACAAGAAGACTGACTCTTCCTACTGGCCATTCCTGTGACACTAGCTATAGATTCCGATGCTTCACTTCAGGTTTACTGTATCCCTTGGACCTTCTTATTGACGATGAAACACACATATTGCATCGGAATTAAATACAAAAGGCACAATGCCGACTTCCGTACATGAAGACCGACACTTCTTACTGACTATGTTTTGAGCCACTCTTGCAACACTAGTTATAGATTCCGATCCTTCACGTCAGGTTTACTGTATCCCTTGGACCCTCTTATTGACGCTGAAACACAGAAATTGCATCGGAATTAAATACAAAAGGCAATACGCCGACTTAAGGACAAGAAGACTGACTCTTCCTACTGACCATTCCTGTGACACTAGTTACAGATTCCGATGCTTCACTTCAGGTTTACTGTATCCCTTGGACCTTCTTATTGACGATGAAACACAGAAATTGCATCGGAATTAAATACAAAAGGCACAATGCCGATCTAAGTACATGAAGACCGACGCTTCTTACTGACTATGTTTTGAACCATTCCTGTGACACTAGTTATTGATTCCGATGCTTCACGTCAGGTTTACTGTATCCCTTGGATCTTCTAATTGACGATGAAACACAGAAATTGCATCGGAGTTAAATACCAAAGGCAAAATGCCGACTTAAGTACATGAAGACCGACACTTCTTACTGACTATGTTTTGAACCATTCCTGTGACACTAGTTATAGATTCCGATGCTTCACTCCAGGTTTACTGTATCCCTTGGACCTTCTTATTGACGATGAAACACAGAAATTGCATCGGAATTGAATACAAAAGGCACAATGCCGACCAAAGTACTTGAAGACCGACACATCTTACTGACTATGTTTTGAACCATTCCAGTGACTCTAGTTATAGATTCCGATGCTTCACTTCAGGTGTACTGTATCCCTTAAACCTTCTTATTGGAGATAAAACACAGAAATTGCATCTGAATTAAATATAAAATGCACAGCGCCGACTTAAGGACATGAAGACTGACTCTTCCTACTGACCATTCCTGTGACACTAGTTATAGATTCCGATGCTTCACTTCAGGTTTACTGTACATCTTGGACCTTCTTATTGACGATGAAACACAGAAATTGCATCGGAATTAAATACAAAAGGCACAATGCCGACGTAAGGACAAGAAGACTGACTCTTCCTACTGACCATTCCTGTGACACTAGTTATAGATTCCGATGCTTCACTTCAGGTTTACTGTATCCCTTGGACCTTCTTATTGACGATGAAACACAATAATTGCATCGGAATTAAATACAAAAGGCACAATGCCGACTTAAGTACATGAAGACCGTCACTTCTTACTGACTATGATTTGAACCATTCCTGTGACACTAGTTATAGATTCCGATGCATCACTTCTGGTTTACTGTATCCCTTGTACCTTCTTATTAACGATGAAACACAGAAGTTGCATCGGAATTAAATACAAAGGCACAATGCCGACTCAAGGACAAGAAGACTGACTCTTCCTACTGACCATTCCTGTGACAGTAGTAATTGATTCCGATTCTTCACACCAGGTTTACTGTATCCCTTGGACCTTCTTATTGTCGATGAAGCACAGATATTGCATCGGAATTAAATACAAAAGGCACAATGCCGACTTAAGTACAAGAAGACTGACTCTTCCTACTGTCTAAGCTTTGAACCATTCCTCTGACACTAGTTATAGATTCCGATGCTTCACATCAGGTTTACTCTATCCCTTGGACCTTCTTATTGACGATGAAACACAGAAATTGCATCGGAATTAAATACAAAGGCACAATGCCGATTTCAGTTCATGAGGGAGGACACTTCTTCGTGACTAAGTTTTGAACCATTCCTGTGACACTAGTTATGGATTCCGATGCTTCACTTCAGGTTTACTGTTTCCCTTGGACCTTCTTATTGATGATGAAACACAGAAATCGCATCGGAATTAAATACAAAGGTCACAATGCCGACTTAAGTACATGAAGACCGACACTTCTTACTGACTATGATTTGAACCATTCCTGAGACACTACTTATAGATTCCGATGCTTCACTCCTGGTTTACTGTATCCCTTGAAAGTTCTTATTGACGATGAAACACAGAAATTGCATCGGAATTAAATGCAAAAGGCACAATGCCGATTTAAGTACATGAAGACCGACACTTCTTACTGACTATGTTTTGAACCATTCCTGTGACACTAGTTATAGATTCCGATGCTTCACTTCAGGTTTACTGTATCCCTTGGAACTTCGTATTGACGAAGAAACACAGAAATTGGATCGGAATTAAATACAAAAGGCAGAAAGCCGACTTAAGTACATGTAGACCGACACTTCTTACTGACTATGTTTTGAACCATTCCTGTAACACTAGTTATAGATTCCGATGCTTCACTTCAGGTTTACTGTATCCCTTGGACCTTCTTATTGACGATGAAACACAGAAATTGCATCGGAATTAAATACAAAAGGCACAATGCCGAATTAAGGACAAGAAGACTGACTCTTCCTACTGGCCATTCCTGTGACACTAGCTATAGATTCCGATGCTTCACTTCAGGTTTACTGTATCCCTTGGACCTTCTTATTGACGATGAAACACACATATTGCATCGGAATTAAATACAAAAGGCACAATGCCGACTTCCGTACATGAAGACCGACACTTCTTACTGACTATGTTTTGAGCCACTCTTGCAACACTAGTTATAGATTCCGATCCTTCACGTCAGGTTTACTGTATCCCTTGGACCCTCTTATTGACGCTGAAACACAGAAATTGCATCGGAATTAAATACAAAAGGCAATACGCCGACTTAAGGACAAGAAGACTGACTCTTCCTACTGACCATTCCTGTGACACTAGTTACAGATTCCGATGCTTCACTTCAGGTTTACTGTATCCCTTGGACCTTCTTATTGACGGTGAAACACAGAAATTGCATCGGAATTAAATACAAAAGGCACAATGCCGATCTAAGTACATGAAGACCGACGCTTCTTACTGACTATGTTTTGAACCATTCCTGTGACACTAGTTATTGATTCCGATGCTTCACGTCAGGTTTACTGTATCCCTTGGATCTTCTAATTGACGATGAAACACAGAAATTGCATCGGAGTTAAATACCAAAGGCAAAATGCCGACTTAAGTACATGAAGACCGACACTTCTTACTGACTATGTTTTGAACCATTCCTGTGACACTAGTTATAGATTCCGATGCTTCACTCCAGGTTTACTGTATCCCTTGGACCTTCTTATTGACGATGAAACACAGAAATTGCATCGGAATTGAATACAAAAGGCACAATGCCGACCAAAGTACTTGAAGACCGACACATCTTACTGACTATGTTTTGAACCATAACAGTGACTCTAGTTATAGATTCCGATGCTTCACTTCAGGTGTACTGTATCCCTTAAACCTTCTTATTGGAGATAAAACACAGAAATTGCATCTGAATTAAATATAAAATGCACAGCGCCGACTTAAGGACATGAAGACTGACTCTTCCTACTGACCATTCCTGTGACACTAGTTATAGATTCCGATGCTTCACTTCAGGTTTACTGTACATCTTGGACCTTCTTATTGACGATGAAACACAGAAATTGCATCGGAATTAAATACAAAAGGCACAATGCCGACGTAAGGACAAGAAGACTGACTCTTCCTACTGACCATTCCTGTGACACTAGTTATAGATTCCGATGCTTCACTTCAGGTTTACTGTATCCCTTGGACCTTCTTATTGACGATGAAACACAATAATTGCATCGGAATTAAATACAAAAGGCACAATGCCGACTTAAGTACATGAAGACCGTCACTTCTTACTGACTATGATTTGAACCATTCCTGTGACACTAGTTATAGATTCCGATGCATCACTTCTGGTTTACTGTATCCCTTGTACCTTCTTATTAACGATGAAACACAGAAGTTGCATCGGAATTAAATACAAAGGCACAATGCCGACTCAAGGACAAGAAGACTGACTCTTCCTACTGACCATTCCTGTGACAGTAGTAATTGATTCCGATTCTTCACACCAGGTTTACTGTATCCCTTGGACCTTCTTATTGTCGATGAAGCACAGATATTGCATCGGAATTAAATACAAAAGGCACAATGCCGACTTAAGTACAAGAAGACTGACTCTTCCTACTGTCTAAGCTTTGAACCATTCCTCTGACACTAGTTATAGATTCCGATGCTTCACATCAGGTTTACTCTATCCCTTGGACCTTCTTATTGACGATGAAACACAGAAATTGCATCGGAATTAAATACTAAAGGCACAATGCCGACTTAAGTACAAGAAGGCTGACTCTTCCCACTGACCATTCCTGTGACACTAGTTATAGATTCCAATGCTTCACTTCTGTTTACTGTATCTCTTGGACCTTCTTATTGACGATGAAACACAGAAATTGCATCGGAATTAAATACAAAAGGCACAATGCCGATTTCAGTTCATGAGGGAGGACACTTCTTCGTGACTAAGTTTTGAACCATTCCTGTGACACTAGTTATGGATTCCGATGCTTCACTTCAGGTTTACTGTTTCCCTTGGACCTTCTTATTGATGATGAAACACAGAAATCGCATCGGAATTAAATACAAAGGTCACAATGCCGACTTAAGTACATGAAGACCGACACTTCTTACTGACTATGATTTGAACCATTCCTGAGACACTACTTATAGATTCCGATGCTTCACTCCTGGTTTACTGTATCCCTTGAAAGTTCTTATTGACAATGAAACACAGAAATTGCATCGGAATTAAATACAAAAGGCACAATGCCGAATTAAGGACAAGAAGACTGACTCTTCCTACTGGCCATTCCTGTGACACTAGCTATAGATTCCGATGCTTCACTTCAGGTTTACTGTATCCCTTGGACCTTCTTATTGACGATGAAACACACATATTTCATCGGAATTAAATACAAAAGGCACAATGCCGATTTAAGTACATGAAGACCGACACTTCTTACTGACTATGTTTTGAACCATTCCTGTGACACTAGTTATAGATTCCGATGCTTCACTTCAGGTTTACTGTATCCCTTGGAACTTCGTATTGACAAAGAAACACAGAAATTGGATCGGAATTAAATACAAAAGGCAGAAAGCCGACTTAAGTACATGTAGACCGACACTTCTTACTGACTATGTTTTGAACCATTCCTGTAACACTAGTTATAGATTCCGATGCTTCACTTCAGGTTTACTGTATCCCTTGGACCTTCTTATTGACGATGAAACACAGAAATTGCATCGGAATTAAATACAAAAGGCACAATGCCGAATTAAGGACAAGAAGACTGACTCTTCCTACTGGCCATTCCTGTGACACTAGCTATAGATTCCGATGCTTCACTTCAGGTTTACTGTATCCCTTGGACCTTCTTATTGACGATGAAACACACATATTTCATCGGAATTAAATACAAAATGCACAATGCCGACTTCCGTACATGAAGACCGACACTTCTTACTGACTATGTTTTGAGCCACTCTTGCAACACTAGTTATAGATTCCGATCCTTCACGTCAGGTTTACTGTATCCCTTGGACCCTCTTATTGACGCTGAAACACAGAAATTGCATCGGAATCCAATACAAAAGGCAATACGCCGACTTAAGGACAAGAAGACTGACTCTTCCTACTGACCATTCCTGTGACACTAGTTACAGATTCCGATGCTTCACTTCAGGTTTACTGTATCCCTTGGACCTTCTTATTGACGATGAAACACAGAAATTGCATCGGAATTAAATACAAAAGGCACAATGCCGATCTAAGTACATGAAGACCGACGCTTCTTACTGACTATGTTTTGAACCATTCCTGTGACACTAGTTATAGATTCCGATGCTTCACGTCAGGTTTACTGTATCCCTTGGACCTTCTAATTGACGATGAAACACAGAAATTGCATCGGAGTTAAATACCAAAGGCAAAATGCCGACTTAAGTACATGAAGACCGACACTTCTTACTGACTATGTTTTGAACCATTCCTGTGACACTAGTTATAGATTCCGATGCTTCACTCCAGGTTTACTGTATCCCTTGGACCTTCTTATTGACGATGAAACACAGAAATTGCATCGGAATTGAATACAAAAGGCACAATGCCGACTAAAGTACTTGAAGACCGACACTTCTTACTGACTATGTTTTGAACCATTCCAGTGACTCTAGTTATAGATTCCGATGCTTCACTTCAGGTGTACTGTATCCCTTAAACCTTCTTATTGGAGATAAAACACAGAAATTGCATCTGAATTAAATATAAAATGCACAGCGCCGACTTAAGGACATGAAGACTGACTCTTCCTACTGACCATTCCTGTGACACTAGTTATAGATTCCGATGCTTCACTTCAGGTTTACTGTACATCTTGGACCTTCTTATTGACGATGAAACACAGAAGTTGCATCGGAATTAAATACAAAAGGCACAATGCCGACGTAAGGACAAGAAGACTGACTCTTCCTACTGACCATTCCTGTGACACTAGTTATAGATTCCGATGCTTCACTTCAGGTTTACTGTATCCCTTGGACCTTCTTATTGACGATGAAACACAATAATTGCATCGGAATTAAATACAAAAGGCACAATGCCGACTTAAGTACATGAAGACCGACACTTCTTACTGACTATGATTTGAACCATTCCTGTGACACTAGTTATAGATTCCGATGCATCACTTCTGGTTTACTGTATCCCTTGTACCTTCTTATTAACGATGAAACACAGAAGTTGCATCGGAATTAAATACAAAGGCACAATGCCGACTCAAGGACAAGAAGACTGACTCTTCCTACTGACCATTCCTGTGACAGTAGTAATTGATTCCGATTCTTCACACCAGGTTTACTGTATCCCTTGGACCTTCTTATTGTCGATGAAGCACAGATATTGCATCGGAATTAAATACAAAAGGCACAATGCCGACTTAAGTACAAGAAGACTGACTCTTCCTACTGTCTAAGCTTTGAACCATTCCTCTGACACTAGTTATAGATTGCGATGCTTCACATCAGATTTACTCTATCCCTTGGACCTTCTTATTGACGATGAAACACAGAAATTGCATCGGAATTAAATACTAAAGGCACAATGCCGACTTATGTACAAGAAGGCTGACTCTTCCCACTGACCATTCCTGTGACACTAGTTATAGATTCCAATGCTTCACTTCTGTTTACTGTATCTCTTGGACCTTCTTATTGACGATGAAACACAGAAATTGCATCGGAATTAAATACAAAAGGCACAATGCCGATTTCAGTTCATGGGGGAGGACACTTCTTCGTGACTAAGTTTTGAACCATTCCTGTGACACTAGTTATGGATTCCGATGCTTCACTTCAGGTTTACTGTTTCCCTTGGACCTTCTTATTGACGATGAAACACAGAAATTGCATCGGAATTAAATACAAAAGGCACAATGCCGATTTAAGTTCATGAAGGCGGACACTTCTTCGTGACTAAGTTTTGAACCATTCCTGTGACACTAGTTATGGATTCCGATGCTCCACTTCAGGGTTACTGTATCCCTTGGACCTTCTTATTGATGATGAAACACAGAAATCGCATCGGAATTAAATACAAAGGTCACAATGCCGAATTAAGTACATGAAGACCGACACTTCTTACTGACTATGATTTGAACCATTCCTGTGACACTAGTTACAGATTCCGATGCTTCACGCCAGGTTTACTGTATCCCTTGAACCTTCTTATTGACGATGAAACACAGAAATTGCATCGGGATTAAATACAAAAGGCACAATGCCGACTTAAGTACATAAAGACCGACACTTCTTAATGACTATGTTTTGAACCATTCCTGCAACACTAGTTATAGATTCCGATCCTTCACGTCAGGTTTACTGTATCCCTTGGACCCTCTTATTGACGATGAAACACAGAAATTGCATCGGAATTAAATACAAAAGGCAATACGCCGACTTAAGGACAAGAAGACTGACTCTTCCTACTGACCATTCCTGTGACACTAGTTACAGATTCCGATGCTTCACTTCAAGTTTACTGTATCCCTTGGACCTTCTTATTGATGATGAAACACAGAAATTGCATCGGAATTAAATACAAAAGGCACAATGCCGATCTAAGTACATGAAGACCGACGCTTCTTACTGACTATGCTTTGAACCATTCCTGTGACACTAGATATAGATTCCGATGCTTCACTTCAGGTTTACTGTATCCCTTGGACCTTCTAATTGACGATGAAACACTGAAATTGAATCGGAATTAAATACCAAAGGCAAAATGCCGACTTAAGTACATGAAGACCGACACTTCTTACTGATTATGTTTTGAACCATTCCTGTGACACTAGTTATAGATTGCGATGCTTCACTCCAGGTTTACTGTATCCCTTGGACCTTCTTATTGACGATGAAACACAGAAATTGCATCGGAATTGAATACAAAAGGCACAATGCCGACAAAAGTACTTGAAGACCGACACTTCTTACTGACTATGTTTTGAACCATTCCAGTGACACTAGTTATAGATTCCGATGCTTCACTTCAGGTGTACTGTATCCCTTGGACCTTCATATTGACGATTAAACACAGAAATTGCAATAGAATTAAATACAGAAGGTTGAATGCCGACATAAGGACATGAAGATTGACTCTTCCTGCTGACCATTCCTGTGACACTAGTTATAGATTCCATTGCTTCACTCCAGGTCTACTGTATCCCTTGGACCTTCTTATTTGCGATGAAACCCAGAAATTGCATCGGAATCAAATACAAAATGCACAATGCCGACGTAAGGACAAGAAGACTGACTCTTCCTACTTACCATTCCTGTGACACTAGTTATAGATTCCGATGCTTCACTTCAGGTTTACTGTATCCCTTGGACCTTCTTATTGACGATGAAACACAATAATTGCATCGGAATTAAATACAAAAGGCACAATGCCGACTTAAGTACATGAAGACCGACACTTCTTACTGACTATGATTTGAACCATTCCTGTGACACTAGTTATAGATTCCGATGCATCACTTCTGGTTTACTGTATCCCTTGTACCTTCTTATTAACGATGAAACACAGAAGTTGCATCGGAATTAAATACAAAGGCACAATGCCGACTCAAGGACAAGAAGACTGACTCTTCCTACTGACCATTCCTGTGACAGTAGTAATTGATTCCGATTCTTCACACCAGGTTTACTGTATCCCTTGGACCTTCTTATTGTCGATGAAACACAGATATTGCATCGGAATTAAATACAAAAGGCACAATGCCGACTTAAGTACAAGAAGACTGACTCTTCCTACTGTCTAAGCTTTGAACCATTCCTCTGACACTAGTTATAGATTCCGATGCTTCACATCAGGTTTACTCTATCCCTTGGACCTTCTTATTGACGATGAAACACAGAAATTGCATCGGAATTAAATACTAAAGGCACAATGCCGACTTAAGTACAAGAAGGCTGACTCTTCCCACTGACCATTCCTGTGACACTAGTTATAGATTCCAATGCTTCACTTCTGTTTACTGTATCTCTTGGACCTTCTTATTGACGATGAAACACAGAAATTGCATCGTAATTAAATACAAAAGGCACAATGCCGATTTCAGTTCATGAGGGAGGACACTTCTTCGTGACCAAGTTTTGAACCATTCCTGTGACACTAGTTATGGATTCCGATGCTTCACTTCAGGTTTACTGTTTCCCTTGGACCTTCTTATTGACGATGAAACACAGAAATTGCATCGGAATTAAATACAAAAGGCACAATGCCGATTTAAGTTCATGAAGGCAGACACTTCTTCGTGACTAAGTTTTGAACCATTCCTGTGACACTAGTTATGGATTCCGATGCTCCACTTCAGGGTTACTGTATCCCTTGGACCTTCTTATTGATGATGAAACACAGAAATCGCATCGGAATTAAATACAAAGGTCACAATGCCGACTTAAGTACATGAAGACCGACACTTCTTACTGACTATGATTTGAACCATTCCTGGGACACTACTTATAGATTCCGATGCTTCACTCCTGGTTTACTGTATCCCTTGAAAGTTCTTATTGACGATGAAACACAGAAATTGCATCGGAATTAAATGCAAAAGGCACATAGCCGATTTAAGTACATGAAGACCGACACTTCTTACTGACTATGTTTTGAACCATTCCTGTGACACTAGTTATAGATTCCGATGCTTCACTTCAGGTTTACTGTATCCCTTGGAACTTCGTATTGACGAAGAAACACAGAAATTGCATCGGAATTAAATACAAAAGGCAGAAAGCCGACTTAAGTACATGTAGACCGACACTTCTTACTGACTATGTATTGAACCATTCCTGTAACACTAGTTATAGATTCCGATGCTTCACTTCAGGTTTACTGTATCCCTTGGACCTTCTTATTGACGATGAAACACAGAAATTGCATCGGAATAATATACAAAAGGCACAATGCCGAATTAAGGACAAGAAGACTGACTCTTCCTACTGGCCATTCCTGTGACACTAGCTATAGATTCCGATGCTTCACTTCAGGTTTACTGTATCCCTTGGACCTTCTTATTGACGATGAAACACACATATTGCATCGGAATTAAATACAAAAGGCACAATGCCGACTTCCGTACATGAAGACCGACACTTCTTACTGACTATGTTTTGAGCCATTCCTGCAACACTAGTTATAGATTCCGATCCTTCACGTCAGGTTTACTGTATCCCTGGGACCCTCTTATTGACGCTGAAACACAGAAATTGCATCGGAATTAAATACAAAAGGCAATACGCCGACTTAAGGACAAGAAGACTGACTCTTCCTACTGACCATTCCTGTGACACTAGTTACAGATTCCGATGCTTCACTTCAGGTTTACTGTATCCCTTGGACCTTCTTATTGACGATGAAACACAGAAATTGCATCGGAATTAAATACAAATGGCACAATGCCGATCTAAGTACATGAAGACCGACGCTTCTTACTGACTATGTTTTGAACCATTCCTGTGACACTAGTTATAGATTCCGATGCTTCACGTCAGGTTTACTGTATCCCTTGGACCTTCTAATTGACGATGAAACACAGAAATTGCATCGGAGTTAAATACCAAAGGCAAAATGCCGACTTAAGTACATGAAGACCGACACTTCTTACTGACTATGTTTTGAACCATTCCTGTGACTCTAGTTATAGATTCCGATGCTTCACTTCAGGTGTACTGTATCCCTTAAACCTTCTTATTGACGATAAAACACAGAAATTGCATCTGAATTAAATATAAAATGCACAGCGCCGACTTAAGGACAAGAAGACTGACTCTTCCTACTGACCATTCCTGTGACACTAGTTATAGATTCCGATGCTTCACTTCAGGTTTACTGTACATCTTGGACCTTCTTATTGACGATGAAACACAGAAATTGCATCGGAATTAAATACAAAAGGCACAATGCCGACGTAAGGACAAGAAGACTGACTCTTCCTACTGACCATTCCTGTGACACTAGTTATGGATTCCGATGCTTCACTTCAGGTTTACTGTATCCCTTGGACCTTCTTATTGACGATGAAACACAATAATTGCATCGGAATTAAATACAAAAGGCACAATGCCGACTTAAGTACATGAAGACCGACACTTCTTACTGACTATGATTTGAACCATTCCTGTGACACTAGTTATAGATTCCGATGCATCACTTCTGGTTTACTGTATCCCTTGTACCTTCTTATTAACGATGAAACACAGAAGTTGCATCGGAATTAAATACAAAGGCACAATGCCGACTCAAGGACAAGAAGACTGACTCTTCCTACTGACCATTCCTGTGACAGTAGTAATTGATTCCGATTCTTCACACCAGGTTTACTGTATCCCTTGGACCTTCTTATTGTCGATGAAACACAGATATTGCATCGGAATTAAATACAAAAGGCACAATGCCGACTTAAGTACAAGAAGACTGACTCTTCCTACTGTCTAAGCTTTGAACCATTCCTCTGACACTAGTTATAGATTCCGATGCTTCACATCAGGTTTACTCTATCCCTTGGACCTTCTTATTGACGATGAAACACAGAAATTGCATCGGAATTAAATACTAAAGGCACAATGCCGACTTAAGTACAAGAAGGCTGACTCTTCCCACTGACCATTCCTGTGACACTAGTTATAGATTCCAATGCTTCACTTCTGTTTACTGTATCTCTTGGACCTTCTTATTGACGATGAAACACAGAAATTGCATCGTAATTAAATACAAAAGGCACAATGCCGATTTCAGTTCATGAGGGAGGACACTTCTTCGTGACTAAGTTTTGAACCATTCCTGTGACACTAGTTATGGATTCCGATGCTTCACTTCAGGTTTACTGTTTCCCTTGGACCTTCTTATTGACGATGAAACACAGAAATTGCATCGGAATTAAATACAAAAGGCACAATGCCGATTTAAGTTCATGAAGGCAGACACTTCTTCGTGACTAAGTTTTGAACCATTCCTGTGACACTAGTTATGGATTCCGATGCTCCACTTCAGGGTTACTGTATCCCTTGGACCTTCTTATTGATGATGAAACACAGAAATCGCATCGGAATTAAATACAAAGGTCACAATGCCGACTTAAGTACATGAAGACCGACACTTCTTACTGACTATGATTTGAACCATTCCTGGGACACTACTTATAGATTCCGATGCTTCACTCCTGGTTTACTGTATCCCTTGAAAGTTCTTATTGACGATGAAACACAGAAATTGCAACGGAATTAAATGCAAAAGGCACAATGCCGATTTAAGTACATGAAGACCGACACTTCTTACTGACTATGATTTGAACCATTCCTGTGACACTAGTTATAGATTCCGATGCTTCACTTCAGGTTTACTGTATCCCTTGGAACTTCGTATTGACGAAGAAACACAGAAATTGCATCGGAATTAAATACAAAAGGCAGAAAGCCGACTTAAGTACATGTAGACCGACACTTCTTACTGACTATGTATTGAACCATTCCTGTAACACTAGTTATAGATTCCGATGCTTCACTTCAGGTTTACTGTATCCCTTGGACCTTCTTATTGACGATGACACACAGAAATTGCATCGGAATAATATACAAAAGGCACAATGCCGAATTAAGGACAAGAAGACTGACTCTTCCTACTGGCCATTCCTGTGACACTAGCTATAGATTCCGATGCTTCACTTCAGGTTTACTGTATCCCTTGGACCTTCTTATTGACGATGAAACACACATATTGCATCGGAATTAAATACAAAAGGCACAATGCCGACTTCCGTACATGAAGACCGACACTTCTTACTTACTATGTTTTGAGCCATTCCTGCAACACTAGTTATAGATTCCGATCCTTCACGTCAGGTTTACTGTATCCCTGGGACTCTCTTATTGACGCTGAAACACAGAAATTGCATCGGAATTAAATACAAAAGGCAATACGCCGACTTAAGGACAAGAACACTGACTCTTCCTACTGACCATTCCTGTGACACTAGTTACAGATTCCGATGCTTCACTTCAGGTTTACTGTATCCCTTGGACCTTCTTATTGACGATGAAACACAGAAATTGCATCGGAATTAAATACAAATGGCACAATGCCGACTTAAGTACATGAAGACCGACACTTCTTACTGACTATGTTTTGAACCATTCCTGTGACTCTAGTTATAGATTCCGATGCTTCACTTCAGGTGTACTGTATCCCTTAAACCTTCTTATTGACGATAAAACACAGAAATTGCATCTGAATTAAATATAAAATGCACAGCGCCGACTTAAGGACAAGAAGACTGACTCTTCCTACTGACCATTCCTGTGACACTAGTTATAGATTCCGATGCTTCACTTCAGGTTTACTGTACATCTTGGACCTTCTTATTGACGATGAAACACAGAAATTGCATCGGAATTAAATACAAAAGGCACAATGCCGACGTAAGGACAAGAAGACTGACTCTTCCTACTGACCATTCCTGTGACACTAGTTATAGATTCCGATGCTTCACTTCAGGTTTACTGTATCCCTTGGACCTTCTTATTGACGATGAAACACAATAATTGCATCGGAATTAAATACAAAAGGCACAATGCCGACTTAAGTACATGAAGACCGACACTTCTTACTGACTATGATTTGAACCATTCCTGTGACACTAGTTATAGATTCCGATGCATCACTTCTGGTTTACTGTATCCCTTGTACCTTCTTATTAACGATGAAACACAGAAGTTGCATCGGAATTACATACAAAGGCACAATGCCGACTCAAGGACAAGAAGACTGACTCTTCCTACTGACCATTCCTGTGACAGTAGTAATTGATTCCGATTCTTCACACCAGGTTTACTGTATCCCTTGGACCTTCTTATTGTCGATGAAACACAGATATTGCATCGGAATTAAATACAAAAGGCACTATGCCGAATAAAGTACAAGAAGACTGACCCTTCCTACTGTCTAAGCTTTGAACCATTCCTCTGACACTAGTTATAGATTCCGATGCTTCACATCAGGTTTACTCTATCCCTTGGACCTTCTTATTGAAGATGAAACACAGAAATTGCATCGGAATTAAATACTAAAGGCACAATGCCGACTTAAGTACAAGAAGGCTGACTCTTCCCACTGACCTTTCCTGTGACACTAGTTATAGATTCCAATGCTTCACTTCTGTTTACTGTATCTCTTGGACCTTCTTATTGACGATGAAACACAGAAATTGCATCGGAATTAAATACAAAAGGCACAATGCCGATTTCAGTTCATGAGGGAGGACACTTCTTCGTGACTAAGTTTTGAACCATTCCTGTGACACTAGTTATGGATTCCGATGCTTCACTTCAGGTTTACTGTTTCCCTTGGACCTTCTTATTGACGATGAAACACAGAAATTGCATCGGAATTAAATACAAAAGGCACAATGAAGATTTAAGTACATGAAGACCGACACTTCTTACTGACTATGTTTTGAACCATTCCTGTGACACTAGTTATAGATTCCGATGCTTCACTTCAGGTTTACTGTATCCCTTGGAACTTCGTATTGACGAAGAAACACAGAAATTGCATCGGAATTAAATACAAAAGGCAGAAAGCCGACTTAAGTACATGTAGACCGACACTTCTTACTGACTATGTTTTGAACCATTCCTGT
Source organism: Schistocerca americana (assembly GCF_021461395.2). Classification (NCBI taxonomy): domain Eukaryota; kingdom Metazoa; phylum Arthropoda; class Insecta; order Orthoptera; family Acrididae; genus Schistocerca; species Schistocerca americana. Next base: position 236,811 of record NW_025725790.1, on the reverse strand, counting down.
AACACTAGTTATAGATTCCGATGCTTCACTTCAGGTTTACTGTATCCCTTGGATCTTCATATTGACGATGAAACACAGAAATTGCATCGGAATTAAATACAAAAGGCAATACGCCGACTTAAGGACAAGAAGACTGACTCTTCCTACTGACCATTCCTGTGACACTAGTTATAGATTCCGATGCTTCACTTCAGGTTTACTGTACATCTTGGACCTTCTTATTGACGATGAAACACAGAAATTGCATCGGAATTAAATACAAAAGGCACAATGTCGACTTAAGTACATGAAGACCGACATTTCTTACTGACTATGTTTTGAACCATTCCTGTGACACTAGTTATAGATTCCGATGTTTCACTTCAGGTTTACTGTATCCCGTGGACCTTCTTATTGACGATGAAACACAGAAATTGCATCAGAATTAAATCCAGAAGGTTGAATGCCGACATAAGGACATGGAGATTGACTCTTCCTGCTGACCATTCTTGTGACACTAGTTATAGATTCCATTGCTTCACTCCAGGTCTACTGTATCCCTTGGACCTTCGTATTGGCGATGAAACCCAGAAATTGCATCGGAATCAAATACAAAATGCACAATGCCGACTTAAGGGCAAGAAGACCGACACTTCTTACTGACTATGTTTTGAACCATTCCTGTGACACTAGTTATTGATTCCGATGCATCACTTCTGGTTTACTGTATCCCTTGTACCTTCTTATTGACGATGAAACACAGAAGTTGCATCGGAATTAAATACAAAGGCACAATGCCGACTTAAGGACAAGATGACTGACTCTTCCTACTGACCAATACTGTGACACTAGTTAAAGATTCCGATGCTTCACTTCAGGTTTACTGTATCCCTTGGACCTTCATATTGACGATGAAACACAGAAATTGCATCGGAATTAAATACAAAAGGCACAAAGCCGACTTAAGGACATGAAGACCGACACTTCTTACTGACTATGTTTTGAACCATTCCTGTGACACTAGTAATAGATCCCGATGCTTCACTTCAGGTTTACTGTATCCCTTGGACCTTCTTATTGTCGATGAAACACAGAAATTGCATCGGAATTAAATACAAAAGCCACAATGATGACTTACGTACATGCAGACCGACTTTTCTTACTGGCTATGATTTGAACTATTCCTGTGACATTAGTTATAGATTCCGATGATTCACTTCAGGTTTACTGTATCCCTTGGACCTTCTTATTGACGATGAGACACAGAAATTGCATCGGAATTAAATACAAAAGGCAGAATGCCGACATAAGGACGTAAAGATTGACTCTTCCTGCTGACCATTCCTGTGACACTAGTTATAGATTCCGATGCATCACTCCAGTTTTTCTGTATCCCTTGGACCTTCTTATTGACGATGAAACACAGAAATTGCATCGGAATTAAATACAAAAGGCACAATGCTGACTTAAGGACAAGAAGACTGACTCTTCCTACTGACCATTCCTGTGACACTAGTTATAGATTCCGATGCTTCACTTCAGGTTTACTGTATCCCTTGGACCCTCTTATTGACGATGAAACACAGAAATTGCGTCGGAATTAAATACAAAAGGCACAATGCCGACTGAAGTGCATGAAGACCGACACTTCTTACTGACTATGATATGAACCATTCCTGTGACACTAGTTATAGATTCCGATGCATCACTTTAGGTTTACTGTATCCCTTGTACCTTCTTATTGACGATGAAACACAGAAGTTGCATCGGAATTAAATACAAAAGGCACAATGCCGACTTAAGGACAAGAAGACTGACTCTTCCTACTGACCAATCCTGTGACACTAGTTAAAGATTCCGATGCTTCACTTCGGGTTTACTGTATCCCTTGGACCTTCTTATTGACGTTGAAACACAGAAATTGCATCGGAACTAAATACAATAGCCACAATGCCGACTTAAGTACATGAAGCCGACACTTCTTCTTAACTATGTTTTGAACCATTTCTGTGGCACCAGTAATAGGTCCCCATGCTTCACTTCAGGTTTACTGTATCCCTTGCACCCTCTTATTGTCGATGAAACACAGAAATTGCATCGGAATTAAATACAAAAGGCACAATGCCGACTTAAGGACAAGAAGACTGACTCTTCCTACTGACCATTTTTGTGACACTAGTTATAGATTTCAATGCTTCACTTCAGGTTTACTGTATCCCTTGGACCTTCTTATTGACGATGAAACACAGCAATTGCATCGGAATTAAGTACAAAAGGCACAATGCCACCTTAAGGACAAGCTGACTGATTCTTCCTACTGACCATTCCTGTGACACTAGTTATAGATTCCGATGCTTCACTCAAGGTTTACTGTATGCCTTGGAACTTCTTATTGACGATGAAACACAGAAATTGCATCGGAATTAAATACAAAAGCCACAATGCCGACTTAAGTACATGAAGACCGACACTTCTTACTGACTATGTTTTGAACCATCCCTGTGACACTAGTTATAGATTCCGATGCTTCAGTTCAGGTTTACGGTATCCCTTGGACCCTCTTATTGACGATGAAACACAGAAATTGCATCGGAATTAAATACAAAAGGCACAATGCAGACTTAAGGACAAGAAGACTGACTCATCCTACAGACCATTCCTGTGACACTACTTATAGATTCCGATGCTTCACTTCAGGTTTACTGTATCCCTTGGACCTTCTTATTGACGATGAAACACAGAAATTGCATTGGAATTACATACAAATGGCACAATGCCAACTTAAGGACAAGAAGACTGACTCTTCCTACTGACCATTCCTGTGACACTATTTATAGATTCCGATTCTTCACTTCAGGTGTACTGTATCCCTTGGACCTTCTTATTGATGATGACACACAGAAATTACATCGGAATTAAATACAAAAGGCTCAATGCCGACTTAAGGACAAGATGACTGACTCTTCCTACTGACCATTCCTGTGACACTAGTTATAGATTCCGATGCTTCACTTCAGGTTTACTGTATCCCTCGGACCTTCTTATTGACGATGAAACACAGAAATTGCATCGGAATTAAATACAAAAGGCACAATGCCACTTAAGTACATGAAGACAGACACTTCTTACTGACTATGTTTTGAACCATTCCTGTGACACGAGTTATAGATTCCGATGCTTCACTTCAAGTTTACTGTATCCCTTGGACCTTCTTATTGACGATGAAACACAGAAAATGCATCGGAATTAAATACAAAAGGCACAATGCCGACTTAAGGACATGAAGACCGTCACTTCTTACTGACTGTGTTCTGAACCATTCCTATGACACTAGTTATAGATTCCGATGCTTCACACCAGGTTTACTGTATCACTTGGACCTTCTTATTGACGATGAAACACAGAAATTGCATCCGAATTAAATACAAAAGGCGCAATGCCGACTTAAGTACATGAAGATTGACACTTCTTACTGACTATGCTTTGAACCATTCCTGTAACACTAGTTATAGATTCCGTTGCTTCACTTCAGGTTTACTGTATCCCTTGGACCTGCTTATTGACGATGAAACACAGAAATTGCATCGGAATTAAATACAAAAGGCACAATGCCGTCTTAAGGACAAGAAGACTGACTCTTCCTACTGACCATTCCTGTGACACTAGTTTTAGATTCCGATGCTTCACTTCAGGTATACTGTATCCCTTGGACCTTCGTATTGACGGTGAAACACAGAAATTGCATCGGAATCAAATACAAAATGCACAATGCCGACTTAAGTACAAGAAGACTGTATCTTCTTACTGTCTATGTTTTGAACCAATCCTGTGACACTAGTTATAGATTCCGATGCTTGACTTCAGTTTTACTGTACCCCTTGGACCTTCTGATTGACGTTGAAACACAGAAATTGCATATGAATTAAATACAAAAGGCACAATGACGACTTAAGTAGAAGAGACTGACTCTTCTTACTGACTATGTTTTGATCCATTCCTGTGACACTAGTTATAGATTCCTATCCTTCACTTCAGGTTTACTGTATCCCTTGGACGTTCTTATTGACGATGAAACACAGAAATTGCATCGGAATTAAATACAAAAGCCACAATGCCGACTTAAGTACAAGAAAACTGACTCTTCCTACTGTCTAAGCTTTGAACCATTCCTGTGACACTGGTTATAGATTCCGATGTTTGACTTCAGTTTTACTGTATCCCTTGGACCTACTTATTGACGATGAAACACAGAAATTGCATCGGAATAAAATACAAAAGGCACAATGCCGACCTAAGAACAAGAAGACTGACTCTTCTTACTGTCTATGTTTTGAGCCAATCCTGTGACACTAGTTAGAGATTCCGATGCTTCACTTCAGGTTTACTGCATCCCTTTGACCTTCTTATTGAGGATAAAACACAGACATTGCATCGGAATTAAATATAAAAGGCACAATGCCATCTTAAGTACAAAAAGACTGACTCTTCCTACTGACTATGTTTTGAACCGTTCATGTGACACTAGTTATAGATTCCGATGCTTCACTTCAGGTTTACTGTATCCCTCTGACCTTCTTATTGATGATGAAACACAGAAATTGCATCGGAATTAAAAACAAAAGGCACAATGCCGACTTAAGAACAAGATGACTGACTCCTCCTACTGACCATTCCTGTGACACTAGTTATAGATTGCGATGCTTCACTTCAGGTTTACTGTATCTCTCGGACCTTCTTATTGACGATGAAACACAGAAATTGCATCGGAATTAAATACAAAAGGCACAATGCCGACTTAAGTACATGAAGACAGACACTTCTTACTGACTATGTTTTGAACCATTCCTGTGACACGAGTTATAGATTCCGATGCTTCACTTCAAGTTTACTGTATCACTTGGACCTTCTAATTGACGATGAAACACAGAAAATGCATCGGAATTAAATACAAAAGGCACAATGCCGACTTAAGGACATGAAGACCGACACTTCTTACTGACTGTGTTCTGAACCATTCCTGTGACACTAGTTCTAGATTCCGATGCTTCACACCAGGTTTACTGTATCACTTGGACCTTCTTATCGACGATGAAACACAGAAATTGCATCCGAATTAAATACAAAAGGCAGAATGCCGTCTTAAGGACAAGAAGACAGACTCTTCCTACTGACCATTCCTGTGACACTAGTTATAGATTCCGATGCTTCACTTCAGGTATACTGTATCCCTTGGACCTTCTGATTGACGTTGAAACACAGAAATTGCATATGAATTAAATACAAAAGGCACAATGCCGACTTAAGTAGAAGAGACTGACTCTTCTTACTGACTATGCTTTGATCCATTCCTGTGACACTAGTTATAGATTCCTATGCTTCACTTCAGGTTTACTGTATCCCTTGCACGTTCTTATTGACGATGAAACACAGAAATTGCATCGGAATTAAATACAAAAGGCACAATGCCGACTTAAGTACAAGAAGACTGACTCTTCCTACTGTCTAAGTTTTGAACCATTCCTGTGACACTGGTTATAGATTCCGATGTTTGACTTCAGTTTTACTGTATCCCTTGGACCTTCTTATTGACGATGAAACACAGAAATTGCATCGGAATTAAATACAAAAGGCACAATGCCGACTTAAGTACAAGCAGACTGACTCTTCTTACTGTCTATTTTTTGAACCAATCCTGTGACACTAGTTAGAGATTGCGATGCTTCACTTCAGGTTTACTGCATCCCTTTGACCTTCTTATTGAGGATAAAACACAGAAATTGCATCGGAATTAAATACAAAAGGCACAATGCCGACTTAAGTACAAAAAGACTGAGTCTTCTTACTGACTATGTTTTGAACCGTTCTTATGACACTAGATATAGATTCCGATGCTTCACTTCGGGTTTACTGTATCCCTCTGACCTTCTTATTGATGATGAAACACAGAAATTGCATCGGAATTAAATACAATAGGCACAATGCCGACTTAAGGACAAGATGACTGACTCCTCCTACTGACCTTTCCTGTGAAACTAGTTATAGATTCCGATGCATCACTTCAGGTTTACTGTATCCCTTGGACCTTCTTATTGACGATGAAACACAGAAATAGCATCTAATTTAAATACAAAAGACACAATGCCGACTTAAGTACATGAAGACCGACACTTCTTACTGACTATGTTTTGAACCATTCCTGTGACACTAGTTATAGATTCCGATGCTTCACTTCAGGTTTACTGTATCCCTTGGACGTTCTTATTGACGATAAAAGTCATAAATTGCATCGGAATTAAATACGAAAGGCACAATGCCGACTTAGGTACATGAAGACCGACACTTCTTACTGACTATGTTTTGAACCATTCCTGGGACACCAGTTATAGATTCCGATGCTTCACTCCTGGTTTACTGTATCCCTTGGACTTCTTATTGACGATGAAACACAGAAATTGCTTCGGAATTAAATACAAAAGGCACAATGCCGAATAAGTTTATGAAGACCGACACTTCTTACTGACTATGTTTTGAACCATTCCTGTAACACTAGTTATAGATTCCGATGCTTCACTTCAGGTTTACTATATCCCTTGGACCTTCTTATTGACGATGAAACACAGAAATTGCATCGGAATTAAATACAGAAAGCACAATGCCGACTTAAGGACAAGAAGACTGACTCTTCATACTGACCCTTTCTGTGACACTAGTTATAGATTCCAATGCTTCACTCTAGGTTTACTGTATCCTTTGGACCTTCTTATTGACGATGAAACACAGAAATTGCATAGAAAATAAATACAAAAAGCACAATGCCGACTTAAGTACATGAAGACCGACACTTCTTACTGACTATGCTTTGAACCATTCTTGTAACACTAGTTATAGATTCCGATGCTTCACTTCAGGTTTACTGTATCCCTTGGATCTTCTTATTGACGATGAAACACAGAAATTGCATCGGAATTAAATACAAAAGGCACAATGCCGACTTAAGGACAAGAAGACTGACTCTTCCTACTGACCATTCCTGTGACACTAGTTATAGATTCCGATGCTTCACTTCAGGTTTACTGTATCCCTCGGACCTTCTTATTGACGATGAAACACAGAAATTGCATCGGAATTAAATACAAAAGGCACAATGCCAACTTAAGTACATGAGGACAGACACTTCTTACTGACTATGTTTTGAACCATTCCTGTGACACGAGTTATAGATTCCGATGCTTCACTTCAAGTTTACTGTATCCCTTGGACCTTCTTATTGACGATGAAACACAGAAAATGCATCGGAATTAAATACAAAAGGCACAATGCCGACTTAAGGACATGAAGACCGACACTTCTTACTGACTGTGTTCTGAACCATTCCTGTGACACTAGTTATAGATTCCGATCCTTCACACCAGGTTTACTGTATCACTTGGTCCTTCTTATTCACGATGAAACACAGAAATTGCATCCGAATTAAATACAAAAAGCAAAATGCCGACTTAAGTACATGAAGACCGACACTTCTTACTGACTATGCTTTGAACCATTCCTGTAACACTAGTTATAGATTCCGTTGCTTCACTTCAGGTTTACTGTATCCCTTGGACCTCCTTATTGACGATGAAACACAGAAATTGCATCGGAATTAAATACAAAAGGCACAATGCCGTCTTAAGGACAAGAAGACTGACTCTTCCTACTGACCATTCCTGTGACACTAGTTTTAGATTCCGATGCTTCACTTCAGGTATACTGTATCCCTTGGACCTTCTTATTGACGATGAAACACAGAAATTGCATCGGAATTAAATACAAAAGGCACAATGCCGACTTAAGTACAAGAAGACTGACTCTTCTTACTGTCTATGTTTTGAGCCAATCCTGTGACACTAGTTAGAGATTCCGATGTTTCACTTCAGGTTTACTGCATCCCTTTGACCTTCTTATTGAGGATAAAACACAGAAATTGCATCGGAATTAAATATAAAAGGCACAATGCCATCTTAAGTTCAAAAAGACTGACTTTTCTTACTGACTATGTTTTGAACCGTTCATGTGACACTAGTTATAGATTCCGATGTTTCACTTCAGGTTTACTGTATCCCTCTGACCTTCTTATTGATGATGAAACAGAGAAATTGCATCGGAATTAAATACAAAAGGCACAATGCCGACTTAAGTACAAGAAGACTGACTCTTCTTACTGTCTATGTTTTGAGCCAATCCTGTGACACTAGTTAGAGATTCCGATGTTTCACTTCAGGTTTACTGCATCCCTTTGACCTTCTTATTGAGGATAAAACACAGAAATTGCATCGGAATTAAATATAAAAGGCACAATGCCATCTTAAGTTCAAAAAGACTGACTTTTCTTACTGACTATGTTTTGAACCGTTCATGTGACACTAGTTATAGATTCCGATGCTTCACTTCAGGTTTACTGTATCCCTCTGACCTTCTTATTGATGATGAAACAGAGAAATTGCATCGGAATTAAATACAAAAGGCACAATGCCGACTTAGGAAAAGATGACTGACTCCTCCTACTGACCATTTCTGTGACACTAGTTATAGATTGCGATGCTTCACTTCAGGTTTACTGTATCTCTCGGACCTTCTTATTGACGATGAAACACAGAAATCGCATCGGAATTAAATACAAAAGGCACAATGCCGACTTCAGTACATGAATCCAGACACTTCTTACTGACTATGTTTTGAACCATTCCTGTGACACGAGTTATAGATTCCGATGCTTCACTTCAAGTTTACTGTATCCCTTGGATCTTCTTTTTGACGATGAAACACAGAAAATGCATCGGAATTAAATACAAATGGCACAATGCCGACTTAAGGAGATGAAGACCGACACTCCTTACTGACAGTGTTCTGAACCATTCCTGTGACACTAGTTATAGATTCCGATGCTTCACACCAGGTTTACTGTATCACTTGGACCTTCTTATCGACGTTGAAACACAGAAATTGCATATGAATTAAATACAAAAGGCACAATGCCGACTTAAGTAGAAGAGACTGACTCTTCTTACTGACTATGCTTTGATCCATTCCTGTGACACTAGTTATAGATTCCTATGCTTCACTTCAGGTTTACTGGATCCCTTGCACGGTCTTATTGACGATGAAACACAGAAATTGCATCGGAATTAAATACAAAAGGCACAGTGCCGACTTAAGTACAAGAAGACTGACTCTTCTTACTGTCTATGTTTTGAACCAATCCTGTGACACTAGTTAGAGATTCCGATGCTTCACTTCAGGTTTACTGCATCCCTTTGACCTTCTTATTGAGGATAAAACACAGAAATTGCATCGGAATTAAATACAAAAGGCCAATGCCGACTTAAGTACAAAAAGACTGACTCTTCTTACTGACTATGATTTGAACCGTTCATGTGACACTAGATGTAGATTCCGATGCTTCACTTCAGGTTTACTGTATCCCTCTGACCTTCTTATTGATGATGAAACACAGAAATTGCATCGGAATTAAATACAATAGGCACAATGCCGACTTAAGTACAAGAAAACTGACTCTTCTTACTGTCTATGTTTTGAACCATTCCTGTGACACTAGTTATAGATTCCGATGCTTCACTTCAGGTTTACTGTATCCCTCTGACCTTCTTATTGACGATGAAACACAGAAATTGCATCGGAATTAAATACAGAAAGCACAATGCCGACTTAAGGACAAGAAGACTGACTCTTCATACTGACCCTTTCTGTGACACTAGTTATAGATTCCAATGCTTCACTCTAGGTTTACTGTATCCTTTGGACCTTCTTATTGACGATGAAACACAGAAATTGCATAGAAAATAAATACAAAAGACACAATGCCGACTTAAGTACATGAAGACCGACACTTCTTACTGACTATGCTTTGAACCATTCTTGTAACACTAGTTATAGATTCCGATGCTTCACTTCAGGTTTACTGTATCCCTTGGATCTTCTTATTGACGATGAAACACAGAAATTGCATCGGAATTAAATACAAAAGGCACTATGCCGACTTAAGGACAAGAAGACTGACTCTTCCTACTGACCATTCCTGTGACACTAGTTATAGATTCCGATGCTTCACTTCAGGTTTACTGTATCCCTCGGACCTTCTTATTGACGATGAAACACAGAAACTGCATCGGAATTAAATACAAAAGGCACAATGCCAACTTAAGTACATGAAGACAGACACTTCTTGCTGACTATGTTTTGAACCATTCCTGTGACACGAGTTATAGATTCCGATGCTTCACTTCAAGTTTACTGTATCCCTTGGACCTTCTTATTGACGATGAAACACAGAAAATGCATCGGAATGAAATACAAAAGGCACAATGCCGACTTAAGGACATGAAGACCGACACTTCTTACTGACTGTGTTCTGAACCATTCCTGTGACACTAGTTATAGATTCCGATGCATCACTTCTGGTTTACTGTATCTCTTGTACCTTCTTATTAACGATGAAACACAGAAGTTGCATCGGAATTAAATACAAAGGCACAATGCCGACTCAAGGACAAGAAGACTGACTCTTCCTACTGACCACTCCTGTGACAGTAGTAATTGAGTCCGATTATTCACACCAGGTTTACTGTATCCCTTGGACCTTCTTATTGTCGATGAAACACAGATATTGCATCGGAATTAAATACAAAAGGCACAATGCCGACTTAAGTACAAGAAGACTGACTCTTCCTATTGTCTAAGCTTTGAACCATTCCTGTAACACTAGTTATAGATTCCGTTGCTTCACTTCAGGTTTACTGTATCCCTTGGACCTCCTTATTGACGATGAAACACAGAAATTGCATCGGAATTAAATACAAAAGGCACAATGCCGTCTTAAGGACAAGAAGACTGACTCTTCCTACTGACCATTCCTGTGACACTAGTTTTAGATTCCGATGCTTCACTTCAGGTATACTGTATCCCTTGGACCTTCTTATTGACGATGAAACACAGAAATTGCATCGGAATTAAATACAAAAGGCACAATGCCGACTTAAGTACAAGCAGACTGACTCTTCTTACTGTCTATGTTTTGAGCCAATCCTGTGACACTAGTTAGAGATTGCGATGCTTCACTTCAGGTTTACTGCATCCCTTTGACCTTCTTATTGAGGATAAAACACAGAAATTGCATCGGAATGAAATACAAAAGGCACAATGCCGACTTAAGTACAAAAAGACTGAGTCTTCTTACTGACTATGTTTTGAACCGTTCATGTGACACTAGTTATAGATTCCGATGCTTCACTTCAGGTTTACTGTATCCCTCTGACCTTCTTATTGATGATGAAACACAGAAATTGCATCGGAATTAAATACAATAGGCACAATGCCGACTTAAGGACAAGATGACTGACTCCTCCTACTGACCATTCCTGTGAAACTAGTTATAGATTCCGATGCATCACTTCAGGTTTACTGTATCCCTTGGACCTTCTTATTGACGATGAAACACAGAAATTGCATCGGAATTAAATACAAAAGGCACAATGCCGACTTAAGTACAAGAAGACTGACTCTTCTTACTGTCTATGTTTTGAGCCAATCCTGTGACACTAGTTAGAGTTTCCGATGTTTCACTTCAGGTTTACTGCATCCCTTTGACCTTCTTATTGAGGATAAAACACAGAAATTGCATCGGAATTAAATATAAAAGGCACAATGCCATCTTAAGTACAAAAAGACTGACTTTTCTTACTGACTATGTTTTGAACCGTTCATGTGACACTAGTTATAGATTCCGATGCTTCACTTCAGGTTTACTGTATCCCTCTGACCTTCATATTGATGATGAAACAGAGAAATTGCATCGGAATTAAATACAAAAGGCACAATGCCGACTTAGGAAAAGATGACTGACTCCTCCTACTGACCATTTCTGTGACACTAGTTATAGATTGCGATGCTTCACTTCAGGTTTACTGTATCTCTCGGACCTTCTTATTGACGATGAAACACAGAAATTGCATCGGAATTAAATACAAAAGGCACAATGCCGACTTCAGTACATGAATACAGACACTTCTTACTGACTATGTTTTGAACCATTCCTGTGACACGAGTTATAGATTCCGATGCTTCACTTCAAGTTTACTGTATCCCTTGGACCTTCTTTTTGACGATGAAACACAGAAAATGCATCTGAATTAAATACAAAAGGCACAATGCCGACTTAAGGACATGAAGACCGACACTCCTTACTGACAGTGTTCTGAACCATTCCTGTGACACTAGTTATAGATTCCGATGCTTCACACCAGGTTTACTGTATCACTTGGACCTTCTTATCGACGTTGAAACACAGAAATGGCATATGAATTAAATACAAAAGGCACAATGCCGACTTAAGTAGAAGAGACTGACTCTTCTTACTGACTATGCTTTGATCCATTCCTGTGACACTAGTTATAGATTCCTATGCTTCACTTCAGGTTTACTGGATCCCTTGCACGGTCTTATTGACGATGAAACACAGAAATTGCATCGGAATTAAATACAAAAGGCACAATGCCGACTTAAGTACAAGAAAACTGACTCTTCTTACTGTCTATGTTTTGAACCAATCCTGTGACACTAGTTAGAGATTCCGATGCTTCACTTCAATTTTACTGCATCCCTTTGACCTTCTTATTGAGGATAAAACACAGAAATTGCATCGGAATTAAATACAAAAGGCCAATGCCGACTTAAGTACAAAAAGACTGACTCTTCTTACTGACTATGATTTGAACCGTTCATGTGACACTAGATGTAGATTCCGATGCTTCACTTCAGGTTTACTGTATCCCTCTGACCTTCTTATTGATGATGAAACACAGAAATTGCATCGGAATTAAATACAATAGGCACAATGCCGACTTAAGGACAAGATAACTGACTCCTCCCACTGACCATTCCTGTGAAACTAGTTATGGTTTCCGATGCATGACTTCAGGTTTACTGTATCCCTTGGACCTTCTTATTGACGATGAAACACAGAAATAGCATCTAATTTAAATACAAAAGGCACAATGCCGACTTAAGTACATGAAGACCGACACTTCTTACTGACTATGTTTTGAACCTTTCCTGTGACACTAGTTATAGATTCCGATGCTTCACTTCAGGTTTACTGTATCCCTTGGACCCTCTTATTGACGGTAAAAGACATAAATTGCATCGGAATTAAATACGAGAGGCACAATGCCGACTTAGGTACATGAAGACCGACACTTCTTACTGACTATGTTTTGAACCATTCCTGGGACACCAGTTATAGATTCCGATGCTTCACTCCTGGTTTACTGTATCCCTTGGGCCTTCTTATTGACGATGAAACACAGAAATTGCATCGGAATTAAATACAAAAGGCACAATGACGACTTAAGTACATGAAGACAGACACTTCTTACTGACTATCTTTTGAACCATTCCTGTGACACGAGTTACAGATTCCGATGCTTCACTTCAGGTTTACTGTATCCCTTGGACCTTCTTATTGACGATGAAACACAGAAAATGCATCGGAATTAAATCAAAAGGCACAATGCCCACTTAAGGACATGAAGACCGACACTTCTTACTGACTGTGTTCTGAACCATTCCTGTGACACTAGTTATAGATTCCGATGCTTCACACCAGGTTTACTGTGTCACTTGGACCTTCTTACTGACGATGAAACACAGAAATTGCATCCGAATTAAATACAAAAGGCACAATGCCGACTTAAGTACATGAAGACCGACACTTCTTACTGACTATGCTTTGAACCATTCCTGTTACACTAGTTATAGAATCCGTTGCTTTACTTCAGGTTTACTGTATCCCTTGGACTTCTTATTGACGTTGAAACACAGAAATTGCATATGAATTAAATACAAAAGGCACAATGCCGACTTAAGTAGAAGAGACTGACTCTTCTTATTGACTATGTTTTGATCCATTCCTGTGACACTAGTTATAGATTCCTATGCTTCACTTCAGGTTTACTGTATCCCTTGGACATTCTTATTGACGATGAAACACAGAAATTGCATCGGAATTAAATACAAAAGGCACAATGCCGACTTAAGTACAAGAAACTGACTCTTCCTACTGTCTAAGATTTGAACCATTCCTGTGACACTGGTTATAGATTCCGATGTTTGACTTCAGTTTTACTGTATCCCTTTGACCCTCTTATTGCCGATGAAAGACAGAAATTATATCGGAATTGAATACAAAAGGCACAATGCCGACTTAAGTACAAGAAGACTGACTCTTCTTACTGTCTATGTTTTGAACCAATCCTGTGACACTAGTTAGAGATTCCGATGCTTCACTTCAGGTTTACTGCATCCCTTTGACCTTCTTATTGAGGATAAAATACAGAAATTGCATCGGAATCAAATACAAAAGGCACAATGCCGACTTAAGTACAAAAAGACTGACTCTTCTTACTTACTATGTTTTGAACCGTTCATGTGACACTAGTTATAGATTCCGACGCTTCACTTCAGGTTTACTGTATTCCTCTGACCTTCTTATTGACAATGAAACACAGAAATTGCATCGGAATTAAATAGAAAAGGCACAATGCCGACTTAATTAAAAGAAGACTGACTCTTCTTACTGTCTATGATTTGAACCATTACTGTAACACTAGTTATAGATTCCGATGCTTCACTTCAGGTTTACTGTATCCTTGGACCTTCTTATTGACGATGAAACACAGAAATTGCATCGGAATTAAATACAAAAAGCACAATGCCGACTTAGGGGCAAGAAGACTGACTCTTCCTACTGACCCTTTCTGTAACACTATTTGTAGATTCCGATGTTGCACTTCAGGTTTACTGTATCCCTTGGACCTTCTTATTGACGATGAAACACAGAAATTGCATCGGAATCAAATACGAAAGGCACAATGCCGACTTAAGTACAAGAAGACTGTATCTTCTTACTGACTATGTTTTAATCCATTCCTGTGACACTAGTTATAGATTCCGATAATTCGCTTCAGGTTTACTGTATCCCTTGGACGTTCTTATTGACGATGAAACACAGAAATTGCATCGGAATTAAATACAAAAGCCACAATGCCGACTAAAGTACAAGAAGACTGACTCTTCCTACTGTCTAAGTTTGAACCATTCCTGAGATACTACTTATAGATTCCGATGCTTGACTTCAGTTTTACTGTATCCCTTGGACCTTCTTATTGACGTTGAAACACAGAAATTGCATATGGATTAAATACAAAAGGCACAATGCCGACTTAAGTAGAAGAGACTGACTCTTCTTATTGACTATGTTTTGAACCATTCCTGTGACACTAGTAATAGATTCCGATACTTCACTTCAGGTTTACTGTATCTCTTGGACCTTCTTATTGACGATGAAACACAGAAATTGCATCGGAATTAAATACAAAAGGCACAATGCCGACTTAAGTACAAGAAGACTGACTCTTTTTACTGTCTTTTTTTGAACCATTCCTGTGACACTAGTTATAGATTCCGAAGCTTCACTTCAGGTTTACTGTATCCCTCTGACCTTCTTATTGACGATGAAACACTGAAATTGCATCGGAATTCAATAGAAAAGGCACAATGCCGACTTAAGTAAATGAAGACTGACTCTTCTTACTGTCTATGCTTTGAACCATTCCTGTGACACTAGTTATAGATTCCGATGTTTGACTTCAGTTTTACTGTATCCCTTGGACCTCCTTATTGACGATGAAACACAGAAATAGCATCGGATTTAAATACAAAAGGCACAATGCCGACTTACGTACATGAAGACCGACACTTCTTACTGCCAATGTTTTGAACCATTTCTATGACACCAGTTATTGATTCCGATGCTACACTCCAGGTTTACTGTATCCCTCGGACCTTCTTATTGACGATGAAACACAGAAATTTCTTCGGAATTAAATACAAAAGGCACGATGCCGACTTAAGTTTATGAAGAACGACACTTCTTACTGACTATGCTTTGAACCATTCCTGTAACACTAGTTATAGTTTCCGATGCTTCACATCAGGTTTACTGTATCCCTTGGACCTTCTTATTGACGATGAAACACAGAAATTGCATCGGAATTAAATATAAAAAGCACAATGCCGACTTAAGGACAAGAAGACTTACTCTTCCTACTGACCCTTTCTGTGACACTAGTTATAGATTCCGATGCTTCACTTCAGGTTTACTGTATACCATGGACGTTCTTATTGACGATGAAACACGGAAATTGCATCGGAATTAAAAACAAAAGGCACAATGCCGACTTAAGTACATAAAGACCGACACTTCTTACTGACTATGTTTTGAACCATTCCTGAGACACTAGTTATAGATTCCGATGCTTCACTCTAGGTTTACTGTATCCCTTGGACCTTCTTATTGACGATGAAACACAGAAATTGCATAGGAATTTAATGCAAAGGCACAATGCCGACTTAAGTACATGAAGACCGACACTTCTTACTGACTATGTTTTGAACCATTCCTGTGACACTAGTTATAGATTCCGGTGCTTCACTTCAGGTTTACTGTATCCCTTGGACCTCCTTATTGACGATGAAACACAGAAATTGCATCGGAATTAAATACAAAGGCACAATGCCGACTTAAGGACAGGAAGACTGACTCTTCCTACTGACCATTCCTGTGACACTAGTTATAGATTCCGATGCTTCACTTCAGGTTTACTGTATCCCTCGGACCTTCTTATTGACGATGAAACACAGAAATTGCATCGGAATTAATTACAAAAGACACAATGCCGACTTAAGTACATGAAGACCGACACTTCTTACTGACAATGTTTTGAACCATTCCTGTGACACGAGTTATGGATTCCGATGCTACACTTCAAGTTTACTGTATCCCTGGGACCTTCTTATTGACGATGAAACACAGAAAATGCATTGGAATTAAATACAAAAGGCACAATGCCGACTTAAGGACATGAAGACCGACACTTCATACTGACTAAGTTGTGAACCATTCCTGTGCCACTAGTTATAGATTCCGATGCTTCACTCCAGGTTTACTGTATCCCTTGGACCTTCGTATTGACAATGAAACACAGAAATGGCATCCGAATTAAATACGAAAGGCACAATGCCGACTTAAGTACATGAAGACCGACACTTCTTACTGACTATGCTTTGAACCATTCCTGTAACACTAGTTACAGATTCCGATGCTTCACTTCAGGTTTACTGTATCCCTTGGACCTTCTCATTGACGATGAAACACAGAAGTTGCATCGGAATTAAATACAAAAGGCACAATGCCGTCTTAAGGACAAGAAGACTGACTCTTCCTACTGACCATTCCTGTGACACTAGTTATAGATTCCGATGCTTCACTTCAGGTATACTATATCCCTTGGACCTTCTTATTGACGATGAAACACAGAAATTGCATCGGAATCAAATACGTAAGGCACAATGCCGACTTAAGTACAAGAAGACTGTATCTTCTTACTGACTATGTTTTAATCCATTCGTGTGACACTAGTTATAGATGCCGATGCTTCACTCAAGGTTTACTGTATCGCTTGGACGTTCTTATTGACGACGAAACACAGAAATTGCTTCGGAATTAAATACAAAAGGCACAATGCCGACTTAAGTACAAAAAGACTGACTCTTCTTACTGACTATGTTTTGAACCGTTCATGTGACACTAGTTATAGATTTCGATGCTTCACTTCAGGTTTACTGTATCCCTCTGACCTTCTTATTGATGATGAAACACAGAAATTGCATCGGAATTAAATACAAAAGGCACAATGCCGACTTAATTACAAGAAATCTGACTCTTCTTACTGACTATCTTTTGAACCATTCCTGTGACACTACTTATAGATTCCGATTCTTCAATTCAGGTTTACTGTATCCCTCGCACCTTCTTATTGACGATGAAACACTGAAATTGCATCGGAATTCAATAAAAAAGGCACAATGCCGACTTAAGTAAAAGAAGACTGACTCTTCTTACTGTCTATGTTTTGAACCATTCCTGTGACACTAGTTATAGATTCCGATGTTTGACTTCAGTTTTACTGTATCCCTTGGACCTCCTTATTGACGATGAAACACAGAAATTGCATCGGAATTAAAAACAAAAGGCACAATGC
The DNA here is from genome assembly GCF_021461395.2 of Schistocerca americana. Taxonomy (NCBI): domain Eukaryota; kingdom Metazoa; phylum Arthropoda; class Insecta; order Orthoptera; family Acrididae; genus Schistocerca; species Schistocerca americana. Next base: position 218,677 of record NW_025725790.1, on the reverse strand, counting down.
CGACTTAAGTACATAAAGACCGACACTTCATACTGACTATGTTTCGAACCATTCCTGAGACACTAGTTATAGATTCCGATGCTTCACTCTAGGTTTACTGTATCCCTTGGACCTTCTTATTGACGATGAAACACCGAAATTGCATAGGAATTAAATACAAAAGGCACAATGCCGACTTAAGTACATGAAGACCGACACTTCTTACTGACTATGTTTTGAACCATTCCTGTGACACTAGTTATAGATTCCTATGCTTCACTTCAGGTTTACTGTATCCCTTGGAACTTCTTATTGACGATGAAACACAGAAATTGCATCAGAATTAAATACAAAGGCACAATGCCGACTTAAGGACAAGAAGACTGACTCTTCCTACTGACCATTCCTGTGACACTAGTTATAGATTCCGATGCTTCACTTCAGGTTTACTGTATCCCTCGGACCTGCTTATTGACGATGAAACACAGAAATTGCATCGGAATTAATTACAAAAGGCACAATGCCGACTTAAGTACAAGAAGACTGTATCTTCTTACTGACTATGTTTTAATCCATTCGTGTGACACTAGTTATAGATTCCGATTCGTCACTCAAGATTTACTGTATCCCTTGGACGTTCTTATTGACGACGAAACACAGAAATTGCATCGGAATTAAATACAAAAGGCACAATGCCAACTTAAGTACAAAAAGACTGACTCTTCTTACTGACTATGTTTTGAACCGTTCATGTGACACTAGTTATAGATTCCGATGCTTCACTTCAGGTTTACTGTATCCCTCTGACCTTCTTATTGATGATGAAACACAGAAATTGCATCGGAATTAAATACAAAAGGCTCAATGCCGACTGAATTACAAGAAATCTGACTCTTCTTACTGACTATCTTTTGAACCATTCCTGTGACACTACTTATAGATTCCGATGCTTCACTTCAGGTTTACTGTATCCCTCGGACCTTCTTAGTGACGATGAAACACTGAAATTGCATCGGAATTCAATAGAAAAGGCACAATGCCGACTTAAGTAAAAGAAGACTGACTCTTCTTACTGTCTATGTTTTGAACCATTCCTGTGACACTAGTTATAGATTCCGATGTTTGACTTCATTTTTTTTGTATCCCTTGGACCTCCTTATTGACGATGAAACACAGAAATAGCATCGGATTTAAATACAAAAGGCACAATGCCGACTTAAGTACATGAAGACCGACACTTCTTACTGACTATGTTTTGAACCATTCCTGTGACACCAGTTATAGATTCCGATGCTTCACTCCAGGTTTACTGTATCCCTTGGACCTTCTTATTGACGATGAAACACAGAAATTGCTTCGGAATTAAATACAAAAGGCACAATGCCGACTTAAGTTTATGAAGACCGACACTTCTTACTGACTATGCTTTGAACCATTCCTGTAACACTAGTTATAGATTCCGATGCTTCACTTCAGGTTTACTGTATCCCTTGGACCTTCGTATTGACGATGAAACACAGAAATTGCATCACAATTAAATACAAAAAGCACAATGCCAACTTAAGGACAGGAAGACTGACTTTTCCTACTGACCCTTTCTGTGACACTATTTATAGATTCCGATACTTCACTTCAGGTTTACTGTATCCCTTGGACCTTCATATTGACGATGAAACACAGAAATTGCATCGGAATTAAAAACAAAAGGCACAATGCCGACTTAAGTACATAAAGACCGACACTTCCTACTGACTATGTTTTGAACCATTCCTGAGACACTAGTTATAGATTCCGATGCTTCACTCTAGGTTTACTGTATCCCTTGGACCTTCTTATTGACGATGAAACACAGAAAGTGCATAGGAATTAAATACAAAAGGCACAATGCCGACTTAAGTACATGAAGACCGACACTTCTTACTGACTATGTTTTGAACCATTCCTGTGACACTAGTTATAGATTCCGATGATTCACTTCAGGTTTACTGTATCCCTTGGACCTTCTTATTGACGATGAAACACGGAAATTGCATCGGAATTAAATTCAAAAGGCACAATGCAGACTTACGGACAAGAAGACTGACTCTTCCTACTGACCATTCCTGTGACACTAGTTATAGATTCCGATGCTTCACTTCAGGTTTACTGTATCCCTCGGACCTTCTTATTGACGATGAAATACAGAAATTGCATCGGAATTAATTACAAAAGACACAATGCCGACTTAAGTACATGAAGACCGACACTTCTTACTGACAATGTTTTGAACCATTCCTGTGACACGAGTTATAGATTCCGATGCTACACTTCAAGTTTACTGTATCCCTGGGACCTTCTTATTGACGATAAAACACAGAAAATGCATTGGAATTAAATACAAAAGGCACAATGACGACTTAAGGACATGAAGACCGACACTTCTTAGTGACTAAGTTCTGAACCATTCCTGTGACACTAGTAATAGATTCCGATGCTTCACTCCAGGTTTACTGTATCCCTTGGACCTTCTTATTGACGATGAAACACAGAAATTGCATCCGAATTAAATACGAAAGGCACAATGCCGACTTAAGTACATGAAGACCGACACTTCTTACTGACTATGCTTTGAATCATTCCTGTAACACTAGTTATAGATTCCGATGCTTCACTTCAGGTTTACTGTATCCCTTGGACCTTCTTATTGACGATGAAACACAGAAATTGCATCGGAATTAAATACAAAAGGCACAATGCCGTCTTAAGGACAAGAAGACTGACTCTTCCTACTGACCATTCCTGTGACACTAGTTATAGATTCCGATGCTTCACTTCAGGTATACTGTATACCTTGGACTGTCTTATTGACGATGAAACGCAGAAATTGCATCGGAATCAAATACGAAATTCACAATGCCGACTTAAGTACAAGAAGACTGTATCTTCTTACTGACTATGTTTTAATCCATTCCTGTGACACTAGTAATAGATTCCGATGCTTCACTTCAGGTTTACTGTATTTCTTGGACGTTCTTATTGACGATGAATCACAGAAATTGCATCGGAATTAAATACAAAAGGCACAATGCCGACTTAAGTACAAGAAGACTGACTCTTCCTACTGTCTAATTTTGAACCATTCCTGTGACACTAGTTATAGATTCCGATGCTTGACTTCAGTTTTACTGTTTTCCTTGGACCTTCTTATTGACGATGAAACACATAAATTGCATCGGAATTAAATACAAAAGGCACAAAGCCGTCTTAAGTACAAGAGACTGACTCTTCTTACTGACAATGTTTTGAACCATTCCTGTGACACTAGTTATAGATTCCGAAGCTTCACTTCAGGTTTACTGTATCCCTTGGACGTTCTTATTGACGATGAAACACAGAAATTGCATCGGAATTAAATACAAAAGGCACAATGCCGACTTAAGTACAAGAAGACTGACTCTTCCTACTGTCTAAGCTTTGAACCATTCCTGTGACACTAGTTATAGATTCCGATGTTTGACTTCAGTTTTACTGTATCCCTTGGACCTTCTTATTGACGATGAAACACAGAAATTGCATCGGAATTAAATACAAAAGGCACAAAGCCGACTTAAGTACAAGAGACTGACTCTCCTTACTGACAATGTTTTGAGCCATACCTGTGACACTAGTTATAGATTCCGATGCTTCACTTCAGGTTTACTGTATCCCTTGGACCTTCTTATTGACGATGAAACACAGAAATTGCATCGGAATTAAATACAAAAAGCACAATGCCGACTTAAGTACGAGAAGACTGACTCTTCTTACAGACTATGTTTTGAACCGTTCATGTGACACTAGTTATAGATTCCGACCCTTCACTTCAGGTTTACTGTATCCCTCTGACCTTCTTATTGACGATGAAACACTGAAATTGCATCGGAATTCAATAGAAAAGGCACAATGCCGACTTAAGTAAAAGATGACTGACTCTTCTTACTGTCTATGTTTTGAACCATTCCTGTGACACTAGTTATACACTCCTGGAAATGGAAAAAAGAACACTTTGATATCGGTGTGTCAGACCCACCATACTTGCTCCGGACACTGCGAGAGGGCTGTACAAGCAATGATCACACGCACGGCACAGCGGACACACCAGGAACCGCGGTGTTGGCCGTCGAATGACGCTAGCTGCGCAGCATTTGTGCACCGCCGCCGTCAGTGTCAGCCAGTTTGCCGTGGCATACGGAGCTCCATCGCAGTCTTTAACACTGGTAGCATGCCGCGACAGCGTGGACGTGAACCGTATGTGCAGTTGACGGACTTTGAGCGAGGGCGTATAGTGGGCATGCGGGAGGCCGGGTGGACGTACCGCCGAATTGCTCAACACGTGGGGTGTGAGGTCTCCACAGTACATCGATGTTGTCGCCAGTGGTCGGCGGAAGCTGCACGTGTCCGTCGACCTGGGACCGGACCGCAGCGACGCACGGATGCACGCCAAGAACGTAGGATCCTACGCAGTGCCGTAGGGGACCGCACCGCCACTTCCCAGCAAATTAGGGACACTGTTGCTCCTGGGGTATCGGCGAGGACCATTCGCAACCGTCTCCATGAAGCTGGGCTACGGCCCCGCACACCGTTAGGCCGTCTTCCGCTCACGCCCCAACATCGTGCAGCCCGCCTCCAGTGGTGTCGCGACAGGCGTGAATGGAGGGACGAATGGAGACGTGTCGTCTTCAGCGATGAGAGTCGCTTCTGCCTTGGTGCCAATGATGGTCGTATGCGTGTTTGGCGCCGTGCAGGTGAGCGCCACAATCAGGACTGCATACGACCGAGGCACACAGGGCCAACACCCGGCATCATGGTGTGGGGAGCGATCTCCTACACTGGCCGTACACCACTGGTGATCGTCGAGGGGACACTGAATAGTGCACGGTACGTCCAAACCGTCGTCGAACCCATCGTTCTACCATTCCTAGACCAGCAAGGGAACTTGCTGTTCCAACAGGAAAATGCACGTCCCCATGTATCCTGTGCCACCCAACGTGCTCTAGAATGTGTAAGTAAACTACCCTGGCCAGCAAGATCTCCGGATCTGTCCCCCATTGAGCATGTTTGGGACTGGATGAAGCGTCGTCTCACGCGGTCTGCACGTCCAGCACGAACGCTGGTCCAACTGAGGCGCCAGGTGGAAATGGCATGGCAAGCCGTTCCACAGAACTACATCCAGCATCTCTACGATCGTCTCCATGGGAGAATAGCAGCCTGCATTGCTGCGAAATGTGGATATACACTGTACTAGTGCCGACATTGTGCATGCTCTGTTGCCTGTGTCTATGTGCCTGCGGTTCTGTCAGTGTGATCATGTGATGTATCTGACCCCAGGAATGCGTCAATAAAGTTTCCCCTTCCTGGGACAATGAATTCACGGTGTTCTTATTTCAATTTCCAGGAGTGTAGATTCCGATGTTTGACTTCAGTTTTACTGTATCCCTTGGACCTCCTTATTGACGATGAAACACAGAAATAGCATCGGATTTAAATACAAAAGGCACAATGCCGACTTAACTACATGAAAACCGACACTTCTTACTGACTATGTTTTGAACCATTCCTGTGACACCAGTTATAGATTCCGATGCTTCACTCCAGGTTTACTGTATCCCTTGGACCTTCTTATTGACGATGAAACACAGAAATTGCTTCGGAAATAAATACAAAAGGCACAATGCCGACTTAAGTTTGTGAAGACCGACATTTCTTACTGACTATGCTTTGAACCATTCCTGTAACACTAGTCATAGATTCCGATGCTTCACTTCAGGTTTACTGTATCCCTTGGACCTTCTTATTGACGATGAAACACAGACATTGCGTCAGAATTAAATACAAAAAGCACAATGCCGACTTAAGGACAAGAAGACTGACTCTTCCTACTGACCCCTTCTGTGACACTAGTTATAGATTCTGATGCTTCACTTCAGGTTTACTGTATCCCTTGGACGTTCTTACTGACGATGAAACACAGAAATTGCATCGTAATTAAAAACAAAGGGCACAATGCCGACTTAAGTACATAAAGACCGACACTTCTTACTGACTATGTTTTGAACCATTCCTGAGTCACTAATTATAGATTCCGATGCTTCACTCTAGGTTTACTGTATCCCTTGGACCTTCTTATTGACGATGAAACACAGAAATTGCATCGGAATTAAATACAAAAGGCACAATGCCGACTTAAGTACATGAAGACCGACACTTCTTACTGACTATGTTTTGAACCATTCCTGTGACACTAGTTATAGATTCCGATGCTTCACTTCAGGTTTACTGTATCCCTTGGACCGTCTTATTGACGATGAAACACAGAAATTGCATCGGAATTAAATACAAAAGGCACAATGCCGACTTAAGGACAAGAAGACTGACTCTTCCTACTGACCATTCCTGTGACACTAGTTATAGATTCCGATGCTTCACTTCAGGTTTACTGTATCCCTTGGACCTTCTTATTGACGATGAAACACAGAAATTGCATCGGAATTAATTACAAAAGACACAATGCCGACTTATGTACATGAAGACCGACACTTCTTACTGACAATGATTTGAACCATTCATGTGACACGAGTTATAGATTCCGATGCTACACTTCAAGTTTACTGTATCCCTGGGCCCTTCTTATTGACGATGAAACACAGAAAATGCATTGGAATTAAATACAAAACGCACAATGCCGACTTAAGGACATGAAGACCGACACTTCTTACTGACTAAGTTCTGAACCATTCCTGTGCCTCTAGTAATAGATTCCGATGCTTCACTCCAGGTTTACTGTATCCCTTGGACCTTCCTATTGACGATGAAACACAGAAATTGCATCCGAATTAAATACGAAAGGCACAATGCCGACTTAAGTACATGAAGACCGACACTTCTTACTGACTATGCTTTGAACCATTCCTGTAACACTAGTTATAGATTCCGATGCTTCACTTCAGGTTTACTGAATCCCTTGGACCTTCTTATTGACGATGAAACACAGAAATTGCATCGGAATTAAATACAAAATGCACAATGCCGTCATAAGGACAAGAAGACTGACTCTTCCTACTGACCATTCCTGTGACACTAGTTATAGATTCCGATGCTTCACTTCAGATATACTGTATCTCTTGGACCTTCTTACTGACGATGAAACACAGAAATTGCATCGGAATCAAATACGAAAGGCACAATGCCGACTTAAGTACAAGAGGACTGTATCTTCTTACTGACTATGTTTTAATCCATTCCTGTGACACTAGTTATAGATTCCGATGCTTCACTTCAGGTTTACTGTATCCCTTGGACGTTCTTATTGACGATGAAACACAGAATTTGCATCGGAATTAAATACAAAAGGCACAATGCCGACTTAAGTACAAGAAGACTGACTTTTCCTACTGTCTAAGTTTTGAACCATTCCTGTGACACTAGTTATAGATTCCGATGCTTGACTTCAGTTTTACTGTATCCCTTGGACCATCTTATTGACGATGAAACACAGAAATTGCATCGGAATTAAATACAAAAGGCCCAAAGCCGTCTTAAGTACAAGAGACTGACTCTTCTTAGTGACAAGGTTTTGAACCATTCCTGTGACACTAGTTATAGATTCCGATGCTTCACTTCAGGTTTACTGTATCCCTTGGACGTTCTTATGGACGATGAAACACAGAAATTGCATCGAAATTAAATACAAAAGGCACAATGCCGACTTAAGTACAAGAAGACTGACTCTTCTTACTGTCTTTGTTTTGAACCAATCCTGTGACACTAGTTAGAGATTCCGATGCTTCACTTCAGGTTTACTGCATCCCTTTGACCTTCTTATTGAAGATGAAACACTGAAATTGCATCGGAATACAATAGAAAAGGCACAATGCCGACTTAAGTAAAAGAAGACTGTCACTTCTTACTGTCTATGTTTTGAACCATTCCTGTGACACTAGTTATAGATTCCGATGTTTCACTTCAGGTTGACTTTATCCCTTGGACCTTCATATTGACGATGGAGCACAGAAATTGCATCGGAATTAAATACTAAAGGCGCAATGCCGACTTAATTACAAGAAGTCTGACTCTTCTTACTGACTATCTTTGAACCATTCCTGTGACACTAGTTATAGATTCCGATGTTTCACTTCAGGTTTACTGTATCCCTCTGACCTTCTTATTGATGATGAAACACAGAAATTGCATCGGAATTAAATACTAAAGGCGCAATGCCGACTTAATTACAAGAAGTCTGACTCTTCTTACTGACTATCTTTGAACCATTCCTGTGACACTAGTTATAGATTCCGATGCTTCACTTCAGGTTTACTGTATCCCTCTGACCTTCTTATTGAAGATGAAACACTGAAATTGCATCGGAATACAATAGAAAAGGCACAATGCCGACTTAAGTACATGAAGACCGACACTTCTTACTGACTATGTTTTGAACCATTCCTGTGACACTAGTTATAGATTCCGATGCTTCACTTCAGGTTTACTGTATCCCTTGGACCGTCTTATTGACGATGAAACACAGAAATTGCATCGGAATTAAATACAAAAGGCACAATGCCGACTTAAGGACAAGAAGACTGACTCTTCCTACTGACCATTCCTGTGACACTAGTTATAGATTCCGATGCTTCACTTCAGGTTTACTGTATCCCTTGGACCTTCTTATTGACGATGAAACACAGAAATTGCATCGGAATTAATTACAAAAGACACAATGCCGACTTATGTACATGAAGACCGACACTTCTTACTGACAATGTTTTGAACCATTCATGTGACACGAGTTATAGATTCCGATGCTACACTTCAAGTTTACTGTATCCCTGGGCCCTTCTTATTGACGATGAAACACAGAAAATGCATTGGAATTAAATACAAAAGGCACAATGCCGACTTAAGGACATGAAGACCGACACTTCGTACTGACTAAGTTCTGAACCATTCCTGTGCTTCTAGTAATAGATTCCGATGCTTCACTCCAGGTTTACTGTATCCCTTGGACCTTCTTATTGACGATGAAACACAGAAATTGCATCCGAATTAAATACGAAAGGCACAATGCCGACTTAAGTACATGAAACCGACACTTCTTACTGACTATGCTTTGAACCATTCCTGTAACACTAGTTATAGATTCCGATGCTTCACTTCAGGTTTACTGAATCCCTTGGACCTTCTTATTGACGATGAAACACAGAAATTGCATCGGAATTAAATACAAAATGCACAATGCCGTCATAAGGACAAGAAGACTGACTCTTCCTACTGACCATTCCTGTGACACTAGTTATAGATTCCGATGCTTCACTTCAGATATACTGTATCCCTTGGACCTTCTTATTGACGATGAAACACAGAAATTGCATCGGAATCAAATACGAAAGGCACAATACCGACTTAAGTACAAGAGGACTGTATCTTCTTACTGACTATGTTTTAATCCATTCCTGTGACACTAGTTATAGATTCCGATGCTTCACTTCAGGTTTACTGTATCCCTTGGACGTTCTTATTGACGATGAAACACAGAAATTGCATCGGAATTAAATACAAAAGGCACAATGCCGACTTAAGTACAAGAAGACTGACTTTTCCTACTGTCTAAGTTTTGAACCATTCCTGTGACACTAGTTATAGATTCCGATGCTTGACTTCAGTTTTACTGTATCCCTTGGACCATCTTATTGACGATGAAACACAGAAATTGCATCGGAATTAAATACAAAAGGCCCAAAGCCGTCTTAAGTACAAGAGACTGACTCTTCTTAGTGACAAGGTTTTGAACCATTCCTGTGACACTAGTTATAGATTCCGATGCTTCACTTCAGGTTTACTGTATCCCTTGGACGTTCTTATGGACGATGAAACACAGAAATTGCATCGAAATTAAATACAAAAGGCACAATGCCGACTTAAGTACAAGAAGACTGACTCTTCTTACTGTCTTTGTTTTGAACCAATCCTGTGACACTAGTTAGAGATTCCGATGCTTCACTTCAGGTTTACTGCATCCCTTTGACCTTCTTATTGAAGATGAAACACTGAAATTGCATCGGAATACAATAGAAAAGGCACAATGCCGACTTAAGTAAAAGAGGACTGTCACTTCTTACTGTCTATGTTTTGAACCATTCCTGTGACACTAGTTATAGATTCCGATGCTTCACTTCAGGTTGACTTTATCCCTTGGACCTTCATATTGACGATGGATCACAGAAATTGCATCGGAATTAAATACTAAAGGCGCAATGCCGACTTAATTACAAGAAGTCTGACTCTTCTTACTGACTATCTTTGAACCATTCCTGTGACACTAGTTATAGATTCCGATGCTTCACTTCAGGTTTACTGTATCCCTCTGACCTTCTTATTGAAGATGAAACACTGAAATTGCATCGGAATACAATAGAAAAGGCACAATGCCGACTTAAGTAAAAGAAGACTGTCACTTCTTACTGTCTATGTTTTGAACCATTCCTGTGACACTAGTTATAGATTCCGATGTTTGACTTCAGTTTTACTGTATCCCTTGGACCTCCTTATTGACGATGAAACACAGAAATAGCATCGGATTTAACTACAAAAGGCACAATGCCGACTTAAGTACAAAAAGACTGACTCTTCTTACTGACTATGTTTTGAACGGTTCATGTGACACTAGTCATAGATTCCGATGTTTCACTTCAGGTTTACTGTATCCCTCTGACCTTCTTATTGATGATGAAACACAGAAATTGCATCGGAATTAAATACTAAAGGCGCAATGCCGACTTAATTACAAGAAGTCTGACTCTTCTTACTGAATATCTTTGAACTATTCCTGTGACACTAGTTATAGTTTCCGATGCTTCACTTCAGGTTTACTGTATCCCTCTGACCTTCTTATTGAAGATGAAACACTGAAATTGCATCGGAATACAATAGAAAAGGCACAATGCCGACTTAAGTAAAAGAAGACTGTCACTTCTTACTGTCTATGCTTTGAACCATTCCTGTGACACTAGTTATAGATTCCGATGTTTGACTTCAGTTTTACTGTATCCCTTGGACCTCCTTATTGACGATGAAACACAGAAATAGCACCGGATTTAAATACAAAAGGCACAATGCCGACTTAAAACATGAAGACCGACACTTCTTACTGACTATGTTTTGAACCATTCCTGTGACACTAGTTATAGATTCCGATGCTTCACTTCAGGTTGACTTTATCCCTTGGACCTTCATATTGACGATGGAGCACAGAAATTGCATGGGAATTAAATACAAAAGGTACAATGCCGACTTAGGTACATGAAGACCGACACTTCTTACTGACTATGTTTTGAACCATTCCTGGGACGCCAGTTATAGATTCCGATGCTTCACTCAAGGTTTACTGTATCCCTTGGACCTTCTTATTGACGATGAAATACAGAAATTGCATCGGAATTTAATACAAAAGGCACAATGCCGACTTAAGTACATGAAGACCGACACTTCTTACTGACTATGTTTTGAACCATACCTGTAATACTAGTTATAGATTCCGATGCTTCACTTCAGGTTTACTGTATCCCTTGGACCATCTTAGTGACGATGAAACACAGAAATTGCATCGGAATTAAATACAAAAGGCACAATGCCGACTTAAGTACATGAAGACCGACACTTCTTCCTGACTATGTTTTGAACCATTCCTGTGACACTAGTTATAGATTCCAATGCTTCACTTCAGGTTTACTGTATCCCTTGGATCTTCTTATTTACGATGAAACACAGAAATTGCATCGGAATTAAATACAAAAGGCACAATGCCGACTTATGGGCAAGAAGCATGACTCTTTCTACTGACCATTCTTGTGACTCTAGTTATAGATTCCGATGCTTCACTTCAGGTTTACTGTATCCCTTGGACCTTTTTACCTACGACGAAACACAGAAATTGCATCGGATTTAAATACAAAAGGCACAATTCCGACTTAAGTACATGAAGACCGACACTTCGTACTGACAATGTTTTCAACCATTCCTGTGACACTAGTTATAGATTCCGATGCTTCACTCCAGGTTTACTGTATCCCTTGGACCTTCTTATTGACGATGAAACACAGAAATTGCATCGGAATTACATACAATAGGCACAAAGCCGACTTAAGTACATGAAGACCGACACTTCTTACTGAGTATGTTTTGAACCATTCCTGTAACACTAGTTATAGATTCCGATGCTTCACTTCAGGTTTACTGTATCGCTTGGACCTTCTTATTGACGATGAAACACAGAAATTGCATCGGAATTAAATACAAAAGGCACAATGCCGACTTAAGGAGAAGAAGACTGACTCTTCCTACTGACCCTTTCTGTGACACTAGTTACAAATTCCGATGCTTCACTTCAGGTTTACTGTATCCCTTGGATCTTCTTATTGACGATGAAACACAGAAATTGCATCCGAATTAAATACGAAAGGCACAATGCCGACTTAAGTACATGAAGACCGACACTTCTTACTGACTATGCTTTGAACCATTCCTGTAACACTAGTTATAGATTCCGATGCTTCACTTCAGGTTTACTGAATCCCTTGGACCTTCTTATTGACGATGAAACACAGAAATTGCATCGGAATTAAATACAAAATGCACAATGCCGTCTTAAGGACAAGAAGACTGACTACTCCTACTGACCATTCCTGTGACACTAGTTATAGATTCCGATGGTTCACTTCAGGTATACTGTATCCCTTGGACCTTCTTATTGACGATGAAACACAGAAATTGCATCGGAATCAAATACGAAATGCACAATGTCGACTTAAGTACAAGAAGACTGTATCTTCTTACTGACTATGTTTTAATCCATTCCTGTGACACTAGTTATAGATTCCGATGCTTCACTTCAGGTTTACTGTATCCCTTGGACGTTCGTATTGACGAGGAAACACAGAAATTGCATCGGAATTAAATACAAAAGGCACAATGCCGACTTATGTACAAGAAGACTGACTCTTCCCACTGTCTAAGTTTTGAACCATTCCTGTGACACTAGTTATAGATTCCGATGCTTGACTTCGGTTTTACTGTATCCCTTGGACCTTCGTATTGACGATGAAACACAGAAATTGCATCGGAATTAAATACAAAAGGCCCAAAGCCGTCTTAAGTACAAGAGACTGACTCTTCTTACAGACAAGGTTTTGAACCATTCCTGTGACACTAGTTATAGATTCCGATGCTTCATTCAGGTTTACTGTATCCCTTGGACCTTCTTATTGACGATGAAACACAGAAATTGCATCGGAATTAAATAAAAAAGGCACAATGCCGAATTAAGTACAAGAAGACTGACTCTTCTTACTGTCTTTGTTTTGAACCAATCCTGTGACACTAGTTAGAGATTCCGATGCTTCTCTTCAGGTTTACTGCATCCCTTTGACCTTCTTATTGACGATTAAACACAGAAATTGCGCCGGAATTAAATACAAAAGGCACAATGCCGACTTAAGTACAACAAGACTGACTGTTCTTACTGACTATGTTTTGAACCGTTCATGTGACACTAGTTATAGATTCCGATGCTTCACTTCAGGTTTAGCGTATCCCTCTGACCTTCTTATTGACGATGAAACACTGAAATTGCATCGGAATTCAATAGAAAAGGCACAATGCCGACTTAAGTAAAAGAAGACTGACTCTTCTTACTGTCTATGTTTTGAACCATTCCTGTGACACTAGTTATAGATTCCGATGTTTGACTTCAGTTTTACTGTATCCCTTGGACCTCCTTATTGACGATGAAACACAGAAATAGCATCGGATTTAAATACAAAAGGCACAATGCCGACTTAAAACATGAAGACCGACACTTCTTACTGACTATGTTTTGAACCATTCCTGTGACACTAGTTATAGATTCCGATGCTTCACTTCAGGTTTACTGTATCCCTTGGACCTTCTTATTGACGATGAATCACAGAAATTGCATCGGAATTAAATACAAACGGTACAATGCCGACTTAGGTACATGAAGACCGACACTTCTTACTGACTATGTTTTGAACCATTCCTGGGACACCAGTTATAGATTCTGATGCTTCACTTCAGGTTTAATGTATCCCTTGGACCTTCTTATTGACGATGAAATACAGAAATTGCATCGGAATTAAATACAAAAGGCACAATGCCGACTTAAGTACATGAAGACCGACACTTCTTACTGACTATGTTTTGAACCATACCTGTAACACTAGTTATAGATTCCGATGCTTCACTTCAGGTTTACTGTATCCCTTGGACCATCTTAGTGACGATGAAACACAGAAATTGCATCGGAATTAAATACAAAAGGCACAATGCCGACTTAAGTTCATGAAGACCGACACTTCTTCCTGACTATGTTTTGAACCATTCCTGTAACGCTAGTTATAGATTCCGATGCTTCACTTCAGGTTTACTGAATCCCTTGGACCTTCTTATTGACGATGAAACACAGAAATTGCATCGGAATTAAATACAAAATGCACAATGCCGTCTTAAGGACAAGAAGACTGACTCTTCCTACTGACCATTCCTGTGACACTAGTTATAGATTCCGATGGTTCACATCAGGTTTACTGTATCCCTTGGACCTTCTTATTGACGATGAAACACAGAAATTGCATCGGACTCAAATACGAAAGGCACAATGCCGACTTAAGGACAAGAAGACTGACTCTTCCTACTGACCATTCCTGTGAAACTAGTTATAGATTCCGATCCATCACTTCAGGTTTACTGTATCCCTTGGACCTTCTTATTGACGATGAAACACAGAAATTGCACCGGAATTAAATACAAAAGGCACAATGCTGACTTAGGTACATGAAGACCGACACTTCTTGCTGACTATGTTTTGAACCATTCCTGGGACACCAGTTTTAGATTCCGATGCTTCACTCCAGGTTTACTGTATCCCTTGGACCTTCTTATTGACGATGAAACACAGAAATTGCCTCGGAATTAAATACAAAAGGCCCAAAGCCGTCTTAAGTACAAGAGACTGACTCTTCGTACTGACAAGGTTTTGAACCATTCCTGTGACACTGGTTATAGATTCCGATGCTTCACTTCAGGTTTACTGCATCCCTTTGACCTTCTTATTGACGATGAAACACAGAAATTGCTTCGGAATTAAATACAAAAGGCACAATGCCGACTTAAGTTCATGAAGACCGACACTTCTTGCTGACTATGTTTTGAACCATTCCTGGGACACCAGTTTTAGATTCCGATGCTTCACTCCAGGTTTACTTTATCCCTTGGACCTTCTTATTGACGATGAAACACAGAAATTGCATCGGAATTAAATAAAAAAGGCACAATGCCGACTTAAGTACAAAAAGACTGACTCTTCTTACTGACTATGTTTTGAACCGTTCATGTGACACTAGTTGTAGATGCCAATGCTTCACTTCAGGTTTACTGTACACCTCTGACCTTCTTATTGATGATGAAACACAGAAATTGCATCGGAATTAAATACTAAAGGCACAATGCCGACTTAATTACAAGAAGTCTGACTCTTCTTACTGACTATGTTTTGAACCATTCCTGTGACACTAGTTATAGATTCCGATGCTTCACTTCAGGTTTACTGTATCCCTCTGACCTTCTTATTGACGACGAAACACTGAAATTGCATCGGAATTCAATAGTAAAGGCACAATGCCGACTTAAGTAAAAAAAGACTGACTCTTCTTACTGTCTATGTTATGAACCATTCCTGTGACACTAGTTATAGATTCCGATGTTTGACTTCAGTTTTACTGTATCCCTTGGACCTCCTTATTGACGATGAAACACAGAAATAGCTTCGGATTTAAATACAAAAGGCACAATGCCGACTTAAAACATGAAGACCGGCACTTCTTACTGACTATGTATTGAACCATTCCTGTGACACTAGTTATAGATTCCGATGCTTCACTCAAGCTTTACTGTATCCCTTGGACCTTCTTATTGACGATGAAACACAGAAATTGCTTCGGAATTAAATACAAAAGGTACAATGCCGACTTAGGTACATGAATACCGACACTTCTTACTGACTATGTTTTGAACCATTCCTGGGACACCAGTTATAGATTCCGATGCTTCACTCAAGCTTTACTGTATCCATCGGACCTTCTTATTGACGATAAAACACAGAAATTGCTTCGGAATTAAATACAAAAGGCACAATGCCGACTTAAGTTTATGAAGGCCGACACTTCTACTGACTATGTTTTGAACCATTCCTGTGACACTAGTTATAGATTCCGATGCTTCACTTCAGGTTTACTGTATCCCTTGGACCTTCTTATTGACGATGAAACACAGAAATTGCATCGGAATTAAATACAAAAGGCACAATGCCGACTTAAGGACAAGAAGACTGACTCTTCTTACTGACCATTCCTGTGACACTAGTTATAGATTCCGATGCTTCACTTCAGGTTTACTGTATCCCTTGGACCTTCTTATTGACGATGAAACACAGAAATTGCATCGGAATTAAATACAAAAGGCACAATGCCGACTTAAGTACATGAAAACCGACACTTCTTACTGACTATGCTTTGAACCATTCCTGTGACACTAGTTATAGATTCCGATGCTTCACTTCAGGTTTACTGTATCCCTTGGATCTTCTTATTTACGATGAAACACAGAAATTACATCGGAATTAAATACAAAAGGCACAATGCCGACTTATGGGCAAGAAGCCTGACTCTTTCTACTGACCATTCTTGTGACTCTAGTTATAGATTCCGATGCTTCACTTCAGGTTTACTATATCTCGTGTACCTTTTTACCGACGATGAAACACAGAAATTGCATCGGAATTAAATACAAAAGGCACAATTCCGACTTAAGTACATGAAGACCGACACTTCGTACTGACAATGTTTTCAACCATTCCTGTGACACTAGTTATAGATTCCGATGCTTCACTCCAGGTTTACTGTAGCCCTTGGACCTTCTTATTGACGATGAAACACAGAAATTGCATCGGAATTACATACAAAAGGCACAAAGCCGACTTAAGTACATGAAGACCGACACTTCTTACTGAGTATGTTTTGAACCATTCCTGTAACACTAGTTATAGATTCCGATGCTTCACTTCAGGTTTACTGTATCCCTTGGACCTTTCTACCTACGATGAAACACAGAAATTGCATCGGATTTAAATACAAAAGGCACAATTCCGACTTAAGTACATGAAGACCGACACTTCGTACTGACAAAGTTTTCAACCATTCCTGTGACACTAGTTATAGATTCCGATGCTTCACTCCAGGTTTACTGTATCCCTTGGACCTTCTTATTGACGATGAAACACAGAAATTGCATCGGAATTACATACAATAGGCACAAAGCCGACTTAAGTACATGAAGACCGACACTTCTTACTGAGTATGTTTTGAACCATTCCTGTAACACTAGTTATAGATTCCGATGCTTCACTTCAGGTTTACTGTATCGCTTGGACCTTCTTATTGACGATGAAACACAGAAATTGCATCGGAATTAAATACAAAAGGCACAATGCCGACTTTAGGATAAGAAGACTGACTCTTCCTACAGACCCTTTCTGTGACACTAATTACAAATTCCGATGCTTCACTTCAGGTTTACTGTATCCCTTGGACCTTCTCATTGACGATGAAACACAGAAATTGCATCCGAATTAAATACGAAAGGCACAATGCCGACTTAAGTACAAGAAGACTGTATCTTCTTACTGACTATGTTTTAATCCACTCCTGTGACACTAGTTATAGATTCCGATGCTTCACTTCAGGTTTACTGTATCCCTTGGACGTTCTTATTGACGATGAAACACAGTAATTGCATCGGAATTAAATACAAAAGGCACAATGCCGACTTATATACAAGAAGACTGACTCTTCCCACTGTCTAAGTTTGAACCATTCCTGTGACACTAGTTATAGATTCCAATGCTTGACTTCAGTTTTACTGTATCCCTTGGACCTTCTTATTGACGATGAAACACAGAAATTGCATCGGAATTAAATACAAAAGGCCCAAAGCCGTCTTAAGTACAAGAGACTGACTCTTCTTACAGACAAGGTTTTGAACCATTCCTGTGACACTAGTTATAGATTCCGATGCTTCATTCAGGTTTACTGTATCCCTTGGACCTTCTTATTGACGATGAAACACAGAAATTGCATCGGAATTAAATAAAAAAGGCACAATGCCGAATTAAGTACAAGAAGACTGACTCTTCTTACTGTCTTTGTTTTGAACCAATCCTGTGACACTAGTTAGAGATTCCGATGCTTCACTTCAGGTTTACTACATCCCTTTGACCTTCTTATTGACGATTAAACACAGAAGTTGCGCCGGAATTAAATACAAAAGCACAATGCCGACTTAAGTACAAAAAGACTGACTCTTCTTACTGACTATGTTTTGAACCGTTCATGTGACACTAGTTATAGATTCCGATGCTTCACTTCAGGTTTACTGTATCCCTCTGACCTTCTTATTGACGATGAAACACTGAAATTGCATCGGAGTTCAATAGAAAAGGCACAATGCCGACTTAAGTAAAAGAAGACTGACTCTTCTTACTGTCTATGTTTTGAACCATTCCTGTGACTCTAGTTATAGATTCCGATGTTTGACTTCAGTTTTACTGTATCCCTTGGACCTCCTTATTGACGATGAAACACAGAAATAGCATCGGATTTAAATACAAAAGGCACAATGCCGACTTAAAACATGAAGACCGACACTTCTTACTGACTATGTTTTGAACCATTCCTGTGACACTAGTTATAGATTCCGATGCTTCACTTCAGGTTTACTGTATCCCTTGGACCTTCTTATTGACGATGAATCACAGAAATTGCATCGGAATTAAATACAAACGGTACAATGCCGACTTAGGTACATGATGACCGACACTTCTTACTGACTATGTTTTGAACCATTCCTGGGACACCAGTTATAGATTCCGATGCTTCACTCAAGGTTTACTGTATATCTTGGACCTTCTTATTGACGATGAAACACAGAAATTGCTTCGGAATTAAATACATAAGGCACAATGCCGACTTAAGTTTATGAAGGCCGACACTTCTACAGACTATGTTTTGAACCATTCCTGTAACACTAGTTATAGATTCCGATGCTTCACTTCAGGTTTACTGTATCGCTTGGACCTTCTTATTGACGATGAAACACAAAAATTGCATCGGAATTAAATACAAAAGGCACAATGCCGACTTAAGGACAAGAAGACTGACTCTTCCTACTGACCCTTTCTGTGACACTTGTTATAGATTCTGATGCTTCACTTCAGGTTTAATGTATCCCTTGGACCTTCTTATTGACGATGAAATACAGAAATTGCATCGGAATTAAATACAAAAGGCACAATGCCGACTTAAGTACATGGAGACCGACACTTCTTACTGACTATGTTTTGAACCATACCTGTAACACTAGTTATAGATTCCGATGCTTCACTTCAGGTTTACTGTATCCTTTGGACCATCTTAGTGACGATGAAACACAGAAATTGCATCGGAATTAAATACAAAAGGCACAATGCCGACTTAAGTTCATGAAGACCGACACTTCTTCCTGACTATGTTTTGAACCATTCCTGTAACGCTAGTTATAGATTCCGATGCTTCACTTCAGGTTTACTGTTTCGCTTGGACCTTCTTATTGACGATGAAACACAGAAATTGCATCGGAATTAAATACAAAAGGCACAATGCCGATTTAAGGATAAGAAGACTGACTCTTCCTACTGACCCTTTCTGTGACACTAGTTACAAATTCCGATGCCCCACTTCAGGTTTACTGTATCCCTTGGACCTTCTTAATGACGATGAAACACAGAAATTGCATCCGAATTAAATACGAAAGGCACAATGCCGACTTAAGTACATGAAGACCGACACATCTTACTGACTATCCTTTGACCCATTCCTGTAACACTAGTTATAGATTCCGATGCTTCACTTCAGGTTTACTGAATCCCTTGGACCTTCTTATTGACGATGAAACACAGAAATTGCATCGGAATTAAATACAAAATTCACAATGCCGTCTTAAGGACAAGAAGACTGACTCTTCCTACTGACCATTCCTGTGACACTAGTTATAGATTCCGATGGTTCACATCAGGTTTACTGTATCCCTTGGACCTTCTTATTGACGATGAAACACAGAAATTGCATCGGACTCAAATACGAAAGGCACAATGCCGACTTAAGGACAAGAAGACTGACTCTTCCTACTGACCATTCCTGTGAAACTAGTTATAGATTCCGATCCATCACTTCAGGTTTACTGTATCCCTTGGACCTTCTTATTGACGATGAAACACAGAAATTGCATCGGAATTAAATACAAAAGGCACAATGCTGACTTAGGTACATGAAGACCGACACTTCTTGCTGACTATGTTTTGAACCATTCCTGGGACACCAGTTTTAGATTCCGATGCTTCACTCCAGGTTTACTGTATCCCTTGGACCTTCTTATTGACGATGAAACACAGAAATTGCCTCGGAATTAAATACAAAAGGCCCAAAGACGTCTTAAGTACAAGAGACTGACTCTTCTTACTGACAAGGTTTTGAACCATTCCTGTGACACTAGTTATAGATTCCGATGCTTCACTTCAGGTTTACTGCATCCCTTTGGCCTTCTTATTGACGATTAAACACAGAAATTGCGTCGGAATTAAATACAAAAGGCACAATGCCGACTTAAGTACAAAAAGACTGACTCTTCTTACTGACTATGTTTTGAACCGTTCATGTGACACTAGTTGTAGATGCCGATGCTTCACTTCAGGTTTACTGTACACCTCTGACCTTCTTATTGATGATGAAACACAGAAATTGCATCGGAATTAAATACTAAAGGCACAATGCCGACTTAATTACAAGAAGTCTGACTCTTCTTACTGACTATCTTTTGAACCATTCCTGTGACACTAGTTATAGATTCCGATGCTTCACTTCAGGTTTACTGTATCCCTCTGACCTTCTTATTGACGACGAAACACTGAAATTGCATCGGAATTCAATAGTAAAGGCACAATGCCGACTTAAGTAAAAAAAGACTGACCCTTCTTACTGTCTATGTTTGAACCATTCCTGTGACACTAGTTATAGATTCCGATGTTTGACTTCAGTTTTACTGTATCCCTTGGACCTCCTTATTGACGATGAAACACAGAAATAGCTTCGGATTTAAATACAAAAGGCACAATGCCGACTTAAAACATGAAGACCGGCACTTCTTACTGACTATGTATTGAACCATTCCTGTGACACTAGTTATAGATTCCGATGCTTCACTCAAGCTTTACTGTATCCCTTGGACCTTCTTATTGACGATGAAACACAGAAATTGCTTTGGAATTAAATACAAAAGGTACAATGCCGACTTAGGTACATGAAGACCGACACTTCTTACTGACTATGTTTTGAACCATTCCTGGGACACCAGTTATAGATTCCGATGCTTCACTCAAGCTTTACTGTATCCATTGGACCTTCTTATTGACGATGAAACACAGAAATTGCTTCGGAATTAAATACAAAAGGCACAATGCCGACTTAAGTTTATGAAGGCCGACACTTCTACTGACTATGTTTTGAACCATTCCTGTAACACTAGTTATAGATTCCGATGCTTCACTTCAGGTTTACTGTATCGCTTGGACCTTCTTATTGACGATGAAACACAGAAATTGCATCGGAATTAAATACAAAAGGCACAATGCCGGCTTAAGGACAAGAAGATTGACTCTTCCTACTGACCCTTTCGCTGACACTTGTTATAGATTCCGATGCTTCACTTCAGGTTTAATGTATCCCTTGGACCTTCTTATTGACGATGAAATACAGAAATTGCATCGGAATTAAATACAAAATGCACAATACCGACTTAAGTACATGAAGACCGACACTTCTTACTGACTATGTTTTGAACCATACCTGTAACACTAGTTATAGTTTCCGATGCTTCAATTCAGGTTTACTGTATCCCTTGGACCATCTTAGTGACGATGAAACACAGAAATTGCATGGGAATTAAATACAAAAGGCACAATGCCGACTTAAGTACATGAAGACCGACACTTCTTACTGAGTATGTTTTGAACCATTCCTGTAACACTAGTTATAGATTCCGATGCTTCACTTCAGGTTTACTGTATCGCTTGGACCTTCTTATTGACGATGAAACACAGAAATTGCATCGGAATTAAATACAAAAGGCACAATGCCGACTTAAGGATAAGAAGACTGACTCTTCCTACAGACCCTTTCTGTGACACTAGTTACAAATTCCGATGCTTCACTTCAGGTTTACTGTATCCCTTGGACCTTCTTATTGACGATGAAACCCAGAAATTGCATCCGAATTAAATACGAAAGGCACAATGCCGACTTAAGTACATGAAGACCGACACTTCTTACTGACTATGCTTTGAACCATTCCTGTAACACTAGTTATAGATTCCGATGCTTCACTTCAGGTTTACTGAATCCCTTGGACCTTCTTATTGACGATGAAACACAGAAATTGCATCGGAATTAAATACAAAATGCACAATGCCGTCCTAAGGACAAGAAGACTGACTCCTCCTACTGACCATTCCTGTGACACTAGTTATAGATTCCGATGGTTTACTTCAGGTATACTGTATCCCTTGGACCTTCTTATTGACGATGAAACACAGAAATTGCATCGGAATCAAATACCAAATGCACAATGCCGACTTAAGTACAAGAAGACTGTATCTTCTTACTGACTATGTTTTAATCCACTCCTGTGACACTAGTTATAGATTCCGATGCTTCACTTCAGGTTTACTGTATCCCTTGGACGTTCTTATTCACGATGAAACACAGAAATTGCATCGGAATTAAATACAAAAGGCACAATGCCGACTTATATACAAGAAGACTGACTCTTCCCACTGTCTAAGTTTTGAACCATTCCTGTGACACTAGTTATAGATTCCGATGCTTGACTTCAGTTTTACTGTATCCCTTGGACCTTCTTATTGACGA
The DNA here is from genome assembly GCF_021461395.2 of Schistocerca americana. Lineage (NCBI taxonomy): Eukaryota > Metazoa > Arthropoda > Insecta > Orthoptera > Acrididae > Schistocerca > Schistocerca americana. Next base: position 195,599 of record NW_025725790.1, on the reverse strand, counting down.
TGAAACACAGAAATTGCATCGGAATTAAATACAAAAGGCCCAAAGCCGTCTTAAGTACAAGAGACTGACTCTTCTTACAGACAAGGTTTTGAACCATTCCTGTGACACTAGTTATAGATTCCGATGCTTCATTCAGGTTTACTGTATCCCTTGGACCTTCTTATTGACGATGAAACACAGAAATTGCATCGGAATTAAATAAAAAAGGCACAATGCCGAATTAAGTACAAGAAGACTGACTCTTCTTACTGTCTTTGTTTTGAACCAATCCTGTGACACTAGTTAGAGATTCCGATGCTTCACTTCAGGTTTACTACATCCCTTTGACCTTCTTATTGACGATTAAACACAGAAGTTGCGCCGGAATTAAATACAAAAGGCACAATGCCGACTTAAGTACAAAAAGACTGACTCTTCTTACTGACTATGTTTTGAACCGTTCATGTGACACTAGTTATAGATTCCGATGCTTCACTTCAGGTTTACTGTATCCCTCTGACCTTCTTATTGACGATGAAACACTGAAATTGCATCGGAGTTCAATAGAAAAGGCACAATGCCGACTTAAGTAAAAGAAGACTGACTCTTCTTACTGTCTATGTTTTGAACCATTCCTGTGACTCTAGTTATAGATTCCGATGTTTGACTTCAGTTTTACTGTATCCCTTGGACCTCCTTATTGACGATGAAACACAGAAATAGCATCGGATTTAAATACAAAAGGCACAATGCCGACTTAAAACATGAAGACCGACACTTCTTACTGACTATGTTTTGAACCATTCCTGTGACACTAGTTATAGATTCCGATGCTTCACTTCAGGTTTACTGTATCCCTTGGACCTTCTTATTGACGATGAATCACAGAAATTGCATCGGAATTAAATACAAACGGTACAATGCCGACTTAGGTACATGATGACCGACACTTCTTACTGACTATGTTTTGAACCATTCCTGGGACACCAGTTATAGATTCCGATGCTTCACTCAAGGTTTACTGTATATCTTGGACCTTCTTATTGACGATGAAACACAGAAATTGCTTCGGAATTAAATACAAAAGGCACAATGCCGACTTAAGTTTATGAAGGCCGACACTTCTACTGACTATGTTTTGAACCATTCCTGTAACACTAGTTATAGATTCCGATGCTTCACTTCAGGTTTACTGTATCGCTTGGACCTTCTTATTGACGATGAAACACAGAAATTGCATCGGAATTAAATACAAAAGGCACAATGCCGACTTAAGGACAAGAAGACTGACTCTTCCTACTGACCCTTTCTGTGACACTTGTTATAGATTCTGATGCTTCACTTCAGGTTTAATGTATCCCTTGGACCTTCTTATTGACGATGATATACAGAAATTGCATCGGAATTAAATACAAAAGGCACAATGCCGACTTAAGTACATGGAGACCGACACTTCTTACTGACTATGTTTTGAACCATACCTGTAACACTAGTTATAGATTCCGATGCTTCACTTCAGGTTTACTGTATCCCTTGGACCATCTTAGTGACGATGAAACACAGAAATTGCATCGGAATTAAATACAAAAGGCACAATGCCGACTTAAGTTCATGAAGACCGACACTTCTTCCTGACTATGTTTTGAACCATTCCTGTAACGCTAGTTATAGATTCCGATGCTTCACTTCAGGTTTACTGTTTCGCTTGGACCTTCTTATTGACGATGAAACACAGAAATTGCATCGGAATTAAATACAAAAGGCACAATGCCGACTTAAGGATAAGAAGACTGACTCTTCCTACTGACCCTTTCTGTGACACTAGTTACAAATTCCGATGCCTCACTTCAGGTTTACTGTATCCCTTGGACCTTCTTAATGACGATGAAACACAGAAATTGCATCCGAATTAAATACGAAAGGCACAATGCCGACTTAAGTACATGAAGACCGACACATCTTACTGACTATCCTTTGAACCATTCCTGTAACACTAGTTATAGATTCCGATGCTTCACTTCAGGTTTACTGAATCCCTTGGACCTTCTTATTGACGATGAAACACAGAAATTGCATCGGAATTAAATACAAAATTCACAATGCCGTCTTAAGGACAAGAAGACTGACTCTTCCTACTGACCATTCCTGTGACACTAGTTATAGATTCCGATGGTTCACATCAGGTTTACTGTATCCCTTGGACCTTCTTATTGACGATGAAACACAGAAATTGCATCGGACTCAAATACGAAAGGCACAATGCCGACTTAAGGCAAGAAGACTGACTCTTCCTACTGACCATTCCTGTGAAACTAGTTATAGATTCCGATCCATCACTTCAGGTTTACTGTATCCCTTGGACCTTCTTATTGACGATGAAACACAGAAATTGCATCGGAATTAAATACAAAAAGCACAATGCTGACTTAGGTACATGAAGACCGACACTTCTTGCTGACTATGTTTTGAACCATTCCTGGGACACCAGTTTTAGATTCCGATGCTTCACTCCAGGTTTACTGTATCCCTTGGACCTTCTTATTGACGATGAAACACAGAAATTGCTTCGGAATTAAATACAAAAGGCCCAAAGACGTCTTAAGTACAAGAGACTGACTCTTCTTACTGACAAGGTTTTGAACCATTCCTGTGACACTAGTTATAGATTCCGATGCTTCACTTCAGGTTTACTGCATCCCTTTGACCTTCTTATTGACGATTAAACACAGAAATTGCGTCGGAATTAAATACAAAAGGCACAATGCCGACTTAAGTACAAAAAGACTGACTCTTCTTACTGACTATGTTTTGAACCGTTCATGTGACACTAGTTGTAGATGCCGATGCTTCACTTCAGGTTTACTGTACACCTCTGACCTTCTTATTGATGATGAAACACAGAAATTGCATCGGAATTAAATACTAAAGGCACAATGCCGACTTAATTACAAGAAGTCTGACTCTTCTTACTGACTATCTTTTGAACCATTCCTGTGACACTAGTTATAGATTCCGATGCTTCACTTCAGGTTTACTGTATCCCTCTGACCTTCTTATTGACGACGAAACACTGAAATTGCATCGGAATTCAATAGTAAAGGCACAATGCCGACTTAAGTAAAAAAAGACTGACTCTTCTTACTGTCTATGTTTGAACCATTCCTGTGACACTAGTTATAGATTCCGATGTTTGACTTCAGTTTTACTGTATCCCTTGGACCTCCTTATTGACGATGAAACACAGAAATAGCTTCGGATTTAAATACAAAAGGCACAATGCCGACTTAAAACATGAAGACCGGCACTTCTTACTGACTATGTATTGAACCATTCCTGTGACACTAGTTATAGATTCCGATGCTTCACTCAAGCTTTACTGTATCCCTTGGACCTTCTTATTGACGATGAAACACAGAAATTGCTTCGGAATTAAATACAAAAGGTACAATGCCGACTTAGGTACATGAAGACCGACACTTCTTATTGACTATGTTTTGAACCATTCCTGGGACACCAGTTATAGATTCCGATGCTTCACTCAAGCTTTACTGTATCCATTGGACCTTCTTATTGACGATGAAACACAGAAATTGCTTCGGAATTAAATACAAAAGGCACAATGCCGACTTAAGTTTATGAAGGCCGACACTTCTACTGACTATGTTTTGAACCATTCCTGTAACACTAGTTATAGATTCCGATGCTTCACTTCAGGTTTACTGTATCGCTTGGACCTTCTTATTGACGATGAAACACAGAAATTGCATCGGAATTAAATACAAAAGGCACAATGCCGGCTTAAGGACAAGAAGATTGACTCTTCCTACTGACCCTTTCGCTGACACTTGTTATAGATTCCGATGCTTCACTTCAGGTTTAATGTATCCCTTGGACCTTCTTATTGACGATGAAATACAGAAATTGCATCGGATTTAAATACAAAATGCACAATACCGACTTAAGTACATGAAGACCGACACTTCTTACTGACTATGTTTTGAACCATACCTGTAACACTAGTTATAGTTTCCGATGCTTCAATTCAGGTTTACTGTATCCCTTGGACCATCTTAGTGACGATGAAACACAGAAATTGCATGGGAATTAAATACAAAAGGCACAATGCCGACTTAAGTACATGAAGACCGACACTTCTTACTGAGTATGTTTTGAACCATTCCTGTAACACTAGTTATAGATTCCGATGCTTCACTTCAGGTTTACTGTATCGCTTGGACCTTCTTATTGACGATGAAACACAGAAATTTCATCGGAATTAAATACAAAAGGCACAATGCGACTTAAGGACAAGAAGACTGACTCTTCCTACTGACCCTTTCTGTGACACTAGTTACAAATTCCGATGCTTCACTTCAGGTTTACTGTATCCCTTGGACCTTCTTATTGACGATGAAACACAGAAATTGCATCGGAATTAAATACAAAAGGTACAATGCTGACTTAAGTACATGAAGACCGACACTTCTCTTTCTGACTAAGTTTTGAACCATTCCTGTGACACTAGTTATAGATTCCGATGCTTCAATCCAGGTTTACTGTATCCCTTGGACCTTCTTATTGACGATGAAACACAGAAATTGCATCGGAATGAAATACAAAAGGCACACGGCGACTTAAGTACATGAAGACCGACACTTCTTACTGACTATGATTTGAACCATTCCTGTAACACTAGTTATTGATTCCGATGCTTCACTTCATGCTTACTGTATCCCTTGGACATTCTTATTGACGAAGAAACACATAAATTGCATCGGAATTAAATGCAAAAGGCACAATGCCGACTTAAGGACAAGAAGACTGACTCTTCCTACTGACCGTTCCTGTGAAACTAGTTGTAGATTCCGATGCATCACTTCAGGTTTACTGTATCCCTTGGACCTTCTTATTGACGATGAAACACAGAAATTGCATCGGAATTACATACAAAAGGCACAATGCTGACTTAGGTACATGAAGACCAACACTTCTTGCTGACTATGTTTTGAACCATTCCTGGGACACCAGTTTTAGATTCCGATGCTTCACTCCAGGTTTACTGTATCCCTTAAACCTTCTTATTGACGAAGAAACACAGAAATTGCCTCGGAATTAAATACAAAAGGCCCAAAGCCGTCTTAAGTACAAGAGACTGACTCTTCTTACTGACAAGGCTTTGAACCATTCCTGTGACACTAGTTATAGATTCCGATGCTTCACTTCAGGTTTACTGTATCCCTTGGACGTTCTTATTGACGATGAAACACAGAAATTGCATCGGAATTAAATACAAAAGGCACAATGCCGACTTAAGTACAAGAAGACTGACTCTTCTTACTGCCTTTGTTTTGAACCAATCCTGTGACACTAGTTAGAGATTCCGATGCTTTACTTCAGGTTTACTGCATCCCTGTGACCTTCTTATTGACGATTAAAACACAGAAATTGCGTCGGAATTAAATACAAAAGCCGCAATGCCGACTTAAGTACAAAAAGACTGACTCTTCTTACTGACTATGTTTTGAACCGTTCATGTGACACTAGTTATAGAGTCCGATGCTTCACTTCAGGTTTACTGTATACCTCTGACCTTCTTATTGATGATGAAACACAGAAATTGCATCGAAATTAAACACTAAAGGCACAATGCCGACTTAATTACAAGATGTCTGACTCTTCTTACTGACTATCTTTTGTACCATTCCTGTGACACTAGTTATAGATTCCGATGCTTCACTTCAGGTTTACTGTATCCCTCTGACCTTCTTATTGACGATGAAACACTGAAATTGCATCGGAATTCAATAGAAAAGGCACAATGCCGACTTAAGTAAAAGAAGACTGACTCTTCTTACTGTCTATGTTTTGAACCATTCCTGTGACACTAGTTATAGATTCCGATCTTTTGACTTCAGTTTTACTGTATCCCTTGGACCTCCTTATTGACGATGAAACACAGAAATAGCATCGGATTTAAATACAAAAGGCACAATGCCGACTTAAAACATGAAGACCGACACTTCTTACAGGACTATGTTTTGAACCATTCCTGTGACACTAGTTATAGATTCCGATGCTTACCTTCAGGTTTACTGTATCCCTCTGACCTTCTTATTGACGATGAAACACAGAAATTGCATCGGAATTAAATACAAAAGGCACAATGCCGACTTAAGGACAAGAAGACTGACTCTTCCTACTGACCCTTTCTGTGACACTTGTTATAGATTCCGATGCTTCACTTCAGGTTTAATGTATCCCGTGGACCTTCTTATTGACGATGAAATACTGAAATTGCATCGGAATTAAATACAAAAGGCACAATGCCGACTTAAGTACATGAAGACCGACACTTCTTACTGACTATGTTTTGAACCATACCTGTAACACTAGTTATAGATTCCGATGCTTCACTTCAGGTATACTGTATCCCTTGGACCATCTTAGTGACGATGAAACACAGAAATTGCATCGGAATTAAATACAAAAGGCACAATGCCGACTTAAGTACATGAAGACCGACGGTTCTTCCTGACTATGTTTTGAACCATTCCTGTAACACTAGTTATAGATTCCGATGCTTCACTTCAGGTTTACTGTATCCCTTGGACCTTCTTATTGACGATGAAACACAGAAATTGCATCGGAATTAAATACAAAAGGCACAATGCCGACTTAAGGACAAGAAGACTGACTCTTCTTACTGACCATTCCTGTGACACTAGTTATAGATTCCGATGCTTCACTTCAGGTTTACTGTATCCCTTGGACCTTCTTATTGACGATGAAACACAGAAATTGCATCGGAATTAAATACAAAAGGCACAATGCCGACTTAAGTACATGAAGACCGACACTTCTTACTGACTATGTTTTGAACCATTCCTGTGACACTAGTTATAGATTCCGATGCTTCACTTCAGGTTTACTGTATCCCTTGGATCTTCTTATTTACGATGAAACACAGAAATTACATCGGAATTAAATACAAAAGGCACAATGCCGACTTATGGGCAAGAAGCCTGACTCTTTCTACTGACCATTCTTGTGACTCTAGTTATAGATTCCGATGCTTCACTTCAGGTTTACTATATCTCGTGGACCTTTTTACCGACGATGAAACACAGAAATTGCATCGGAATTAAATACAAAAGGCACAATTCCGACTTAAGTACATGAAGCCCGACACTTCGTACTGACAATGTTATCAACCATTCCTGGGACACTAGTTATAGATTCCGATGCTTCACTCCAGGTTTACTGTAGCCCTTGGACCTTCTTATTGACGATGAAACACAGAAATTGCATCGGAATTACATACAAAAGGCACAAAGCCGACTTAAGTACATGAAGACCGACACTTCTTACTGAGTATGTTTTGCACCATTCCTGTAACACTAGTTATAGATTCCGATGCCTCACTTCAGGTTTACTGTATCGCTTGGACCTTCTTATTGACGATGAAACACAGAAATTGCTTCGGAATTAAATACAAAAGGCACAATGCCGACTTAAGGACAAGAAGACTGACTCTTCCTACTGACCCTTTCTGTGACATTAGTTACAAATTCCGATGCTTCACTTCAGGTTTACTGTATCCCTTGGACGTTCTTATTGACGATGAAACACAGAAATTGCATCGGAATTAAATACAAAAGGCACAATGCTGACTTAGGTACATGAAGACCAACACTTCTTGCTGACTATGTTTTGAACCATTCCTGCGACACCAGTTTTAGATTCCGATGCTTCACTCCACGTTTACTGTATCCCTTGGACCTTCTTATTGACGATGAAACACAGAAATTGCCTCGGAATTAAATACAAAAGGCACAATGCCGACTTTAGTTTATGAAGACCGACACTTCTTACTGACTAAGTTTTGAACCATTCCTGTAACACTAGTTATAGATTCCGATGCTTCACTTCAGGTTTACTGTGTCCCTTGGACCTTCTTATTGACGATGAAACACAGAATTTGCATCGGAATTTAATACAAAAGGCACAATGCCGACTTAAGGACAAGAAGACTGACTCTTCCTACTGACCCTTACTGTGATACATGTTATAGATTCCGATGCTTCACTTCGGGTTTACTGTATCCCTTGGACCTTCTTATTGACGATGAAACACAGAAATTGCATCGGAATTAAATACAAAAGGCACAATGCCGACTTAAGTACATGAAGACCGACTCTTCTTACTGACTATGTTTTGAACCGTTCATGTGACACTAGTTATAGATTCCGATGCTTCTCTTCAGGTTTACTGTATCCCTTGGACCTTCTTATTGACGATGAAAGACAGAAATTGCATCGAAATTAAATACAAAAGGCACAATGCCGACTTAAGGGCAAGAAGACGGACTCTTCCTACTGACCATTCCTGTGACACTAGTTATAGATTCCGATGCTTCACTTCAGGTTTACTGACTCCCTTGGAGCTTTTTACCGACGATGAAACACAGAAATTGCATCGGAATTAAATACAAAAGGCACAATGCCGACTTAGGTACGTGAAGACCGACACTTCTTACTGACTATGTTTTGAAGCATTCCTGTGACACTAGTTACAGATTCCGATGCTTCACTTCAGGTTTACTGTATGCCTTGGACCTTCTTATTGACGATGAAACACAGAAATTGCATCGGAATTGAATACAAAAAGCACAATGCCGATTTAAGTACAAGAAGACTGAGTGTTCCTACTGAGCGTTCCTGTGACACTAGATATAGATTCCGATGTTTCACTTCAGGTTTACTGCATCCCTTGGACCTTCTTATACACGATGAAACACAGAAATCGCATCGGAATTATATACAAAAGGCACAATGCCGACTTAAGTACATGAAGACCGACACTTCTTACTGACTATGATTTGAACCATTCCTGTGACACTAGTTATAGATTTCGATGCTTCACTTCAGGTTTACTATATCCCTTGGACCTCCTTATTGACGATGAAACACAGAAATTGCATCGGAATTAAATACAAATGGCAGAATGCCGACATAAGGACAAGAAGACTGACTCTCCCTGCTGACCATTCCTGTGACACTAGTTATAGATTCCGATGCTTCACTTCAGGTTTACTGTATCCCTTGGACCTTCTTATTGACGATGAAACACAGTAATTGCATCGGAATTAAATACAAAAAGCACAATGCCGACTTAAGTACAAGAAGACTGACTCTTCCTACTGACCACTCCTGTGACACTAGTTATAATTTCCGATGCTTCACTTCAGTTTTACTGTATCCCTTGGACCTTCTTATTGACGATGAAACACAGAAATTGCATCGGAATTAAATACAAAAGGCACAATGCCGACTTAAGCACATGAAGACCGACAGTTCTTACTGACTAGTTATAGATTCCGATGCTTCACTTCAGGTTTACTGTATCCCTTGAACCTTCTTCTTGACGATGAAACACAGAAATTGCATCGGAATTAAATACAAAAGGCACAATGCTGACTTAAGAACAAGAAGGCAGACTCTTCCTACTGACCATTCCTGTGACACAAGTTATTTATTCCGATCCTTCACTTCAGGTTTACTGTATCCCTTGGACCTTCTTATTGACGATGAAACACAGAAATTGCATCGGTATTAAATACCAAAGTCACAATGACGACTTAAGTACAAGAAGACTGACTCTTCCTACTGTTTAGGTTTTGAACCATTCCTGTGACACTAGTTATACATTCCGATGCTTCACTCCAGGTTTACTGTATCCCTTGGACCTTCTTATTGACGATGAAACACAGAAATTGCATCGGAATTAAATACAGAAGCACAATGCCGACTTAAGTAGAAGAAGACTCACTCTTCCTAATGTCCAAGTTTTGAACCATTCCTGTGACACTAGTTATAGATTCCGATGCTTCACTTCAAGTTTACCGTATCCCTTGGACCTTCTTATTGACGATGTAACACAGAAATTGCATCGGAATTAAATTCAAAAGGCACAATGCCGACCTAAGGACAAGAAGACTGACTCTTCCTACTGACCCTTTCTGTGACACTAGTTACAAATTCCGATGCTTCACTTCAGGTTTACTGTATCCCTTGGACGTTCTTATTGACGATGAAACACAGAAATTGCATCGGAATTAAATACAAAAGGCACAATGCTGACTTAGGTACATGAAGACCAACACTTCTTGCTGACTATGTTTTGAACCATTCCTGCGACACCGGTTTTAGATTCCGATGCTTCACTCCACGTTTACTGTATCCCTTGGACCTTCTTATTGACGATGAAACACAAAAATTGCCTCGGAATTAAATACAAAAGGCACAATGCCGACTTTAGTTTATGAAGACCGACACTTCTTACTGACTAAGTTTTGAACCATTCCTGTAACACTAGTTATAGATTCCGATGCTTCACATCAGGTTTACTGTGTCCCTTGGACCTTCTTATTGACGATGAAACACAGAATTTGCATCGGAATTTAATACAAAAAGCACAATGCCGACTTAAGGACAAGAAGACTGACTCTTCCTACTGACCCTTACTGTGATACATGTTATAGATTCCAATGCTTCACTTCGGGTTTACTGTATCCCTTGGACCTTCTTATTGACGATGAAACACAGAAATTGCACCGGAAATTAATACAAAAGGCACAATGCCGACTTAAGTACATGAAGACCGACTCTTCTTACTGACTATGTTTTGAACCGTTCATGTGACACTAGTTATAGATTCCGATGCTTCTCTTCAGGTTTACTGTATCCCTTGGACCTTCTTATTGACGATGAAAGACAGAAATTGCATCGAAATTAAATACAAAAGGCACAATGCCGACTTAAGGGCAAGAAGACGGACTCTTCCTACTGACCATTCCTGTGACACTAGTTATAGATTCCGATGCTTCACTTCAGGTTTACTGACTCCCTTGGAGCTTTTTACCGACGATGAAACACAGAAATTGCATCGGAATTAAATACAAAAGGCACAATGCCGACTTAAGTACGTGAAGACCGACACTTCTTACTGACTATGTTTTGAAGCATTCCTGTGACACTAGTTACAGATTCCGATGCTTCACTTCAGGTTTACTGTATGCCTTGGACCTTCTTATTGACGATGAAACACAGAAATTGCATCGGAATTGAATACAAAAAGCACAATGCCGATTTAAGTACAAGAAGACTGAGTGTTCCTACTGACCGTTCCTGTGACACTAGTTATAGATTCCGATGCTTCACTTCAGGTTTACTGTATCCCTTGGACCTTCTTATACACGATGAAACACAGAAATCGCATCGGAATTATATACAAAAGGCACAATGCCGACTTAAGTACATGAAGACCGACACTTCTTACTGACTATGATTTGAACCATTCCTGTGACACTAGTTATAGATTCCGATGCTTCACTTCAGGTTTACTATATCCCTTGGACCTCCTTATTGACGATGAAACACAGAAATTGCATCGGAATTAAATACAAATGGCAGAATGCCGACATAAGGACAAGAAGACTGACTCTCCCTGCTGACCATTCCTGTGACACTAGTTATAGATTCCGATGCTTCACTTCAGGTTTACTGTATCCCTTGGACCTTCTTATTGACGATGAAACACAGAAATTGCATCGGAATTAAATACAAAAGGCACAATGCCGACTTAAGTACAAGAAGACTGACTCTTCCTACAGACCACTCCTGTGACACTAGTTAAAATTTCCGATGCTTCTCTTCAGTTTTACTGTATCCCTTGGACCTTCTTATTGACGATGAAACACAGAAATTGCATTGGAATTAAATACAAAAGGCACAATGCCGACTTAAGTACATGAAGACCGACAGTTCTTACTGACTAGTTATAGATTCCGATGCTTCACTTCAGGTTTACTGTATCCCTTGAACCTTCTTCTTGACGATGAAACACAGAAATTGCATCGGAATTAAATACAAAAGGCACAATGCCGACTTAAGAACAAGAAGGCAGACTCCTCCTACTGACCATTCCTGTGACACTAGTTATTTATTCCGATGCTTCACTTCAGGTTTACTGTATCCCTTCGACATTCTCATAGACGATGAATTATAGATATTGCATCGGAATTAAATACAAAAGGCACAATGCCGTCTTAAGTACATGAAGACCGACACTTCTTACTGACTATGTTTTGAACCATTCCTGTGACACTAGTTATAGATTCCGATGCTTCACTTCAGGTTTACTGTATCAATTGGACCTTCTTATTGACGATGAAACACAGAAATTGCATCAGAATTAAATACAAAAGTCACAATGCCGACTTAAGTACATGAAGACCGACACTTCTTACTGACTATGTCATGAACCATTCCTGTGACACTAGTTATAGATTCCGATCCTTCACTTCAGGTTTACTGTATCCCTTGGACCTTCTTATTGACGATGAAACACAGAAATTGCATCGGTATTAAATACCATAGTCACAATGACGACTTAAGTACAAGAAGACTGACTCTTCCTACTGTTTAGGTTTTGAACCATTCCTGTGACACTAGTTATACATGCCGATGCTTCACTCCAGGTTTACTGTATCCCTTGGACCTTCTTATTGACGATGAAACACAGAAATTGCATCGGAATTAAATACAAAAGCACAATGCCGACTTAAGTACAAGAAGACTCACTCTTCCTAATGTCCAAGTTTTGAACCATTCCTGTGACACTAGTTATAGATTCCGATGCTTCACTTCAGGTTTACCGTATCCCTTGGACCTTCTTATTGACGATGAAACACAGAAATTGCATCGGAATTAAATACAAAAGGCACAATGCCGACTTAAGTACGTGAAGACCGACACTTCTTACTGACTATGTTTGAACCATTCCTGTAACACTAGTTATAGATTCCGATGCTTCACTTCAGGGTTACTGTATCCCTTGGACCTTCTTATTGACGATGAAACACAGAAATTGCTTCGGAATTAAATGCAAAAGGCACAATGCCGACTTAAGTAAATGAAGACCGACACTTCTTACTGACTATGTTTTGAACCATTTTCTGTGACACTAGTTATAGATTCCGATGTTTGACTTCAGGTTTACTGTATCCCTTGGACCTTCTTATTGACGATGAAACACAGAAATTGCATCGGAATTAAATGCAAAAGGCACAACGCCGACTTAAGTACATGAAGACCGACACTTCTTACTGACTAAGTTTTGAACCATTCATGTAACACTAATTATAGATTCCGATGCTTCACTTCAGGTTTACTGTATCCCTTGGACCTTCTTATTGACAATGAAACACAGAAATTGCATGGGATTTAAATACAAATGGCACAATGCCGACTTAAGTACAAGAAGACTGACTCTTCCTAATGTCTTAGTTTTGAACCATTCCTGTGACTCTAGTTATAGATTCCGATGCTTCACTTCAGGTTTACTGTATCCCATGGACCTTCTTATTGACGATGAAACACAGAAATTGCATCGGAATTAAATACAAAAGGCACAATGCCGATTTCAGTTCGTGAAGGAGGACACTTCTTCGTGACTAAGTTTTGAAAAATTCCTCTGACACTAGTTTAGGATTCCGATGCTTCACTTCAGGTTTACTGTATCCCTTGGACCTTCTTATTGACGATGAAACACAGAAATTGCATCGGAATTAAATACAAAAGGCACAATGCCGACTTAAGTACATGAAGAACGACACTTCTTACTGACAATGTTTTGAAGCATTCCTGTGACACTAGTTATAGATTCCGATGCTTCACTTGAGGTTTACTGTATCCCTTGGACCTTCTTATTGACGATGAAACACAGAAATTGCATGGGAATTAAATACAAAGGTCACAATGCCGACTCAAGTACATGAAGACCGACACTTCTTACTGACTATGATTTGAGCCATTCCTGAGACACTAGTTATAGATTCTGATGCATCTTTCCTGGTTTACTGTATCGCTTGGACCTTCTTATTGACGATGAAACACAGAAATTACATCGGAATTAAATGCAAAACGCACAATGCCGACTTAAGTACATGAAGACCGACACTTCTTACTGACTATGATTTGAACCATTCCTGTGACACTAGTTATAGAGTCCGATGCTTCACGTCAGGTTTACTGTATCCCTTGGACCTTCTTATTGACGAAGAAACACAGAAATTGCATCGGAATTAAATACAAAAGGCACAATGCCGACTTAAGGACAAGAAGACTGACTCTTCGTACTGACCATTCCTGTGACACTAGTTATAGATTCCGATGCTTCACTTCAGGTTTACTGTATCCCTTGGACCTTCTTATTGACGATGGAACACAGAAATTGCATCGGAATTAAATACAAAAGGCACAACGCCAACTTAAGTACATGAAGACCGACACTTCTTACTGACTATGTTTTGAACCTTTCCTGTAACACTAGTTATAGATTCCGATGCTTCACTTCAGGTTTACTGTATCCCTTGGACCTTCTTATTGACGATGAAACACAGATATTGCATCGGAATTACATACAAAAGGCACAATGCCGACTTAAGGACAAGAAGACTGACTCTTCCAACTGGCCATTCCTGTGACACTAGTTACAGATTCCGATGCTTCACTTCAGGTTTACTGTATCCCTTGGACCTTCTTATCGACGATGAAACACAGAAATTGCATCGGAATTAAATACAAAAGGCACAATGCCGACATAATTACATGAAGACCGACACTTCTTACTGACTATGTTTTGAACCATTCCTGTGAAACTAGTTATAGATTCCGATGCTTCACGCCAGGTTTACTGTATCCCTTGGACCTTCTTATTGACGATGAAACACAGAAATTGCATCGGAATTAAATACAAAAGGCACAATGGCGACTTAAGTACATGAAGACCGACGCTTCTTACTGACTATGTTTTGAACCATTCCTGCAACACTAGTTATAGATTCCGATCCTTCACTTCAGGTTTACTGTATCCCTTGGACCCTCTTATTGACGATGAAACACAGAAATTGCATCGGACTTAAATACAAAAGGCAATATGAAGACTTATGGACAAGAAGACTGACTCTTCCTACTGACCATTCCTGTGACACTAGTTATAGATTCCGATGCTTCACTTCAGGTTTACTGTATCCCTTGGACCTTCTTATTGACGATGAAATACAGAAATTGCATCGGAATTAAATACAAAAGGCACATTGCCGACTTAAGGACGAGAAGACTGACTCTTCCTACTGACCATTCCTGTGACACAAGTTATGGATTTCGATGCTTCACTCCAGGTTTACTGTATCCCTTGGACCTTCTTATTGACGATGAAACACAGAAATTGCATCGGAATTAAATACAGAAGGCACAATGCCGACTAAAGTACTTGAAGACCGACACTTCTTACTGACTATGTTTTGAACCATTCCTGTGACACTAGTTATAGATTCCGATGCTTCACTTCAGGTTTACTGTATCCCTTGGACCTTCTTATTGACGATGAAACACAGAAATTGCATCGGAATTAAATACAAATGTCACAATGCCGACTGAAGTACAAGAAGACTGACTCTAACTACTGTCTAGGTTTTGAACCATTCCTGTGACACTAGTTATAGATTCCGATGCTTCACTCCAGGTTTACTGTATCCCTTGGACCTTCTTATTGACGATGAAACACAGAAATTGCATCGGAATGAAATACAATAGCACAATGCCGACTTAAGTACAAGAAGACTGACTCTTCCTAATGTCTAAGTTTTGATCCATTCCTGTGACACTAGTTATAGATTCCGATGCTTCACTTCAGGTTTACCGTATCCCTTGGGCCTTCTTATTGACGATGAAACACAGAAATTGCATCGGAATTAAATACAAAAGGCACAATGCCGACTTAAGTATATGAAGACCGACACTTCTTACTGACTATGTTTTGAACCATTCCTGTAACACTAGTTATAGATTCCGATGCTTCACTTCAGGTTTACTGTATCCCTAGGACCTTCTTATTGACGATGAAACACAGAAATTCCATCGGTATTAAATACAAAAGGCACAATGCCGACTTAAGGACAAGTAGACTGACTGTTCTGACTGACCATTCCTGTGACGGTAGTTATAGATTCCGAATCTTCACACCAGGTTTACTGTATCCCTTGGACCTTCTTATTGGCGATGAAACACAGAATTTGCATCGGAATAAAATACAAATGGCACAATGCCGACTTAAGTACAAGAAGACTGACTCTTCCTACTGACTAAGTTTGATCCATTCCTCTGACACTAGTTATAGATTCCGATGCTTCACTTCAGGATTACTGTATCCCTTGGACCTTCTTATTGACGATGAAACACAGAAATTGCTTCGGAATTAAATACAAAAGGCACAATGCCGACTTAAGTACAAGAAGACTGACTCTTCCTACTGACCATTCCTGTGACACTAGTTATGGATTCCGATGCTCCACTTCAGGTTTACTGTATCCCTTGGAGCTTCTTATTGACGATGAAACACAGAAATTGCATCGGAATTAAATACAAAAGGCACAATGCTGATTTAAGTTCGTGAAGGAGGACACTTTTCGTGACTAAGTTTTGAAAAATTCCTGTGACACTAGTTATGGATTCCGATGCTTCTCTTCAGGTTTACTGTATCCCTTGGACCTTCTTATTGACGATGAAACACAGAAATTGCATCGGAATTAAATACAAAAGGCACAATGCCGACTTAAGTACATGAAGAACAACACTTCTTACTGACAATGCTTTGAAGCATTCCTGTGACACTAGTTATAGATACCGATGCTTCACTTCAGGTTTACTGTATCCCTTTGACCTTCTTATTGACGATGAAACACAGAAATTGCATGGGAATTAAATACAAAGGTCACAATGCCGACTTAAGTACATGAAGACCGACACTTCTTACTGACTATGATTTGAACCATTCCTGAGACACTAGTTATAGATTCCGATGCATCACTCCTGGTTTACTGTATCCCTTGGACCTTCTCATTGCCGATGAAACACAGAAATTGCATCGGAATTAAATGCAAAACGCACAATGCCGACTTAAGTACATGAAGACCGACACTTCTTACTGACTATGTTTTGGACCATTCCTGTAACACTTGTTATAGATTCCGATGCTTCACTTCAGGTTTACTGTATCCCTTGGACCTTCTTATTGACGATGAAACACAGAAATTGCATCGGAATTAAATACAAAAGGCACAATTCAGACTTAAGGACAAGAAGACTGACTCTTCCTACTGACCATTCCTGTGACTCTAGTTATAGATTCCGATGCTTCACTTCAGGTTTACTGTATCCCTTGGACCTTCTTATTGACGATGAAACAGATAAATTGCATCGGAATTAAATACAAAAGGCACAATACCGACTTAAGTACATGACGATCGACACTTCTTACTGACTATGATTTGAACCATTCCTGTGACACTAGTTATAGATTCCGATGCTTCACTTCAGGTTTACTGTATCCCTTGGACCTTCTTATTGACGATGAAACACAGAAATTGCATCGGAATTAAATACAAAAGGAACAATGCCGACTTAAGTGCATGAAGACCGACACTTCTTACTGACTATGTTTGAACCATTCCTGTAACACTAGTTATAGATTCCGATGCTTCACTTCAGGTTTACTGTATCACTTGGACCTTCTTATTGACGATGAAACACAGAAATTGCATCGGAATTAAATGCAAAAGGCACAATGCCGACTTAAGTAAATGAAGACCGACACTTCTTACTGACTATGTTTTGAACCATTTTCTGTGACACTAGTTATAGATTCCGATGTTTGACTTCAGGTTTACTGTATCCCTTGGACCTTCTTATTGACGATGAAACACAGAAATTGCATCGGAATTAAATGCAAAAGGCACAATGCCGACTTAAGTACATGAAGACCGACACTTCTTACTGACTAAGTTTTGAACCATTCATGTAACACTAATTATAGATTCCGATGCTTCACTTCAGGTTTACTGTATCCCTTGGACCTTCTTATTGACAATGAAACACAGAAATTGCATGGGATTTAAATACAAATGGCACAATGCCGACTTAAGTACAAGAAGACTGACTCTTCCTAATGTCTAAGTTTTGAACCGTTCCTGTGACACTAGTTATAGATTCCGATGCTTCACTTCAGGTTTACTGTATCCCATGGACCTTCTTATTGACGATGAAACACAGAAATTGCATCGGAATTAAATACAAAAGGCACAATGCCGATTTCAGTTCGTGAAGGAGGACACTTCTTCGTGACTAAGTTTTGAAAAATTCCTCTGACACTAGTTTAGGATTCCGATGCTTCACTTCAGGTTTACTGTATCCCTTGGACCTTCTTATTGACGATGAAACACAGAAATTGCATCGGAATTAAATACAAAAGGCACAATGCCGACTTAAGTACATGAAGAACGACACTTCTTACTGACAATGTTTTGAAGCATTCCTGTGACACTAGTTATAGATAACGATGCTTCACTTGAGGTTTACTGTATCCCTTGGTCCTTCTTATTGACGATGAAACACAGAAATTGCATGGGAATTAATTACAAAGGTCACAATGCCGACTTAAGTACATGAAGACCGACACTTCTTACTGACTATGATTTGAACCATTCCTGAGACACTAGTTATAGATTCTGATGCATCTTTCCTGGTTTACTGTATCGCTTGGACCTTCTTATTGACGATGAAACACAGAAATTACATCGGAATTAAATGCAAAACGCACAATGCCGACTTAAGTACATGAAGACCAACACTTCTTACTGACTATGATTTGAACCATTCCTGTGATACTAGTTATAGATTCCGATGCTTCACTTCAGGTTTACTGTATCCCTTGGACCTTCTCATTGACGAAGAAACACAGAAATTGCATCGGAATTAAATACAAAAGGCACAATGCCGACTTAAGGACAAGAAGACTGACTCTTCCTACTGACCATTCCTGTGACACTAGTTATAGATTCCGATGCTTCACTTCAGGTTTACTGTATCCCTTGGACCTTCTTATTGACGATGGAACACAGAAATTGCATCGGAATTAAATACAAAATGCACAACGCCAACTTAAGTACATGAAGACCGACACTTCTTACTGACTATGTTTTGAACCTTTCCTGTAACACTAGTTATAGATTCCGATGCTTCACTTCAGGTTTACTGTATCCCTTGGACCTTCTTATTGACGATGAAACACAGATATTGCATCGGAATTACATACAAAAGGCACAATGCCGACTTAAGGACAAGAAGACTGACTTTTCCAACTGGCCATTCCTGTGACACTAGTTATAGATTCCGATGCTTCACTTCAGGTTTACTGTATCCCTTGGACCTTCTTATCGACGATGAAACACAGAAATTGCATCGGAATTAAATACAAAAGGCACAATGCCGACATAATTACATGAAGACCGACACTCCTTACTGACTATGTTTTGAACCATTCCTGTGACACTAGTTATAGATTCCGATGCTTCACGCCAGGTTTACTGTATCCCTTGGACCTTCTTATTGACGATGAAACACAGAAATTGCATCGGAATTAAATACAAAAGGCACAATGGCGACTTAAGTACATGAAGACCGACGCTTCTTACTGACTATGTTTTGAACCAATCCTGCAACACTAGTTATAGATTCCGATCCTTCACTTCAGGTTTACTGTATCCCTTGGACCCTCTTATTGACGATGAAACACAGAAATTGCATCGGACTTAAATACAAAAGGCAGTATGAAGACTTATGGACAAGAAGACTGACTCTTCCTACTGACCATTCCTGTGAGACTAGTTATAGATTCCGATGCTTCACTTCAGGTTTACTGTATCCCTTGGGCCTTCTTATTGACGATGAAACACAGAAATTGCATCGGAATTAAATACAAATGTCACAATGCCGACTGAAGTACAAGAAGACTGACTCTAACTACTGTCTAGGTTTTGAACCATTCCTGTGACACTAGTTATAGATTCCGATGCTTCACTCCAGGTTTACTGTATCCCTTGGACCTTCTTATTGACGATGAAACACAGAAATTGCATCGGAATGAAATACAATAGCACAATGCCGACTTAAGTACAAGAAGACTGACTCTTCCTAATGTCTAAGTTTTGATCCATTCCTCTGACACTAGTTATAGATTCCGATGCTTCACTTCAGGTTTACCGTATCCCTTGGGCCTTCTTATTGACGATGAAACACAGAAATTGCATCGGAATTAAATACAAAAGGCACAATGCCGACTTAAGTATATGAAGACCGACACTTCTTACTGACTATGTTTTGAACCATTCCTGTAACACTAGTTATTGATTCCGATGCTTCACTTCAGGTTTACTGTATCCCTAGGACCTTCTTATTGACGATGAAACACAGAAATTCCATCGGTATTAAATACAAAAGGCACAATGCCGACTTAAGGACAAGTAGACTGACTGTTCTGACTGACCATTCCTGTGACAGTAGTTATAGATTCCGAATCTTCACACCAGGTTTACTGTATCCCTTGGACCTTCTTATTGGCGATGAAACACAGAATTTGCATCGGAATAAAATACAAATGGCACAATGCCGACTTAAGTACAAGAAGACTGACTCTTCCTACTGACTAAGTTTGATCCATTCCTCTGACACTAGTTATAGATTCCGATGCTTCACTTCCGGATTACTGTATCCCTTGGACCTTCTTATTGACGATGAAACACAGAAATTGCTTCGGAATTAAATACAAAAGGCACAATGCCGACTTAAGTACAAGAAGACTGACTCTTCCTACTGACCATTCCTGTGACACTAGTTATGGATTCCGATGCTCCACTTCAGGTTTACTGTATCCCTTGGAGCTTCTTATTGACGATGAAACACAGAAATTGCATCGGAATTAAATACAAAAGGCACAATGCTGATTTAAGTTCGTGAAGGAGGACACTTCTTCGTGACTAAGTTTTGAAAAATTCCTGTGACACTAGTTATGGATTCCGATGCTTCTCTTCAGGTTTACTGTATCCCTTGGACCTTCTTATTGACGATGAAACACAGAAATTGCATCGGAATTAAATACAAAAGGCACAATGCCGACTTAAGTACATGAAGAACGACACTTCTTACTGACAATGCTTTGAAGCATTCCTGTGACACTAGTTATAGATACCGATGCTTCACTTAGGTTTACTGTATCCCTTTGACCTTCTTATTGACGATGAAACACAGAAATTGCATGGGAATTAAATACAAAGGTCACAATGCCGACTTAAGTACATGAAGACCGACACTTCTTACTGACTATGATTTGAACCATTCCTGAGACACTAGTTATAGATTCCGATGCATCACTCCTGGTTTACTGTATCCCTTGGACCTTCTTATTGCCGATGAAACACAGAAATTGCATCGGAATTAAATGCAAAACGCACAATGCCGACTTCAGTACATGAAGACCGACACTTCTTACTGACTATGTTTTGGACCATTCCTGTAACACTTGTTATAGATTCCGATGCTTCACTTCAGGTTTACTGTATCCCTTGGACCTTCTTATTGACGATGAAACACAGATATTGCATCGGAATTAAATACAAAAGGCACAATTCCGACTTAAGGACAAGAAGACTGACTCTTCCTACTGACCATTCCTGTGACTCTAGTTATAGATTCCGATGCTTCACTTCAGGTTTACTGTATCCCTTGGACCTTCTTATTGACGATGAAACAGATAAATTGCATCGGAATTAAATACAAAAGGCACAATACCGACTTAAGTACATGACGATCGACACTTCTTACTGACTATGATTTGAACCATTCCTGTGACACTAGTTATAGATTCCGATGCTTCACTTCAGGTTTACTGTATCCCTTGGACCTTCTTATTGACGATGAAACACAGAAATTGCATCGGAATTAAATACAAAAGGCACAATGCCGACTTAATGACAAGAAGACTGACTCCTCCAACTGGCCATTCCTGTGACACTAGTTATAGATTCCGATGCTTCACTTCAGGTTTACTGTATCCCTTGGACCTTCTTATCGACGATGAAACACAGAAATTGCATCGGAATTAAATACAAAAGGCACAATGCCGACATAATTACATGAAGACCGACTCTTCTTACTGACTATGTTTTGAACCATTCCTGTGACACTAGTTATAGATTCCGATGCTTCACGCCAGGTTTACTGTATCCCTTGGACCTTTTTATTGACGATGAAACACAGAAATTGCATCGGAATTAAATACAAAGGGCACAATGCCGACTTAAGTACATGAAGACCGACGCTTCTTACTGACTATGTTTTGAACCATTCCTGCAACACTAGTTATAGATTCCGATCCTTCACTTCAGGTTTACTGTATCCCTTGGACCCTCTTATTGACGATGAAACACAGAAATTCCATCAGAATTAAATACAAAAGGCAGAATGCCGACATAAGGACATGAAGATTGACTCTTCCTGCTGACCATTCCTGCGACACTAGTTATAGATTCCGATGCTTCACTCCAGGTTTACTGTATCCCATGGACCTTCTTATTGACGATGAAACCCAGAAATTGCATCGGAATTGAATACAAAAGGCACAATGCCGACTTAAGGACAAGAAGACTGACTCTTCCTACTGACCATTCCTGTGACACTAGTTATAGATTCCGATGCTTCACTTCAGGTTTACTGTATCGCTTGGACCTTCTTATTGACGATGAAATACAGAAATTGCATCGGAATTAAATACAAAAGGCACATTACCGACTTAAGGACAAGAAGACTGACTCTTCCTACTGACCATTCCTGTGACACAAGTTATGGATTCCGATGCTTCACACCAGGTTTACTGTATCCCTTGGACCTTCTTATTGACGATGAAACACAGAAATTGCATCGGAATTAAATACAAAAGGCACGATGCCGACTTAATTACATGAAGACCGACACTTCTTACTGACAATATTTTGAACCATTCCTGTGACACTTGTTATAGATTCCGATGCTTCACTTCAGGTTTACTGTATCCCTTGGACCTTCTAATTGACGATGAAACACAGTAATTGCATCGGAATTAAATACAAAAGGCACAATGCTGATTTAAGGACAAGAAGACTGACTCTTCCTACTGACCATTCCTGTGACACTAGTTATATATTCCGATGCTTCACTTCAGGTTTATTGTATTTCTTGGACCTTCTTATTGACGATGAAACACAGAATTTGCATCGGAATTAAATACAAAAGGCACGATGCCGACTTAATTACATGAAGACCGACACTTCTTACTGACAATATTTTGAATCATTCCTGTGACACTAGTTATAGTTTCCGAAGCTTCACTTCAGGTTCACTGTATCCCTTGGAGCTTCATATTGACGATGAAACGCAGAAATTGCATCGGAATTAAATACAAGATGCACAATGCCGACTTAAGTACATGAAGACCGACAGTTCTTACTGACTATGTTTTGAACCATTCCTGTGACACTAGTTATAGATTCTGATGCTTCACTTCAGGTTTACTGTATACCTTGGACCTTCTTACTGACGATGAAACACCGAAATTGCATCGGAATTATATACCAAAGGCACAATGCCGACTTAAGTACATGAAGACCGACACTTCTTACTGACTATGTTTTGAACCATTCCTGTGACACTAGTTATAGATTCCGATGCTTCACTTCAGCTTTACTGTATCCCTTGGACCTTCTTATTGACGATGAAACACAGAAATTCCATCAGAATTAAATACAAAAGGCAGAATGCCGACATAAGGACATGAAGATTGACTCTTCCTGCTGACCATTCCTGCGACACTAGTTATAGATTCCGATGCTTCACTCCAGGTTTACTGTATCCCATGGACCTTCTTATTGACGATGAAACCCAGAAATTGCATCGGAATTGAATACAAAAGGCACAATGCCGACTTAAGGACAAGAAGACTGACTCTTCCTACTGACCATTCCTGTGACACTAGTTATAGATTCCGATGCCTCACTTCAGGTTTACTGTATCTATTGGACCTCCTTATTGACGATGAAACACGGAAATTGCATCGGAATTAAATACAAAAGGGACAATGCAGACTTAAGGACAAGAAGACTGACTCTTCCTACTGACCATTCCTGTGACACTAGTTATTTATTCCGATGCTTCACTTCAGGTTTATTGTATCCCTTGGACCTTCTTATTGACGATGAAACACAGAAATTGCATCGGAATTAAATACAAAAGGCACAATGCCGACTTAAGTACATGAAGACCGACAGTTCTTACTGACTATGTTTTGAACCATTCCTGTGACACTAGTTATATATTCCGATGCTTCACTTCAGGTTTACTGTATCCCTTGGACCTTCTTATTGACGATAAAAAACAGAAATTGCATCGGAATTAAATACAAAAGGCACAATGCCGACTTAAGGACAAGAAGACTGACTCTTCCTACTGACCATTCCTGTGACACTAGTTATATATTCCGATGCTTCACTTCAGGTTTATTGTATTCCTTGTACCTTCCTATTGACGATGAAACACAGAAATTGCATCGGAATTAAATACAAAAGGCACAATGCCGATTTAAGTACATGAAGACCGACACTTCTTACTGACTATATTTTGAACCATTCCTGTGACACTAGTTATAGTTTCCGATGCTTCAATTCAGCTTCACTGTATCCCTTGGACCTTCTTATTGACGATGAAACACAGAAATTACATCGGAATTAAATACAAAAGGCACAATGCCGACTTAAGTACATGAAGACCGACACTTCTTACTGACTATGCTTTGAACCTTTCCTGTGACACTAGTTATAGATTCCCATGCTTCACTTCAGGTTTACTGTATCCCTTGGACCTTCTTATTGACGATGAAACACAGAAATTGCATTAGAATTAACTACAAAAGGCAGAATGCCGACATAAGGACATGAAGATTGACTCTTCCTGCTGACCATTCCTGTGACACTAGTTATAGATGCCGATGCTTCACTCCAGGTTTACTGTATCCCTTGGACCTTCTTATTGACGATGAAACCCAGAAATTGCATCGGAATTAAATACAAAAGGCACAATGCCGACTTAAGGACAAGAAGACTGACTCTTCCTACTGACCATTCCTGTGACACTAGTTATAGATTCCGATGCTTCACTTCAGGTTTACTGTATCCCTTGGACCTTCTTATTGACGATGAAACACAGAAATTGCATCGGAATTAAATACAAAAGGCACAATGCAGACATAAGGACAAGAAGACTGACTCTTCCTACTGACCATTCCTGTGTCACTAGTTAAAGATTCCGATGCTTCACTTCAGGTTTACTGTATCCCTTGGACCTTTTTATAGATGATAAAACACAGAAATTGCACCGGAATTAAATACAAAAGGCTCAATGCCGACTTAAGTACATGAAGACCGACGCTTCTCACTGACTATGTTTTGAACCATTCCTGCAACACTAGTTATAGATTCCGACGCTTCACTTCAGGTTTACTGTATCCCTTGGACCTTCTTATTGACGATGAAACACAGAAATTGCATCGGAATTATATACAAAAGGCACAATGCCGACTTATGGACAAGAAGACTGACTCTTCTTACTGACCATTCCTGTGACACTAGTTATATATTCCGATGCTTCACTTCAGGTTCATTGTATCCCTTGGACCTTCTTATTGACGATGAAACACAGAAATTGCATCGGAATTAAATACAAAAGGCACAATGCCGACTTAAGTACATGAAGACCGACACTTCTTACTGACTACATTTTGAACCATTCCTGTGACACTAGTTATAGTTTCCGATGCTTCACTTCAGGTTCACTGTATCCCCTGGACCTTCTTATTGACGATGAAACGCAGAAATTGCATCGGGATTAAATACAAAAGGCACAATGCCGACTTAAATACATGAAGACCGACAGTTCTTACTAACTATGTTTTGAACCATTCCTGTGACACTAGTTATAGATTCCAATGCTTCAATTCAGGTTTACTGTATCCCTTGGACCTTCTTATTGACGATGAAACACAGAAATTGCATCAGAATTAAATACAAAAGGCAGAATGCCGACATAAGGACATGAAGATTGACTCTTCCTGCTGACCATTCCTGTGTCACTAGTTATATATTCCGATGCTTCATTTCAGGTTTATTGTATCCCTTGGACCTTCTTATTGACGATGAAACACAGAAATTGCATCGGAATTAAATACAAAAGGCACAATGCCGTCTTAAGTACATGAAGACCGACACTTCTTACTGACTATATTTTGAACCATTCCTGTGACACTAGTTATAGTTTCCGATGCTTCACTTCAGGTTCACTGTATCCCCTGGACCTTCTTATTGACGATGAAACGCAGAAATTGCATCGGGATTAAATACAAAAGGCACAATGCCGACTCAAGTTTATGAAGACCGACAGTTCTTACTGACTATGTTTTGAACCATTCCTGTGACACTAGTTATAGATTCCAATGCTTCACTTCTGGTTTACTCTATCCCTTGGACCTTCTTATTGACGATGAAACACAGAAATTGCATCGGAATTATATACCAAATGCACAATGCCGACTTAAGTACAAGAAGACCGACACTTCTTACTGACTATGTTTTGAACCATTCCTGTGACACTAGTTATAGATTCCGATGCTTCACTTCAGGTTTACTGTATCCCTTGGACCTTCTTATTGACGATGAAACACAGAAATTGCATCAGAATTAAATACAAAAGGCAGAATGCCGACATAAGGACATGAAGATTGACTCTTCCTGCTGACCATTCCTGTGTCACTAGTTATATATTCCGATGCTTCACTTCAGGTTTATTGTATCCCTTTGACCTTCTTATTGACGATGAAACACAGAAATTGCATCGGAATTAAATACAAAAGGCACAATGCCGTCTTAAGTACCTGAAGACCGACACTTCTTACTGACTATATTTTGAACCATTCCTGTGACACTAGTTATAGTTTACGATGCTTCACTTCAGGTTCACTGTATCCCCTGGACCTTCTTATTGACGATGAAACGCAGAAATTGCATCGGGATTAAATACAAGAGGCACAATGCCATCTTAAGTACATGAAGACCGACAGTTCTTACTGACTATGTTTTGAACCATTCCTGTGACACTAGTTATAGATTCCGATGCTTCACTTCAGGTTTACTGTATCCCTTGGACCTTCTTATTGACGATGAAACACAGAAATTGCATCGGAATTATATACCAAAGGCACAATGCCGACATAAGTACATGAAGACCGACACTTCTTACTGACTAAGTTTTAAACCATTCCTGTGACACTAGTCATAGATTCCGATGCTTCACTGCAGGTTTACTGTATCCCTTGGACCTTCTTATTGACGATAAAATACAGAAATTGCATCGGAATTAAATACAAAAGGCACAAAGCCGACATAAGGCCAAGAAGACTGACTCTTCCTACTGACCATTCCTGTGACACTAGTTATAGTTTCCGATGCTTCACTTCAGGTTTACTGTATCCCCTAGACCTTCTTATTGACGATGAAACACAGAACTTGCATCGAAAATAAATACAAAAATCACAATGCCGACTAAAGTACTTGAAGACCGACACTTCTTACTGACTATGTTTTGAACCATTCCTGTGACACTAGTTATAGATTCCGATGCTTCACTTCAGGTTTACTGTATCCCTTGGACCTTCTTATTGACGATAAAACACAGAAATTGCATCGGAATTAAATACAAAAGGCACAATGCCGACTTACGTTCATGAAGACCGACACTGCTTACTGACTATGTTTTGAACCATTCCTGTGACACTAGTTATAGATTCCGATGCTTCACTTCAGGTTTATTGTATCCCTTGGACCTTGTTATTGACGATGAAACACAGAAATTGCATCGGAATTAAATACAAAAGGCACAATGCCGACTTATGGACAAGAAGACTGACTCTTCCTACTGACCATTCCTGTGACACTAGTTATATATTCCGATGCTTCACTTCAGGTTTATTGTATCCCTTTGACCTTCTTATTGACGATGAAACACAGAAATTGCATCGGGATTAAATACAAAAGGCACAATGCCGACTTAAGTACATGATGACCGACAGTTCTTACTGACTATGTTTTGAACCATTCCTGTGACACTAGTTATAGATTCCAATGCTTCACTTCAGGTTTACTGTATCCCTTGGACCTTCTTATTGACGATGAAACACAGAAATTGCATCAGAATTAAATACAAAAGGCAGAATGCCGACATAAGGACATGAAGATTGACTCTTCCTGCTGCCCATTCCTGTGTCACTAGTTATATATTCCGATGCTTCACTTCAGGTTTATTGTATCCCTTGGACCTTCTTGTTGACGATGAAACACAGAAATTGCATCGGAATTAAATACAAAAGGCACAATGCCGTCTTAAGTACCTGAAGACCGACACTTCTTACTGACTATATTTTGAACCATTCCTGTGACACTAGTTATAGTTTACGATGCTTCACTTCAGGTTCACTGTATCCCCTGGACCTTCTTATTGACGATGAAACGCAGAAATTGCTTCGGGATTAAATACAAAAGGCACAATGCCATCTTAAGTACATGAAGACCGACAGTTCTTACTGACTATGTTTTGAACCATTCCTGTGACACTAGTTATAGATTCCGATGCTTCACTTCAGGTTTACTGTATCCCTTGGACCTTCTTATTGACGATGAAACACAGAAATTGCATCTGAATTATATACCAAAGGCACAATGCCGAATTAAGTACATGAAGACCGACACTTCTTACTGACTATGTTTTGAACCATTCCTGTGACACTAGTTATAGATTCCGATGTTTCACTTCAGGTTTACTGTATCCCTTGGACCTTCTTATTGACGATGCAACACAGAAATTGCATCAGAATTAAATACAAAAGGCAGAATGCCGACATAAGGACATGAAGATTGACTCTTCCTGCTGACCGTTCCTGTGACACTAGTTATAGATTCCGATGCTTCACTCCAGGTTTACTGTATCCCTTGGACCTTCTTATTGACGATGAAACCCAGAAATTGCATCGGAATTAAATACAAAAGGCACAATGCCGACTTAAGGACAAGAAGACTGACTCTTCCTACTGACCATTCCTGTGACACTAGTTATAGATTCCGATGCTTCACTTCAGGTTTACTGTTTCCCTTGGACCTTCTTATTGACGATGAAATACAGAAATTGCATCGGAATTAAATACAAAAGGCACATTGCCGACTTAAGGTCAAGAAGACTGACTGTTCCTACTGACCATTCCTGTGACACAAGTTATGTATTCCGATGCTTCACTCCAGGTTTACTGTATCCCTTGGAACTTCTTATTGACGATGAAACACAGAACTTGCATCGGAAATAAATACAAAAGGCACAATGCCGACTAAAGTACTTGAAGACCGACACTTCTTACTGACTATGTTTTGAACCATTCCTGTGACACTTGTTATAGATTCCGATGCTTCACTTCAGGTTTACTGTATCCCTTGGACCTTCTTATTGACCATAAAACACAGAAATTGCATCGGAATTAAATATAAAATGCACAGTGCCGACTTAAGGACAAGAAGACTGACTCTTCTTACTGACCATTCCTGTGACACTAGTTATATATTCCGATGCTTCACTTCAGGTTTTTTGTATCCCTTGGACCTTCTTATTGACGATGAAACACAGAAATTGCATCGGAATTAAATATAAAATGCACATCGCCGACTTAAGGACAAGAAGACTGACTCTTCCTACTGACCATTCCTGTGACACAAGTTATGGATTCCGATGCTTCACTCCAGGTTTACTGTATACCTTGGACCTTCTTATTGACGATGAAACACAGAACTTGCATCGTAAATAAATACAAAAGGCACAATGCCGACTAAAGTACTTGAAAACCGACACTTCTTACTGACAATGTTTTGAACCATTCCTGTGACACTAGTTATAGATTCCGATGCTTCACTTCAGGTTTACTGTATCCATTGGACCTTCTTATTGACGATAAAACACAGAAATTGCATCGGGATTAAATACAAAAGGCACAATGCCGACTTAAGTACATGAAGACCGACAGTTCTTACTGACTATGTTTTGAACCATTCCTGTGACACTAGTTATAGATTCCGATGCTTCACTTCAGGTTTACTGTATCCCTTGGACCTTCTTGTTGACGATGAAACACAGAAATTGCATCAGAATTAAATACAAAAGGCAGAATGCCGACATAAGGACATGAAGATTGACTCTTCCTGCTGACCATTCCTGTGACACTAGTTATGGATTCCGATGCTTTACTTCAGGTTTGCTGTATCCCTTGGACCTTTTTATTGATGATAAAACACAGAAATTGCATCGGAAATAATTAAAAAAGGCACAATGCCGACTTAAGTACATGAAGACCGACGCTTCTTACTGACTATGTTTTGAACCATTCCTGTGACACCAGTTATAGATTTCGATGCTTCACTTCAGGTTTACTGTATCCCTTGGACCTTCTTATAGACGATAAAACACAGAAATTTCATCGGAATTAAATATAAAATGCACATCGCCGACTTAAGGACAAGAAGACTGACTCTTCCTACTGACCATTCCTGTGACACTAGTTATAGATTCCGATGCTTCACTTCAGGTTAACTGTATCCCTTGGACCTTCTTATTGACGATGAAACACAGAAATTGCATCGGAATTAAATACAAAAGGCACAAAGCCGACTTATGGACAAGAAGACTGACTCTTCCTACTGACCATTCCTGTGACACTAATTATAGATTCCGATGCTTCACTTCAGGTTTACTGTATCCTTTGGACCTTCTTATTGACGATGAAATACAGAAATTGCATCGGAATTAAATACAAAAGGCACATTGCCGACTTAAGGTCAAGAAGACTGACTCTTCCTACTGACCATTCCTGTGACACAAGTTATGGATTCCGATGCTTCACTCCAGGTTTACTGTATACCTTGGACCTTCTTATTGACGATGAAACACAGAACTTGCATCGTAAATAAATACAAAAGGCACAATGCCGACTAAAGTACTTGAAAACCGACACTTCTTACTGACAATGTTTTGAACCATTCCTGTGACACTAGTTATAGATTCCGATGCTTCACTTCAGGTTTACTGTATCCATTGGACCTTCTTATTGACGATAAAACACAGAAATTGCATCGGAATTAAATATAAAATGCACAGCGCCGACTTAAGGACAAGAAGACTGACTCTTCCTACTGACCATTCCTGTGACACTAGTTATAGATTCCGATGCTTCACTTCAGTTTTACTGTATCCCTTGGACCTTCTTATTGACGATGAAACACAGAATTTGCATCGGAATTAAATACAAAAGGCACAATGCCGACTTAAGTACATGAAGACCGACACTTCTTACTGACTATGTTTTGAACCATTCCTGTGACACTAGTTATAGATTCCGATGCTTCACTTCAGGTTTACTGTATCCCTTGGACCTTCTTATTGACGATGAAACACAGAAATTGCATCGGAATTAAATACAAAAGGCACAATGCCGACTTAAGGACCAGAAGACTGACTCTTCCTACTGACCATTCCTGTGACACTAGTTATATATTCCGCTGCTTCACTTCAGGTTTATTGTATCCCTTGGACCTTTTTATTGACGATGAAACACAAAAATTGCATCGGAATTAAATACAAAAGGCACAATGCCGACTTAAGTACATGAAGACCGGTACTTCTTACTGACTATATTTTGAACCTTTCCTGTGACACTAGTTATAGTTTCCGAAGCTTCACTTCAGGTTCACTGTATCCCTTCTACCTTCTTATTGACGATGAAACGCAGAAATTGCATCGAAAATAAATACAAAAGGGACAATGCCGACTTAAGTACATGAAGACCGACAGTTCTTACTGACTATGTTTTGAACCATTCCTGTGACACTAGTTATAGATTCCGATGCTTCACTTCAGGTTTACTGTATCCCTTGGACCTTCTTACTGACGATGAAACACAGAAATTGCATCGGAATTATATACCAAACGCACAATGCCGACTTAAGTACATGAAGACCGACACTTCTTACTGACTATGTTTTGAACCATTCCTGTGACACTAGTTATAGATTGCGATGCTTCACTTCAGGTTTACTGTATCCCTTGGACCTTCTTATTGACGATGAAACACAGAAATTGCATCAGAAATAAATACAAAAGGCAGAATGCCGACATAAGGACATGAAGATTGACTATTCTGCTGACCATTCCTGTGACACTAGTTATAGATTCCGATGCTTCACTCCAGGTTTACTGTATCCCTTGACCTTCTTATTGACGATGAAACCCAGAAATTGCATCGGAATTAAATACAAAAGGCACAATGCCGACTTAAGGACAAGAAGACTGACTCTTCTTACTGACCATTCCTGTGACACTAGTTATAGATCCCGATGCTTCACTTCAGGTTTACTGTATCCCTTGGACCTTCTTATTGACGATGAAACACAGAAATTGCATCGGAATTAAATACAAAAGGCACAATGCAGGCTTAAGGACATAAAGACTGACTCATCCTACTGACCACTCCTGTGACATTAGTTATATATTCCGATGCTTCACTTCAGGTTTATTGTATCCCTTGGACCTTCTTATTGACGATGAAACACAGAAATTGCATCGGAATTAAATACAAAAGGCACAATGCCGACTTAAGTACATGAAGACCGACACTTCTTACTGACTATATTTTGAACCATTCCTGTGACACTAGTTATAGATTCCGATGCTTCACTTCAGGTTTACTGTATCCCTTGGACCTTCTTAATGACGATGAAACACAAAACTTGCATCGGAAATAAATACAAAAGGCACAATGCCGACTAAAGTACTTGAAGACCGACACTTCTTACTGACTATGTTTTGAACCATTCCTGTGACACTAGTTATAGATTCCGATGCTTCACTTCAGGTTTACTGTATCCCTTGGACCTTCTTATTGACCATAAAACACAGAAATTGCATCGGAATTAAATATAAAATGCACAGCGCCGACTTAAGGACAAGAAGACTGACTCTTCTTACTGATCATTCCTGTGACACTAGTTATATATTCCGATGCTTCATTTCAGGTTTATTGTATCCCTTGGACCTTCTTATTGACGATGAAACACAGAAATTGCACCGGAATTAAATACAAAAGGCACAATGCCGACTTAAGTACATGAAGACCGACACTTCTTACTGACTATATTTTGAACCATTCCTGTGACACTAGTTATAGTTTCCGATGCTTCACTTCAGGTTCACTGTATCCCCTGGACCTTCTTAATGACGAGGAAACGCAGAAATTGCATCGGGAGTAAATACAAAAGGCACAATGCCGACTTAAGTATATGAAGACCGACAGTTCTTACTGACTATGTTTTGAACCATTCCTGTGACACTAGTTATAGATTCCGATGCTTCACTTCAGGTTTACTGTATCCCTTGGACCTTCTTAATGACGATGAAACACAGAAATTGCATCGGAATTATATACGAAAGGCACAATGCCGACTTAAGTACATGAAGACCGACACTTCTTACTGACTATGTTTTGAACCATTCCTGTGACGCTAGTTATAGATTCCGATGCTTCACTTCAGGTTTACTGTATCCCTTGGACCTTCTTATTGACGATGAAACACAGAAATTGCATCAGAATTAATTACAAAAGGCAGAATGCCGACATAAGGACATGAAGATTGACTCTTCCTGCTGACCATTCCTGTGACACTAGTTATAGATTCCGATGCTTCACTTCAGGTTTACTGTATACCTTGGACCTTTTTATTGATGATAAAACACAGAAATTGCATCGGAAATAATTACAAAAGGCACAATGCCGACTTAAGTACATGAAGACCGACGCTTCTTACTGACTATGTTTTGAACCATTCCTGTGACACTAGTTATAGATTCCGATGCTTCACTTCAGGTTTACTGTATCCCTTGGACCTTCTTGTAGACGACAAAACACAGAAATTGCATCGGAATTAAATATAAAATGCACAGCGCCGACTTAAGGACAAGAAGACTGACTCTTCCTACTGACCATTCCTGTAACACTAGTTATAGATTCCGATGCTTCACTTCAGGTTTACTGTATACCTTGGACCTTTTTATTGATGATAAAACACAGAAATTGCATCAGAAATAAATACAAAAGGCAGAATGCCGACATAAGGACATGAAGATTGACTATTCTGCTGACCATTCCTGTGACACTAGTTATAGATTCCGATGCTTCACTCCAGGTTTACTGTATCCCTTGACCTTCTTATTGACGATGAAACCCAGAAATTGCATCGGAATTAAATACAAAAGGCACAATGCCGACTTAAGGACAAGAAGACTGACTCTTCTTTCTGACCATTCCTGTGACACTAGTTATAGATCCCGATGCTTCACTTCAGGTTTACTGTATCCCTTGGACCTTCTTATTGACGACGAAACACAGAAATTGCATCGGAATTAAATACAAAAGGCACAATGCAGGCTTAAGGACATAAAGACTGACTCATCCTACTGACCATTCCTGTGACATTAGTTATATATTCCGATGCTTCACTTCAGGTTTATTGTATCCCTTGGACCTTCTTATTGACGATGAAACACAGAAATTGCATCGGAATTAAATACAAAAGGCACAATGCCGACTTAAGTACATGAAGACCGACACTTCTTACTGACTATATTTTGAACCATTCCTGTGACACTAGTTATAGATTCCGATGCTTCACTTCAGGTTTACTGTATCCCTTGGACCTTCTTAATGACGATGAAACACAAAACTTGCATCGGAAATAAATACAAAAGGCACAATGCCGACTAAAGTACTTGAAGACCGACACTTCTTACTGACTATGTTTTGAACCATTCCTGTGACACTAGTTATAGATTCCGATGCTTCACTTCAGGTTTACTGTATCCCTTGGACCTTCTTATTGACCATAAAACACAGAAATTGCATCGGAATTAAATATAAAATGCACAGCGCCGACTTAAGGACAAGAAGACTGACTCTTCTTACTGATCATTCCTGTGACACTAGTTATATATTCCGATGCTTCATTTCAGGTTTATTGTATCCCTTGGACCTTCTTATTGACGATGAAACACAGAACTTGCATCGTAAATAAATACAAAAGGCACAATGCCGACTAAAGTACTTGAAAACCGACACTTCTTACTGACTATGTTTTGAACCATTCCTGTGACACTAGTTATAGATTCCGATGCTTCACTTCAGGTTTACTGTATCCCTTGGACCTTCTTATTGACGATAAAACACAGAAATGGCATCGGAATTAAATATAAAATGCACAGCGCCGACTTAAGTACAAGAAGACTGACTCTTCCTACTGACCATTCCTGTGACACTAGTTATAGATTCCGATGCTTCACTTCAGGTTTACTGTATCCCTTGGACCTTCTTATAGACGATAAAACACAGAAATTGCATCGGAATTAAATATAAAATGCACAGCGCCGACTTAAGGACAAGAAGACTGACTCTTCCTACTGACCATTCCTGTAACACTAGTTATAGATTCCGATGCTTCACTTCAGGTTTACTGTATCCCTTGGACCTTCTTATTGACGATGAAACACAGAAATTGCATCGGAATAAAATACAAAAGGCACAAAGCCGACTTACGGACAAGAAGACTGACTCTTCCTACTGACCATTCCTGTGACACTAATTATAGATTCCGATGCTTCACTTCAGGTTTACTGTATCCTTTGGACCTTCTTATTGACGATGAAATACAGAAATTGCATCGGAATTAAATACAAAAGGCACATTGCCGACTTAAGGTCAAGAAGACTGACTCTTCCTACTGACCATTCCTGTGACACTAGTTATATATTCCGATACTTCACTTCAGGTTTATTGTATCCCTTGGACCTTTTTATTGACGATGAAACACAGAAATTGCATCGGAATTAAATACAAAAGGCAGAATGGAGACTTAAGTACATGAAGACCGACACTTCTTACTGACTATATTTTGAACCATTCCTGTGACACTAGTTATAGTTTCCGAAGCTTCACTTCAGGTTCACTGTATCCCTTGGACCTTCTTATTGACGATGAAACGCAGAAATTGCATCGGAATTAAATACAAAAGGCACAATGCCGACTTAAGTACATGAAGACCGACAGTTCTTACTGACTATGTTTTGAACCATTCCTGTGACACTAGTTATAGATTCCGATGCTTCACTTCAGATTTACTGTATCCCTTGGACCTTCTTACTGACGATGAAACACAGAAATTGCATCGGAATTATATACCAAAGGCACAATGCCGACTTAAGTACATGAAGACCGACAATTCTTACTGACTATGTTTTGAACCATTCCTGTGGCACTAGTTATAGATTGCGATGCTTCACTTCAGGTTTACTGTATCCCTTGGACCTTCTTATTGACGATGAAACACAGAAATTGCATCGGAATTAAATATAAAATGCACAGCGCCGACTTAAGGACAAGAAGACTGACTCTTCTCACTGACCATTCCTGTGACACTAGTTATATATTCCGATGCTTCACTTCAGGTTTATTGTATCCCTTGGACCTTCTTATTGACGATGAAACACAGAAATTGCATCGGAATTAAATACAAAAGGCACAATGCTGACTTAAGTACATGAAGACCGACACTTCTTACTGACTATATTTTGAACCATTCCTGTGACACTAGTTATAGTTTCCGATGCTTCACTTCAGGTTCACTGTATCCCCTGGACCTTCTTAATGACGATGAAACGCAGAAATTGCATCGGGATTAAATACAAGAGGCACAATGCCGACTTAAGTACATGAAGACCGACAGTTCTTGCTGACTATGTTTTGAACCATTCCTGTGACACTAGTAATAGATTCCGATGCTTCACTTCAGGTTTACTGTATCCCTTGGACCATCTTATTGACGATGAAACACAGAAATTGCATCGGAATTATATACTAAAGGCACAATGCCGACTTAAGTACATGCAGACCGACACTTCTTACTGACTATGTTTTGAACCATTCCTATGATACTAGTTATAGATTCCGATGCTTCACTTCAGGTTTAACTGTATCCCTTGGACCTTCTTATTGACGATGAAACACAGAATTTGCATCGGAATTAAATACAAAAGGCACAATGCCGACTTAAGTACATGAAGACCGACACTTCTTACTGACTATGTTTTGAACCATTCCTGTGGCGCTAGTTATAGATTCCGATGCTTCACTTCAGGTTTACTGCATCCCTTGGACCTTCTTATTGACGATGAAACACAGAAATTGCATCGGAATTAAATACAAAAGGCACAATGCCGACTTAAGGACAAGAAGACAGACTCTTCCTACTGACCATTCCTGTGACACTAGTTATATATTCCGATGCTTCACTTCATGTTTATTGTATCCCTTGGACCTTTTTATTGACGATGAAACACAGAAATTGCATCGGAATTAAATACAAAAGGCACAATGCCGACTTAAGTACATGAAGACCGACGCTTCTTACTGACTATGTTTTGAACCATTCCTGTGACACTAGTTATAGATTCCGATGCTTCACTTCAGGTTTACTGTATCCCTTGGACCTTCTTATAGACGATAAAACACAGAAATTGCATCGGAATTAAATATAAAATGCACATCGCCGACTTAAGGACAAGAAGACTGACTCTTCCTACTGACCATTCCTGTGACACTAGTTATAGATTCCGATGCTTCACTTCAGGTTAACTGTATCCCTTGGACCTTCTTATTGTCGATGAAACACAGAAATTGCATCGGAGTTAAATACAAAAGGCACAAAGCCGACTTATGGACAAGAAGACTGACTCTTCCTACTGACCATTCCTGTGACACTAATTATAGATTCCGATGCTTCACTTCAGGTTTACTGTATCCTTTGGACCTTCTTATTGACGATGAAATACAGAAATTGCATCGGAATTAAATACAGAAGGCACATTGCCGACTTAAGGTCAAGAAGACTGACTCTTCCTACTGACCATTCCTGTGACACAAGTTATGGATTCCGATGCTTCACTCCAGGTTTACTGTATCCCTTGGACCTTCTTATTGACGATGAAACACAGAACTTGCATCGTAAATAAATACAAAAGGCACAATGCCGACTAAAGTACTTGAAAACCGACACTTCTTACTGACTATGTTTTGAAGCATGCCTGTGACACTAGTTATCGTTTCCGATGCTTCACTTCAGGTTTACTGTATCCATTGGACCTTCTTATTGACGATAAAACACAGAAATTGCATCGGAATTAAATATAAAATGCACAGCGCCGACTAAAGGACAAGAAGACAGACTCTTCCTACTGACCATTCCTGTGACACTAGTTATAGATTCCGATGCTTCACTTCAGTTTTACTGTATCCCTTGGACCTTCTTAATGACGATGAAACACAGAATTTGCATCGGAATTAAATACAAAAGGCACAATGCCGACTTAAGTACATGAAGACCGACACTTCTTACTGACTATGTTTTGAACCATTCCTGTGACACTAGTTATAGATTCCGATGCTTCACTTCAGGTTTACTGTATCCCTTGGACCTTCTTATTGACGATGAAACACAGAAATTGCATCGGAATTAAATACAAAAAGCACAATGCCGACTTAAGGACAAGAAGACTGACTCTTCCTACTGACCATTCCTGTGACACTAGTTATATATTCCGCTGCTTCACTTCAGGTTTATTGTATCCCTTGGACCTTTTTATTGACGATGAAACACAAAAATTGCATCGGAATTAAATACAAAAGGCACAATGCCGACTTAAGTACATGAAGACCGGTACTTCTTACTGACTATATTTTGAACCTTTCCTGTGACACTAGTTATGGTTTCCGAAGCTTCACTTCAGGTTCACTGTATCCCTTCTACCTTCTTATTGACGATGAAACGCAGAAATTGCATCGGAATTAAATACAAAAGGCACAATGCCGACTTAAGTACATGAAGACCGACAGTTCTTACTGACTATGTTTTGACCATTCCTGTGACACTAGTTATAGATTCCGATGCTTCACTTCAGGTTTACTGTATCCCTTGGACCTTCTTACTGACGATGAAACACAGAAATTGCATCGGAATTATATACCAAACGCACAATGCCGACTTAAGTACATGAAGACCGACACTTCTTACTGACTATGTTTTGAACCATTCCTGTGACACTAGTTATAGATTGCGATGCTTCACTTCAGGTTTACTGTATCCCTTGGACCTTCTTATTGACGATGAAACACAGAAATTGCATCAGAAATAAATACAAAAGGCAGAATGCCGACATAAGGACATGAAGATTGACTCTTCTGCTGACCATTCCTGTGACACTAGTTATAGATTCCGATGCTTCACTCCAGGTTTACTGTATCCCTTGACCTTCTTATTGACGATGAAACCCAGAAATTGCATCGGAATTAAATACAAAAGGCACAATGCCGACTTAAGGACAAGAAGACTGACTCTTCCTACTGACCATTCCTGTGACACTAGTTATAGATCCCGATGCTTCACTTCAGGTTTACTGTATCCCTTGGACCTTCTTATTGACGATGAAACACAGAAATTGCATCGGAATTAAATACAAAAGGCACAATGCAGGCTTAAGGACAAGAAGACTGACTCATCCTACTGACCATTCCTGTGACATTAGTTATATATTCAGATGCTTCACTTCAGGTTTATTGTATCCCTTGGACCTTCTTATTGACGATGAAACACAGAAATTGCATCGGAATTAAATACAAAAGGCACAATGCCGACTTAAGTACATGAAGACCGACACTTCTTACTGACTATATTTTGAACCATTCCTGTGACACTAGTTATAGATTCCGATGCTTCACTTCAGGTTTACTGTATCCCTTGGACCTTCTTAATGACGATGAAACACAAAACTTGCATCGGAAATAAATACAAAAGGCACAATGCCGACTAAAGTACTTGAAGACCGACACTTCTTACTGACTATGTTTTGAACCATTCCTGTGACACTAGTTATAGATTCCGATGCTTCACTTCAGGTTTACTGTATCCCTTGGACCTTCTTATTGACCATAAAACACAGAAATTGAATCGGAATTAAATATAAAATGCACAGCGCCGACTTAAGGACAAGAAGACTGACTCTTCTTACTGATCATTCCTGTGACACTAGTTATATATTCCGATGCTTCATTTCAGGTTTATTGTATCCCTTGGACCTTCTTATTGACGATGAAACACAGAAATTGCATCGGAATTAAATACAAAAGGCACAATGCCGACTTAAGTACATGAAGACCGACACTTCTTACTGTCTATATTTTGAACCATTCCTGTGACACTAGTTATAGTTTCCGATGCTTCACTTCAGGTTCACTGTATCCCCTGGACCTTCTTAATGACGAGGAAACGCAGAAATTGGATCGGGATTAAATACAAAAGGCACAATGCCGACTTAAGTATATGAAGACCGACAGTTCTTACTGACTATGTTTTGAACCATTCCTGTGACACTAGTTATAGATTCCGATGCTTCACTTCAGGTTTACTGTATCCCTTGGACCTTCTTAATGACGATGAAACACAGAAATTGCATCGGAATTATATACCAAAGGCACAATGCCGACTTAAGTACATAAGGACCGACACTTCTTACTGACTATGTTTTCAACCATTCCTGTGACGCTAGTTATAGATTCCGATGCTTCACTTCAGGTTTACTGTATCCCTTGGGCCTTCTTATTGACGATGAAACACAGAAATTGCATCAGAATTAATTACAAAAGGCAGAATGCCGACATAAGGACATGAAGATTGACTCTTCCTGCTGACCATTCCTGTGACACTAGGTATAGATTCCGATGCTTCACTTCAGGTTTACTGTATACCTTGGACCTTTTTATTGATGATAAAACACAGAAATTGCATCGGAAATAATTACAAAAGGCACAATGCCGACTTAAGTACATGAAGACCGACGCTTCTTACTGACTATGTTTTGAACCATTCCTGTGACACTAGTTATAGATTCCGATGCTTCACATCAGGTTTACTGTATCCCTTGGACCTTCTTATAGACGATAAAACACAGAAATTGCATCGGAATTAAATATAAAATGCACAGCGCCGACTTAAGGACAAGAAGACTGACTCTTCCTACTGACCATTCCTGTAACACTAGTTATAGATTCCGATGCTTCACTTCAGGTTTACTGTATCCCTTGGACCTTCTTATTGACGATGAAACACAGAAATTGCATCGGAATTAAATACAAAAGGCACAAAGCCGACTTACGGACAAGAAGACTGACTCTTCCTACTGACCATTCCTGTGACACTAATTATAGATTCCGATGCTTCACTTCAGGTTTACTGTATCCTTTGGACTTTCTTATTGACGATGAATTACAGAAATTGCATCGGAATTAAATACAAAAGGCACATTGCCGACTTAAGTTCAAGAAGACTGACTCTTCCTACTGACCATTCCTGTGACACAAGTTATGGATTCCGATGCTTCACTCCAGGTTTACTGTATCCCTTGGACCTTCTTATTGACGATGAAACACAGAACTTGCATCGTAAATAAATACAAAAGGCACAATGCCGACTAAAGTACTTGAAAACCGACACTTCTTACTGACTATGTTTTGAACCATTCCTGTGACACTAGTTATAGATTCCGATGCTTCAATTCAGGTTTACTGTATCCCTTGGACCTTCTTATTGACGATAAAACACAGAAATGGCATCGGAATTAAATATAAAATGCACAGCGCCGACTTAAGGACAAGAAGACTGACTCTTCCTACTGACCATTCCTGTGACACTAGTTATAGATTCCGATGCTTCACTTCAGGTTTACTGTATCCCTTGGACCTTCTTATTGGCGATGAAACACAGATATAGCATCGGAATTAAATACAAAAGGCACAATGGAGACTTAAGTACATGAAGACCGACACTTCTTACTGACTATATTTTGAACCATTCCTGTGACACTAGTTATAGTTTCCGAAGCTTCACTTCAGGTTCACTGTATCCCTTGGACCTTCTTATTGACGATGAAACGCAGAAATTGCATCGGAATTAAATACAAAAGGCACAATGCCGACTTAAGTACATGAAGACCGACAGTTCTTACTGACTATGTTTTGAACCATTCCTGTGACACTAGTTATAGATTCCGATGCTTCACTTCAGATTTACTGTATCCCTTGGACCTTCTTACTGACGATGAAACACAGAAATTGCATCGGAATTATATACCAAAGGCACAATGCCGACTTAAGTACATGAAGACCGACAATTCTTACTGACTACGTTTTGAACCATTCCTGTGGCACTAGTTATAGATTGCGATGCTTCACTTCAGGTTTACTGTATCCCTTGGACCTTCTTATTGACCATAAAACACAGAAATTGCATCGGAATTAAATATAAAATGCACAGCGCCGACTTAAGGACAAGAAGACTGACTCTTCTTACTGACCATTCCTGTGACACTAGTTATATATTCCGATGCTTCACTTCAGGTTTATTGTATCCCTTGGACCTTCTTATTGACGATGAAACACAGAAATTGCATCGGAATTAAATACAAAAGGCACAATGCCGACTTAAGTACATGAAGACCGACACTTCTTACTGACTATATTTTGAACCATTCCTGTGACACTAGTTATAGTTTCCGATGCTTCACTTCAGGTTCACTGTATCCCCTGGACCTTCTTAATGACGATGAAACGCAGAAATTGCACCGGGATTAAATACAAAAGGCACAATGCCGACTTAAGTACATGAAGACCGACAGTTCTTGCTGACTATGTTTTGAACCATTCCTGTGACACTAGTTATAGATTCCGATGCTTCACTTCAGGTTTACTGTATCCCTTGGACCTTCTTATAGACGATAAAACTCAGAAATTGCATCGGAATTAAATATAAAATGCACAGCGCCGACTTAAGGACAAGAAGACTGACTCTTCCTACTGACCATTCCTGTGACACTAGTTATAGATTCCGATGCTTCACTTCAGGTTTACTGTATCCCTTGGACCTTCTTATTGACGATGAAACACAGAAATTGCATCGGAATTAAATACAAAAGGCACAAAGCCGACTTATGGACAAGAAGACTGACTCTTCTTACTGACCTTTCCTGTGACACTAATTATAGATTCCGATGCTTCACTTCAGGTTTACTGTATCCTTTGGACCTTCTTATTGACGATGAAATACAGAAATTGCATCGGAAATAAATACAAAAGGCACATTGCCGACTTAAGGTCAAGAAGACTGACTCTTCCTACTGACCATTCCTGTGACACAAGTTATGGATTCCGATGCTTCACTCCAGGTTTACTGTATCCCTCGGACCTTCTAATTGACGATGAAACACAGAACTTGCATCGGAAATAAATACAAAAGGCACAATGCCGACTAAAGTACTTGAAAACCGACACTTCTTACTGACTATGTTTTGAACCATTCCTGTGACACTAGTTATAGATTCCGATGCTTCACTTCAGGTTTACTGTATCTCTTGGACCTTCTTATTGTCGATAAAACACAGAACTTTCATCGGAATTAAATATAAAATGCACAGCGCCGACTTAAGGACAAGAAGACTGACTCTTCCTACTGACCATTCCTGTGACACTAGTTATAGATTCCGATGCTTCACTTCAGGTTTACTGTATCCCTTGGACCTTCTTATTGACGATGAAACACAGAATTTGCATCGGAATTAAATACAAAAGGCACAATGCCGACTTAAGTACATGAAGACCGACACTTCTTACTGACTATGTTTTGAACCATTCCTGTGACACTAGTTATAGATTCCGATGCTTCACTTCAGGTTTACTGCATCCCTTGGACCTTCTTATTGACGATGAAACACAGAAATTGCATCGGAATTACATACAAAAGGCACAATGCCGACTTAAGGACAAGAAGACTGACTCTTCCTACTGACCATTCCTGTGACACTAGTTATATATTCCGATGCTTCACTTCAGGTTTATTGTATCCCTTGGACCTTTTTATTGACGATGAAACACAGAAATTGCATCGGAATTAAATACAAAAGGCACAATGCCGACTTAAGTACATGAAGACCGACACTTCTTACTGACTATATTTTGAACCATTCCTGTGACACTAGTTATAGTTTCCGAAGCTTCACTTCAGGTTCACTGTATCCCTTGGACCTTCTTATTGACGATGAAACGCAGAAATTGCATCGGAATTAAATACAAAAGGCACAATGCCGACTTAAGTACATGAAGACCGACAGTTCTTACTGACTATGTTTTGAACCATTCCTGTGACACTAGTTATAGATTCCGATGCTTCACTTCAGGTTTACTGTATCCCTTATACCTTCTTACTGACGATGAAACACAGAAATTGCATCGGAATTATATACCAAAGGCACAATGCCGACTTAAGTACATGAAGACCGACACTTCTTACTGACTATGTTTTGAACCATTCCTGTGAGACTAGTTATAGATTGCGATGCTTCACTTCAGGTTTACTGTATCCCTTGGACCTTCTTATTGACGATGAAACACAGAAATTGCATCAGAATTAAATACAAAAGGCAGAATGCCGACATAAGGACATGAAGATTGACTCTTCCTGCTGACCATTCCTGTGACACTAGTTATAGATTCCGATGCTTCACTCCAGGTTTACTGTATCCCTT
Source organism: Schistocerca americana (assembly GCF_021461395.2). Lineage (NCBI taxonomy): Eukaryota > Metazoa > Arthropoda > Insecta > Orthoptera > Acrididae > Schistocerca > Schistocerca americana. Next base: position 150,831 of record NW_025725790.1, on the reverse strand, counting down.
GACCTTCTTATTGACGATGAAACCCAGAAATTGCATCGGAATTAAATACAAAAGGCACAATGCCGACTTAAGGACAAGAAGACTGACTCTTCCTACTGACCATAACTGTGACACTAGTTATAGATCCCGATGCTTCACTTCAGGTTTACTGTATCCCTTGGACCTTCTTATTGACGATGAAACACAGAAATTGCATCGGAATCAAATACAGAAAGGCACATTGCAGGCTTAAGGACAAGAAGACTGACTCATCCTACTGACCATTCCTGTGACACTAGTTATATATTCCGATGCTTCACTTCAGGTTTATTGTATCCCTTGGACCTTCTTATTGACGATGAAACACAGAAATTGCATCGGAATTAAATACAAAAGGCACAATGCCGACTTAAGTACATGAAGACCGACACTTCTTACTGACTATATTTTTAACCATTCCTGTGACACTAGTTATAGATTCCGATGCTTCACTTCAGGTTTACTGTATCCCTTGGACCTTCTTATTGACGATGAAACGCAGAAATTGCATCGGAATTAAATACAAAAGGCACAATGCCGACTTAAGTACATGAAGACCGACAGTTCTTACTGACTATGTTTTGAACCATTCCTGTGACACTAGTTATAGATTCCGATGCTTCACTTCAGATTTACTGTATCCCTTGGACCTTCTTATTGACGATGAAACACAGAAATTGCATTGGAATTAAATACAAATGGCACAAAGCCGACTTAAGGACAAGAAGACTGACTCTTCCTACTGACCATTCCTGTGACACTAGTTATAGATTCCGATGCTTCACTTCAGGTTTACTGTATCGCTTGGACCTTCTTATTGACGATGAAATACAGAAATTGCATCGGAATTAAATACAAAAGGCTCATTGCCGACTTAAGGTCAAGAAGACTGACTCTTCCTACTGACCATTCCTGTGACACAAGTTATCTATTCCGACGCTTCACTCCAGGTTTACTGTATCCCTTGGACCTTCTTATTGACGATGAAACACAGAAATTGCATCGGAATTAAATACAAAAGGCACAATGGCGACTTAAGTACTAGAGGACTGACTCTTCTTACTGACTATGTTTTGAACCATTCCTGCAACACTAGTTATAGATTCCGATGCTTCACTTCAGGTTTACTGTATCCCTTGGACCTTCTTATTGGCGATGAAACACAGAAATTGCATCGGAATTAAATACAAAAGGCACAAAGCCGACTTAAGGACAAGAAGACTGACTCTTCCTACTGACCATTCCTGTGACACAAGTTATGTATTCCGATGCTTCACTCCAGGTTTACTGTATCCCTTGGACCTTCTTATTGACGATGAAACACAGAACTTGCATTGGAAATAAATACAAAAGGCACAATGCCGACTAAAGTAATTGAAGACCGACACTTCTTACTGACTATGTTTTGAACCATTCCTGTGACACTAGTTATAGATTCCGAAGCTTCACTTCAGGTTTACTGTATCCCTTGGACCTTCTTATTGACCATAAAACACAGAAATTGCATCGGAATTAAATATAAAATGCACAGCGCCGACTTAAGGACAAGAAGACTGACTCTTCTTACTGACCATTCCTGTGACACTAGTTATATATTCCGATGCTTCACTGCAGGTTTATTGTATCCCTTGGACCTTCTTATTGACGATGAAACACAGAAATTGCATCGGAATTAAATACAAAAGGCACAATGCCGACTTAAGTACATGAAGACCGACACTTCTTACTGACTATAATTTGAACCATTCCTGTGACACTAGTTATAGTTTCCGATGCTTCACTTCAGGTTCACTGTATCCCCTGGACCTTCTTAATGACGATGAAACGCAGAAATTGCATCGGAATTATATACTAAAGGCACAATGCCGACTTAAGTACATGCAGACCGACACTTCTTACTGACTATGTTTTGAACCATTCCTGTGACACTAGTTATAGATTCCGATGCTTCACTTCAGGTTTACTGTATCCCTTTGACCTTCTTATTGACGATGAAACACAGAAATTGCATCAGAATTAAATACAAAAGGCAGAATGCCGACATAAGGACATGAAGATTGACTCTTCCTGCTGACCATTCCTGTGACACTAGTTATAGATTCCGATGCTTCACTTCAGGTTTACTGTATCCCTTGGACCTTTTTATTGATGATAAAACACAGAAATTGCATCGGAAATAAATACAAAAGGCACAATGCTGACTTAAGTACATGAAGACCGACGCTTCTTACTGACTATGTTTTGAACCATTCCTGTGACACTAGTTATAGATTCCGATGCTTCACTTCAGGTTTACTGTATCCCTTGGACCTTCTTATAGACGATAAAACACAGAAATTGCATCGGAATTAAATATAAAATGCACAGCGCCGACTTAAGGACAAGAAGACTGACTCTTCCTACTGACCATTCCTGTGACACTAGTTATAGATTCCGATGCTTCACTTCAGGTTTACTGTATCCCTTGGACCTTCTTATTGACGATGAAACACAGAAATTGCATCGGAATTAAATACAAAAGGCACAAAGCCGACTTATGGACAAGAAGACTGACTCTTCCTACTGACCTTTCCTGTGACACTAATTATAGATTCCGATGCTTCACTTCAGGTTTACTGTATCCTTTGGACCTTCTTATTGACGATGAAATACAGAAATTGCATCGGAATTAAATACAAAAGGCACATTGCCGACTTAAGGTCAAGAAGACTGACTCTTCCTACTGACCATTCCTGTGACACAAGTTATGGATTCCGATGCTTCACTCCAGGTTTACTGTATCCCTCGGACCTTCTTATTGACGATGAAACACAGAACTTGCATCGGAAATAAATACAAAAGGCACAATGCCGACTAAAGTACTTGAAAACCGACACTTCTTACTGACTATGTTTTGAACCATTCCTGTGACACTAGTTATAGATTCCGATGCTTCACTTCAGGTTTACTGCATCCCTTGGACCTTCTTATTGACGATGAAACACAGAAATTGCATCGGAATTAAATACAAAAGGCACAATGCCGACTTAAGGACAAGAAGACTGACTCTTCCTACTGACCATTCCTGTGACACTAGTTACATATTCCGATGCTTCACTTCAGGTTTATTGTATCCCTTGGACCTTTTTATTGACGATGAAACACAGAAATTGCATCGGAATTAAATACAAAAGGCACAATGCCGACTTAAGTACATGAAGACCGACACTTCTTACTGACTATATTTTGAACCATTCCTGTGACACTAGTTATAGTTTCCGAAGCTTCACTTCAGGTTCACTGTATCCCTTGGACCTTCTTATTGACGATGAAACGCAGAAATTGCATCGGAATTAAATACAAAAGGCACAATGCCGACTTAAGTGCATGAAGACCGACAGTTCTTACTGACTATGTTTTGAACCATTCCTGTGACCCTAGTTATAGATTCCGATGCTTCACTTCAGGTTAACTGTATCCCTTGGACCTTCTTACTGACGATGAAACACAGAAATTGCATCGGAATTATATACCAAAGGCACAATGCCGACTTAAGTACATGAAGACCGACACTTCTTACTGACTATGTTTTGAACCATTCCTGTGACACTAGTTATAGATTGCGATGCTTCACTTCAGGTTTACTGTATCCCTTGGACCTTCTTATTGACGATGAAACACAGAAATTGCATCAGAATTAAATACAAAAGGCAGAATGCCGACATAAGGACATGAAGATTGACTCTTCCTGCTGACCATTCCTGTGACACTAGTTACAGATTCCGATGCTTCACCCCAGGTTTACTGTATCCCTTGACCTTCTTATTGACGATGAAACCCAGAAATTGCATCGGAATTAAATACAAAAGGCACAATGCCGACTTAAGGACAAGAAGACTGACTCTTCCTACTGACCATAACTGTGACACTAGTTATAGATCCCGATGCTTCACTTCAGGTTTACTGTATCCCTTGGACCTTCTTATTGACGATGAGACACAGAAATTGCATCGGAATCAAATACAAAAGGCACAATGCAGGCTTAAGGACAAGAAGACTGACTCATCCTACTGACCATTCCTGTGACACCAGTTATATATTCCGATGCTTCACTTCAGGTTTATTGTATCCCTTGGACCTTCTTATTGACGATGAAACACAGAAATTGCATCGGAATTAAATACAAAAGGCACAATGCCGACTTAAGTACATGAAGACCGACACTTCTTACTGACTATATTTTGAACCATTCCTGTGACACTAGTTATAGATTCCGATGCTTCACTTCAGGTTTACTGTATCCCTTGGACCTTATTATTGACGATGAAACGCAGAAATTGCATCGGAATTAAATACAAAAGGCACAATGCCGACTTAAGTACATGAAGACCGACAGTTCTTACTGACTATGTTTTGAACCATTCCTGTGACACTAGTTATAGATTCCGATGCTTCACTTCAGATTTACTGTATCCCTTGGACCTTCTTATTGCCGATGAAACACAGAAATTGCATTGGAATTATATACCAAAGGCACAATGCCGACCTAAGTACATGAAGACCGACACTTCTTACTGACTATGTTTTGAACCATTCCGTTGACACTAGTTATAGATTCCGATGCTTCACTTCAGGTTTACTGTATCCCTTGGACCTTCTTATAAACGATAAAACACAGAAATTGCATCGGAATTAAATATAAAATGCACAGCGCCTACTTAAGGACAAGAAGACTGACTCTTCCTACTGACCATTCCTGTGACACTAGTTATAGATTCCGATGCTTCACTTCAGGTTTACTGTATGCCTTGGACCTTCTTATTGACGATGAAATACAGAAATTGCATCGGAATTAAATACAAAAGGCTCATTGCCGACCTAAGGTCAAGAAGACTGACTCTTCCTACTGACCATTCCTGTGACACTAGTTATAGATTCCGATGCTTCACTTCAGGTTTACTGGCATGCCTTGGACCTTCTTATTGACGATGAAATACAGAAATTGCATCGGAATTAAATACAAAAGGCTCATTGCCGACTTAAGGTCAAGAAGACTGACCCTTCCTACTGACCATTCCTGTGACACAAGTTATCTATTCCGATGCTTCACTCCAGGTTTACTGTATCCCTTGGACCTTCTTATTGACGATGAAACACAGAACTTGCATCGGAAATAAATACAAAAAGCACAATGCCGACTAAAGTACTTGAAGACCGACACTTCTTACTGACTATGTTTTGAACCATTCCTGTGACACTAGTTATAGATTCCGATGCTTCACTTCAGGTTTACTCTATCCCTTGGACCTTCTTATTAACGATAAAACACAGAAATTGCATCGGAATTAAATATAAAATGCACAGCGCCGACTTAAGGACAAGAAGACTGACTCTTCCTACTGACCATTCCTGTGACACTAGTTATAGATTCCGATGCTTCACTTCAGGTTTACTGTATCCCTTGGACCTTCGTATTGACAATGAAACACAGAAATTGCATCGGAATTAAATACAAAAGGCACAATGCCGACTTAAGTACATGAAGACCGACACTTCTTACTGACTATGTTTTGAACCGTTCCTGTGACACTAGTTATAGATTCCGATGCTTCACTTCAGGTTTACTGTATCCCTTGGACCTTCTTGTTGACGATGAAACACAGAAATTGCATCAGAATTAAATACAAAAGGCAGAATGCCGACATAAGGAGATGAAGATTGACTCTTCCTGCTGTCCATTCCTGTGAGACTAGTTATATATTCCGATGCTTCACTTCAGGTTTATTGTATCTCTTGGACCTTATTATTGACGATGAAACACAGAAATTGCATCGGAATTAAATACAAAAGGCACAATGCCGACTTAAGGACAAGAAGACTGACTCTTCCTACTGACCATTCCTGTGACACTAGTTATAGATTCCGATGCTTCACTTCAGGTTTACTGTATCCCTTGGACCTTCTTATTGACGATGAAACACAGAAATTGCATCGGAAGTAAATACAAGAGGCACAATGCATACTTAAGGACAAGAAGACTGACTCATCCTACTGACCATTCCTGTGACACTAGTTATATATTCCGATGCTTCACTTCAGGTTTATTGTATCCCTTGGACCTCCTTCTTGACGATGAAACACAGAAATTGCATCGGAATTAAATACAAAAGGCACAATGCCGACATAAGTACATGAAGACAGACACTTCTTACTGACTATACTTTGAACCATTCCTGTGACACTAGTTATAGTTTCCGATGCTTCACTTCAGGTTTACTGTAGCCCTTGGACCTTCTTATTGACGATGAAACGCAGAAATTGCATCGGAATTAAATACAAAAGGCACAATGCCGACTTAAGTACATGAAGACCGACAGTTCTTACTGACTATGTTTTGAACAATTCCTGTGACACTAGTTATAGATTCCGATGCTTCACTTCAGGTTTACTGTATCCCTTGGACCTTCTTATTGACGATGAAACACAGAAATTGCATCGGAATTAAATACAAAAGGCACAATGCAGACTTAAGGACAAGAAGACTGACTCTTCCTACTGACCATTCCTGTGGCACTAGTTATATATTCCGATGCTTCACTTCAGGTTTATTGTATCTCTTGGACCTTATTATTGACGATGAAACACAGAAATTGCATCGGAATTAAATACAAAAGGCACAATGCCGACTTAAGTACATGAAGATTGACTCTTCCTGCTGACCATTCCTGTGACACTAGTTATAGATTCCGATGCTTCACTCCAGGTTTACTGTATCCCTTGGACCTTCTTATTGACGATGAAACCCAGAAATTGCATCGGAATTAAATTGAAATGGCACAATGCCGACTTAAGGACAAGAAGACTGACTCTTCCTACTGACCATTCCTGTGACACTAGTTATATAGTCCGATGCTTCACTTCAGGTTTATTGTATCCCTTGGACCTTCTTATTGACGATGAAACACCGAAATTGCATCGGAATTAAATACAAAATGCACAAAGCCGACTTAAGTACATGAAGACCGACACTTCTTACTGACTATATTTTGTACCATTCCTGTGACACTAGTTATAGTTTCCGATGCTTCACTTCAGGTTTACTGTATCCCTTCGACCTTCTTATTGACGATGAAACGCAGAAATTGCATCGGAATTAAATACAAAAGGCACAATGCCGACTTAAGTACATGAAGACCGACAGTTCTTACTGACTATGTTTTGAACCATTCCTGTGACACTAGTTATAGATTCCGATGCTTCACTTCAGGTTTACTGTATCCCTTGGACCTTCTTATTGACGATGAAATACAGAAATTGCATCGGAATTAAATACAAAAGGCTCATTGCCGACTTAAGGTCAAGAAGACTGACTCTTCCTACTGACCATTCCTGTGACAGAAGTTATCTATTCCGATGCTTCACTCCAGGTTTACTGTATCCCTTGGACCTTCTTATTGACGATGAAACACAGAACTTGCATCGGAAATAAATACAAAAGGCACAATGCCGACTAAAGTACTTGAAGACCGACACTTCTTACTGACTATGTTTTGAACCATTCCTGTGACACTAGTTATAGATTCCGATGCTTCACTTCAGGTTTACTGTATCCCTTGCACCTTCTTATTGACGATAAAACACAGAAATTGCATCGGATTTAAATATAAAATGCACAGCGCCGACTTAAGGACAAGAAGACTGACTCTTCCTACTGACCATTCCTGTGACACTAGTTATAGATTCCGATGCTTCACTTCAGGTTTACTGTATCCCTTGGACCTTCGTATTGACGATGAGACACAGAAATTGCATCGGAATTAAATACAAAAGGCACAATGCCGACTTCAGTACATGAAGACCGACACTTCCTACTGACTATGTTTTGAACCATTCCTGTGACACTAGTTATAGATTCCGATGCTTCACTTCAGGTTTACTATATCCCATGGCCCTTCTTATTGACGATGAAACACAGAAATTGCATCGGAATTAAATACAAAAGGCACAATGCCGACTTACGGACAAGAAGACTGACTCTTCCTACTGACCATTCCTGTGACACTAGTTATATATTCCGATGCTTCATTTCAGGTTTATTGTATCCCTTGGACCTTTTTATTGACGATGAAACACAGAAATTGCATCGGAATTAAATACAAAAGGCACAATGCCGACTTAAGTACATGAAGACCGACACTTCTTACTGACTATATTTTGAACTATTCCTGTGACACTAGTTATAGTTTCCGAAGCTTCACTTCAGGTTCACTGTATCCCTTGGACCTTCTTATTGACGATGAAGCGCAGAAATTGCATCGGAATTAAATACAAAAGGCACAATGCCGACTTAAGTACATGAAGACCGACAGTTCTTACTGACTATGTTTTGAACCATTCCTGTGACACTAGTTATAGAATCCGATGCTTCACTTCAGGTTTACTGTATCCCTTGGACCTTCTTACTGACGATGAAACACAGAAATTGCATCGGAATTATATACCAAAGGCACAATGCCGACTTAAGTACATGAAGACCGACACTTGTTACTGACTATGTTTTGAACCATTCCTGTGACACTAGTTATAGATTCCGATGCTTCACTTCAGGTTTACTGTATCCCTTGGACCTTCTTGTTGACGATGAAACACAGAAATTGCATCAGAATTAAATACAAAAGGCAGAATGCCGACATAAGGAGATGAAGATTGACTCTTCCTGCTGTCCATTCCTGTTACACTAGTTATAGATTCCGATGCTGCACTCCAGGTTTACTGTATCCCTTGGACCTTCCTATTGACGATGAAACCCAGAAATTGCATCGGAAGTAAATACAAAAGGCTTAATGCCGACTTAAGGACAAGAAGACTGACTCTTCCTACTGACCATTCCTGTGACACTAGTTATAGATTCCGATGCTTCACTTCAGGTTTACTGTATCCCTTGGACCTTCTTATTGACGATGAAACACAGAAATTGCATCGGAAGTAAATACAAAAGGCACAATGCAGACTTAAGGGCAAGAAGACTGACTCTTCCTACTGACCATTCCTGTGACACTAGTTATATATTCCGATGCTTCACTTCAGGTTTATTGTATCCCTTGGACCTTCTTCTTGACGATGAGACACAGAAATTGCATCGGAATTAAATACAAAAGGCACAATGCCGACTTAAGTACATGAAGACAGACACTTCTTGCTGACTATATTTTGAACTATTCCTGTGACACTAGTTATAGATTCCGATGCTTCACTTCAGGTTTACTGTATCCCTTGGACCTTCTTATTGACGATGAAACGCAGAAATTGCATCGGAATTAAATACAAAAGGCACAATGCCGACTTAAGTACATGAAGACCGACAGTTCTTACTGACTATGTTTTGAACAATTCCTGTGACACTAGTTATAGATTCCGATGCTTCACTTCAGGTTTACTGTATCCCTTGGACCTTCTTATTGACGATGAAACACAGAAATTGCATCGGAATTAAATACAAAGGGCACAATGGAGACTTAAGGACAAGAAGACTGACTCTTCCTACTGACCATTCCTGTGGCACTAGTTATATAATCCGATGCTTCACTTCAGGTTTATTGTATCTCTTGGACATTCTTATTGACGATGAAACACAGAAATTGCATCGGAATTAAATACAAAAGGCACAATGCCGACTTAAGTACATGAAGATTGACTCTTCCTGCTGACCATTCCTGTGACACTAGTTATAGATTCCGATGCTTCACTCCAGGTTTACTGTATCCCTTGGACCTTCTTATTGACGATGAAACCCAGAAATTGCATCGGAATTAAATTGAAATGGCACAATGCCGACTTAAGGACAAGAAGACTGACTCTTCCTACTGACCATTTCTGTGACACTAGTTATATAGTCCGATGATTCACTTCAGGTTTATTGTATCCCTTGGACCTTCTTATTGACGATGAAACACCGAAATTGCATCGGAATTAAATACAAAATGCACAAAGCCGACTTAAGTACATGAAGACCGACACTTCTTACTGACTATATTTTGTACCATTCCTGTGACACTAGTTATAGTTTCCGATGCTTCACTTCAGGTTTACTGTATCCCTTCGAAATTCTTATTGACGATGAAACCCAGAAATTGCATCGGAATTAAATACAAAAGGCACAATGCCGACTTAAGTACATGAAGACCGACAGTTCTTACTGACTATGTTTTGAACCATTCCTGTGACACTAGTTATAGATTCCGATGCTTCACTTCAGGTTTACTGTATCCCTTGGACCTTCTTATTGACGATGAAACACAGAACTTGCATCGGAATTAAATACAAAAGGCACAATGCAGACTTAAGGACAAGAAGACTGACTCTTCCTACTGACCATTCCTGTGGCACTAGTTATATATTCCGATGCTTCACTTCAGGTTTATTGTATCTCTTGGACCTTCTTATTGACGATGAAACACAGAAATTGCATCGGAATTAAATACAAAAGGCACAATGCCGACTTAAGTACATGAAGACCGACACTTCTTACTGACTATATTTTGAACCATTCCTGTGACACTAGTTATAGATTCCGATGCTTCACTTCAGGTTTGCTGTATCCCTTGGACCTTCTTATTGACGATGAAACACAGAAATTGCATCGGAATTAAATACAAAAGACAGAATGCCGACTTAAGTACATGAAGACCGACAGTTCTTACTGGCTATGTTTTGAACCATTCCTGTGTCACTAGTTATAGATTCCGATGCTTCACTTCAGGTTTACTGTATCCCTTGGACCTTCTTATTGACGATGAGCCACAGAAATTGCATCGGAATTAAATACAAGAGGCACAATGCCGACTTAAGGACAAGAAGACTGACCCTTCCTACTGACCATTCATGTGACACTAGTGATATATTCCGATGCTTCACTTCAGGTTTATTGTATCCCTTGGACCTTCTTATTGACGATGAAACACAGAAATTGCATCGGAATTAAATACAAAAGGCACAATGCCAACTTAAGTACATGAAGACCGACACTTCTTACTGACTAAGATTTGAACCATTCCTGTGACACTAGTTATAGATTCTGATGCTTCACTTCAGGTTTACTGTATCCGTTGGACCGTCTTATTGACGATGAAATACAGAAATTGCATCAGAATTAAATACAAAAGGCAGAATGCCGACATAAGGACATGAAGATTGACTCTTCCTGCTGACCATTCCTGTGACACTAGTTATAGATTCCGATGCTTCACTCAAGGTTTACTGTATCCCTTGGACCTTCTTATTGACGATGAAACCCAGAAATTGCATCGGAATTAAATACAAAAGGCACAATGCCGAATTAAGGACAAGAAGACTGACTCTTCCTACTGCCCATTCCTGTGACACTAGTTATAGATTCCGATGCTTCACTTCAGGTTTACTGTATCCCTTGGACCTTCTTATTGACGATGAAACACAGAAATTGCATCGGAATTAAATACAAAAGGCACAAAGCCGACTTATGGACAAGAAGACTGACTCTTCCTACTGACCATTCCTGTGACACTAGTTATAGATTCCGATGCTTCACTTCACGTTTACTGTATCCTTTGGACCTTCTTATTGACGATGAAATACAGAAATTGCATCGGAATTAAATACAAAAGGCACATTGCCGACTTAAGGTCAAGAAGACTGACTCTTCCTACTGACCATTCCTGTGAGACAAGTTATGGATTCCGATGCTTCACTCCAGGTTTACTGTATTCCTTGGACCTTCTTATTGACGATGAAACACAGAACTTGTATCGGAAATAAATACAAAATGCACAATGCCGACTAAAGTACTTGAAAACCGACACTTCTTACTGACTATGTTTTGAACCATTCCTGTGACATTAGTTATAGATTTCGATGCTTCACTTCAGGTTTACTGTATCCCTTGGACCGTCTTATTGACGATAAAACACAGAAATTGCATCGGAATTAAATATAAAATGCACAGCGCCGACTTAAGGACAAGAAGACTGACTCTTCCTACTGACCATTCCTGTGACACTAGTTATAGATTCCGATGCTTCACGTCAGGTTTACTGTATCCCTTGGACCTTCTTATTGACGATGAAACAAAGAATTTGCATCGGAAGTAAATACAAAAGGCACAATGCCGACTTAAGTACATGAAGACCGACACTTCTTACTGACTATGTTTTGAACCATTCCTGTGACACTAGTTATAGATTCCGATGCTTCACTTCAGGTTTACTGTATCCCTTGGACCGTCTTATTGACGATAAAACACAGAAATTGCATCGGAATTAAATATAAAATGCACAGCGCCGACTTAAGGACAAGAAGACTGACTCTTCCTACTGACCATTCCTGTGAGACAAGTTATGGATTCCGATGCTTCACTCCAGGTTTACTGTATTCCTTGGACCTTCTTATTGACGATGAAACACAGAACTTGCATCTGAAATAAATACAAAATGCACAATGCCGACTAAAGTACTTGAAAACCGACACTTCTTACTGACTATGTTTTGAACCATTCCTGTGACACTAGTTATAGATTTCGATGCTTCACTTCAGGTTTACTGTATCCCTTGGACCGTCTTATTGACGATAAAACACAGAAATTGCATCGGAATTAAATATAAAATGCACAGCGCCGACTTAAGGACAAGAAGACTGACTCTTCCTACTGACAATTCCTGTGACACTAGTTATAGATTCCGATGCTTCACGTCAGGTTTACTGTATCCCTTGGACCTTCTTATTGACGATGAAACAAAGAATTTGCATCGGAATTAAATACAAAAGGCACAATGCCGACTTAAGTACATGAAGACCGACACTTCTTACTGACTATGTTTTGAACCATTCCTGTGACACTAGTTATAGATTCCGATGCTTCACTTCAGGTTTACTGTATCCTTTGGGCCTTCTTATTGACGATGAAACACAGAAATTACATCGGAATTAAACACAAAAGGCACAATGCCGACTTAAGGCCAAGAAGACTGACTCTTCCTACTGACCATTCCTGTGACACTAGTTATATATTCCGATGCTTCACTTCAGGTTCATTGTATCCCTTGGACCTTCTTCTTGACGATGAAACACAGAAATTGCATCGGAATTAAATACAAAAGGCACAATGCAGACTTAAGGACAAGAAGACTGACTCTTCCTACCGACCATTCCTGTGACACTAGTTGTATATTCCGATGCTTCACTTCAGGTTTATTGTATCCCTTGGACCTTCTTCTTGACGATGAAACACAGAAATTGCATCGGAATTAAATACAAAAGGCACAATGCCGACTTAAGTACATGAAGTCCAACACTTCTTACTGACTATATTTTGAACCATTCCTGTGACACTAGTTATAGTTTCCGAAGCTTCACTTCAGGTTCACTGTATCCCTTGGACCTTCTTATTGACGATGAAACGCAGAAATTGCATCGGAATTAAATACAAAAGGCACAAGGCCGACTAAAGTACATGAAGACCGACTGTTCTTACTGACAATGTTTTGAACCATTCCTGTGACACTAGTTATAGATTCCGATGCTTCACTTCAGGTTTACTATATCCCTTGGACCTTCTTACTGACGATGAAACACAGAAATTGCATCGGAATTATATACCAAAGGCACAATGCCGACTTAAGTACATGAAGACTGACACTTCTTACTGACTGTGTTTTGAACCATTCCTGTGACACTAGTTATAGTTTCCGATGCTTCACTTCAGGTTTACTGTATCCCTTGGACCTTCTTATTGACGATGGAACACAGAAATTGCATCAGAATTAAATACAAAAGGCAGAATGCGACATAAGGACATGAAGATTGACTCTTGCTGCTGACCATTCCTGTGACACTAGTTATAGATTCCGATGCTTCACTCCAGGTTTACTGTATCCCTTGACCTTCTTATTGACGATGAAACCCAGAAATTGCATCGGAATTAAATACAAAGGCTCATTGCCGACTTAAGGTCAAGAAGTCTGACTCTTCCTACTGACCATTCCTGTGACACAAGTTATCTATTCCGATGCTTCACTCCAGGTTTACTGTATCCCTTGGACCTTCTTATTGACGATGAAACACAGAACTTGCATCGGAAATAATTACAAAAGGCACAATGCCGACTAAAGTACTTGAAGACCGACACTTCTTACTGACTTTGTTTTGAACCATTCCTGTGACACTAGTTATAGAATCCGATGCTTCACTTCAGGTTTACTGTATCCCTTGGACCTACTTATTGACGATAAAACACAGAAATTGCATCGGAATTAAATATAAAATGCACAGCGCCGACTTAAGGACAAGAAGACTGACTCTTCTTACTGACCATTCCTGTGACACTAGTTATAGATTCCGATGCATCACTTCAGGTTTATTGTATCCCTTGGACCTTCTTCTTGACGATGAAACACAGAAATTGCATCGGAATTAAATACAAAAGGCACAATGCAGACTTAAGGACAAGAAGACTGACTCTTCCTACCGACCATTCCTGTGACACTAGTTATAGATTCCGATGCTTCACTCCAGGTTTACTGTATCCCTTGGACCTTCTTATTGACGATGAAACCCAGAAATTGCATCGGAATTAAATTGAAATGGCACAATGCCGACTTAAGGACAAGAAGACTGACTCTTCTTACTGACCATTCCTGTGACACTAGTTATAGATTCCGATGCATCACTTCAGGTTTATTGTATCCCTTGGACCTTCTTCTTGACGATGAAATACAGATATTGCATCGGAATTATATACCAAAGGCACAATGCCGACTTAAGTACATGAAGACTGACACTTCTTACTGACTATGTTTTGAACCATTCCTGTGACACTAGTTATATTTTCCGATGCTTCACTTCAGGTTTACTGTATCCCTTGGACCCTCTTATTGACGATGAAACACAGAAATTGCATCGGAAGTAAATACAAAAGGCACAATGCAGACTTAAGGACAAGAAGACTGACTCTTCCTACTGACCATTCCTGTGACACTAGTTATATATTCCGATGCTTCACTTCAGGTTTATTGTATCCCTTGGACCTTCTTCTTGACGATGAAACACATAAATTGCATCGGAATTAAATACAAAAGGCACAATGCCGACTTAAGTACATGAAGACAAACACTTCTTACTGACTATATTTTGAACCATTCCTGTGACACTAGTTATAGATTACGATGCTTCACTTCAGGTTTACTGTATCCCTTGGACCTTCTTATTGACGATGAAACGCAGAAATTGCATCGGAATTAAATACAAAAGGCACAAAGCCGACTTAAGTACATGAAGACCGACAGTTCTTACTGACTATGTTTTGAACAATTCCTGTGACACTAGTTATAGATTCCGATGCTTCACTTCAGGTTTACTGTATCCCTTGGACCTTCTTATTGACGATGAAACACAGAAATTGCATCGGAATTAAATACAAAAGGCACAATGCAGACTTAAGGACAAGAAGACTGACTCTTCCTACTGACCATTCCTGTGGCACTAGTTATATATTCCGATGCTTCACCTCAGGTTTATTGTATCTCTTGGACCTTCTTATTGACGATGAAACACAGAAATTGCATCGGAATTAAATACAAAAGGACAATGCCGACTTAAGTACATGAAGATTGACTCTTCCTGCTGACCATTCCTGTGACACTAGTTATAGATTCCGATGCTTCACTCCGGGTTTACTGTATCCCTTGGACCTTCTTATTGACGATGAAACCCAGAAATTGCATCGGAATTAAATTGAAATGGCACAATGCCGACTTAAGGACAAGAAGACTGACTCTTCCTACTGACCATTCCTGTGACACTAGTTATATAGTCCGATGCTTCACTTCAGGTTTATTGTATCCCTTGGACCTTCTTATTGACGATGAAACACCGAAATTGCATCGGAATTAAATACAAAATGGACAAAGCCGACTTAAGTACATGAAGACCGACACTTCTTACTGACTATATTTTGTACCATTCCTGTGACACTAGTTATAGTTTCCGATGCTTCACTTCAGGTTTACTGTATCCCTTCGACCTTCTTATTGACGATGAAACGCAGAAATTGCATCGGAATTAAATACAAAAGGCACAATGCCGACTTAAGTACATGAAGACCGACAGTTCTTACTGACTATGTTTTGAACCATTATTGTGACACTAGTTATAGATTCCGATGCTTCACTTCAGGTTTACTGTATCCCTTGGACCTTCTTATTGACGATGAAATACAGAAATTGCATCGGAATTAAATACAAAAGGCTCATTGCCGACTTAAGGTCAAGAAGACTGACTCTTCCTACTGACCATTCCTGTGACACAAGTTATCTATTCCGATGCTTCACTCCAGGTTTACTGTATCCCTTGGACCTTCTTATTGACGATGAAACACATAACTTGCATCGGAAATAAATACAAAAGGCACAATGTCGACTAAAGTACTTGAAGACTGACACTTCTTACTGACTATGTTTTGAACCATTCCTGTGACACTAGTTATAGATTCCGATGCTTCACTTCAGGTTTACTGTATCCCTTGGACCTTCTTATTGACGATAAAACACAGAAATTGCATCGGAATTAAAAACAAAAGGCACAATGCCGACTTAAGGACAAGAAGACTGACTCTTCCTACTGACCATTCCTGTGACACTAGTTATATATTCCAATGCTTCATTTCAGGTTTATTGTATCCCTTGGACCTTTTTATTGACGATGAAACACGGAAATTGCATCGGAATTAAATACAAAAGGCACAATGCCGACTTAAGTACATGAAGACCGACACTTCTTACTGACTATATTTTGAACCATTCCTGTGACACTAGTTATAGTTTCCGAAGCTTCACTTCAGGTTCACTGTATCCCTTGGACCTTCTTATTGACGATGAAACGCAGAAATTGCATCGGAATTAAATACAAAAGGCACAATGCCGACTTTAGTACATGAAGACCGACAGTTCTTACTGACTATGTTTTGAACCATTCCTGTGACACTAGTTATAGATTTCGATGCTTCACTTCAGGTTTACTGTATCCCTTGGACCGTCTTATTGACGATAAAACACAGAAATTGCATCGGAATTAAATATAAAATGCACAGCGCCGACTTAAGGACAAGAAGACTGACTCTTTCTACTGACCATTCCTGTGACACTAGTTATAGATTCCGATGCTTCACGTCAGGTTTACTGTATCCCTTGGACCTTCTTATTGACGATGAAACAAAGAATTTGCATCGGAATTAAATACAAAAGGCACAATGCCGACTTAAGTACATGAAGACCGACACTTCTTACTGACTATGTTTTGAACCATTCCTGTGACGCTAGTTATAGATTCCGATGCTTCACTTCAGGTTTACTGTATCCTTTGGACCTTCTTATTGACGATGAAACACAGAAATTACATCGGAATTAAACACAAAAGGCACAATGCCGACTTAAGGACAAGAAGACTGACTCTTCCTACTGACCATTCCTGTGACACTAGTTATATATTACGATGCTTCACTTCAGGTTCATTGTATCCCTTGGACCTTGGTATTGACGATGAAACACAGAAATTGCATCGGAATTAAATACAAAAGGCACAACGCCGACTTAAGTACATGAAGTCCAACACTTCTTACTGACTATATTTTGAACCATTCCTGTGACACTAGTTATAGTTTCCGATGCTTCACTTCAGGTTTACTGTATCCCTTGGACGTTCTTATTGACGATGAAACACAGAAATTGCATCAGAATTAAATACAAAAGGCAGAATGCGACATAAGGACATGACGATTGACTCTTGCTGCTGACCATTCCTGTGACACTAGTTATAGATTCCGATGCTTCACTCCAGGTTTACTGTATCCCTTGACCTTCTTATTGACGATGAAACCCAGAAATTGCATCGGAATTAAATACAAAGGCTCATTGCCGACTTAAGGTCAAGAAGACTGACTCTTCCTACTGACCATTCCTGTGACACAAGTTATCTATTCCGATGCTTCACTCCAGGTTTACTGTATCCCTTGGACCTTCTTATTGACGATGAAACAGAGAACTTGCATCGGAAATAAATACAAAAGGCACAATGCCGACTAAAGTACTTGAAAACCGACACTTCTTACTGACTTTGTTTTGAACCATTCCTGTGACACTAGTTATAGAATCCGATGCTTCACTTCAGGTTTACTGTACCCCTTGGACCTACTTATTGACGATAAAACACAGAAATTGCATCGGAATTAAATATAAAATGCACAGCGCCGACTTAAGGACAAGAAGACTGACTCTTCTTACTGACCATTCCTGTGACACTAGTTATAGATTCCGATGCATCACTTCAGGTTTATTGTATCCCTTGGACCTTCTTCTTGACGATGAAACACAGAAATTGCATCGGAATTAAATACAAAAGGCACAATGCAGACTTAAGGACAAGAAGACTGACTCTTCCTACCGACCATTCCTGTGACACTAGTTATAGATTCCGATGCTTCACTCCAGGTTTACTGCATCCCTTGGACCTTCTTATTGACGATGAAACCCAGAAATTGCATCGGAATTAAATTGAAATGGCACAATGCCGACTTAAGGACAAGAAGACTGACTCTTCTTACTGACCATTCCTGTGACACTAGTTATAGAATCCGATGCATCACTTCAGGTTTATTGTATCCCTTGGACCTTCTTCTTGACGATGAAACACAGAAATTGCATCGGAATTAAATACAAAAGGCACAATGCAGACTTAAGGACAAGAAGACTGACTCTTCTTAATGACCATTCCTGTGACACTAGTTATAGATTCCGATGCATCACTTCAGGTTTATTGTATCCCTTGGACCTTCTTCTTGACGATGAAACACAGAAATTGCATCGGAATTATATACCAAAGGCACAATGCCGACTTAAGTACATGAAGACTGACACTTCTTACTGACTATGTTTTGAACCATTCCTGTGACACTAGTTATAGTTTCCGATGCTTCACTTCAGGTTTACTGTATCCCTTGGACCCTCTTATTGACGATGAAACACAGAAATTGCATCGGAAGTAAATACAAAAGGCACAATGCAGACTTAAGGACAAGAAGACTGACTCTTCCTACTGACCATTCCTGTGACACTAGTTATATATTCCGATGCTTCACTTCAGGTTTATTGTATCCCTTGGACCTTCTTCTTGAAGATGAAACACAGAAATTGCATCGGAATTAAATACAAAAGGCACAATGCCGACTTAAGTACATGAAGACAGACACTTCTTACTGACTATATTTTGAACCATTCCTGTGACACTAGTTATAGATTCCGATGCTTCACTTCAGGTTTACTGTATCCCTTGGACCTTCTTATTGACGCAGAAACACAGAAATGGCATCGGAATTAAATACAAAAGGCACAATGCAGATTTAAGGACAAGAAGACTGACTCTTCCTACTGACCATTCCTGTGGCACTAGTTATATATTCCGATGCTTCACCTCAGGTTTATTGTATCTCTTGGACCTTCTTATTGACGAAGAAACACAGAAATTGCATCGGAATGAAATACAAAAGGCACAATGCCGACTTAAGTACATGAAGATTGACTCTTCCTGCTGTCCATTCCTGTGACACTAGTTATAGATTCCGATGCTTCACTCCAGGTTTACTGTATCCCTTGGACCTTCTTATTGACGATGAAACCCAGAAATTGCATCGGAATTAAATACAAAAGGCACAATGCCGACTTAAGGACAAGAAGACTGACTCTTCCTACTGACCATTCCTGTGACACTAAGTATAGATTCCGATGCTTCACTTCAGGTTTACTGGATCCCTTGGACCTTCTTATTGACGATGAAACACAGAAATTGCATCGGAAGTAAATACAAAAGGCACAATGCAGACTTAAGGACAAGAAGCCTGACTCTTCCTACTGACCATTCCTGTGACACTAGTTATATATTCCGATGCTTCACTTCAGGTTTATTGTATCCCTTGGACCTTCTTCTTGACGATGAAACACAGAAATTGCATCGGAATTAAATACAAAAGGCACAATGCCGACTTAAGTACATGAAGACAGACACTTCTTACTGACTATATTTTGAACCATTCCTGTGACACTAGTTATAGATTCCGATGCTTCACTTCAGGTTTACTGTATCCCTTGGACCTTCTTATTGACGATGAAACGCAGAAATTGCATCGGAATTAAATACAAAAGGCACAATGCCGACTTAAGTACATGAAGACCGACAGTTCTTACTGACTATGTTTTGAACAATTCCTGTGACACTAGTTATAGATTCCGATGCTTCACTTCAGGTTTACTGTATCCCTTGGACCTTCTTATTGACGATGAAACACAGAAATTGCATCGGAATTAAATACAAAAGGCACAATGCAGACTTAAGGACAAGAAGACTGACTCTTCCTACTGACCATTCCTGTGGCACTAGTTATATATTCCGATGCTTCACTTCAGGTTTATTGTATCTCTTGGACCTTCTTATTGACGATGAAACACCGAAATTGCATCGGAATTAAATACAAAATGCACAAAGCCGACTTAAGTACATGAAGACCGACACTTCTTACTGACTATATTTTGTACCATTCCTGTGACACTAGTTATAGTTTCCGATGCTTCACTTCAGGTTTACTGTATCCCTTCGACCTTCTTATTGACAATGAAACGCAGAAATTGCATCGGAATTAAATACAAAAGGCACAATGCCGACTTAAGTACATGAAGACCGACAGTTCTTACTGACTATGTTTTGAACCATTCCTGTGACACTAGTTATAGATTCCGATGCTTCACTTCAGGTTTACTGTATCCCTTGGACCTTCTTATTGACGATGAAATACAGAAATTGCATCGGAATTAAATACAAAAGGCTCATTGCCGACTTAAGGTCAAGAAGACTGACTCTTCCTACTGACCATTCCTGTGACACAAGTTATCTATTCCGATGCTTCACTCCAGGTTTACTGTATCCCTTGGACCTTCTTATTGACGATGAAACACATAACTTGCATCGGAAATAAATACAAAAGGCACAATGTCGACTAAAGTACTTGAAGACTGACACTTCTTACTGACTATGTTTTGAACCATTCCTGTGACACTAGTTATAGATTCCGATGCTTCACTTCAGGTTTACTGTATCCCTTGGACCTTCTTATTGACGATAAAACACAGAAATTGCATCGGAATTAAAAACAAAAGGCACAATGCCGACTTAAGGACAAGAAGACTGACTCTTCCTACTGACCATTCCTGTGACACTAGTTATATATTCCAATGCTTCATTTCAGGTTTATTGTATCCCTTGGACCTTTTTATTGACGATGAAACACGGAAATTGCATCGGAATTAAATACAAAAGGCACAATGCCGACTTAAGTACATGAAGACCGACACTTCTTACTGACTATATTTTGAACCATTCCTGTGACACTAGTTATAGGTTCCGAAGCTTCACTTCAGGTTCACTGTATCCCTTGGACCTTCTTATTGACGATGAAACGCAGAAATTGCATCGGAATTAAATACAAAAGGCACAATGCCGACTTTAGTACATGAAGACCGACAGTTCTTACTGACTATGTTTTGAACCATTCCTGTGACACTAGTTATAGATTTCGATGCTTCACTTCAGGTTTACTGTATCCCTTGGACCGTCTTATTGACGATAAAACACAGAAATTGCATCGGAATTAAATATAAAATGCACAGCGCCGACTTAAGGACAAGAAGACTGACTCTTTCTACTGACCATTCCTGTGACACTAGTTATAGATTCCGATGCTTCACGTCAGGTTTACTGTATCCCTTGGACCTTCTTATTGACGATGAAACAAAGAATTTGCATTGGAATTAAATACAAATAGCACAATGCCGACTTAAGTACATGAAGACCGACACTTCTTACTGACTATGTTTTGAACCATTCCTGTGACGCTAGTTATAGATTCCGATGCTTCACTTCAGGTTTACTGTATCCTTTGGACCTTCTTATTGACGATGAAACACAGAAATTACATCGGAATTAAACACAAAAGGCACAATGCCGACTTAAGGACAAGAAGACTGACTCTTCCTACTGACCATTCCTGTGACACTAGTTATATATTACGATGCTTCACTTCAGGTTCATTGTATCCCTTGGACCTTGGTATTGACGATGAAACACAGAAATTGCATCGGAATTAAATACAAAAGGCACAACGCCGACTTAAGTACATGAAGTCCAACACTTCTTACTGACTATATTTTGAACCATTCCTGTGACACTAGTTATAGTTTCCGATGCTTCACTTCAGGTTTACTGTATCCCTTGGACGTTCTTATTGACGATGAAACACAGAAATTGCATCAGAATTAAATACAAAAGGCAGAATGCGACATAAGGACATGACGATTGACTCTTGCTGCTGACCATTCCTGTGACACTAGTTATAGATTCCGATGCTTCACTCCAGGTTTACTGTATCCCTTGACCTTCTTATTGACGATGAAACCCAGAAATTGCATCGGAATTAAATACAAAGGCTCATTGCCGACTTAAGGTCAAGAAGACTGACTCTTCCTACTGACCATTCCTGTGACACAAGTTATCTATTCCGATGCTTCACTCCAGGTTTACTGTATCCCTTGGACCTTCTTATTGACGATGAAACAGAGAACTTGCATCGGAAATAAATACAAAAGGCACAATGCCGACTAAAGTACTTGAAAACCGACACTTCTTACTGACTTTGTTTTGAACCATTCCTGTGACACTGGTTATAGAATCCGATGCTTCACTTCAGGTTTACTGTATCCCTTGGACCTACTTATTGACGATAAAACACAGAAATTGCATCGGAATTAAATATAAAATGCACAGCGCCGACTTAAGGACAAGAAGACTGACTCTTCTTACTGACCATTCCTGTGACACTAGTTATAGATTCCGATGCATCACTTCAGGTTTATTGTATCCCTTGGACCTTCTTCTTGACGATGAAACACAGAAATTGCATCGGAATTAAATACAAAAGGCACAATGCAGACTTAAGGACAAGAAGACTGACTCTTCCTACCGACCATTCCTGTGACACTAGTTATAGATTCCGATGCTTCACTCCAGGTTTACTGCATCCCTTGGACCTTCTTATTGACGATGAAACCCAGAAATTGCATCGGAATTAAATTGAAATGGCACAATGCCGACTTAAGGACAAGAAGACTGACTCTTCTTACTGACCATTCCTGTGACACTAGTTATAGAATCCGATGCATCACTTCAGGTTTATTGTATCCCTTGGACCTTCTTCTTGACGATGAAACACAGAAATTGCATCGGAATTAAATACAAAAGGCACAATGCAGACTTAAGGACAAGAAGACTGACTCTTCTTAATGACCATTCCTGTGACACTAGTTATAGATTCCGATGCATCACTTCAGGTTTATTGTATCCCTTGGACCTTCTTCTTGACGATGAAACACAGAAATTGCATCGGAATTATATACCAAAGGCACAATGCCGACTTAAGTACATGAAGACTGACACTTCTTACTGACTATGTTTTGAACCATTCCTGTGACACTAGTTATAGTTTCCGATGCTTCACTTCAGGTTTACTGTATCCCTTGGACCCTCTTATTGACGATGAAACACAGAAATTGCATCGGAAGTAAATACAAAAGGCACAATGCAGACTTAAGGACAAGAAGACTGACTCTTCCTACTGACCATTCCTGTGACACTAGTTATATATTCCGATGCTTCACTTCAGGTTTATTGTATCCCTTGGACCTTCTTCTTGAAGATGAAACACAGAAATTGCATCGGAATTAAATACAAAAGGCACAATGCCGACTTAAGTACAAGAAGACAGACACTTCTTTCTGACTATATTTTGAACCATTCCTGTGACACTAGTTATAGATTCCGATGCTTCACTTCAGGTTTACTGTATCCCTTGGACCTTCTTATTGACGCAGAAACACAGAAATGGCATCGGAATTAAATACAAAAGGCACAATGCAGATTTAAGGACAAGAAGACTGACTCTTCCTACTGACCATTCCTGTGGCACTAGTTATATATTCCGATGCTTCACCTCAGGTTTATTGTATCTCTTGGACCTTCTTATTGACGAGGAAACACAGAAATTGCATCGGAATGAAATACAAAAGGCACAATGCCGACTTAAGTACATGAAGATTGACTCTTCCTGCTGTCCATTCCTGTGACACTAGTTATAGATTCCGATGCTTCACTCCAGGTTTACTGTATCCCTTGGACCTTCTTATTGACGATGAAACCCAGAAATTGCATCGGAATTAAATACAAAAGGCACAATGCCGACTTAAGGACAAGAAGACTGACTCTTCCTACTGACCATTCCTGTGACACTAAGTATAGATTCCGATGCTTCACTTCAGGTTTACTGGATCCCTTGGACCTTCTTATTGACGATGAAACACAGAAATTGCATCGGAAGTAAATACAAAAGGCACAATGCAGGCTTAAGGACAAGAAGCCTGACTCTTCCTACTGACCATTCCTGTGACACTAGTTATATATTCCGATGCTTCACTTCAGGTTTATTGTATCCCTTGGACCTTCTTCTTGACGATGAAACACAGAAATTGCATCGGAATTAAATACAAAAGGCACAATGCCGACTTAAGTACATGAAGACAGACACTTCTTACTGACTATATTTTGAACCATTCCTGTGACACTAGTTATAGATTCCGATGCTTCACTTCAGGTTTACTGTATCCCTTGGACCTTCTTATTGACGATGAAACGCAGAAATTGCATCGGAATTAAATACAAAAGGCACAATGCCGACTTAAGTACATGAAGACCGACAGTTCTTACTGACTATGTTTTGAACAATTCCTGTGACACTAGTTATAGATTCCGATGCTTCACTTCAGGTTTACTGTATCCCTTGGACCTTCTTATTGACGATGAAACACAGAAATTGCATCGGAATTAAATACAAAAGGCACAATGCAGACTTAAGGACAAGAAGACTGACTCTTCCTACTGACCATTCCTGTGGCACTAGTTATATATTCCGATGCTTCACTTCAGGTTTATTGTATCTCTTGGACCTTCTTATTGACGATGAAACACCGAAATTGCATCGGAATTAAATACAAAATGCACAAAGCCGACTTAAGTACATGAAGACCGACACTTCTTACTGACTATATTTTGTACCATTCCTGTGACACTAGTTATAGTTTCCGATGCTTCACTTCAGGTTTACTGTATCCCTTCGACCTTCTTATTGACAATGAAACGCAGAAATTGCATCGGAATTAAATACAAAAGGCACAATGCCGACTTAAGTACATGAAGACCGACAGTTCTTACTGACTATGTTTTGAACCATTCCTGTGACACTAGTTATAGATTCCGATGCTTCACTTCAGGTTTACTGTATCCCTTGGACCTTCTTATTGACGATGAAATACAGAAATTGCATCGAAATTAAATACAAAAGGCTCATTGCCGACTTAAGGTCAAGAAGACTGACTCTTCCTACTGACCATTCCTGTGACACAAGTTATCTATTCCGATGCTTCACTCCAAGTTTACTGTATCCCTTGGACCTTCTTATTGACGATGAAACACAGAACTTGCATCGGAAATAAATACAAAAGGCACAATGTCGACTAAAGTACTTGAAGACTGACACTTCTTACTGACTATGTTTTGAACCATTCCTGTGACACTAGTTATAGATTCCGATGCTTCACTTCAGGTTTACTGTATCCCTTGGACCTTCTTATTCACGATAAAACACAGAAATTGCATCGGAATTAAATACAAAAGGCACAATGCCGACTTAAGGACAAGAAGACTGACTCTTCCTACTGACCATTCCTGTGACACTAGTTATATATTCCAATGCTTCATTTCAGGTTTATTGTATCCCTTGGACCTTTTTATTGACGATGAAACACGGAAATTGCATCGGAATTAAATACAAAAGGCACAATGCCGACTTAAGTACATGAAGACCGACACTTCTTACTGACTATATTTTGAACCATTCCTGTGACACTAGTTATAGTTTCCGAAGCTTCACTTCAGGTTCACTGTATCCCTTGGACCTTCTTATTGACGATGAAACGCAGAAATTGCATCGGAATTAAATACAAAAGGCACAATGCCGACTTAAGTACATGAAGACCGACAGTTCTTACTGACTATGTTTTGAACCATTCCTGTGACACTAGTTATAGAATCCGATGCTTCACTTCAGGTTCACTGTATCCCTTGGACCTTCTTACTGACGATGAAACACAGAAATTGCATCGGAATTATATACCAAAGGCACAATGCCGACTTAAGTACATGAAGACCGACACTTCTTACTGACTATGTTTTGAACCATTCCTGTGACACTAGTTATAGATTCCGATGCTTCACTTCCGGTTTACTGTGTCCCTTGGACCTTCTTGTTGACGATGAAACACAGAAATTGCATCAGAATTAAATACAAATGGCAGAATGCCGACATAAGGAGATGAAGATTGACTCTTCCTGCTGTCCATTCCTGTGACACTAGTTATAGATTCCGATGCTTCACTCCAGGTTTACTGTATCCCTTGGACCTTCTTATTGACGATGAAACCCAGAAATTGCATCGGAATTAAATACAAAAGGCACAATGCCGACTTAAGGACAAGAAGACTGACTCTTCCTACTGACCATTCCTGTGACACTAAGTATAGTTTCCGATGCTTCACTTCAGGTTTACTGGATCCCTTGGACCTTCTTATTGACGATGAAACACAGAAATTGCATCGGAAGTAAATACAAAAGGCACAATGCAGACTTAAGGACAAGAAGACTGACTCTTCCTACTGACCATTCCTGTGACACTAGTTATATATTCCGATGCTTCACTTCAGGTTTATTGTATCCCTTGGACCTTCTTCTTGACGATGAAACACAGAAATTGCATCGGAATTAAATACAAAAGGCACAATGCCGACTTAAGTACATGAAGACAGACACTTCTTACTGACTATATTTTGAACCATTCCTGTGACACTAGTTATAGATTCCGATGCTTCACTTCAGGTTTACTGTATCCCTTGGACCTTCTTATTGACGATGAAACGCAGAAATTGCATCGGAATTAAATACAAAAGGCACAATGCCGACTTAAGTACATGAAGACCGACAGTTCTTACTGACTATGTTTTGAACAATTCCTGTGACACTAGTTATAGATTCCGATGCTTCACTTCAGGTTTACTGTATCCCTTGGACCTTCTTATTGACGATGAAACACAGAAATTGCATCGGAATTAAATACAAAAGGCACAATGCAGACTTAAGGACAAGAAGACTGACTCTTCCTACTGACCATTCCTGTGGCACTAGTTATATATTCCGATGCTTCACTTCAGGTTTATTGTATCTCTTGGACCTTCTTATTGACGATGAAACACAGAAATTGCATCGGAAATAAATACAAAAGGCACAATGCCGACTTAAGTACATAAAGATTGACTCTTCCTGCTGACCATTCCTGTGACACTAGTTATAGATTCCGATGCTTCACTCCAGGTTTACTGTATCCCTTGGACCTTCTTATTGACGATGAAACCCAGAAATTGCATCGGAATTAAATTCAAATGGCACAATGCCGACTTAAGGACAAGAAGACTGACTCTTCCTACTGACCATTCCTGTGACACTAGTTATATAGTCCGATGCTTCACTTCAGGTTTATTGTATCCCTTGGACCTTCTTATTGACGATGAAACACAGAAATTGCATCGGAATTAAATACAAAATGCACAATGCCGACTTAAGTACATGAAGACCGACACTTCTTACTGACTATATTTTGAACCATTCCTGTGACACTAGTTATAGATTCCGATGCTTCACTTCAGGTTTACTGTATCCCTTGGACCTTCTTATTGACGATGAAACACAGAAATTGCATCAGAATTAAATACAAATGGCAGAATGCCGACATAAGGAGATGAAGATAGACTCTTCCTGCTGTCCATTCCTGTGACACTAGTTATAGATTCCGATGCTTCACTCCAGGTTTACTGTATCCCTTGGACCTTCTTATTGTCGATGAAACCCAGAAATTGCATCGGAATTAAATACAAAAGGCACAATGCCGACTTAAGGACAAGAAGAGTGACTCTTCCTACTGACCATTCCTGTGACACTAAGTATAGATTCCGATGCTTCACTTCAGGTTTACTGGATCCCTTGGACCTTCTTATTGACGATGAAACACAGAAATTGCATCGGAAGTAAATACAAAAGGCACAATGCAGACTTAAGGACAAGAAGACTGACTCTTCCTACTGACCATTCCTGTGACACTAGTTATATATTCCGATGCTTCACTTCAGGTTTATTGTATCCCTTGGACCTTCTTATTGACGATGAAACGCAGAAATTGCATCGGAATTAAATACAAAAGACAGAATGCCGACTTAAGTACATGAAGACCGACAGTTCTTACTGGCTATGTTTTGAACCATTCCTGTGTCACTAGTTATAGATTCCGATGCTTCACTTCAGGTTTACTGTATCCCTTGGACCTTCTTATTGACGATGAGACACAGAAATTGCATCGGAATTAAATACAAAAGGCACAATGCCAACTTAAGTACATGAAGTCTGACACTTCTTACTGACTAAGATTTGAACCATTCCTGTGACACTAGTTATAGATTCTGATGCTTCACTTCAGGTTTACTGTATCCGTTGGACCTTCTTATTGACGATGAAATACAGAAATTGCATCAGAATTAAATACAAAAGGCAGAATGCCGACATAAGGACATGAAGATTGACTCTTCCTGCTGACCATTCCTGTGACACTAGTTATAGATTCCGATGCTTCACTCAAGGTTTACTGTATCCCTTGGACCTTCTTATTGACGATGAAACCCAGAAATTGCATCGGAATTAAATACAAAAGGCACAATGCCGACTTAAGGACAAGAAGACTGACTCTTCCTACTGCCCATTCCTGTGACACTAGTTATAGATTCCGATGCTTCACTTCAGGTTTACTGTATCCCTTGGACCTTCTTATTGACGGTGAAACACAGAAATTGCATCGGAATTAAATACAAAAGGCACAAAGCCGACTTATGGACAAGAAGACTGACTCTTACTACTGACCATTCCTGTGACACTAGTTATATATTCCGATGCTTCACTTCAGGTTCATTGTATCCCTTGGACCTTGGTATTGACGATGAAACACAGAAATTGCATCGGAATTAAATACAAAAGGCACAACGCCGACTTAAGTACATGAAGTCCGACACTTCTTACTGACTATATTTTGAACCATTCCTGTGACACTAGTTATAGTTTCTGAAGCTTCACTTCAGGTTCACTGTATCCCTTGGACCTTCTTATTGACGATGAAACGCAGATATTGCATCGGAATTAAATACAAAAGGCACAATGCCGACTAAAGTACATGAAAACCGACTGTTCTTACTGACTATGTTTTGAACCATTCCTGTGACACTAGTTATAGATTCCGATGCTTCACTTCAGGTTTACTGTATCCCTTGGACCTTCTTACTGACGATGAAACACAGAAATTGCATCGGAATTATATACCTAAGGCACAATGCCGACTTAAGTACATGAAGACCGACACTTCTTACTGACTATGTTTTGAACCATTCCTGTGACACTAGTTATAGTTTCCGATGCTTCACTTCAGGTTTACTGTATCCCTTGGACCTTCTTATTGACGATGAAACACAGAAATTGCATCAGAATTAAATACAAAAGGCAGAATGCGACATAAGGACATGAAGATTGATACTTGCTGCTGACCATTCCTGTGACACTAGTTATGGATTCCGATGCTTCACTCCACGTTTACTGTATCCCTTGACCTTCTTATTGACGATGAAACCCAGAAATTGCATCGGAATTAAATACAAAGGCTCATTGCCGACTTAAGGTCAAGAAGACTGACTCTTCCTACTGACCATTCCTGTGACACAAGTTATCTATTCCGATGCTTCACTTCAGGTTTACTATATCCCATGGCCCTTCTTATTGACGATGAAACAAAGAAATTGCATCGGAATTAAATACAAAAGGCACAATGACGACTTAAGGACAAGAAGACTCACTCTTCCTACTGACCATTCCTGTGGCACTAGTTATATATTCCGATGCTTCACTTCAGGTTTATTGTATCCCTTGGACCTTTTTATTGACGATGAAACACAGAAATTGCATCGGAATTAAATACAAAAGGCACAATGCCGACTTAAGTACATGAAGACCGACACTTCTTACTGACTATATTTTGAACCATTCCTGTGACACTAGTTATAGTTTCCGAAGCTTCACTTCAGGTTCACTGTATCCCTTGGACCTTCTTATTGACGATGAAACGCAGAAATTGCATCGGAATTAAATACAAAAGGCACAATGCCGACTTAAGTACATGAAGACCGACAGTTCTTACTGACTATGTTTTGAACCATTCCTGCGACACTAGTTATAGAATCCGATGCTTCACTTCAGGTTTACTGTATCCCTTGGACCTTCTTGTTGACGATGAAACACAGAAATTGCATCAGAATTAAATACCAAAGGCAGAATGCCGACTTAAGGACAAGGAGACTGACTCTTCCTACTGACCATTCCTGTGACACTAGTTATAGATTCCGATGGTTCACTTCAGGTTTACTGTATCCCTTGGACCTTCGTATTGACGTTGAAACACAGAAATTGCATCGGAAGTAAATACAAAAGTCACAATGCAGACTTAGGGACAAGAAGACTGACTCTTCCTACTGACCATTCCTGTGACACTAGTTATATATTCCGATGCTTCACTTCAGGTTTATTGTATCCCTTGGACCTTCTTATTGACGATGAAACACAGAAATTGCATCGGAATTAAATACAAAAGGCACAATGCCGACTTAAGTACATGAAGACCGACACTTCTTGCTGACTATATTTTGAACCATTCCTGTGACACTAGTTATAGTTTCCGATGCTTCACTTCAGGTTCACTGTATCTCTTGGACCTTCTTATTGACGATGAAACGCAGAAATTGCATCGGAATTAAATACAAAAGGCACAATGCCGACTTAAGTACATGAAGACCGACAGTTCTTACTGACTATGTTTTGAACCATTCCTGTGACACTAGTTATAGATTCCGATGCTTCACTTCAGGTTTACTGTATCCCTTGGACCTTCTTATTGACGATGAAACACAGAAATTGCATCAGAATTATATACCAAAGGCACAATGCCGACTTAAGTACATGAAGACCGACACTTCTTACTGACTAAGATTTCAACCATTGCTGTGACACTAGTTATAGATTCTGATGCTTCACTTCAGGTTTACTGTATCCGTTGGACCTTCTTATTGACGATGAAATACAGAAATTGCATCAGAATTAAATACAAAAGGCAGAATGCCGACATTAGGACATGAAGATTGACTCTTCCTACTGCCCATTCCTGTGACACTAGTTATAGATTCCGATGCTTCACTTCAGGATTACTGTATCCCTTGGACTTTCTTATTGACGATGAAACACAGATATTGCATTGGAATTAAATACAAAAGGCACAATGCAGACTTATGGACAAGAAGACTGACTCTTCCTACTGACCATTTCTGTGACACTAGTTATATAGTCCGATGCTTCACTTCAGGTTTATTGTATCCCATGGACCTTCTTGTTGACGATGAAACACCGAAATTGCATCGGAATTAAATACAAAATGCACAATGCCGACTTAAGTACATGAAGACCGACACTTCTTACTGACTATATTTTGAACCATTCCTGTGACACTAGTTATAGTTTCCGATGCTTCACTTCAGGTTTACTGTATCCCTTGGACCTTCTTATTGACGATGAAACGCAGAAATTGCATCGGAATTAAATACAAAAGGCACAATGCCGACTTAAGTACATGAAGACCGACAGTTCTTACTGACTATGTTTTGAACCATTCCTGTGACACTAGTTATAGATTCCGATGCTTCACTTCAGGTTTACTGTATCCCTCTGACCTTCTTATTGACGATGAAACACAGAAATTACATCGGAATTAAATACAAAAGGCACAATGCAGACTTAAGGGCAAGATGACTGACTCTTCCTACTGACCAATCCTGTGACACTAGTTATATATTCCGATGCTTCACTTCAGGTTTATTGTATCTCTTGGACCTTCTTATTGACGATGAAACACAGAAATTGCATCGGAATTAAATACATAAGGCACAATGCCGACTTAAGTACATGAAGACCGACACTTCTTACTGACTATATTTTGAAAAATTCCTGTGACACTAGTTATAGATTCCGATGCTTCACTTCAGGTTTACTGTATCCCTTGGACCTTCTTATTGACGATGAAACGCAGAAATTGCATCGGAATTAAATACAAAAGGCACAATGCCGACTTAAGTACATGAAGACCGACAGTTCTTACTGGCTATGTTTTGAACCATTCCTGTGTCACTAGTTATAGATTCCGATGCTTCACTTCAGGTTTACTGTATCCCTTGGACCTTCTTATTGACGATGAAACCCAGAAATTGCATCGGAATTAAATACAAAAGGCAGAATGCGACATAAGGACATGAAGATTGACTCTTCCTGCTGACCATTCCTGTGACACTAGTTATAGATTCCGATGCTTCACTCCAGGTTTACTGTATCCCTTGACCTTCTTATTGACGATGAAACCCAGAAATTGCATCGGAATTAAATACAACGGCTCATTGCCGACTTAAGGTCAAGAAGACTGACTCTTCCTACTGACCATTCCTGTGACACAAGTTATCTATTCCGATGCTTCACTCCAGGTTTACTGTTTCACTTGGACCTTCTTATTGACGATGAAACACAGAACTTGCATCGGAAATAATTACAAAAGGCACAATGCCGACTAAAGTACTTGAAGACCGACACTTCTTACTGACTATGTTTTGAACCATTCCTGTGACACTAGTTATAGAATCCGATGCTTCACTTCAGGTTTACTGTATCCCTTGGATCTACTTATTGACGATAAAACACAGAAATTGCATCGGAATTAAATATAAAATGCACAGCGCCGACTTAAGGACAAGAAGACTGACTCTTCTTACTGACAATTCCTGTAACACTAATTATAGATTCCGATGCATCACTTCAGGTTTACTGTATCCCTTGGACCTTCTTATTGACGATGAAACACAGAAATTGCATCAGAATTAAATACAAAAGGCAAAATGCCGACATAAGGACATGAAGATTGACTCTTCCTGCTGACCATTTCTGTGACACTAGTTACAGATTCCATTGCTTCACTCCAGGTTTACTGTATCCCTTGGACCTCCTTATTGACGATGAAACCCAGAAATTGCATCGGAAGTAAATACAAAAGGCACAATGCCGACTTAAGGACAAGAAGACTGACTCTTCCTACTGACCATTCCAGTGACACTAGTTATAGATTCCGATGCTTCAAATCAGGTTTACTGTATCCCTTGGACCTTCTTATTGACGATGAAACACAGAAATTGCATCGGAATTAAATACAAAAGGCACAATGCCGACTTAAGTACATGAGGAACCGACACTTCCTACTGACTATGATTTGAACCATTCCTGTGACACTAGTTATAGATTCCGATGCATCACTTCAGGTTTACTGTATCCCTTGTACCTTCTTATTGACGATGAAACACAGAAATTGCATCGGAAATAAATACAAAAGGCTCAATGCCGACTTAAGTACATGAACAACGACACTTCTTACTGACTATGTTTTGAACCATTCCTGTGACACTAGTAATAGATCCCGATGCTTCACTTCAGGGTTACTGTGTCCCTTGCACCTTCTTATTGACGATGAAACACAGAAATTTCATCGGAATTAAATACAAAAGGCACAATACCGACTTAGGACAAGAAGACTGACTCTTATTACTGACCATTCCTGTGACATTAGTTATAGATTCCGATGCTTCACTTCAGGTTCACTGTATCCCTTAGACCTTCTTATTGACGATGAAACACAGAAATTGCATCGGAATTAAATACAAAAGGCACAATGCCGACTTAAGTACATGAATGCCGACACTTCTTACTGACTATGTTTTGAACCATTCCTGTGACACTAGTGGTAGATTCCGATGCTTCACTTCAGGTTTACTGTATCCCTTGGACCTTCTTATTGACGATGAAACACAGAAATTGCATTGAAATTAAATACAAAAGGCACAATGCCGACTTAAGAACAAGAAGTCTGACTCTTCCTACTGACCATTCCTGTGACACTAGTTATGGATTCCGATTCTTCACTTCAGGTTTACTCTATCCCTTGGACCTTCTTATTTTCGATGAAACACAGAAATTGCATCGGATTTAAATACAAAAGGCACAATGCCGACTTAAGGACAAGAAGACTGACTCTTCCTACTGACCAATCCTGTGACACTAGTTAAAGATTCCGATGCTTCACTTCAGGTTCACTGTATCCCTTAGACCTTCTTATTGACGATGAAACACAGAAATTGCATCGGAATTAAATACAAAAGGCACAATGCCGACTTAAGTACATGAATGCCGACACTTCTTACTGACTATGTTTTGAACCATTCCTGTGACACTAGTGGTAGATTCCGATGCTTCACTTCAGGTTTACTGTATCCCTTGGACCTTCTTATTGACGATGAAACACAGAAATTGCATCGGAATTAAATACAAAAGGCACAATGCCGACTTAAGTACATGAAGACCGACACTTCTTACTGACTATGCTTTGAACCATTCCTGTGACACTAGTAATAGGTCCCCATGCTTCACTTCAGGTTAACTGTATCCCTTGCACCTTCTTATTGACGATGAAACACAGAAATTGCATCGGAATTAAATACAAAAGGCACAATGCCGACTTAAAGGACAAGAAGACTGAGTCTTCCTACTGACCATTCCTGTGACACTAGTTATAGATTACGATGCTTCACTTCAGGTTTACTGTATCCCTTGGACCTTCTTATTGACGATGAAACACAGAAATTGCATCGGAATTAAATACAAAAGGCACAATGCCGACTTAAGGACAAGCAGACTGATTCTTCCTACTGACCATTCCTGTGACACTAGTTATAGATTCTGATGCTTTACTCAAGGTTTACTGTATCCCTTGGACCTTCTTATTGACGATGAAACACAGAAATTGCATCGGAATTAAATACAAAAGGCACAATGCCGACTTATGTACATGAAGGCCGACACTTCTTACTGACTATGTTTTGAACCATTCCTGTGACACTAGTTATTGATTCCGATGCTTCAGCTCAGGTTTTCGGTATCCCTTGGACCCTCTTATTGACGATGAAACACAGAAATTGCATCGTAATTAAATACAAAAGGCACAATGCCGACTTAAGGACAAGAAGACTGACTCTTCCTACTGACCATTCCTGTGACACTAGTTATAGATTCCGATGCTTCACTTCAGGTTTGCTGTATCCCTTGGACCTTCTAATTGACGATGAAACACAGAAATTGCATCGGAATTAAATACAAAAGATACAATGCCGACTTAAGTACTAGAAGACCGACACTTCTTACTAACTACGTTTTGAAACATTCCTGTGACACTAGTTATAGATTCCGATGCTTCACTTCAGGTTTACTGTATCCCTTAGACCTTCTTATTGACGATGAAACACAGAAATTGCATCGGAATTAAATACAAAAGGCACAATGCCGACTTAAGTACATGAAGACCGACACTTCTTATTGACTATGATTTGAACCATTCCTGTGACACTAGTTATAGATTCCGATGCTTCACTTCAGGTTTACTGTATCCCTTGCACCTTCTTATTGACGATGAAACACAGAAGTTGCATCGGAATTAAATACAAAAGGCACAATGCCGACTTAAGGACAAGAAGACTGACTCTTCCTACTGACCAATCCTGTGACACTAGTTAAAGATTCCGATGTTTCACTTCAGGTTTACTGTATCCCTTGGACTTCTTTTGACGATGAAACACAGAAATTGCGTCGAAATTAAATACAAAAGGCACAATGCCGACTTAAGTACATGAAGACCGACACTGCTTACTGACTATGTTTTGAACCATTCCTGTGACACTAGTAATAGGTCCCCATGCTTCACTTCAGGTTTACTGTATACCTTGCACCCTCTTATTGACGATGAACGACAGAAATTGCATCGGAATTAAATACAAAAGGCACAATGCCGACTTAAGGACAAGAAGACTGACTCTTCCTACTGAACATTCCTGTGACACTAGTTATAGATTCCGATGCTTCACTTCAGGTTTACTGTATCTCTTGGACTATCATATTGACGATGAAACACAGAAATTGCATCGGAATTAAATACAAAAGGCACAATGCCGACTGAAGGACGAGCAGACTGATTCTACCTACTGACCATTCCTGTGCCACTAGTTATAGATTCCGATGCTTCACTCAAGGTTTACTGTATCCCTTGGACCTTCTTATTGACGATGAAACACAGAAATTGCATCGGAATTAAAAACAAAAGGCACAATGCCGACTTAAGTACATGAAGGCCGACACTTCTTACTGACTATGTTCTGAACCATTCCTGTGACACTAGTTACAGATTCCGATGCTTCAGTTCAGGTTTACGGTATCCCTTGGACCGTCTTATTGACGATGAAACACAGAAATTGCATCGGAATTAAATACAAAAGGCACAATGCCGACTTAAGGACAAGAAGACTGACTCTTCCTACTGACCATTCCTGTGACACTAGTTATAGATTCCGATGCTTCACTTCAGGTTTACTGTATCCCTTGGACCTCCTTATTGACGATGAAACACAGAAATTGCATCGGAATTAAATACAAAAGATACAATGCCGACTTAAGTACAAGAAGACCGACACTTCTTACTAACTATGTTTTGAAACATTCCTGTGACACTAGTTATAGATTCCGATGCTTCACTTCAGGTTTACTGTATCCCTTGGACCTTCTTATTGACGATGAAACACAGAAATTGCATCGGAATTAAATACAAAAGGCACAATGCCGACTTAAGTACATGAAGACCGACACATCTTATTGACTATGATTTGAACCATTCCTGTGACACTAGTTATAGATTCCGATGCTTCACTTCAGGTTTACTGTATCCCTTGCACCTTCTTATTGACGAAGAAACACAGAAGTTGCATCGGAATTAAATACAAAAGGCACAATGCCGACTTAAGGACAAGAAGACTGACTCTTCCTACTGACCAATCCTGTGACACTAGTTAAAGATTCCGATGTTTCACTTCAGGTTTACTGTATCCCTAGGACTTCTTTTGACGATGAAACACAGAAATTGCGTCGGAATTAAACACAAAAGGCACAATGCCGACTTAAGTACATGAAGACCGACACTTCTTACTCACTATGTTTTGAACCATTCCTGTGACACTAGTAATAGGTCCCCATGCTTCACTTCAGGTTTACTGTATCTCTTGGACCATCATATTGACGATGAAACACAGAAATTGCATCGGAATTAAATACAAAAGGCACAATGCCGACTGAAGGACGAGCAGACTGATTCTTCCTACTGACCATTCCTGTGCCACTAGTTATAGATTCCGAAGCTTCACTCAAGGTTTACTGTATCCCTTGGTCCTTCTTATTGACGATGAAACACAGAAATTGCATCGGAATTAAAAACAAAAGGCACAATGCCGACTTAAGTACATGAAGGCCGACACTTCTTACTGACTATGTTCTGAACCATTCCTGTGACAATAGTTACAGATTCCGATGCTTCAGTTCACGTTTACGGTATCCTTTGGACCGTCTTATTGACGATGAAAACACAGAAATTGCATCGGAATTAAATACAAAAGGCACAATGCCGACTTAAGTACAAGAAGACTGACTCTTCCTACTGACCAATCCTGTGACACTAGTTAAAGATTCCGATGTTTCACTTCAGGTTTACTGTATCCCTTGGACTTCTTTTGACGATGAAACACAGAAATTGCGTCGGATTTAAATACAAAAGGCACAATGCCGACTTAAGGACAAGAAGACTGACTCTTCCTACTGACCAATCCTGTGACACTAGTTAAAGATTCCGATGCTTCACTTCAGGTTTACTGTATCCCTTGGACCTTCTTATTGACGATGAAACACAGAAATTGCATCGGAATTAAATACAAAAGGCACAATGCCGACTTAAGTACATGAAGACCGACACTTCTTACTGACTATGCTTTGAACCATTCCTGTGACACTAGTAATAGGTCCCCATGCTTCACTTCAGGTTAACTGTATCCCTTGCACCTTCTTATTGACGATGAAACACAGAAATTGCATCGGAATTAAATACAAAAGGCACAATGCCGACTTAAAGGACAAGAAGACTGAGTCTTCCTACTGACCATTCCTGTGACACTAGTTATAGATTACGATGCTTCACTTCAGGTTTACTGTATCCCTTGGACCTTCTTATTGACGATGAAACACAGAAATTGCATCGGAATTAAATACAAAAGGCACAATGCCGACTTAAGGACAAGCAGACTGATTCTTCCTACTGACCATTCCTGTGACACTAGTTATAGATTCCGATGCTTTACTCAAGGTTTACTGTATCCCCTGGACCTTCTTATTGACGATGAAACACAGAAATTGCATCGGAATTAAATACAAAAGGCACAATGCCGACTTATGTACATGAAGGCCGACACTTCTTACTGACTATGTTTTAAACCATTCCTGTGACACTAGTTATTGATTCCGATGCTTCAGCTCAGGTTTTCGGTATCCCTTGGACCCTCTTATTGACGATGAAACACAGAAATTGCATCGTAATTAAATACAAAAGGCACAATGCCGACTTAAGGACAAGAAGACTGACTCTTCCTACTGACCATTCCTGTGACACTAGTTATAGATTCCGATGCTTCACTTCAGGTTTACTGTATCCCTTGGACCTTCTAATTGACGATGAAACACAGAAATTGCATCGGAATTAAATACAAAAGATACAATGCCGACTTAAGTACAAGAAGACCGACACTTCTTACTAACTATGTTTTGAAACATTCCTGTGACACTAGTTATAGATTCCGATGCTTCACTTCAGGTTTACTGTATCCCTTGGACCTTCTTATTGACGATGAAACACAGAAATTGCATCGGAATTAAATACAAAAGGCACAATGCCGACTTAAGTACATGAAGACCGACACTTCTTATTGACTATGATTTGAACCATTCCTGTGACACTAGTTATGGATTCCGAAGCTTCACTTCAGGTTTACTGTATCCCTTGCACCTTCTTATTGACGATGAAACACAGAAGTTGCATCGGAATTAAATACAAAAGGCACAATGCCGACTTAAGGACAAGAAGACTGACTCTTCCTACTGACCAATCCTGTGACACTAGTTAAAGATTCCGATGTTTCACTTCAGGTTTACTGTATCCCTTGGACTTCTTTTGACGATGAAACACAGAAATTGCGTCGGAATTAAATACAAAAGGCACAATGCCGACTTAAGTACATGAAGACCGACACTTCTTACTGACTATGTTTTGAACCATTCCTGTGACACTAGTAATAGGTCCCCATGCTTCACTTCAGGTTTACTGTATCCCTTGCACCCTCTTATAGACGATGAACGACAGAAATTGCATCGGAATTAAATACAAAAGGCACAATGCCGACTTAAGGACAAGAAGACTGACTCTTCCTACTGAACATTCCTGTGACACTAGTTATAGATTCCGATGCTTCACTTCAGGTTTACTGTATCCCTTGGACCTTCTTATTGACGATGAAACACAGAAATTGCATCGGAATTAAATACAAAAGATACAATGCCGACTTAAGTACAAGAAGACCGACACTTCTTACTAACTATGTTTTGAAACATTCCTGTGACACTAGTTATAGATTCCGATGCTTCACTTCAGGTTTACTGTATCCCTTGGACCTTCTTATTGACGATGAAACACAGAAATTGCATCGGAATTAAATACAAAAGGCACAATGCCGACTTAAGTACATGAAGACCGACACTTCTTATTGACTATGATTTGAACCATTCCTGTGACACTAGTTATAGATTCCGATGCTTCACTTCAGGTTTACTGTATCCCTTGCACCTTCTTATTGACGACGAAACACAGAAGTTGCATCGGAATTAAATACAAAAGGCACAATGCCGACTTAAGGACAAGAAGACTGACTCTTCCTACTGACCAATCCTGTGACACTAGTTAAAGATTCCAATGTTTTACTTCAGGTTTACTGTATCCCTTGGACTTCTTTTGACGATGAAACACAGAAATTGCGTCGGAATTAAATACAAAAGGCACAATGCCGACTTAAGTACATGAAGACCGACACTTCTTACTCACTATGTTTTGAACCATTCCTGTGACACTAGTAATTGGTCCCCATGCTTCACTTCAGGTTTACTGTATCTCTTGGACCATCATATTGACGATGAAACACAGAAATTGCATCGGAATTAAATACAAAAGGCACAATGCCGACTGAAGGACGAGCAGACTGATTCTTCCTACTGACCATTCCTGTGCCACTAGTTATAGATTCCGATGCTTCACTCAAGGTTTACTGTATCCCTTGGACCTTCTTATTGACGATGAAACACAGAAATTGCATCGGAATTAAAAACAAAAGGCACAATGCCGACTTAAGTACATGAAGGCCGACACTTCTTACTGACTATGTTCTGAACCATTCCTGTGACAATAGTTACAGATTCCGATGCTTCAGTTCAGGTTTACGGTATCCCTTGGACCGTCTTATTGACGATGAAACACAGAAATTGCATCGGAATAAAATACAAAAGGCACAATGCCGACTTAAGGACAAGAAGACTGACTCTTCCTACTGACCATTCCTGTGACACTAGTTATAGATTCCGATGCTTCACTTCAGGTTTACTGTATCCCTTGGACCTTCTTATTGACGATGAAACACAGAAATTGCATTGGAATTAAATACAAAAGGCACAATGCCGACTTAAGGACAAGAAGTCTGACTCTTCCTACTGACCATTCCTGTGACACTAGTTATAGATTCCGATTCTTCACTTCAGGTTTACTGTATATCTTGGACCTTCTTATTGACGATGAAACACAGAAATTGCATCGGATTTAAATACAAAATGCACAATGCCGACTTATGGACAAGAAGACAGACTCTTTTTAGTGACCACTCTTGTGACATTAGTTATTGTTTCCGATGTTTCACTTCAGGTTTACTGTATCTCTTGGACCTTGTTATTGACGATGAAACACAGTAATTGCATTGGAATTAAATACAAAAGGCACAATGCCGACTTAAGTACATGAAGACCGACACTTCTTACTGACAATGTATTGAACCATTCCTGTGACACTAGTTATAGATTCCGATGCTTCACTTCAGGTTTACTGTATCCCTTGGACCTTATTATTGACGATGAAACACAGAAATTGCATCGGATGTAAAAACAAAGGGCACAATGCCGACATAAGTACATGAAGACCGACTATTTTTACTGACTATGTTTTGAACCATTCCTGAGACACTAGTTATAGATTCCGATGCTTCACTCTTGGTTTACTGTAACCCTTGGGCCTTCTTATTGACGATGAAACACAGAAATTGCATCCGAATTAAATACAAAAGGCACAATGCCGACTTAAGTACATGAAGACCGACACTTCTTACTGACTATGCTTTGAACCATTCCTGTAACACAAGTTATAGATTCCGATGCTTCACTTCAGGTTCACTGTATCCCTTGGACCTTCTTATTGACGATGAAACACAGAAATTGCATCGGAATTAAATACAAAAGGCACAATGCCATCTTAAGGACAAGAAGACTGACTCTTCCTACTGACCATTCCTGTGACACTAGTTATAGATTCCGATGCTTCACTTCAGGTATACTGTATCCCTTGGACCTTCTTATTGACGATGAAACACAGAAATTGCATCGGAATCAAATACAAAAGGCACAATGCCGACTTAAGTACAAGAAGACTGTATCTTCTTACTGTCTATGTTTTGAACCAATCCTGTGACACTAGTTGTAGATTCCGATGCT
Organism: Schistocerca americana; assembly: GCF_021461395.2. Lineage (NCBI taxonomy): Eukaryota > Metazoa > Arthropoda > Insecta > Orthoptera > Acrididae > Schistocerca > Schistocerca americana. The sequence goes on along the minus strand of NW_025725790.1, from coordinate 108,663 downwards.
TGACTTCAGTTTTACTATATCCCTTGGACCTTCTTATTGACGATGAAACACAGAAATTGCATATGAATTAAATACAAAAGGCACAATGCCGACTTAAGTAGAAGAGACTGACTCTTCTTACTGACTATGTTTTGATCCATTCCTGTGACACTAGTTACAGATTCCGATGCTTCACTTCAGGTTTACTGTATCCCTTGGACGTTCTTATTGACGATGAAACACAGAAATTGCATCGGAATTAAATACAAAAGGCACAATGCCGACTTAAGTACAAGAAGACTGACTCTTCCTACTGTCTAAGTTTTGAACCATTCCTGTGACACTGGTTATAGATTCCGATGTTTGACTTCAGTTTTACTGTATCCCTTGGACCTTCTTATTGACGATGAAACACAGAAATTGCATCGGAAATAAATACAAAAGGCACAATGCCGACTTAAGTACAAGAAGACTGACTCTTCTTACTGTCTATGTTTTGAACCAATCCTGTGACACTAGTAAGAGATTCCGATGCTTCACTTCTGGTTTACTGCATCCCTTTGACCATCTTATTGACGATAAAACACAGAAATTGCATCGGAATTAAATACAAAAGGCACAATGCCGACTTAAGTACAAAAAGACTGACTCTTCTTACTGACTATGTTTTGAACCGTTCATGTGACACTAGTTATAGATTCCGATGCTTCACTTCAGGTTTACTGTATCCCTCTGACCTTCTTATTGATGATGAAACACGGAAATTGCATCGGAATTAAATTCAAATGGCACAATGCCGACTTAATTACAAGAAGTCTGACTCTTCTTACTGACAATGTTTTGAACCATTCCTGTAACACTAGTTACAGATTCCGATGCTTCACTTCAGGTTTACTGTATCCCTTGGACCTTCTTATGGACGATGAAACACAGAAATTGCATCGGAATTAAATACAAAAGGCACAATGCCGACTTAAGGACAAGAAGACTGACTCTTCCTACAGACCCTTTCTGTGACACTAGTTATAGATTCCGATGATTCACTTCAGGTTTACTGTATCCCTTGGACCTTCTTATTGACGATGAAACACAGAAATTGCATCGGAATTAAATACAAAAGGCACAATGCCGACTTAAGGACAAGAAGACTGACTCTTCCTACTGACCATTCCTGTGACACTAGTTATAAATTCCGATGCTTCACTGCAGGTATACTGTATCCCTTGGACCTTCTTATTGACGATGAAACACATATATTGCATCGGAATCAAATACAAATGGCACAATGCCGACTTAAGTACAAGAAGACTGTATCTTCTTACTGACTATGTTTTGATCCATTCCTGTGACACTAGTTATAGATTCCGATGCTTCACTTCAGGTTTACTGTATCCCTTGGAATTTCTTATTGACGATGAAACACGGAAATTGCATCGGAATTAAATACAAAAGGCACAATGCCGACTTAAGTACAAGAAGACTGACTCTTCCTACTGTCTAAGTTTTGAAACATTCCTGTGACACTAGTTATAGATTGTGATGCTTGACTTCAGTTTTACTGTATCCCTTGGACCTTCTTATTGACGATGAAACACAGAAATTGCATCGGAATTAAATACAAAAGGCACAAAGCCGACATAAGTACAAGAGACTGACTCTTCTTACTGACAATGTTTTGAACCATTCCTGTGATACAAGTTGCAGATTCCGATGCTTCGCTTCAGGTTTACTGTATCCCTTGGACGTTCTTATTGACGATGAAACACAGAAATTGCATCGGAATTAAATACAAAATGCACAATGCCGACTTAAGTACAAGAAGACTGACCCTTCCTACTGTCTAAGATTTGTATCATTCCTGTGACACTTGTTATAGATTCCGATGTTTGACTTCAGTTTTACTGTATCCCTTGGACCTTCTTATTGACGATGAAACACAGAAATTGCATCGGAATTAAATACAAGAGGCACAATGCCGACTTAAGTACAAGAAGACTGACTCTTCTTACTGTCTATGTTTTGAACCAATCCTGTGACACTAGTTAGAGATTCCGATGCTTCACTTCAGGTTTACTGCATCCCTTTGACCATCTTATTGACGATAAAACACAGAAATTGCATCGGAATTAAAGACAAAAGGCACAATGCCGACTTAAGTACAAAAAGACTGACTCTTCTTACTGACTATGTTTTGAACCGTTCATGTGACACTAGTTATAGATTCCGATGCTTCACTTCAGGTTTACTGTATCCCTCTGACCTTCTTATTGATGATGAAACACGGAAATTGCATCGGAATTAAATACAAAAGGCACAATGCCGACTTAATTACAAGAAGTCTGACTCTTCTTACTGACTATCTTTTGAACCATTCCTGTGACACTAGTTATAGATTCCGATGCTTCACTTCAGGTTTACTGTATCCCTCTGACCTTCTTATTGACGATGTAACACTGAAATTGCATCGAAATTAAATAGAAAAGACACAATGCCGACTTAAGTAAAAGAAGAATGACTCTTCTTACTGTCTATGTTTTGAACCATTCCTGTGACACTAGTTATAGATTCCGATGTTTGACTTTAGTTTTACTGTATCCCTTGGACATTCTTATTGACGATGAAACACAGAAATTGCATCGGAATTAAATACAATAGGCACAATGCCGACTTAAGGACGAGAAGACTGACTCTTCCTACTGACCATTCCTGTGAAACTAGTTATAGATTCCGATGCATCACTTCAGGTTTACTGTATCCATTGGACCTTCTTATTGACGATGAAACACAGAAATAGCATCGGATTTAAATACAAAAGGCACAATGCCGACCTAAGTACATGAAGACCAACACTTCTTACTGACTATGTTTTGAACCACTCCTGTGACACTAGTTATAGATTCCGATGCTTCACTCCAGGTTTACTGTATCCCTTGGACCTCCTTATTGACGATGAAACACAGAAATTGGTTCGGAATTAAATACAAAAGGGACAATGCCGACTTAAGTTTATGAAGACCGACACTTCTTACTGACTATGCTTTGAACCATTCCTGTAACACAAGTTACAGATTCCGATGCTTCACTTCAGGTTTACTGTATCCCTTGGACCTTCTTATTGACGATGTAACACAGAAATTGCATCGGAATTAAATACAAAAGGCACAATGCCGACTTAAGGACAAGAAGACTGACTCTTCCTACAGACCCTTTCTGTGACACTAGTTATAGATTCCGATGATTCACTTCAGGTTTACTGTATCCCTTGGACCTTCTTATTGACGATGAAACACAGAAATTGCATCGCAATTAAATACAAAAGCACAAGACCGACTGAAGGACAAGAAGACTGACTCTTCCTACTGACCATTCCTGTGACACTAGTTATAGATTCCGATGCTTCACTTCAGGTTTACTGTATCCCTTGGACCTTCTTATTGACGATGAAACACAGAAATTGCATCGGAATTAAATACAAAAGGCAGAATGCCGTCTTAAGGACAAGAAGACTGACTCTTCCTACTGACCATTCCTGTGACACTAGTTATAAATTCCGATGCTTCACTGCAGGTATACTGTATCCCTTGGGCCTTCTTATTGACGATGAAACACAGATATTGCATCGGAATCAAATACAAATGGCACAATGCCGACTTAAGTACAAGAAGACTGTATCTTCTTACTGACTATGCTTTGATCCATTCCTGTGACACTAGTTATATATTCCGATGCTTCACTTCAGGTTTACTGTATCCCTTGGACGTTCTTATTGACGATGAAACACGGAAATTGCATCGGAATTAAATACAAAAGGCACAATGCCGACTTAAGTAAAAGAAGAATGACTCTTCTTACTGTCTATGTTTTGAACCATTCCTGTGACACTAGTTATAGATTCCGATGTTTGACTTTAGTTTTACTGTATCCCTTGGACCTTCTTATTGACGATGAAACACAGAAATTGCTGCGGAACTAAATACAAAAGGCACAAAGCCGACTTAAGTACAAGAGACTGACTCTTCTTACTGACAATGTTTTGAACCATTCCTGTGACACTAGTTATAGATTCCGATGCTTCACTTGAAATTTACTGTATCCCTTGGACCTTCTTATTGACGATGAAACACAGAAATTGCATCGGAATTAAGTACGAAAGGCACAATGCCGACTTAAGTACAAGAAGACTGACTCTTCCTACTGTCTAAGTTTTGAACCATTCCTGTGACACTGGTTATAGTTTCCGATGTTTGACTTCAGTTTTACTGTATCCCTTGGACCTTCTTATTGACGATGAAACGCAGAAATTGCAACCGAATTAAATACAAAAGGCACAATGCCGACTTAAGTACAAGAAGACTGACTCTTCTTACTGTCTATGTTTTGAACCAATCCTGTGACACTAGTTAGAGATTCCGATGCTTCACTTCAGGTTTACTGCATCCCACTGACCATCTTATTGACGATAAAACACAGAAATTGCATCGGAATTAAATACAAAAGGCACAATGCCGACTTAAGTACAAAAAGACTGACTCTTCTTACTGACTATATTTGAACCGTTCATGTGACACTAGTTATAGATTCCGATGCTTCACTTCAGGTTTACTGTATCCCTCTGACCTTCTTATTGATGATGAAACACGGAAATTGCATCGGAATTAAATACAAAAGGCACAATGCCGACTTAATTACAAGAAGTCTGACTCTTCTTACTGACTATGTTTTGAACCATTCCTGTGACACTAGTTATAGATTCCGATGCTTCAATTCGGGTTTACTGTATCCTTCTGACCTTCTTATTGACGATGTAACACTGAAATTGCATCGGAATTAAATAGAAAAGACACAATGCCGACTTAAGTAAAAGAAGACTGACTCTTCTTACTGTCTATGTTTTGAACCATTCCTGTGACACTAGTTATAGATTCCGATGTTTGACTTTAGTTTTACTGTATCCCTTGGACCTTCTTATTGACGATGAAACACAGAAATTGCATCGGATTTAAATACAAAAGGCACAATGCCGACCTAAGTACATGAAGACCAACACTTCTTACTGACTATGTTTTGAACCACTCCTGTGACACTAGTTATAGATTCCGATGCTTCACTCCAGGTTTACTGTATCCCTTGGACCTCCTTATTGACGATGAAACACAGAAATTGGTTCGGAATTAAATACAAAAGGGACAATGCCGACTTAAGTTTATGAAGACCGACACTTCTTACTGACTATGCTTTGAACCATTCCTGTAACACAAGTTACAGATTCCGATGCTTCACTTCAGGTTTACTGTATCCCTTGGACCTTCTTATTGACGATGAAACACAGAAATTGCATCGGAATTAAATACAAAAGGCACAATGCCGACTTAAGGACAAGAAGACTGACTCTTCCTACAGACCCTTTCTGTGACACTAGTTATAAATTCCGATGCTTCACTGCAGGTATACTGTATCCCTTGGGCCTTCTTATTGACGATGAAACACAGATATTGCATCGGAATCAAATACAAATGGCACAATGCCGACTTAAGTACAAGAAGACTGTATCTTCTTACTGACTATGCTTTGATCCATTCCTGTGACACTAGTTATATATTCCGATGCTTCACTTCAGGTTTACTGTATCCCTTGGACGTTCTTATTGACGATGAAACACGGAAATTGCATCGGAATTAAATACAAAAGGCACAATGCCGACTTAAGTACAAGAAGACTGACTCTTCCTACTGTCTAAGTTTTGAACCATTCCTGTGACACTAGTTATAGATTGTGATGCTTGACTTCGGTTTTACTGTATCCCTTGGACCTTCTTATTGACGATGAAACACAGAAATTGCATTGGAATTAAATACAAAAGGCACAAAGCCGACTTAAGTGCAAGAGACTGACTCTTCTTACCGACAATGTTTTGAACCATTCCTGTGATACAAGTTGCAGATTCCGATGCTTCACTTCAGGTTTACTGTATCCCTTGGACGTTCTTATTGACGATGAAACACAGAAATTGCATCGGAATTAAATACAAAATGCACAATGCCGACTTAAGTACAAGAAGACTGACCCTTCCTACTGTCTAACATTTGTACCATTCCTGTGACACTTGTTATAGATTCCGATGTTTGACTTCAGTTTTACTGTATCCCTTGGACCTTCTTATTGACGATGAAACACAGAAATTGCTGCGGAACTAAATACAAAAGGCACAATGCCGACTTAAGTACAAAAAGACTGACTCTTCTTACTGACTATGTTTTTAACCGTTCATGTGACACTAGTTATAGATTCCGATGCTTCACTTCAGGTTTACTGTATCCCTCTCACCTTCTTATTCACGATGAAACACAGAAATTACTTCGGAATTAAGCAGAAAAGGCACAATGCCAACTTAAGTACAAGAAAACTGACTCTTCTTACTGACAATGTTTTGAACCATTCCTGTGACACTAGTTATAGATTCCGATGCTTCACTTCAAATTTACTGTATCCCTTGGACCTTCTTATTGACGATGAAACACAGAAATTGCATCGGAATTAAATACAAAAGGCACAATGCCGACTTAAGTACAAGAAGACTGACTCTTCCTACTGTCTAAGTTTTGAACCATTCCTGTGACACTGGTTATAGTTTCCGATGTTTGACTTCAGTTTTACTGTATCCCTTGGACCTTCTTATTGACGATGAAACACAGAAATTGCATCGGAATTAAATACAAAAGGCACAATGCCGACTTAAGTACAAGAAGACTGACTCTTCTTACTGTCTATGTTTTGAACCAATCCTGTGACACTAGTTAGAGATTCCGATGCTTCACTTCAGGTTTACTGCATCCCTTTGACCATCTTATTGACGATAAAACACAGAAATTGCATCGGAATTAAATACAAAAGGCACAATGCCGACTTAAGTACAAAAAGACTGACTCTTCTTACTGACTATGTTTTGAACCGTTCATGTGACACTAGTTATAGATTCCGATGCTTCACTTCAGGTTTACTGTATCCCTCTGACCTTGTTATTGATGATGAAACACGGAAATTGCATCAGAATTAAATACAAATGGCACAATGCCGACTTAATTACAAGAAGTCTGACTCTTCATACTGACTATGTTTTGAACCATTCCTGTGACACTAGTTATAGATTCCGATGTTTCACTTCAGGTTTACTGTATCCCTCTGACCTTCTTATTGACGATGTAACACTGAAATTGCATCGGAATTAAATAGAAAAGACACAATGCCGACTTAAGTAAAAGAAGACTGACTCTTCTTACTGTCTATGTTTTGAACCATTCCTGTGACACTAGTTATAGATTCCGATGTTTGACTTTAGTTTTACTGTATCCCTTGGACCTTCTTATTGACGATGAAACACAGAAATTGCATCGGAATTAAATACAATAGGCACAATGCCGACTTAGGGACGAGAAGGCTGACTCTTCCTACTGACCATTCCTGTGAAACTAGTTATAGATTCCGATGCATCACTTCAGGTTTACTGTATCCCTTCGACCTTCTTATTGACGATGAAACACAGAAATAGCATCGGATTTAAATACAAAAGGCACAATGCCGACCTAAGTACATGAAGACCAACACTTCTTACTGACTATGATTTGAACCACTCCTGTGACACTAGTTATAGATTCCGATGCTTCACTTCAGGTTTACTGTATCCCTTGGACCTCCTTATTGACGATAAAACACAGAAATTTAATCGGAATTAAATACAAAAGGCACAATGCCGACTTAGGTACATGAAGACCGACACTTCTTTCTGACTATGTATTGAACCATTCCTGGGACACCAGTTATAGATTCCGATGCTTCACTCCAGGTTTACTGTATCCCTTGGACCTCCTTATTGACGATGAAACACAGAAATTGGTTCGGAATTAAATACAAAAGGCACAATGCCGACTTAACTTTATGAAGACCGACACTTCTTACTGACTATGCTTTGAACCATTCCTGTAACACTAGTTACAGATTCCGATGCTTCACTTCAGGTTTACTGTATCCCTTGGACCTTCTTATTGACGATGAAACACAGAAATTGCATCGGAATTAAATACAAAAGGCACAATGCCGACTTAAGGACAAGAAGACTGACTCTTCCTACAGACCCTTTCTGTGACACTAGTTATAGATTCCGATGATTCACTTCAGGTTTACTGTATCCCTTGGACCTTCTTATTGACGATGAAACACAGAAATTGCATTGGAATTAAAAACAAAAGGCACAATGCCGACTTAAGTACATGAAGACCGACACTTCTTACTGACTATGTTTTGAACCATTCCTGAGACACTAGTTATAGATTCCGATGCTTCACTCTAGGTTTACTGTATCCCTTGGACCTTCTCATTGACGATGAATCACAGAAATTGCATAGGAATTAAATACAAAAGGCACAATCCCGACTTAAGTACATGAAGACCGACACTTCTTACTGACTATGATTTGAACCATTCCTGTAACACTAGTTATAGATTCCGATGCTTCACTTCAGGTTTACTGTATCCCTTAGACCTTCTTATTGACGATGAAACACAGAAATTTCATCGGAATTAATTACAAAAGGCACAATGCCGACGTAAGGAAAAGAAGACTGACTCTTCCTACTGACCATTCCTGTGACACTAGTTATAAATTCCGATGCTTCACTGCAGGTATACTGTATCCCTTGGACCTTCTTATTGACGATGAAACACAGATATTGTATCGGAATCAAATACAAATGGCACAATGCGGACTTAAGTACAAGAAGACTGTATCTTCTTACTGACTATGTTTTGATCCATTCCTGTGACACTACTTACAGATTCCGATGCTTCACTTCAGGTTTACTGTATCCCTTGGACGTTCTTATTGACGATGAAACACAGAAATTGCATCGGAATTAAATACAAAAGGCGCAATGCCGACTTAAGTACAAGAAGACTGACCCTTCCTACTGTCTAAGTTTTGTACCATTCCTGTGACACTAGTTATAGATTGCGATGTTTGACTTCAGTTTTACTGTATCCCTTGGACCTTCTTATTGACGATGAAACACAGAAATTGCATCGGTATTAAATACAAAAGGCACAAAGCCGACTTAAGTACAAGAGACTGACTCTTCTTACTGACAATGTTTTGAACCATTCCTGTGACACTAGTTATAGATTCCGATGCTTCACTTCAAATTTACTGTATCCCTTGGACCTTCTTATTGACGATGAAACACAGAAATTGCTTCGGAATTAAATACAAAGGGCACAATGCCGACTTAAGTACAAAAAGACTGACTCTTCTTACTGACTATGTTTTGAACCGTTCATGTGACACTAGTTATAGATTCCGATGCTTCACATCAGGTTTACTGTATCCCTTGCACCTCCTTATTGAAGATGAAACACAAAAAATAGCGTCGGATTTAAATACAAAAGCCACAATGCCGACTTAAGTACATGAAGACCGACACTTCTTTCTGACTATGCTTTGAACCATTCCTGTGACACTAGTTATAGATTCCGATGCTTCACTTCAGGTTTACTGTATCCCTTGGACCTTCTTATTGACGATGAAACACAGAAATTGCATCGGAATTAAATACAAAAGGCACAATGCCGAAATAGGTACATGAAGACCGACACTTCTTACTGACTATGTTTTGAACCATTCCTGGGACACCAGTTATAGATTCCGATGCTTCACTCCAGGTTTACTGTATCCCTTGGACCTTCTTATTGACGATGAAACACAGAAATTGCTTCGGAATTAAATACAAAAGGCACAATGCCGACTTAAGTTTATGAAGACCGACACTCCTTACTGACTAGGTTTTGATCCATTCCTGTAACACTAGTTATAGATTCCGATGCTTCACTTCAGGTTTACTGTATCGCTTGGACCTTCTTATTTACGATGAAACACAGAAATTGCATCGGAATTAAATACAAAAGGCACAATGCCGACTTAAGGACAAGAAGACTGACTCTTCTTACTGTCTTTGATTTGAACCAATCCTGTGACAGTAGTTAGAGATTCCGATGCTTCACACCAGGTTTACTGCATCCCTTTGACCTTCTTATTGACGATAAAACACAGAAATTAATTCGGAATTAAATACAAAAAGCACAATGCCGACTTAAGTACAAAAAGACTGACTCTTCTTACTGACTATGTTTAGAACCGTTCATGTGACACTAGTTACAGATTCCGATGCTTCACTTCAGGTTTACTGTATCCCTCTGACCTTCTTATTGATGATGAAACACAGAAATTGCATCGGAATTAAATACAAAAGGCACAATGCCGACTTAATTACAAAAAACCGACTCTTCTTACTGACTATGTTTTGAACCATTCCTGTGACACTAGTTATAGATTCCGATGCTTCACTTCAGGTTTACTGTATCCCTCTGACCTTCTTATTGACGAAGAAACACAGAAATTGTATCGGAGTTATATACAAAAGCCACAAAGCCGACTTAAGTACAAGAAAACTGACTCTTCCTACAGTCTATGTTTTGAACCATTCCTGTGACATTAGTTATAGATTCCGATGCTTCACTTCACGTTTAATGTATCCCTTTGACCTTCTTATTGACGATGAATCACAGATATTGCATCGGAATTAAATACAAATGGCACTATGACGACTTTAGTACAAGAAAACTGACTCTTCTTAATGTCTATGTTTTGAACCATTCCTGTGACACTAGTTATAGATTCCGATGCTTCACTTCAGGTTTACTGTATCCCTCTGACCTTCTTGTTGACGATGAAACACAGAAATTGCATCGGAATTAAATACAAAAGGCACAATGCCGACTTTAGTACAAGAAAACTGACTCTTCTTACTCTCTATGTTTTGAACCATTCATGTGACACAAATCGTAGATTCCGATGTTTCACTTCAGGTTTACTGTAATTTTGTGACCTTGTTATTGACGATGATACACAGAACTTGCATCGGAATTAAATGCAAAAGGCACAATGCCGACTTATGTACAAGAAAACTGAATCTTCTTACTGCCTATTTTTGAACCATTCATGTAACACTAGTTATAGATTCCGATGCTTCACTTCAGGTTTACTGTATCCCTCTGTCCTTCTTATTGACGATGAAACACAGAAATTGCTTCGGATTTATATACAAAAGGCACAATGCCGTCTTAAGTACACGAAAACTGACTCTTCTTACTGTCTATGTTTTTAACCATTCCTGTGACACTAGTTATAGATTCCGATGCTTCACTTCAGGTTTACTGTATCCAGCTGACTCTCTGATTGACGATGAAACACAGAAATTGCATCGGAATCAAATACAAAAGGCACAATGCCGACTTAAGTACCAGAAGACTGACTCTTCCTACTGTCTATGATTTAAACCATTCCTGTGACACTAGTTATAGATACCGATGCCTCACTTCAGGTTTACTGTATCCCTCTGACCGTCGTATTGACGATGCAACACTGACATTGCATCGGAATTAAATAAAAAAAGGCACAATGCCGACTTAGGTACAAGAAAACCGACTCTTCTTACTGTCTGTGTTTTGAAAGGTTCCTGTGACACTAGTTATAGATTCCGATGCTTCACTTCAGGTTTACTGTATTTTTGTGACCTTCTTATTGACGATGATACACAGAACTTGCATCGGAATTAAATACAAAAGCACAATGCCGACTTATGTACAAGAAAACTGACTCTTCTTACTGTCTATGTTTTGAACAATTCCTGTGACACTAAATACAGATCCGATGCTTCACTTCAGGTTAACCTTATCCCCCTGACCCTCTTATTGACGATGAAACACAGAAATTGCATCGGAATTAAATACAAAAAGCACATTGCCGACTTAAGTACAAGAAAGCTGACTCTTCTAACTGTCTATGTTTTGAACCATTCATGTGACACTAGTTATAGAATCCGATGCTTCTCTTCAGCTTTACTGTATCCCTCTGACCTTCTTATTGGCTATGAAACACAGAAATTGCTTCGGAATTAAATACAAGAGGCACAATGCCGACTTAAGTACAAGAAAACTGACTCTTCTTATTGTCTATGTTTTAAACCATTCATGTGACACTAGTTATAGATTCCGATGCTTCACTTCAGGTTTACTGGATCCCTCTGACCTTCTTTTTGACGATGAAACACAGAAATTGATTTGGATTTAAATTCAAAAGGCACAATGCCGACTTTAGTACAAGAAAACTGGCTCTTCTTACGCTCTATGTTTTGAACCATTCATTTGACACAAATTAAAAAATTCCGATGCTTCACTTCAGGTTTACTGTATTTTTGTGACCTTCTTATTGACGATGATACACAGAACTTGCATCGGAATTAAATACAAAAGGCACAATGCCGACTTAAGTTCAAGAAATCTGACTCTTCTTACTGTCTACGGTTTGAACCATTCCTGTGACACTAGTTATAGATTCCGATGGTTCACTTCAGTTTTACTGTATCCCTCTGACCTTCTTATTGACGATGAAACACAGAAATTGAATCGGAATTACATACAAAAGGCACAACGCCGACTTAAGTACAAGAAAACCGACTCTTCTTACTCTCTATGATTTGAACCATTCATGTGACACCAATTATAGATTCCGATGCTTCACTTCAGGTTAACTGTATCCCTCAGATCTTCTTATTGGCGATGAAACACAGAAGTTGCATCGGAATTAAATACAAAAGGCACAATACCGACTTATTTACAAGAAAACTGACTCTTCTTGCTGTCTATGTTTGAACCAATCATGTGACACTAGTTATTGATTCCGATGCTTCACTTCAGGTTTACTGTATTCCTCTGACCTTCTTATTGACGAAGAAACACAGAAATTGTATCGGAGTTATATACAAATGCCACAAAGCTGACTTAAGTACAAGAAAACTGACTCTTCTTACAGTCTATGTTTTGAACCATTCCCGTGACATTAGTTATAGATTCCGATGCTTCACTTCACGTTTACTGTATCCCTCTGACCTTCTTATTGACGATGAAACACAGATATTGCATCGGAATTAAATACAAATGGCACAATGTCGACTTAAGTACAAGAAAACTGACTCTTCCTAATGTCTATGTTTTGAACCATTCCTGTGACACTAGCTATAGATTCCGATGCTTCACTTCAGGTTTACTGTATCCCTCTGACCTTCTTGTTGACGATGAAACACAGAAATTGCATCGGAATTAAATACAAAAGGCACAATGCTGACTTTAGTACAAGAAAACTGACTCTTCATACTCTCTATGTTTTGATCCATTCATGTGACACAAAATGTAGATTCCGATGCTTCACTTCAGATTTACTGTATTTTTGTGACCTTGTTGTTGTCGATGATACACAGAACTTGCATCGGAATTAAATACAAAAGGCACAATTGCGACTTATGTACATGAAAACTGACTCTTCTTACTGCATATGTTTGAACCATTCATGTAACACTAGTTATAGATTCCGATGCTTCACTTCAGGTTTACAGTATCCCTCTGACCTTCTTATTGACGATGAAATACAGAAATTACATTGGAATTAAATACAAAAGGCACAATGCCGACTTTAGTACAAGTAAACTGACTCTTCTTACTCTCTATGTTTTGAACCATTCATGTGACACAAATTGTAGATTCCGATGTTTCACTTCAGGTTTACTGTAATTTTGTGAACTTGTTATTGACGATGATACACAGAACTTGCATCGGAATTAAATACAAAAGGCACAATGCCGACTTATGTACAAGAAAACTGATCTTCTTACTGCATATGTTTGAACCATTCATGTAACACTAGTTATGGATTCCGATGCTTCACTTCAGGTTTACTGTATCCCTCTGACCTTCTTATTGACGATGAAACACAGAAATTGCTTCGGATTTAAATACAAAAGGCACAATGCCGACTGAAGTACATGAAAACTGACTCTTCTTACTGTCTATGTTTTGAACCTTTCCTGTGACACTAGTTATAGATTCCGATGCTTCACTTCAGGTTTACTGTATCCAGCTGACTCTCTGATTGACGATGAAACACAGAAATTGCATCGGAATCAAATACAAAAGGCACAATGCCGACTTCAGTACAAGGAGACTGACTCTTCCTACTGTCTATGATTTGAACCATTCCTGTGACACTAGTTATAGATACCGATGCTTCACTTCAGGTTCACTGTATCCCTCTGACCGTCGTATTAACGATGCAACACTGAAATTGCATCGGAATTAAATAAAAAAAGGCTCAATGCCGACTTAAGTACAAGAAAACTGACTCCTCTTACTGTCTTTGTTTTGAACCATTCCTGTGACACTAGCTATAGATTCCGATGCTTCACTTCAGGTTAACTGTATCCCTCTGACCTTCTTATTGACGATGAAACACAGAAATTGAATCGGAATTACATACAAAAGGCACAACGCCGACTTAAGTACAAGAAAACCGACTCTTCTTACTGTCTGTGTTTTGAAGGGTTCCTGTGACACTAGTTATAGATTCCGATGCTTCACTTCAGGTTTACCGTATCCCTCTGACCTTCTTATTGACGATGAAACACAGAAATTGCATCGGAATTAAATACAAATGGCACAATGACGACTTAAGTACAAGAAAACTGACTCTTCTTACTCTCTATGTTTTGATCCATTAATGTGACACAATTTATAGATTCCGATGCTTCACTTCAGGTTTACTGTATTTTTGTGACCCTCTTATTGACGATGAAACACAGAAATTGCATCGGAATTAAATACAAAAAGCACATTGCCGACTTAAGTACAAGAAAGCTGACTCATCTAACTGTCTATGTTTTGATCCATTCATGTGACACTAGTTATAGATTCCGATGCTTCTCTTCAGGTTTACTGTATCCCTCTGACCTTCTTATTGACGATGAAACACAGAAAATGCATCGGAATTAAATACAAAAGGCACAATGCCGACTTAAGTACAAGAAAACTGACTCTTCTTACTGTCTATGGTTTGAACCATTCCTGTGACACTAGTTATAGATTCCGATGCTTCACTTCAGGTTTACTGTATCCCTCTGACCTTCTTATTGGCGATGAAACACAGAAATTGCATCGGAAGTAAATACAAGAGGCACAATGCCGACTTAAGTACAAGAAAACTGACTCTTCTTACTGTCTACGTTTTAAACCATTCATGTGACACTAGTTATGGATTCCGATGCTTCACTTCAGGTTTGCTGGATCCCTCTGACATTCTTATTGACGATGAAACACAGAAATTGCATCGGAATTAAATACAAAAGGCACAATGCCGTTTTAAGTACAAGAAAACTGACTCTTCTTACTGTCTATGTATGAACCAATCATGTGACACTAGTTATAGATTCCGATGCTTCACTTCAGTTTTACTGTATCCCTCTGACCTTCTTATTGACGATGAAACACAGAAATTGCTTCGGAATTAAATACTAAAGGCACAATGCCGACATAAGTACAGAAAAACTGACTCTTCTTACTGTCAATGTTTGAACCATTCCTGTGACACTAGTTATTGATTCCGATGCTTCACTTCAGGTTACTGTATCCCTCTGACCATCGTATTGACGAAGAAACACAGATATTGTATCGGAGTTATATACAAAAGGCACAAAGCCGACTTAAGTACAAGAAAACTGACTCTTCTTACAGTCTATGTTTTGAACCATTCCTGTGACATTAGTTATAGTTTCCGATGCTTCACTTCACGTTTACTGTATCCCTCTGACCTTCTTATTGACGATGAAACACAGATATTGCATCGGAAATAAATACAAATGGCACAGTGACGACTTAAGTACAAGAAAACTGATTCTTCTTAATGTCTATGTTTTGAATCATTCATGTGACACAAATTATAGATTCCGATGCTTCACTTCAGGTTTACTGTATTTTTGTGACCTTCTTATTGACGATGATACACAGAACTTGCATCGGAATTAAATACAAAAGGCACAATGCCGACTTATGTACAAGAAAACTGACTCTTCTTACTGTCTATGTTTGAACCATTCATGTAACACTAGTTATAGATTCCGATGCTTCACTTCAGGTTTACAGTATCCCTCTGACCTTCTTATTGACGATGAAACACAGAAAATTGCATTGGAATTAAATACAAAAGGCACAATGCCGACTTTAGTACAAGAAAACTGACTCTTCTTACTCTCTATGTTTTGAACCATTCATGTGACACAAATTGTAGATTCCGATGTTTCACTTCAGGTTTACTGTAATTTTGTGACCTTGTTATTGACGATGATACACAGAAATTGCATCGGAATCAAATACAAAAGCCACAATGCCGACTTAAGTACAAGAAGACTGACTCTTCCTACTGTCTATGATTTGAACCATTCCTGTAACACTAGTTATAGATACCGATGCTTCACGTCAGGTTTACTGTGTCCCTCTGACCGTCTTATTGACGATAAAACACAGAAATTGCATAGGAATTAAATACAAAAGGCACAATGCCGGCTCAGGTACAAGAAGTCTTTCTCTTCTTACTGTCTATGTTTTGAACCTTTCTTGTGAGACCGGTCTTAGATTCCTATGCTTCACATCAGCATTACTGTATCCTTTGGACCTTCTTATTGACGACGAAACACAGAAATTGCATCGGAATTAAATAGAAAAGGCACAATGGCGACTTAAGTACAAGGGGTACTGACTCTTCTTACTCTCTATGTTTTGAACCATTCATGTGACACAAATTATAGATTCCGATACTTCACTTCAGGTTTACTGTATTTTTGTGACCTTGTTATTGACGATGATACACAGAACTTGCATCGGAATTAAATACAAAAGGCACAATGCCGACTTATGTACAAGAAAACTGACTCTTCTAACTGTCTATGTTTTGAACAATTCCTGAGACACTAAATACAGATTCCGATGCTTCACTTCAGGTTTACTGTATCCCCCTGACCCTCTTATTGACGATGAAACACTGAAATTGCATCGGAATTAAATACAAAAAGCACATTGCCGACTTAAGTACAAGAAAGCTGACTCATCTAACTGTTTATGTTTTGATCCATTCATGTGACACTAGTTATAGATTCCGATGCTTCTCTTCAGGTTTACTGTATCCCTCTGACCTTCTTATTGACGATGAAACACAGAAAATGCATCGGAATTAAATACAAAAGGCACAATGCCGACTTAAGTACAAGAAAACTGACTCTTCTTACTGTCTATGGTTTGAACCATTCCTGTGACACTAGTTATAGATTCCGATGCTTCACTTCAGGTTTACTGTATCCCTCTGACCTTCTTATTGGCGATGAAACACAGAAATTGCATCGGAAGTAAATACAAGAGGCACAATGCCGACTTAAGTACAAGAAAACTGACTCTTCTTACTGTCTACGTTTTAAACCATTCATGTGACACTAGTTATGGATTCCGATGCTTCACTTCACGTTTGCTGGATCCCTCTGACCTTCTTATTGACGATGAAACACAGAAATTGCATCGGAATTAAATACAAAAGGCACAATGCCGACTTAAGTACAAGAAAACTGACTCTTCTTACTGTCTATGTATGAACCAATCATGTGACACTAGTTATAGATTCCGATGCTTCACTTCAGTTTTACTGTATCCCTCTGACCTTCTTATTGACGATGAAACACAGAAATTGCATCGGAATTAAATACTAAAGGCACAATGCCCACATAAGTACAGAAAAACTGACTCTACTTACTGTCAATGTTTGAACCATTCCTGTGACACTAGTTATTGATTCCGATGCTTCACTTCAGGTTACTGTATCCCTCTGACCTTCGTATTGACGAAGAAACACAGATATTGTATCGGAGTTATATACAAAAGGCACAAAGCCGACTTAAGTACAAGAAAACTGACTCTTCTTACAGTCTATGTTTTGAACCATTCCTGTGACACTAGTTATAGATTCCGATGCTTCACTTCAGGTTTACTGTATCCCTCTGACCTTCTTGTTGACGATGAAACACAGAAATTGCATCGGAATTAAATACAAAAGGCACAATGCCGACTTCAGTACAAGAAAACTGACTCTTCTTACTCTCTATGTTTTGATCCATTCATGTGACACAAATTATAGATTCCGATGCTTCACTTCAGGTTTACTGTATTTTTGTGACCTTCTTATTGACGATGATACACAGAACTTGCATCGGAATTAAATACAAAAGGCACAATGCCGACTTATGTACAAGAAAACTGACTCTTCTTACTGTCTATATTTGAACCATTCATGTAACACTAGTTATAGATTCCGATGCTTCATTTCTGGTTTACAGTATCCCTCTGACCTTCTTATTGACGATGAAATACAGAAATTACATTGGAATTAAATACAAAAGGCACAATGCCGACTTTAGTACAAGTAAACTGACTCTTCTTACTCTCTATGTTTTGAACCATTCATGTGACACAAATTGTAGATTCCGATGTTTCACTTCAGGTTTACTGTAATTTTGTGAACTTGTTATTGACGATGATACACAGAACTTGCATCGGAATTAAATACAAAAGGCACAATGCCGACTTATGTACAAGAAAACTGATCTTCTTACTGCATATGTTTGAACCATTCATGTAACACTAGTTATGGATTCCGATGCTTCACTTCAGGTTTACTGTATCCCTCTGACCTTCTTATTGACGATGAAACACAGAAATTGCTTCGGATTTAAATACAAAAGGCACAATGCCGACTGAAGTACATGAAAACTGACTCTTCTTACTGTCTATGTTTTGAACCTTTCCTGTGACACTAGTTATAGATTCCGATGCTTCACTTCAGGTTTACTGTATCCCTCTGACCTTCTTATTGGCGATGAAACACAGAAATTGCATCGGAAGTAAATACAAGAGGCACAATGCCGACTTAAGTACAAGAAAACTGACTCTTCTTACTGTCTACGTTTTAAACCATTCATGTGACACTAGTTATGGATTCCGATGCTTCACTTCAGGTTTGCTGGATCCCTCTGACATTCTTATTGACGATGAAACACAGAAATTGCATCGGAATTAAATACAAAAGGCACAATGCCGTTTTAAGTACAAGAAAACTGACTCTTCTTACTGTCTATGTATGAACCAATCATGTGACACTAGTTATAGATTCCGATGCTTCACTTCAGTTTTACTGTATCCCTCTGACCTTCTTATTGACGATGAAACACAGAAATTGCATCGGAATTAAATACTAAAGGCACAATGCCGACATAAGTACAGAAAAACTGACTCTTCTTACTGTCAATGTTTGAACCATTCCTGTGACACTAGGTATTGATTCCGATGCTTCACTTCAGGTTACTGTATCCCTCTGACCTTCGTATTGACGAAGAAACACAGATATTGTATCGGAGTTATATACAAAAGGCACAAAGCCGACTTAAGTACAAGAAAACTGACTCTTCTTACAGTCTATGCTTTGAACCATTCCTGTGACATTAGTTATAGATTCCGATGCTTCACTTCACGTTTACTGTATCCCTCTGACCTTCTTATTGACGATGAAACACAGATATTGCATCGGAAATAAATACAAATGGCACAGTGACGACTTAAGTACAAGAAAACTGATTCTTCTTAATGTCTATGTTTTGAATCATTCATGTGACACAAATTATAGATTCCGATGCTTCACTTCAGGTTTACTGTATTTTTGTGACCTTCTTATTGACGATGATACACAGAACTTGCATCGGAATTAAATACAAAAGGCACAATGCCGACTTATGTACAAGAAAACTGACTCTTCTTACTGTCTATGTTTGAACCATTCATGTAACACTAGTTATAGATTCCGATGCTTCACTTCAGGTTTACAGTATCCCTCTGACCTTCTTATTGACGATGAAACACAGAAAATTGCATTGGAATTAAATACAAAAGGCACAATGCCGACTTTAGTACAAGAAAACTGACTCTTCTTACTCTCTATGTTTTGAACCATTCATGTGACACAAATTGTAGATTCCGATGTTTCACTTCAGGTTTACTGTAATTTTGTGACCTTGTTATTGACGATGATACACAGAAATTGCATCGGAATCAAATACAAAAGCCACAATGCCGACTTAAGTACAAGAAGACTGACTCTTCCTACTGTCTATGATTTGAACCATTCCTGTAACACTAGTTATAGATACCGATGCTTCACTTCAGGTTTACTGTGTCCCTCTGACCGTCTTATTGACGATAAAACACAGAAATTGCATAGGAATTAAATACAAAAGGCACAATGCCGGCTCAGGTACAAGAAGTCTTTCTCTTCTTACTGTCTATGTTTTGAACCTTTCTTGTGAGACCGGTCTTAGATTCCTATGCTTCACATCAGCATTACTGTATCCTTTGGACCTTCTTATTGACGACGAAACACAGAAATTGCATCGGAATTAAATAGAAAAGGCACAATGGCGACTTAAGTACAAGGGGTACTGACTCTTCTTACTCTCTATGTTTTGAACCATTCATGTGACACAAATTATAGATTCCGATGCTTCACTTCAGGTTTACTGTATTTTTGTGACCTTGTTATTGACGATGATACACAGAACTTGCATCGGAATTAAATACAAAAGGCACAATGCCGACTTATGTACAAGAAAACTGACTCTTCTAACTGTCTATGTTTTGAACAATTCCTGAGACACTAAATACAGATTCCGATGCTTCACTTCAGGTTTACTGTATCCCCCTGACCCTCTTATTGACGATGAAACACTGAAATTGCATCGGAATTAAATACAAAAAGCACATTGCCGACTTAAGTACAAGAAAGCTGACTCATCTAACTGTCTATGTTTTGATCCATTCATGTGACACTAGTTATAGATTCCGATGCTTCTCTTCAGGTTTACTGTATCCCTCTGACCTTCTTATTGACGATGAAACACAGAAAATGCATCGGAATTAAATACAAAAGGCACAATGCCGACTTAAGTACAAGAAAACTGACTCTTCTTACTGTCTATGGTTTGAACCATTCCTGTGACACTAGTTATAGATTCCGATGCTTCACTTCAGGTTTACTGTATCCCTCTGACCTTCTTATTGGCGATGAAACACAGAAATTGCATCGGAAGTAAATACAAGAGGCACAATGCCGACTTAAGTACAAGAAAACTGACTCTTCTTACTGTCTACGTTTTAAACCATTCATGTGACACTAGTTATGGATTCCGATGCTTCACTTCAGGTTTGCTGGATCCCTCTGACCTTCTTATTGACGATGAAACACAGAAATTGCATCGGAATTAAATACAAAAGGCACAATGCCGACTTAAGTACAAGAAAACTGACTCTTCTTACTGTCTATGTATGAACCAATCATGTGACACTAGTTATAGATTCCGATGCTTCACTTCAGTTTTACTGTATCCCTCTGACCTTCTTATTGACGATGAAACACAGAAATTGCATCGGAATTAAATACTAAATGCACAATGCCGACATAAGTACAGAAAAACTGACTCTACTTACTGTCAATGTTTGAACCATTCCTGTGACACTAGTTATAGATTCCGATGCTTCACTTCAGGTTACTGTATCCCTCTGACCTTCGTATTGACGAAGAAACACAGATATTGTATCGGAGTTATATACAAAAGGCACAAAGCCGACTTAAGTACAAGAAAACTGACTCTTCTTACAGTCTATGTTTTGAACCATTCCTGTGACACTAGTTATAGATTCCGATGCTTCACTTCAGGTTTACTGTATCCCTCTGACCTTCTTGTTGACGATGAAACACAGAAATTGCATCGGAATTAAATACAAAAGGCACAATGCCGACTTCAGTACAAGAAAACTGACTCTTCTTACTCTCTATGTTTTGATCCATTCATGTGACACAAATTATAGATTCCGATGCTTCACTTCAGGTTTACTGTATTTTTGTGACCTTCTTATTGACGATGATACACAGAACTTGCATCGGAATTAAATACAAAAGGCACAATGCCGACTTATGTACAAGAAAACTGACTCTTCTTACTGTCTATGTTTGAACCATTCATGTAACACTAGTTATAGATTCCGATGCTTCACTTCAGGTTTACAGTATTCCTCTGGCCTTCTTATTGACGATGAAACACAGAAATTTGCATTGGAATTAAATACAAAAGGCACAATGCCGACTTTAGTACAAGAAAACTGACTCTTCTTACTCTCTATGTTTTGAACCATTCATGTGACACAAATTGTAGATTCCGATGTTTCACTTCAGGTTTACTGTAATTTTGTGACCTTGTTATTGACGATGATACACAGAAATTGCATCGGAATCAAATACAAAAGCCACAATGCCGACTTAAGTACAAGAAGACTGACACTTCCTACTGTCTATGATTTGAACCATTCCTGTGACACTAGTTATAGATACCGATGCTTCACTTCAGGTTTACTGTGTCCCTCTGACCGTCTTATTGACGATAAAACACAGAAATTTCATAGGAATTAAATACAAAAGGCACAATGCCGGCTCAGGTACAAGAAGTCTTTCTCTTCTTACTGTCTATGTTTTGAACCTTTCTTGTGAGACCGGTCTTAGATTCCTATGCTTCACATCAGCATTACTGTATCCTTTGGACCTTCTTATTGACGACGAAACACAGAAATTGCATCGGAATAAAGTAGAAAAGGCACAATGGCGACTTAAGTACAAGGGGTACTGACTCTTCTTACTGTATACCTCTGACCTTCTTATTGACGATGAAACACAGAAATTGCATCGGAATTAAATAGAAAAGGCACAATGCCGCCTTAAGTAGAAGAAAACTGACTGTTCTTACTGCCTATGTTTTGAACCATTCATATGACACTAGTTATAGATTCCGATGGTTCACTGCAGGTTTACTGTATCCCTCTGACCTTCTTATTGACGATGAAACACAGAAATTCCATCGGAATTAAATACGAAAGGCACAATGCCGACTTAAGTACAAGAAAACTGACTCTTCTTACTGTCTATGCTTTGAACCATTCCTGTGACACTAGTTATAGATTCCGATGCTTCACTTCAGGTTCACTGTATCCCTCTGACCATTTTATTGACGATGAAACACTGAAATTGCATCGGAATTAAATACAAAAGGCACAAAGCCGACTCAAGTAAAAGAAAACTGACTCTTCTTACTGTCTATGTTTTGAACCATTCCTGTGACACTAGTTATAGATTCCGATGCTTAACTTCAGGTTTACTGTATGCCTCTGTCCTTCTTATTGACGATGAAACACAGAAATTGCATCGGAATTAAATACAAAATGTACAATGCCGACTTAAGTACAAGAAAACTGACTCTTCTTACTGTCTACGTTTTGAACCATTCCTGTGACACTAGTTATAGATTCCGATGCTTCGCTTCAGGTTTACTGTATCCCTCTGACCTTCGTATTGACGATGAAACACAGACATTGCATCGGAATTAAATATAAAAGGCACGATGCCGACTTAAGTACAAGAAAACTGACTCTTCTTTTGTCTTTGTTTTGAACCATTCCTGTGACACTAGTTATAGATTCCGATGCTTCACTTCAGCTTTACTGTATCCCTCTGACCCTCTTATTGAAGATGAAACACAGAAATTGCATCGGAATTAAATACAAAAGGCACAATGTCGACTTAAGTACAAGAAGACTGACTCTTCTTACTGTCTATGTTTTGAACCATTCCTGTGACACTAGTTATAGATTCCGATGCTTCACTTCAGGTTTACTGTATCCCTCTGACCTTCTTATTGACGATGAAAGACAGAAATTGCATGGGAGTTAATTAGAAAAGGCACAATGCCGACTTAAGTAGAAGAAAACTGACTCATCTTACTGTCTAAGTTTTGAACCATTCCTGTGACACGAGTTATGGATTCCGATGCTTCACTTCAGGTTTACTGTTTACCTCTGACCTTCTTATTGACGATGAAACACAGAAATTGCATCGGAATTAAATACAAAAGGCACAATGCCGACTTAAGTACAAGAAAACTGACTCTTCTTACTGTCTATGTTTTGAACCATTCATGTGACACTAGTTATAGATTCCGATGCTTCACTGCAGGTTTACTGTATCCCTCTGACCGTCTTATTGACGATGAAACACAGAAATTGCATCGGAATTAAATACAAAAGGCACAATGTCGATTTAAGTGCAAGAAGACTGACTCTTCTTACTGTTTATGTTTTGAACCATTCCTGCGACACTAGTTATAGATTCCGATGCTTCACTTCAGGTTTACTGTATCCCTGTGACCTTCTTAATGACGATGAAAGACAGAAATTGCATCGGAATTAAATACAAAAGGCACAATGCCGACTCAAGTACAAGAAAACTGACTCTTCTTACTGTCTATGTTTTGAACCATTCATGTGACACTAGTTATAGATTCCGATGCTTCACTTCAGGTTTACTATATACCTCTGACCTTCTTATTGACGATGAAACACAGAAATTGCATCGGAATTAAATACAAAAGGCACAATGCCGACTTAAGTAAAAGAAAACTGACTCTTCTCACTGTCTATGTTTTGAACCATTCATGTGACATTAGTTATAGATTCCGATGCTTCACTGCAGGTTTACTGTATCCCTCTGACCTTCTTATTGACGATGAAACACAGAAATTGCATCGGAATTAAATACAAAAGGCACAATGCCGCCTTATGTAGAAGAGAACTGGCTCTTCTTACTGTCTATGTTTTGGACCATTCCTGTGTCACCAGTTATAGATTCCGATGCTTCACTTCAGGTTTACTGTATCCCTCTGACCTTCTTATTGACGATGAAACACAGAAATTGCATCGGAATAAAATACAAAAGGCACAATGCCGACTTAAGTACAAGAAGACTGACTCTTCTTACAGTCTTTGTTTTGAACTATTCCTGTGACACTAGTTATAGATTCCGATGCTTCACTTCAGCTTTACTGTATCCCTCTGACCTTCTTATTGACGATGAAACACAGAAATTGCATCGGAATTAAATACATGGGCACAATGCCGACTCAAGTACAAGAAGACTGGCTCTTCTTACTCTCTATGTTTTGAACCATTCCTGTGACACTAGTTATAGATTCCGATGCATCACTTCAGGTTTACTGTATCCCTCTGACCTTCTTATTGACGATGAAACACAGAAATTGCAGCAGAATTAAATGAAAAAGGCACAATGCCGACTTAAATACAAGAAAACTGACTCTTCTTACTGTCTATGTTTTGACGCACTCCCATGCCTCTAGTTATGGATTCCGATGCTTCACTTCTGGTTTACTGGATCCCTCTGACCTTCTTATTGTTGATGTAAGACAGAAATTGCATCGGAATTAGATACAAAAGTCACAATGCCGACTCAAGTACAAGAAGACTGGCTCTTCTTACTCTCTATGTTTTGAACCATTCCTGTGACACTAGTTATAGATTCCGATGCATCACTTCAGGTTTACTGTATCCCTCTGACCTTATAATTGACGATGAAACACAGAAATTGCATCGTAATAAATTACAAAGGGCACAATGCCGACTTAAGTACTAGAAAACTGACTCTTCTTACTGTCTATCTTTTGAACCATTCCTGTGACACTAGTTATAGATTCCGATGCTTCACTTCAGGTATACTGTAGCCCTCTGACCTTGTTATTGACGATGAAACACAGAAATTGCAACGGAATTAAATACAAAAGGTACAATGCCGACTTAAGTACAAGAAAACTGATCTTCTTACTGTCTATGTTTTGAACCATACCTGTGACACTAGTTATACATTCCGATGCTTCACTTCACGTTTACTGTATCCCTCTGACCTTCCTATTGACGATGACACACAGAAATTGCATCGGAATGAAATACAAAAGAAACAGTGCTGACTTAAGTACAAGAAAACTGACTCTTCTTACTGTCTATGTTTTGAACCATTCATGTGACACTAGTTATAGATTCCGATGCTTCACTTCGAGTTTACTGTATGCCTCCGACCTTCTTATTGACGATGAAACACAGAATTTGCATCGGAATTAAATACAAAAGGCACAATGCCGACTTAAGTACAAGAAAGCTGATCCTTCTTACTGTCTATGTTCTGATCCATTCCTGTGACACTAGTTATTGATTCCGATGCTTCACCTCAGGTTTACTGTATCCCTGTGACCTTCTTATTGACGATGAAACACAGAAATTGATTCGGAATTACATACAAAAGGCACAATCCCGACTTAAGTACAAGAAAACTGACTCTTCTTTTTGTCTATGTTTTGAACCATTCATGTGACACTAATTATAGATTACGATGCTTCACTTCAGGTTTACTGTATCCCTCTGACCATCTTATTGACAATGAAACACGGAATTTGCATCGGAATTAAATACAAAAGGCACAATGCCGACTTAAGTACAAGAAAACTGACTCTTCCTACTGTCTATGTTTTGAACCATTCCTGTGACACTAGATATAGATTCCGATGCTTCACTTCAGGTTCACTGTATCCCTTTGACCTTCTTATTGACGATGAAATACAGAAATTGTATCGGAATTAAATACAAAAGGCACAATGCCAACTTAAGTACAAGATAACAGACTCTTCTTGCTGTCTATGGTTTGAACCATTCATGTGACACTCGTTATAGATTCCGATGCTTTTCTTCAGGTTTGCAGTATCCCTCTGACCCTCGTATTGACGATGAAACACAGAAATTGCTTCGAAATTAGATACAAAATGCACAATGCCGACTTAAGAACAAGTTAACTGTCTTTTCTTCCTGTCCATGTTTTGAACCATTCCTGTGACACTAGTTATAGATTCCGATGCTTCGCTTCAGGTTTACTGTATCCCTCTGACCTTCGTATTGACGATGAAACACAGAAATTGCATCGGAATTAAATATAAAAGCCACAATGCCGACTTAAGTACAAGAAAACTGACTCTCCTTACTGTCTATGTTTTGAACCATTCCTGTGACACTAGTTATAGATTCCGATGCTTCACTTCAGCTTTACTGTATCCCTCTGACCTTCTTATTGACGATGAAACACAGAAATTCCATCGGAATTAAATATAAAAGGCACAATGCCGACTTAAGTAGAAGAAAACTGACTCTTCTTACTGTCTATGTTTTGAACCATTCCTGTGACACGAGTTATAGATTCCGATGCTTCACTTCAGGTTTACTGTATACCTCTGACCTTCTTATTGACGATGAGACACAGAAATTGTATCGGAATTAAATACAAAAGGCACAATGCCGACTTAAGTACAAGAAAACTGACTCTTCTTACTGTCTATGTTTTGAACCATTCATGTGACACTAGTTGTAGATTCCGATGCTTCACTGCAGGTTTACTGTATCCCTCTGACCTTCTTATTGACGATGAAACACAGAAATTGCATCGGAATTAAATACAAAAGGCACAATGTCGACTTAAGTGCAAGAAGACTGACTCTTCTTACTGTCTATGTTTTGAACCAATCCTGTGACACTAGTTATGGATTCCGATGCTTCACTTCAGGTTTACTGTATCCCTCTGACCTTCTTATTGACGATGAAAGACAGAAATTGCATGGGAATTAAATAGAAAAGGCACAATGCCGAATTAGGTAGAAGAAAACTGACTCTTCTTACTGTCTATGTTTTGAACCATTCCTGTGACACGAGTTATAGATTCCGATGCTTCACTTCAGGTTTACTATATACCTCTGACCTTCTTATTGACGATGAAACACAGAAATTGCATCGGAATTAAATACAAAAAGCACAATACCGTTTCAAGTACAAGAAAACTGACTCTTCTTACTGTCTATGTTTTGAACCATTCATGTGACACTAGTTATAGATTCCGATGCTTCACTGCAGGTTTACTGTATCCCTCTGACCTTCTTATTGACGATGAAACACAGAAATTGCATCGGCATTAAATACAAAAGGCACAATGCCGACTTAAGTACAAGAAAACTGACTCTTCTTACAGTCTATGTCTTAACAATTCCTGTGACACTAGTTATAGATTCCGATGCTTCACTTCAGGTTTACTGTATACCTCTGACCTTCTTATTGACGATGAAACACAGAAATTGCATCGGAAATAAATACAAAAGGCACAATGCCGACTTAAGTAAAAGAAAACTGACTCTTCTTACTGTTTATGTTTTGAACCATTCATGTGACACTAGTTATAGATTCCGATGCTTCACTGCAGGTTTACTGTATCCCTCTGACCTTCTTATTGACGATGAAACACAGAAATTGCATCGGAATTATGTACAAAAGGCACAATGCCGCCTTAAGTAGAAGAGAACTGACTCTTCTTACTGTCTATGTTTTGGACCATTCCTGTGACACCAGTTATAGATTCCGATGCTTCACATAAGGTTTACTGTATCCCTCTGACCTTCTTATTGACGTTGAAACACAGAAATTGCATCAGAATTAAATACAAAATGCACAATGCCGACTTAAGTACAAGAAGACTGACTGTTCTTACAGTCTTTGTTTTGAACTATTCCTGTGACACTAGTTATAGATTCCGATGCTTCACTTTAGCTTTACTGTATCCCTCTGACCTTATAATTGACGATGAAACACAGAAATTGCATCGTAATAAAATACAAAGGGCACAATGCCGACTTAAGTACTAGAAAACTGACTCTTCTTACTGTCTATCTTTTGAACCATTCCTGTGACACTAGTTATAGATTCCGATGCTTCACTTCAGGTATACTGTATCCCTCTGACCTTGTTATTGACGATGAAACACAGAAATTGCAACGGAATTAAATACAAAAGGTACAATGCCGACTTAAGTACAAGAAAACTGATCTTCTTACTGTCTATGTTTTGAACCATACCTGTGACACTAGTTATACATTCCGATGCTTCACTTCACGTTTACTGTATCCCTCTGACCTTCTTATTGACGATGAAACACAGAAATTGCATCGGAATGAAATACAAAAGAAACAGTGCTGACTTAAGTACAAGAAAACTGACTCTTCTTACTTTCTATGTTTTGAACCATTCATGTGACACTAGTTATAGATTCCGATGCTTCACTTCGGGTTTACTGTATGCCTCCGACCTTCTTATTGACGATGAAACACAGAATTTGCATCGGAATTAAATACAAAAGGCACAATGCCGACTTAAGTACAAGAAAGCTGATCCTTCTTACTGTCTATGTTCTGATCCATTCCTGTGACACTAGTTATTGATTCCGATGCTTCACCTCAGGTTTACTGTATCCCTGTGACCTTCTTATTGACGATGAAACACAGAAATTGATTCGGAATTACATACAAAAGGCACAATGCCGACTTAAGTACAAGAAAACTGACTCTTCTTTTTGTCTATGTTTTGAACCATTCATGTGACACTAATTATAGATTACGATGCTTCACTTCAGGTTTACTGTATCCCTCTGACCATCTTATTGACAATGAAACACGGAATTTGCATCGGAATTAAATACAAAAGGCACAATGCCGACTTAAGGACAAGAAAACTGACTCTTCTTACTGTCTATGTTTTGAACCATTCCTGTGACACTAGATATAGATTCCGATGCTTCACTTCAGGTTCACTGTATCCCTTTGACCTTCTTATTGACGATGAAATACAGAAATTGTATCGGAACTAAATACAAAAGGCACAATGCCAACTTAAGTACAAGATAACAGACTCTTCTTGCTGTCTATGTTTTGAACCATTCATGTGACACTCGTTATAGATTCCGATGCTTTTCTTCAGGTTTGCAGTATCCCTCTGACCCTCTTATTGACGATGAAACACAGAAATTGCTTCGAAATTAGATACAAAATGCACAATGCCGACTTAAGAACAAGTTAACTGTCTTTTCTTCCTGTCCATGTTTTGAACCATTCCTGTGACACTAGTTATAGATTCCGATGCTTCGCTTCAGGTTTACTGTATCCCTCTGACCTTCGTATTGACGATGAAACACAGATATTGCATCGGAATTAAATATAAAAGCCACAATGCCGACTTAAGTACAAGAAAACTGACTCTCCTTACTGTCTATGTTTTGAACCATTCCTGTGACACTAGTTATAGATTCCGATGCTTCACTTCAGCTTTACTGTATCCCTCTGACCTTCTTATTGACGATGAAACACAGAAATTGCATCGGAATTAAATACAAAAGGCACAATGCCGACTTAAATAGAAGAAAACTGACTCTTCTTACTGTCTATGTTTTGAACCATTCCTGTGACACGAGTTATAGATTCCGATGCTTCACTTCAGGTTTACTGTATGCCTCTGACCTTCTTATTGACGATGAGACACAGAAATTGCATCAGAATTAAATACAAAAGGCACAATGCCGACTTAAGTACAAGAAAACTGACTCTTCTTACTGTCTATGTTTTGAACCATTCATGTGACACTAGTTGTAGATTCCGATGCTTCACTGCAGGTTTACTGTATCCCTCTGACCTTCTTATTGACGATGAAACACAGAAATTGCATCGGAATTAAATACAAAAGGCACAATGTCGACTTAAGTGCAAGAAGACTGACTCTTCTTACTGGCTATGTTTTGAACCAATCCTGTGACACTAGTTATGGATTCCGATGCTTCACTTCAGGTTTACTGTATCCCTCTGACCTTCTTATTGACGATGAAAGACAGAAATTGCATGGGAATTAAACAGAAAAGGCACAATGCCGAATTAGGTAGAAGAAAACTGACTCTTCTTACTATCTATGTTTTGAACCATTCCTGTGACACGAGTTATAGATTCCGATGCTTCACTTCAGGTTTACTATATACCTCTGACCTTCTTATTGACGATGAAACACAGAAATTGCATCGGAATTAAATACAAAAAGCACAATACCGTTTCAAGTACAAGAAAACTGACTCTTCTTACTGTCTATGTTTTGAACCATTCATGTGACACTAGTTATAGATTCCGATGCTTCACTGCAGGTTTACTGTATCCCTCTGACCTTCTTATTGACGATGAAACACAGAAATTGCATCGGAATTAAATACAAAAGGCACAATGCCGACTTAAGTGCAAGAAGACTGACTCTTCTTACTGCCTATGTTTTGAACCATTCATGTGACACTAGTTGTAGATTCCGATGCTTCACTGCAGGTTTACTGTATCCCTCTGACCTTCTTATTG
This sequence comes from Schistocerca americana, assembly GCF_021461395.2. NCBI lineage: Eukaryota > Metazoa > Arthropoda > Insecta > Orthoptera > Acrididae > Schistocerca > Schistocerca americana. The sequence continues at coordinate 77,533 of NW_025725790.1, read as the reverse complement.
ACGATGAAACACAGAAATTGCATCGGAATTAAATACAAAAGGCACAATGTCGACTTAAGTGCAAGAAGACTGACTCTTCTTACTGGCTATGTTTTGAACCAATCCTGTGACACTAGTTATGGATTCCGATGATTCACTTCAGCTTTACTGTATCCCTCTGACCTTCTTATTGACGATGAAACACAGAAATTGCATCGGAATTAAATACATGGGCACAATGCCGACTCAAGTTCAAGAAGACTGGCTCTTCTTACTGTCTACGTTTGAACCATTCATGTGACACTAGTTATAGATTCCGATGCTTCACTTCCGGTTTACTGTATCCCTCTGACCTTATTATTGACGATGAAAAAAAGAAATTGCATCGGAATAAAATACAACAGTCACAAGGCCGACTTAAGTACAAGAAAACTGACTCTTCTTACTGTCTATGTTTTGACCCATTCCTGTGACACTAGTTATAGATACCGATGCATCACTTCAGGTTTACTGTATCCCTCTGACCTTCTTATTGACGATGAAACACAGAAATTGTATCAGATTTAAATACAAAAGGCACAATGCCGACTTAAGTTCAAGAAAACTGGCTCTTCTTACTGTCTACGTTTGAACCATTCATGTGACACTAGTTATGGATTCCGATGCTTCACTTCCGGTTTACTGTATCCCTCTGACCTTATAATTGACGATGAAACATAGAAATTGCATCGTAATAAAATACAAAGGGCACAATGCCGACTTAAGTACTACAAAACTGACTCATCTTACTGTCTATCTTTTGAACCATTCCTGTGACACTAGTTATAGATTCCGATGCTTCACTTCAGGTATACTGTATCCCTCTGACCTTGTTATTGACGATGAAACAGAGAAATTGCAACGGAATTAAATACAAAAGGTACAATGCCGACTTAAGTACAAGAAAACTGATCTTCTTACTGTCTATGTTTTGAACCATACCTGTGACACTAGTTATACATTCCGATGCTTCACTTCACGTTAACTGTATCCCTCTGACCTTCTTACTGACGATGAAACACAGAAATTGCATCGGAATGAAATACAAAAGAAACAGTGCTGACTTAAGTACAAGAAAACTGACTCTTCTTACTGTCTATGTTTTGAACCATTCATGTGACACTAGTTATAGATTCCGATGCTTCACTTCGGGTTTACTGTATGCCTCCGACCTTCTTATTGACGATGAAACACAGAATTTGCATCGGAATTAAATACAAAAGGCACAATGCCGACTTAAGTACAAGAAAGCTGATCCTTCTTACTGTCTATGTTCTGATCCATTCCTGTGACACTAGTTATTGATTCCGATGCTTCACCTCAGGTTTACTGTATCCCTGTGACCTTCTTATTGACGATGAAACACAGAAATTGATTCGGAATTACATACAAAAGGCACAATGCCGACTTAAGTACAAGAAAACTGACTCTTCTTTTTGTCTATGTTTTGAACCATTGATGTGACACTAATTATAGATTACGATGCTTCACTTCAGGTTTACTGTATCCCTCTGACCATCTTATTGACAATGAAACACGGAATTTGCATCGGAATTAAATACAAAAGGCACAATGCCGACTTAAGGACAAGAAAACTGACTCTTCTTACTGTCTATGTTTTGAACCATTCCTGTGACACTAGATATAGATTCCGATGCTTCACTTCAGGTTCACTGTATCCCTTTGACCTTCTTATTGACGATGAAATACAGAAATTGTATCGGAATTAAATACAAAAGGCACAATGCCAACTTAAGTACAAGCTAACAGACTCTTCTTGCTGTCTATGTTTTGAACCATTCATGTGACACTCGTTATAGATTCCGATGCTTTTGTTCCGGTTTGCAGTATCCCTCTGACCCTCTTATTGACGATGAAACACAGAAATTGCTTCGAAATTAGATACAAAATGCACAATGCCGACTTAAGAACAAGTTAACTGTCTTTTCTTCCTGTCCATGTTTTGAACCATTCCTGTGACACGAGTTATAGATTCCGATGCTTCACTTCATTTTTACTGTATGCCTCTGACCTTCTTATTGACGATGAGACACAGAAATTGCATCGGAATTAAATACAAAAGGCACAATGCCGACTTAAGTACAAGAAAACTGACTCTTCTTACTGTCTATGTTTTGAACCATTCATGTGACACTAGTTGTAGATTCCGATGCTTCACTGCAGGTTTACTGTATCCCTCTGACCTTCTTATTGACGATGAAACACAGAAATTGCATCGGAATTAAATACAAAAGGCACAATGTCGACTTAAGTGCAAGGAGACTGACTCTTCTTACTGTCTATGTTTTGAACCAATCCTGTGACACTAGTTATGGATTCCGATGCTTCACTTCAGGTTTACTGTATCCCTCTGACCTTCTTATTGACGATGAAAGACAGAAATTGCATGGGAATTAAATAGAAAAGGCACAATGCCGAATTAGTTAGAAGAAAACTGACTCTTCTTACTATCTATGTTTTGAACCATTCCTGTGACACGAGTTATAGATTCCGATGCTTCACTTCAGGTTTACTATATACCTCTGACCTTCTTATTGACGATGAAACACAGAAATTGCATCGGAATTAAATACAAAAAGCACAATACCGTTTCAAGTACAAGAAAACTGACTCTTCTTACTGTCTATGTTTTGAACCATTCATGTGACACTAGTTATAGATTCCGATGCTTCACTGCAGGTTTACTGTATCCCTCTGACCTTCTTATTGACGATGAAACACAGAAATTGCATCGGAATTAAATACAAAAGGCACAATGCCGACTTAAGTACAAGAAAACTGACTCTTCTTACAGTCTATGTTTTAACAATTCCTGTGACACTAGTTATAGATTCCGATGCTTCACTTCAGGTTTACTGTATACCTCTGACCTTCTTATTGACGATGAAACACAGAAATTGCATCGGAAATAAATACAAAAGGCACAATGCCGACTTAAGTAAAAGAAAACTGACTCTTCTTACTGTCTATGTTTTGAACCATTCATGTGACACTAGTTATAGATTCTGATGCTTCACTGCAGGTTTACTGTATCCCTCTGACCTTCTTATTGACGATGAAACACAGAAATTGCATCGGAATTATGTACAAAAGGCACAATGCCGCCTTAAGTAGAAGAGAACTGACTCTTCTTACTGTCTATGTTTTGGACCATTCCTGTGACACCAGTTATAGATTCCGATGCTTCACATAAGGTTTACTGTATCCCTCTGACCTTCTTATTGACGTTGAAACACAGAAATTGCATCAGAATTAAATACAAAAGGCACAATGCCGACTTAAGTACAAGAAGACTGACTGTTCTTACAGTCTTTGTTTTGAACTATTCCTGTGACAGTAGTTATAGATTCCGATGCTTCACTTCAGCTTTACTGTATCCCTCTGACCTTCTTATTGACGATGAAACACAGAAATTGCATCGGAATTAAATACATGGGCACAATGCCGACTCAAGTTCAAGAAGACTGGCTCTTCTTACTCTCTATGTTTTGAAACATTCCTGTGACACTAGTTATAGATTCCGATGCATCACTTCAGGTTTACTATATCCCTCTGACCTTCTTATTGACGATGAAACACAGAAATTGCATCGGAATTATGTACAAAAGGCACAATGCCGCCTTAAGTAGAAGAGAACTGACACTTCTTACTGTCTATGTTTTGGACCATTCCTGTGACACCAGTTATAGATTCCGAGGCTTCACTTCCGGTTTACTGTATCCCTCTGACCTTATTATTGACGATGAAAAAAAGAAATTGCATCGGAATAAAATACAAAAGGCACAATGCCGACTTAAGTACAAGAAAACTAACTCTTTTTTTTGTCTATGTTTTGAACCAGTCATGTGACACTAATTATAGATTCCGATGCTTCACTTCAGGTTTACTGTATCCCTCTGATCATCATATTGACGATGAAACACAGAATTTGCATCGGAATTAAATACAAAAGGCACAATACCGACTTAAGGACACGAAAACTGACTCTTCTTACTGTCTATGATTTGAACCATTCCTGTGACACTAGTTATAGATTCCGATGCTTCACTTCAGGTTTACTGTATCCCTCTGACCTTCTTATTGATGATGAAACAGAGGAATTGCATCGGAATTAAATACAAATGGCACATTGCCGACTTAAGTACAAGGAAACTGACTCTTCTTACTGTCTATGTTTTGAACCATTCCTGTGACACTAGATATAGATTCCGATGCTCACTTCAGGTTCACTGTATCCCTTTGACCTTCTTAATGGCGATGAAATACAGAAATTGTATCGGAATTAAATACAAAGGGCACAATGCCAACTTAAGTACAAGATAACAGACTCTTCTTACTGTGTATGTTTTGAACCATTCATGTTACACTCGTTATAGATTCCGATGCTTTTCTTCAGGTTTGCTGTATCCCTCTGACATTCTTATTGACGATGAAACACAGAAATTGCTTCGAAATTAGATACAAAATGCACAATGCCGACTTAAGAACAAGTTAACTGTCTCTTCTTCCTGTCTATGGTTTGAACCATTCCTGTGACACTAGTTATAGATTCCGATGCTTCACTTCAGGTTTACTGTATCCCTCTGACCATCTTATTGACGATGAAACACAGAAATTGCATTGGAATTAAATATAAAAGGCACAATGCCGACTTAAGTACAAGAAAAACTGACTCTTCTTACTGTCTATGTTTTCAACCATTTCTGTGACACTAGTTATAGATTCCGATGCTTCATTTCAGCTTTACTGTATCCCTCTGACCTTCTTATTGACGATGAAACACAGATATTGCATCGGAATTAAAAACAAAAGGCACAATGCCGACATAAGTACAAGAAAACTGACTCTTCTCCCTGCCTATGTTTTGAACCATTCCTGTGGCACTAGTTATAGATTCCGTTGCTTCACTTAAGTTTTACTGTATCCCTCTGACCTTATAATTGACGATGAAACACAGAAATTGCATGGGAATTAAATAGAAAAGGCACAATGCCGCCTTAAGTAGAAGAAAACTGACTCTTCTTACTGTCTATGATTTGGACCATTCCTGTGACACCAGTTATAGATTCCGATGCTTCACTTCAGGTTTACTGTATCCCTCTGACCTTCTTATTGACGATGAAACACAGATATTGCATCGGCATTAAATACAAAAGGCACAATGTCGACTTAAGTACAAGAAAACTGACTTTCTTACTGTCTATGTTTTGAACCATACCTGTGACACTAGTTATAGATTCCGATGCTTCATTTCAGCTTTACTGTATCCCTCTGACCTTCTTATTGACGATGAAACACAGATATTGCATCGGAATTAAAAACAAAAGGCACAATGCCGACATAAGTACAAGAAAACTGACTCTTCTCCCTGCCTATGTTTTGAACCATTCCTGTGGCACTAGTTATAGATTCCGTTGCTTCACTTAAGTTTTACTGTATCCCTCTGACCTTATTATTGACGATGAAACACAGAAATTGCATGGGAATTAAATAGAAAAGGCACAATGCCGCCTTAAGTAGAAGAAAACTGACTCTTCTTACTGTCTATGTTTTGAACCATTCCTGTGACACTAGTTATAGATTCCGATGCTTCACTTCAGGTTTACTGTTTCCCTCTGACCTTCGTATTAACGATGAAACACAGAAATTGCTTCGGAATTAAAAACAAATGGCTCAATGCAGACTTATGTACAAAAAAAATTGACTCTTCTTACTGTCTATGTTTTGAACCATTCCTGTGACACTAGTTGTCGATTCCGATGCTTCACTTCAGGTTTACTGTATCCCTCTGACCCTCTTATTGACGATGAAACACAGAAATTGCATCGGAATTATATACAAAAGGCACAATGCCGCCTTAAGTAGAAGAGAACTGACTCTTCTTACTGTCTATGATTTGGACCATTCCTGTGACACCAGTTATAGATTCCGATGCTTCACGTAAGGTTTACTGTATCCCTCTGACCTTCTTATTGACGATGAAACACAGAAATTGCATTAGAATTAAATACAAAAGGCACAATGCCGACTTAAGTACAAGAAGACTGACTGTTCTTACAGTCTTTGTTTTGAACTATTCCTGTGACACTAGTTATAGATTCCGATGCTTCACTTCAGCTTTACTGTATCCCTCTGACCTTCTTGTTGACGATGAAACACAGAAATTGCATCGGAATTAAATACATGGGCACAATGCCGACTCAAGTTCAAGAAGACTGGCTCTTCTTACTCTCTATGTTTTGAACCATTCCTGTGACACTAGTTATAGATTCCGATGCATCACTTCAGGTTTACTATATCCCTCTGACCTTCTTATTGACGATGAAACACAGAAATTGCATCAGAATTATATGAAAAAGGCACAATGCCGACTTAAATACAAGAAAACTGACTCTTCTTACTGTCTATGTTTTGACGCACCCCCATGCCTCTAGTTATGGATTCCGATGCTTCACTTCTGGTTTACTGTATCCCTCTGACCTTCTTATTTACGATGTAAGACAGAAATTGCATCGGAATTAGATACAAAAGTCACAATGCCTACTCAAGTACAAGAAGACTGGCTCTTCTTACTGCCTATGCTTTGAAACTTTCCTGTGAGACTGGTTTGAGATTCCGATGCTTCACTTCCGGTTTACTGTATCCTTCTGACCTTATTATTGACGATGAAACACAGAAATTGCATCGGAATAAAATACAAAAGGCACACTGCCGAATTAAGTACAAGAAAACTGACTCTCCTTACTCTCTATGTTTGAACCATTCCTGTGACACTAGTTATAGATTCCGATGCTTCACTTCAGGTATACAGTATCCCTCTGACCTTGTTATTGACGATGAAACACAGAAATTGCAACGGAATTAAATACAAAAGGTACAATGCCGACTTAAATACAAGAAAACTGACTCTTCTTACTGTCTGTGATTTGAAACATTCATGTGACACTAGTTGTGGATTCCGATGCTTTACTTAAGGTTTACTGTATCCCTCTCACCTTCTTATTCACGATGAAACACAGAAATTACTTCGGAATTAAACAGAAAAGGCACAATGCCAACTTAAGTACGAGAAAACTGACTCTTCTTACTGTCTATGTTTTGAACCATTCCTGTGACACTTGTTATAGATTCTGATGATTCACTTTAGGTTTACTGTATCCCACTGACCTTCTTATTGACGATGAAACACAGAAATTGCATCGGAATTAAATACAAAAGGCACAATGCCGACTTAAGTACAAGAAAACTGATCTTCTTACCGTCTATGTTTTGAACCATACCTGTGACACTAGTTATAGGTTCCGATGCTTCACTTCAGGTTTACTGTATCCCTCTGACCTTCTTATTGACGATGAAACACAGAAATTGCATCGGAATGAAATACAAAAGAAACAATGCTGACTTAAGTACAAGAAAACTGACTCTTCTTACTGTCTATGTTTTGGACCATTCCTGTGACACCAGTTATAGATTCCGATGCTTCACTTCAGGTTTACTGTATACCTCTGACCTTCTTATTGACGATGAAACACAGAAATTGCATCGGAAATAAATACAAAAGGCACAATGCCGACTTATGTAAAAGAAAACTTACTCTTCTTACTGTCTATGTTTTGAACCATTCATGTGACACTAGTTATAGATTCCGATGCTTCAGTTCAGGTTTACTGTATACCTCTGACCTTCTTATTGACGATGAAACACAGAAATTGCATGGGAATTAAATAGAAAAGGCACAATGCCGCCTTAAGTAGAAGAAAACTGACTCTTCTTACTGTCTATGTTTTGAACCATTCCTGTGACACTAGTTATAGATTCCGATGCTTCACTTCAGGTTTACTGTATCCCTCTGACCTTCGTATTGACGATGAAACACAGAAATTGCTTCGGAATTAAAAACAAATGGCTCAATGCAGACTTATGTACTAAAAAAATTGACTCTTCTTACTGTCTATGTTTTGAACCATTCCTGTGACACTAGTTATCGATTCCGATGCTTCACTTCAGCTTTACTGTATCCCTCTGACCTTCTTATTGACGATAAAACACAGAAGTTGCATCGGAATTAAAAACAAATGGCTCAATGCAGACTTATGTACAAAAAAAATTGACTCTTCTTACTGTCTATGTTTTGAACCATTCCTGTGACACTAGTTATCGATTCCGATGCTTCACTTCAGGTTCACTGTATCCCTCTGACCTTCTTATTGACGATGAAACACAGAAATTGCATCGGAATTAAATACATAAGGCACAATGCCGACTTAAGTACAAGAAAACTGACTCTTCTTACTGTCTATGTTTTAACAATTCCTGTGACACTAGTTATAGATTCCGATGCTTCAGTTCAGGTTTACTGTATACCTCTGACCTTCTTATTGACGATGAAACACAGAAATTGCATCGGAAATAAATACAAAAGGCACAATGCCGACTTAAGTAAAAGAAAACTTACTCTTCTTACTGTCTATGTTTTGAACCATTCATGTGACACTAGTTATAGATTCCGATGCTTCACTGCAGGTTTACTGTATCCCTCTGACCTTCTTATTGACGATGAAACACAGAAATTGCATCGGAATTATATACAAAAGGCACAATGCCGCCTTAAGTAGAAGAGAACTGACTCTTCTTACTGTCTATGTTTTGGACCATTCCTGTGACACCAGTTATAGATTCCGATGCTTCACGTAAGGTTTACTGTATCCCTCTGACCTTCTTATTGACGATGAAACACAGAAATTGCATCAGAATTAAATACAAAAGGCACAATGCCGACTTAAGTACAAGAAGACTGACTGTTCTTACAGTCTTTGTTTTGAACTATTCCTGTGACACTAGTTATAGATTCCGATGCTTCACTTCAGCTTTACTGTATCCCTCTGACCTTCTTATTGACGATGAAACACAGAAATTGCATCGGAATTAAATACATGGGCACAATGCCGACTCAAGTTCAAGAAGACTGGCTCTTCTTACTCTCTATGATTTGAACCATTCCTGTGACACTAGTTATAGATTCCGATGCATCACTTCAGGTTTACTATATCCCTCTGACCTTCTTATTGACGATGAAACACAGAAATTGCATCAGAATTATATGAAAAAGGCACAATGCCGACTTAAATACAAGAAAACTGACTCTTCTTACTGTCTATGTTTTGACGCACCCCCATGCCTCTAGTTATGGATTCCGATGCTTCACTTCTGGTTTACTGTATCCCTCTGACCTTCTTATTTACGATGTAAGACAGAAATTGCATCGGAATTAGATACAAAAGTCACAATGCCTACTCAAGTACAAGAAGACTGGCTCTTCTTACTGCCTGTGCTTTGAAACTTTCCTGTGAGACTGGTTTGAGATTCCGATGCTTCACTTCCGGTTTACTGTATCCTTCTGACCTTATTATTGACGATGAAACGCAGAAATTGCATCGGAATAAAATACAAAAGGCACACTGCCGAATTAAGTACAAGAAAACTGACTCTCCTTACTCTCTATGTTTGAACCATTCCTGTGACACTAGTTATAGATTCCGATGCTTCACTTCAGGTATACTGTATCCCTCTGACCTTGTTATTGACGATGAAACACAGAAATTGCAACGGAATTAAATACAAAAGGTACAATGCCGACTTAAATACAAGAAAACTGACTCTTCTTACAGTCTGTGATTTGAAACATTCATGTGACACTAGTTATGGATTCAGATGCTTTACTTCAGGTTTACTGTATCCCTCTCACCTTCTTATTCACGATGAAACACAGAAAGTACTTCGGAATTAAACAGAAAAGGCACAATGCCAACTTAAGTACGAGAAAACTGACTCTTCTTACTGTCTATGTTTTGAACCATTCCTGTGACACTTGTTATAGATTCTGATGATTCACTTTAGGTTTACTGTATCCCACTGACCTTCTTATTGACGATGAAACACAGAAATTGCATCGGAATTAAATACAAAAGGCACAATGCCGACTTAAGTACAAGAAAACTGATCTTCTTACCGTCTATGTTTTGAACCATACCTGTGACACTAGTTATAGATTCCGATGCTTCACTTCAGGTTTACTGTATCCCTTTGACCTTCTTATTGACGATGAAACACAGAAATTGCATCGGAATGAAATACAAAAGAAACAATGCTGACTTAAGTACAAGAAAACTGACTCTTCTTACTGTCTATGTTTTGAACCATTCATGTGACACTAGTTATAGATTCCGATGCTTCACTTCAGGTTTACTGTATGCCTCCGACCTTCGTATTGACGATGAAACACAGAATTTGCATCGGAATTAAATACAAAAGGCACAATGCCGACTTAAGTACAAGAAAGCTGACCCTTCTTACTGTCTATGTTCTGATCCATTCCTGTGACACTAGTTATTGATTCCGATGCTTCACCTCAGGTTTACTGTATCCCTGTGACCTTCTTATTGACGATGAAACACAGAAATTGCTTCGGAATTACATACAAAAGGCACAATGCCGACTTAAGTACGAGAAAACTGACTCTTCTTTTTGTCTATGTTTTGAACCAGTCATGTGACACTAATTATAGATTCCGATGCTTCACTTCAGGTTTACTGTATCCCTCTGACCATCATATTGACGATGAAACACAGAATTTGCATCGGAATTAAATACAAAAGGCACAATACCGACTTAAGGACACGTAAACTGACTCTTCTTACTGTCTATGATTTGAACCATTCCTGTGACACTAGTTATAGATTCCGATGCTTCACTTCAGGTTTACTGTATCCCTCTGACCTTCTTATTGACGATGAAACAGGGGAATTGCATCGGAATTAAATACAAATGGCACATTGCCGACTTAAGTACAAGAAAACTGACTCTTCTTACTGTCTATGTTTTGAACCATTCCTCTGACACTAGATATAGATTCCGATGCTCACTTCAGGTTCACTGTATCCCTTTGACCTTCTTAATGACGATGAAATACAGAAATTGTATCGGAATTAAATACAAAATGCACAATGCCGACTTAAGAACAAGTTAACTGTCTCTTCGTCTTGTCTATGGTTTGAACCATTCCTGTGACACTAGTTATAGATTCCGATGCTTCACTTCAGGTTTACTGTATCCCTCTGACCATCTTATTGACGATGAAACACAGAAATTGCATTGGAATTAAATATAAAAGGCACAATGCCGACTTAAGTACAAGAAAAACTGACTCTCCTTACTGTTTATATTTTCAACCATTTCTGTGACACTAGTTATAGATTCCGATGCTTCATTTCAGCTTCACTGTATCCCTCTGACCTTCTTATTGACGATGAAACACAGATATTGCATCGGAATTAAAAACAAAAGGCACAATGCCGACATAAGTACAAGAAAACTGACTCTTCTTCCTGCCTATGTTTTGAACCATTCCTGTGGCACTAGTTTTAGATTCCGTTGCTTCACTTCAGTTTTACTGTATCCCTCTGACCTTATTATTGACGATGAAACACAGAAATTGCATGGGAATTAAATAGAAAAGGCACAATGCCGCCTTAAGTAGAAGAAAACTGACTCTTCTTACTGTCTATGGTTTGGACCATTCCTGTGACACCAGTTATAGATTCCGATGCTTCACTTCAGGTTTACTGTATCCCTCTGACCTTCTTATTGACGATGAAACACAGATATTGCATCGGCATTAAATACAAAAGGCACAATGTCGACTTAAGTACAAGAAAACTGACTTTCTTACTGTCTATGTTTTGAACCATACCTGTGACACTAGTTATAGATTCCGATGCTTCACTTCAGGTTTACTGTATACCTCTGACCTTCTTATTGACGATGAAACACAGAAATTGCATCGGAATTAAATACAAAAAGCACAATGCCGACTTAAGTACAAGAAAACACACTCTTCTTACTGTCTATGTTTTGATCAATTCCTGTGACACTAGTTATAGATTCCGATGCTTCACTTCAGGTTCACTGTATCCCTCTGACCTTCTTATTGACGATGAAACACAGAAATTGCATCGGAATTAAATACAAAAGGCACAATGCCGACTAAAGTACAAGAAAACAGACTCTTCTTACTGTCTATGTTTTGAACCATTCATGTGACACTCGTTATAGATTCCGAAGCTTTACTTCAGGTTTACTGTATCCCTCTGACATTCTTATTGACGATGAAACACAGAAATTGCTTCGGAATTAATTACAAAATGCACAATACCGACTTAAGTACAAGATAACTGTCTCTTCTTCCTGTCTATGTTTTGAACCATTCCTGTGACACTAGTTATAGATTCCGATGCTTCACTTCAGGTTTACTGTATCCCTCTGACCTTCGTATTGACGATGAAACACAGAAATTGCTTCGAAATTAGATACAAAATGCACAATGCCGACTGAAGAACATGTTAACTGTCTCTTCTTCCTGTCTATGTTTTGAACCATTCCTGTGACACTAGTTATAGATTCCGATGCTTCACTTCGTGTTTACTGTATCCCACTGACCTTCTTATTGACGATGAAACACAGAAATTGCATCGGAATTAAATACGAAAGACACAATGCCGACTTAAGTACAAGAAAACGGACTCTTCGTACTGTCTATGCTTTGAACCATTCCTGTGACACTAGTTATAGATTCCGATGCGTCACTTCAGGTTCACTGTATCCCTCTGACCTTCTTATTGACGATGAAACACAGAAATTGCATCGGAATTAAATACAAAAGGCACAATGCCGACTAAAGTACAAGAAAACAGACTCTTCTTACTGTCTATGTTTTGAACCATTCATGTGACACTCGTTATAGATTCCGAAGCTTTACTTCAGGTTTACTGTATCCCTCTGACATTCTTATTGACGATGAAACACAGAAATTGCTTCGGACTTAAATACAAAATGCACAATACCGACTTAAGTACAAGATAACTGTCTCTTCTTCCTGTCTATGTTTTGAACCATTCCTGTGACACTAGTTATAGATTCCGATGCTTCACTTCAGGTTTACTGTATCCCTCTGACCTTCGTATTGACGATGAAACACAGAAATTGCTTCGAAATTAGATACAAAATGCACAATGCCGACTGAAGAACAAGTTAACTGTCTCTTCTTCCTGTCTATGTTTTGAACCATTCCTGTGACACTAGTTACAGATTCCGATGCTTCACTTCAGCTTTAATGTATCCCTCTGTCCTTCTTATTGACGATAAAACACAGAAGTTGCATTGGAATTAAAAACAAATGGCTCAATGCAGACTTATGTACAAAAAAAATTGACTCTTCTTACTGTCTATGTTTTGAACCTTTCCTGTGACACTAGTTATCGATTCCGATGCTTCACTTCAGGTTCACTGTATCCCTCTGACCTTCTTATTGACGATGAAACACTGAAATTGCATCGGAATTAAATACAAAAGGCACAAAGCCGACTCAAGTACAAGAAAGCTGACCCATCTTACTGTCTATGTTCTGATCCATTCCTGTGACACTAGTTATTGATTCCGATGCTTCACCTCAGGTTTACTGTATCCCTGTGACCTTCTTATTGACGATGAAACACAGAAATTGCTTCGGAATTACATACAAAAGGCACAATGCCGACTTAAGTACGAGAAAACTGACACTTCTTTTTGTCTATGTTTTGAACCAGTCATGTGACACTAATTATAGATTCCGATGCTTCACTTCAGGTTTACTGTATCCCTCTGACCATCATATTGACGATGAAACACAGAATTTGCATCGGAATTAAATACAAAAGGCACAATACCGACTTAAGGACACGAAAACTGACTCTTCTTACTGTCTATGATTTGAACCATTCCTGTGACACTAGTTATAGATTCCGATGCTTCACTTCAGGTTTACTGTATCCCTCTGACCTTCTTATTGACGATGAAACACAGATATTGCATCGGAATTAAAAACAAAAGGCACAATGCCGACATAAGTACAAGAAAACTGACTCTTCTTCCTGCCTATGTTTTGAACCATTCCTGTGGCACTAGTTATAGATTCCGTTGCTTCACTTCAGTTTTACTGTATCCCTCTGACCTTATTATTGACGATGAAACACAGAAATTGCATGGGAATTAAATAGAAAAGGCACAATGCCGCCTTAAGTAGAAGAAAACCTACTCTTCTTACTGTCTATGTTTTGGACCATTCCTGTGACACCAGTTATAGATTCCGATGCTTCACTTCAGGTTTACTGTATCCCTCTGACCTTCTTATTGACGATGAAACACAGATATTGCATCGGCATTAAATACAAAAGGCACAATGTCGACTTAAGTACAAGAAAACTGACTTTCTTACTGTCTATGTTTTGAACCATACCTGTGACACTAGTTATAGATTCCGATGCTTCACTTCAGGTTTACTGTATACCTCTGACCTTCTTATTGACGATGAAACACAGAAATTGCATCGGAATTAAATACAAAAAGCACAATGCCGACTTAAGGACAAGAAAACTCACTCTTCTTACTGTCTATGTTTTGATCAATTCCTGTGACACTAGTTATAGATTCCGATGCTTCACTTCAGGTTCACTGTATCCCTCTGACCTTCTTATTGACGATGAAACACAGAAATTGCATCGGAATTAAATACAAAAGGCACAATGCCGTATAAAGTACAAGAAAACAGACTCTTCTTACTGTCTATGTTTTGAACCATTCATGTGACACTCGTTATAGATTCCGAAGCTTTACTTCAGGTTTACTGTATCCCTCTGACATTCTTATTGACGATGAAACACAGAAATTGCTTCGGACTTAAATACAAAATGCACAATACCGACTCAAGTACAAGATAACTGTCTCTTCTTCCTGTCTATGTTTTGAACCATTCCTGTGACACTAGTTATAGATTCCGATGCTTCACTTCAGGTTTACTGTATCCCTCTGACCTTCGTATTGACGATGAAACACAGAAATTGCTTCGAAATTAGATACAAAATGCACAATGCTGACTGAAGAACAAGTTAACTGTCTCTTCTTCTTGTCTATGTTTTGAACCATTCCTGTGACACTAGTTACAGATTCCGATGCTTCACTTCAGCTTTACTGTATCCCTCTGACCTTCTTATTGACGATAAAACACAGAAGTTGCATCGGAATTAAAAACAAATGGCTCAATGCAGACTTATGTACAAAAAAAATTGACTCTTCTTACTGTCTATGTTTTGAACCTTTCCTGTGACACTAGTTATCGATTCCGATGCTTCACTTCAGGTTCACTGTATCCCTCTGACCTTCTTATTGACGATGAAACACTGAAATTGCATCGGAATTAAATACAAAAGGCACAAAGCCGACTCAAGTATAAGAAAACTGACTCTTCTTACTGTCTATGTTTTGAACCAGTCCTGTGACACTAGTTATAGATTCCGATGCTTCACTTCAGGTTTACTGTATGCCTCTGACCTTCTTATTGACGATGAAACACAGAAATTGCATCGGAATTAAATACAAAATGTACAATGCCGACTTAAGTACAAGAAAACTGACTCTTCTTATTGTCTATGTTTTGAACCATTCCTGTGACACTAGTTATAGATTCCGATGCTTCGCTTCAGGTTTACTGTATCCCTCTGACCTTCGTATTGACGATGAAACACAGAAATTGCATCGGAATTAAATATAAAAGGCACGATGCCGACTTAAGTACAAGAAAATTGACTCTTCTTACTGTCTATGCTTTGAACCATTCCTATGACACTAGTTATAGATTCCGATGCTTCACTTCAGGTTCACTGTATACCTCTGACCTTCTTATTGACGATGAAACACAGAAATTGCATCAAAATTAAATACAAAAGGCACAATGCCGACTAAAGTACAAGAAAACAGACTCTTCTTACTGTCTATGTTTTGAACCATTCATGTGACACTCGTTATAGATTCCGAAGCTTTACTTCAGGATTACTGTATCCCTCTGACATTCTTATTGACGATGAAACACAGAAATTGCTTCGGAATTAAATACAAAATGCACAATACCGGCTTAAGTACAAGATAACTGACTCTTCTTCCTGTCTATGTTTTGAACCATTCCTGTGACACTAGTTATAGATTCCGGTGCTTCACTTCAGGTTTACTGTATCCCTCTGACCTTCGTATTGACGATGAACCACAGAAATTGCATCGGAATTAAATATAAAAGGCACGATGCCGACTTAAGTACAAGAAAACTGACTCTTCTAACTGTCTATGTTTTGAACCATTCCTGTGACACTAGTTATAGATTCCGATCCTTTTCTTCAGGTTTACTGTATCCCTCTGACCATCTTATTGACGATGACACACAGAAATTGCTTCGAAATTAGATACAAAATCGCACAATGCCGACTGAAGAACAAGTTAACTGTCTCTTCTTCCTGTCTATGTTTTGAACCATTCCTGTGACACTAGTTATAGATTCCGATGCTTCATTTCAGCTTTACTGTATCCCTCTGACCTTCTTATTGACGATAAAACACAGAAATTGCGTCGGAATTAAAAACAAATGGCTCAATGAGAACATATGTACAAAAAAAAATTGACTCTTCTTACTGTCTATGTTTTAAACCATTCCTGTGACACTAGTTATAGATTCCGATGCTTCACTTCAGGTTTACTGTATCCCTCTGACCTTCTTACTGACGATGAAACACAGAAATTGCATCGGAATTAAATACAAAAGGCACAATGCTGACTTAAGTACAAGAAAACTGATTCTTCTTACTGTCTTTGTTTTGAACAATTCCTGTGTCACTATTTATAGATTCCGATGCTTCACTTCAGGTTTACTGTATCCATCTGACTTTCTTATTGACGATGAAACACAGAAATTGCATCGGAATTAAATACGAAAAGCACAATGCCGACTTAAGTACAAGAAAACTGACTCTCCTTACTGTCTATGCTTTGAACCATTCCTCTGACACTAGTTATAGATTCCGATGCTTCACTTCAGGTTCACTGTATCCCTCTGACCTTCTTATTGACGATGAAACACAGAAATTGCATTGAAGTTAAATACAAAATGTACAATGCCGACTTAAGTACAAGAAAACTGACTCTTCTTACTGTCTATGTTTTGAACCATTCCTGCGACACTGGTTATAGATTCCGATGCTTCGCTTCAGGTTTACTGTATCCCTCTGACCTTCGTATTGACGATGAAACACAGAAATTGCATCGGAATTAAATATAAAAGTCACGATGCCGACTTAAGTACAAGAGAACTGACTCTTCTTACTGTCTATGTTTTGAACCATTCCTGTGCCACTAGTTATAGATTCCGATGCTTCACTTCAGCTTTACCTTATCCCTTGGACCTTCTTATTAACGATGAAACACAGAAATTGCATCGGAATTAAATACAAAAGGCACAATGCCGCCTTAAGTAGAAGAGAACTGACTCTTCTTACTGTCTATGTTTTGGACCACTCCTGTGACACCAGTTACAGATTCCGATGCTTAACTTCAGGTTTACTGTATCCCTCTGACCTTCTTATTGACGATGAAACACAGATATTGCATCGGAATTAAATACAAAAGGCACAATGTCGACTTAAGTACAAGAAAACTGACTCTTCTTACTGTCTATGTTTTGAACCATACCTGTGACACTAGTTATAGATTCCGATGCTTCACTTCAGGTTTACTGTATACCTCTGACCTTCTTATTGACGATGAAACACAGAAATTGCAGCGGAATTAAATACAAAAGGCACAATGCCGACTTAAGTACAAGAAAACTGACTTTTCTTACTGTCTATGCTTTGAACCATTCCTGTGACACTCGTTATAGATTCCGATGCTTCACTTCAGGTTTACTGTATCCCTCTGACCTTCTTATTGACGATGAAACACAGAAATTGCATCGGAATTAAATACAAAAGGCACAATGCCGCCTTAAGTAGAAGAGAACTGACTCTTCTTACTGTCTATGTTTTGGACCATTCCTGTGACACCAGTTACAGATTCCGATGCTTAACTTCAGGTTTACTGTATCCCTCTGACCTTCTTATTGCCGATGAAACACAGATATTGCATCGGAATTAAATACAAAAGGCACAATGTCGACTTAAGTACAAGAAAACTGACTCTTCTTACTGTCTATGTTTTGAACCATACCTGTGATACTAGTTATAGTTTCCGATGCTTCACTTCAGGTTTACTGTATACCTCTGACCTTCTTATTGACGATGAAACACAGAAATTGCATCGGAATTAAATACAAAAGGCACAATGCCGACTTAAGTACAAGAAAACTGACTCTTCTTACTGTCTATGCTTTGAACCATTCCTGTGACACTACTTATAGATTCCGATGCTTCACTTCAGGTTAACTGTATACCTCTGACCTTCTTATTGACGATGAAACACAGAAATTGCATCGGAATTAAATACAAAAGGCACAATGCCGACTAAAGTACAAGACAACAGACTCTTCTTACTGTCTATGTTTTGAACCATTCATGTGACACTCGTTATAGATTCCGAAGCTTTACTTCAGGTTTACTGTATCCCTCTGACATTCTTATTGACGATGAAACACAGAAATTGCATCGGAATTAAATATAAAAGGCACGATGCCGACTTAAGTACAAGAAAACTGACTGTTCTTGCTGTCTATGTTTTGAACCATTCCTGTGACACTAGTTATAGATTCCGATGCTTTTCTTCAGGTTTACTGTATCCCTCTGACCTTCTTATTGACGATGACACACAGAAATTGCTTCGAAATTAGATACAAAATGCACATTGCCGACTGAAGAACAAGTTAACTGTCTCTTCTTCCTCTCTATGATTTGAACGATTCCTGTTACACTAGTAATAGATTCCGATGCTTCACTTCAGCTTTACTGTATCCCTCTGACCTTCTTATTGACGATAAAACACAGAAATTGCATCGGAATTAAAAACAAATGGCTCAATGCCGACTTACGTACAAAAAAAATTGACTCTTCTTACTGTCTATGTTTTGAACCATTCCTGTGACACTAGTTATAGATTCCGATGCTTCACTTCAGGTTTACGGCATCAGTCTGGCCTTCTTATTGACGATGAAACACAGAAATTGCATCGGAATTAAATACAAAAGGCACAATGCCGACTTAAGTACAAGAAAACTGACTCTTCTTACTGTCTTTGTTTTGAACAATTCCTGTGACAGTAGTTATAGGTTCCGATGCTTCACTTCAGGTTTACTGTATCCCTCTGACCTTCTTATTGACGATGAAACACAGAAATTGCATCGGAATTAAATACGAAAGGCACAATGCCGACTTAAGTACAAGAAAACTGACTCTTCTTACTGTCTATGCTTTGAAACATTCCTGTGACACTAGTTGTAGATTCCGATGCTTCACTTCAGGTTCACTGTATCCCTCTGTCCTTCTTATTGACGATGAAACACTGAAATTGCATCGGAATTAAATACAAAAGGCACAAAGCCGACTCAAGTATAAGCAAACTGACTCTTCTTACTGTCTATGTTTTGAACCATTCCTGTGACACTAGTTATAGATTCCGATGCTTCACTTCAGGTTTACTGTTTGCCTCTGACCTTGTTATTGACGACGAAACACAGAAATTGCATCGGAATAAAATACAAAATGTACAATGCTGACTTAAGTACAAGAAAACTGACTCTTCTTACTGCCTATGTTTTGAACCATTCCTGTGACACTAGTTATAGATTCCGATGCTTCGCTTCAGGTTTACTGTATCCCTCTGACCTTCGTATTGACGATGAAACACAGAAATTGCATCGGAATTAAATATAAAAGGCACGATGCCGACTCAAGTACAAGAAAACTGACTCTTCTTACTGTCTATGTTTTGAACCATTCCTGTGACACTAGTTATAGATTCCGATGCTTCAATTCAGCTTTACCTTATCCCTCTGTCCTTCTTATTGACGATGAAACACAGAAATTGCATCGGAATTAAATACAAAAGGCACAATGTCGACTTAAGTACAAGAAGACTGACTCTTCTTACTGTCTATGTTTTGAACCATTCCTGTGACACTAGTTATAGATTCCGATGCTTCACTTCAGGTTTACTGTATCCCTCTGACCTTCTTATTGACTATGAAGGACAGAAATTGCATGGGAATTAAATAGAAAAGGCACAATGCCGACTTAAGTACAAGAAAACTGACTCTTCTTACTGTCTATGTTTTGAACCATTCCTGTGACACGAGTTATAGATTCCGATGCTTCACTTCAGGTATACTGTATACCTCTGACCTTCTTATTGTCGACGAAACACAGAAATTGCATCGGAATTAAATACAAAAGGCACAATGCCGACTTAAGTACAAGAAAACTGACTCTTCTTACTGTCTATGTTTTGAACCATTTATGTGACACTAGTTATAGATTCCGATGCTTCACTTCAGGTTTACTGTATCCCTCTGACCTTCTTATTGACGATGAAACACAGAAATTGCATCGGAATTAAATACCAAAGGCACAATGCCGACTTAAGTACAAGAAAACTGACTCTTCTTACTGTCTATGTTTTAACAATTCCTGTGACACTAGTTATAGATTCCGATGCTTCACTTCAGATTTACTGTATACCTCTGACCGTCTTATTGACGATGAAACACAGAAATTGCATCGGAATTAAATGCAAAAGGCACAATGCCGTCTTAAGTAAAAGAAAACTGACTCTTCTTACTGTCTATGTTTTGAACCATTCATGTGACACTAGTTATAGATTCCGATGCTTCACTGCAGGTTTACTGTATCCCTCTGACCTTCTTATTGACGATGAAACACAGAAATTGAATCGGAATTAAATTCAAAAGGCACAATGCCGCCTTAAGTAGAAGAGAACTGACTCTTCTTCTGTCTATGTTTTGGACCATTCCTGTGACACCAGTTACAGATTCCGATGCTTAACTTCAGGTTTACTGTATCCCTCTGACCTTCTTATTGACGATGAAACACAGATATTGCATCGGAATTAAATACAAAAGGCACAATGTCGACTTAAGTACAAGCAACTGACTCTTCTTATTGTCTATGTTTTGAACCATACCTGTGACACTAGTTATAGATTCCGATGCTTCACTTCAGGTTTACTGTATACCTCTGACCTTCTTATTGACGATGAAACACAGAAATTGCTTTGGAATTAAATACAAAAGGCACAATGCCGACTTAAGTACAAGAAAACTGACTCTTCTTACTGTCTATGTTTTGAACCATTCATGTGACACTAGTTATAGATTCCGATGCTTCACTGCAGGTTTACTGTATCCCTTTGACCTTCTCATTGACATTGAAACACAGAAATTGCATCAGATTTAAATACAAAAGGCACAATGCCGACTTAAGTACAAGAAAACTCACTCTTCTTACTGTCTATGTTTTGAACAATTCCTGTGACACTAGTTATAGATTCCGATGCTTCACTTCATGTTTACTGTATCCCTCTGACCTTCTTATTGACGATGAAGCACAGAAATTGCATCGGAATTACATACGGAAGACACAATGCCGACTTAAGTACAAGAAAACTGACTCTTCTTACTGTCTATGTTTTGAACCATTCCTGTGACACTAGTTATAGATTCCGATGCTTCACTTCAGGTTTACTGGGTCCCTCTGACCTTCGTATTGACGATGAAACACAGAAATTGCATCGGAATTAAATATAAAAAGCACGATGCCGACTTAAGTACAAGAAAACTGACTCTTCTTACTGTCTATGTTTTGAACCATTCCTGTGACATTAGTTACAGATTCCGATGCTTTTCTTCAGGTTTACTGTATCCCTCTGACCTTCTTATTGACGATGAAACACAGAAAATTGCATCGGAATTAAAAACAAATGGTTCAATGCCGACTTATGTACAAAAAAAATTTACTCTTCTTACTGTCTATGTTTTGAACCATTCCTGTGACACTAGTTATAGATTCCGATGCTTTACTTCAGGTTTACTGTATCCCTCTGACCTTCTTATTGACGATGAAAGACAGAAATTGCATCGGAATTAAATACAAAAGGCACAATGTCGGCTTAGGTACAAGAAAACTGACTCTTCTTACAGTCTATGTTTTGAACCATACCTGTGACACTAGCTATAGATTCCGATGCTTCACTTCAGGTTTACTGTATAACTCTGACCTTCTTATTGACGATGAAACACAGAAACTGCATCGGAATTAAATACAAAAGGCACAATGTCGGCTTAGGTACAAGAAAACTGACTCTTCTTACTGTCTATGTTTTGAACCATACCTGTGACACTAGTTATAGATTCCGATGCTTCACTTCAGGTTTACTGTGTCCCTCTGACCTTCGTATTGACGATGAAACACAGAAATTGCATCGGAATTAAATATAAAAAGCACGATGCCGACTTAAGTACAAGAAAACTGACTCTTCTTACTGTCTATGTTTTGAACCATTCCTGTGACATTAGTTACAGATTCCGATGCTTTTCTTCAGGTTTACTGTATCCCTCTGACCTTCTTATTGACGATGAAACACAGAAAATTGCATCGGAATTGAAAACAAATGGTTCAATGCCGACTTATGTACAAAAAAAATTTACTCTTCTTACTGTCTATGTTTTGAACCATTCCTGTGACACTAGTTATAGATTCCGATGCTTTACTTCAGGTTTACTGTATCCCTCTGACCTTCTTATTGACGATGAAAGACAGAAATTGCATCGGAATTAAATACAAAAGGCACAATGTCGGCTTAGGTACAAGAAAACTGACTCTTCTTACAGTCTATGTTTTGAACCATACCTGTGACACTAGTTATAGATTCCGATGCTTCACTTCAGGTTTACTGTATAACTCTGACCTTCTTATTGACGATGAAACACAGAAATTGCATCGGAATTAAATACAAAAGGCACAATGTCGGCTTAGGTACAAGAAAACTGACTCTTCTTACTGTCTATGTTTTGAACCATACCTGTGACACTAGTTATAGATTCCGATGCTTCACTTCAGGTTTACTGTATACCTCTGACCTTCTTATTGACGATGAAACACAGAAATTGCATCGGAATTAAATACAAAAGGCACAATGCCGACTTAAGTACAAGAAAACTGACTCTTCTTACTGTCTATGTTTTGAACCATTCATATGACACTAGTTATAGATTCCGATGCTTCACTGCAGGTTTACAGTATCCCTCTGACCTTCTTATTGACGATGAAACACAGAAATTGCATCGGAATTAAATACGAAAGGCACACTGCCGACTTAAGTACAAGTAAACTGACTCTTCTTACTGTCTATGCTTTGAACCATTCCTGTGACACTAGTTATAGATTCCGATGCTTTACTTCAGGTTCACTGTATCCCTCTGACCTTCTTATTGACGATGAAACACTGAAATTGCATCGGAATTAAATACAAAAGGTACAAAGCCGACTTAAGTACAAGAAAACTGATTCTTCTGACTGTCTATGTTTTGAACCATTCCTGTGACACTAGTTATAGATTCCGATGCTTCGCTTTCATGTTTACTGTATCCCTCTGACCTTCATATTGACGATGAAACACAGAAATTGCGACGGAATTAAATACGAAAAGCACAATGCCGACTTAAGTACAAGAAAAGTGACTCATCTTACTGTCTATGCTTTTGAACCATTCCTGTGACACTAGTTATAGATTCCGATGCTTCACTTCAGGTTCACTGTATCCCTCTGACCTTCTTATTGACGATGAAACACAGAAATTGCTTCGGAATTAAATACAAAAGGCACAATGTCGACTTAAGTACAAGAAGACTGACTCTTCTTACTGTCTATGTTTTGAACCATTCCTGTGACACTAGTTATAGATTCCGATGCTTCGCTTCATGTTTACTGCATCCCTCTGACCTTCTTATTGACGATGAAACACAGAAATAGCATCGGAATTAAATACGAAAGACACAATGCCGACTTAAGTACAAGAAAACTGACTCTTCTTACTGTCTATGCTTTGAACCATTCCTGTGAAACTACTTATAGATTCCGATGCTTCACTTCACTATCACTGTATCCCTCTGACCTTCTTATTGACGATGAATCACAGAAATTGCATCGGAATTAAATACAAAAGCACAATGCCGACTTAAGTACAAGAAAACTGACTCTTCTTACTGTCTATGTTTTGAACCATTCCTGTGACACTAGTTATAGATTCCGATGCTTCACTTCAGCTTTACCTTATCCCTCTGACCTTCTTATTGACGATGAAACACAGAAATTGCTTCGGAATTAAATACAAAAGGCACAATGTCGACTTAAGTACAAGAAGACTGACTCTTCTTACTGTCTATGTTTTGAACCATTCCTGTGACACTAGTTATAGATTCCGATGCTTCACTTCAGGTTTACTGTATCCCTCTGACCTTCTTATTGACTATGAAAGACAGAAATTGCATGGGAATTAAGTAGAAAAGGCACAATGCCGACTTAAGTACAAGAAAACTGACTCTTCTTACTGTCTATGTTTTGAACCATTCCTGTGACACGAGTTATAGATTCCGATGCTTCACTTCAGGTATACTGTATACCTCTGACCTTCTTATTGTCGATGAAACACAGAAATTGCATCGGAATTAAATACAAAAGGCACAATGCCGACTTAAGTACAAGAAAACTGACTCTTCTTACTGTCTATGTTTTGAACCATTCATGTGACACTAGTTATAGATTCCGATGCTTCACTTCAGGTTTACTGTATCCCTCTGACCTTCTTATTGACGATGAAACACAGAAATTGCATCGGAATTAAATACCAAAGGCACAATGCCGACTTAAGTACAAGAAAACTGACTCTTCTTACTGTCTATGTTTTAACAATTCCTGTGACACTAGTTTAAGATTCCGATGCTTCACTTCAGGTTTACTGTATACCTCTGACCTTCTTATTGACGATGAAACACAGAAATTGCATCGGAATTAAATGCAAAAGGCACAATGCCGACTTAAGTAAAAGAAAACTGACTCTTCTTACTGTCTATGTTTTGAACCATTCATGTGACACTAGTTATAGATTCCGATGCTTCACTGCAGGTTTACTGTATCCCTCTGATCTTCTTATTGACGATGAAACACAGAAATTGAATCGGAATTAAATACAAAAGGCACAATGCCGCCTTAAGTAGAAGAGAACTGACTCTTCTTCTGCCTATGTTTTGGACCATTCCTGTGATACCAGTTACAGATTCCGATGCTTAACTTCAGGTTTACTGTATTCCTCTGACCTTCTTATTGACGAAGAAACACAGATATTGCATCGGAATTAAATACAAAAGGCACAATGTCGACTTAAGTACAAGAAAACTGACTCTTCTTACTGTCTATGTTTTGAACCATACCTGTGACACTAGTTATAGATTCCGATGCTTCACTTCAGGTTTACTGTATACCTCTGACCTTCTTATTGACGATGAAACACAGAAATTGCTATGGAATTAAATACAAAAGGCACAATGCCGACTTAAGTACAAGAAAACTGACTCTTCTTACTGTCTATGTTTTGAACCATTCATGTGACACTAGTTATAGATTCCGATGCTTCACTGCAGGTTTACTGTATCCCTTTGACCTTCTCATTGACAATGAAACACAGAAATTGCATCAGAATTAAATACAAAAGGCACAATGCCGACTTAAGTACAAGAAAACTCACTCTTCTTACTGTCTATGTTTTGAACAATTCCAGTGACACTAGTTATAGATTCCGATGCTTCACTTCATGTTTACTGTATCCCTCTGACCTTCTTATTGACGATGAAGCACAGAAATTGCATCGGAATTAAATACGAAAGACACAATGCCGACTTAAGTACAAGAAAGCTGACTCTTCTTACTGTCTATGTTTTGAACCATTCCTGTGACACTAGTTATAGATTCCGATGCTTCACTTCAGGTTTACTGTGTCCCTCTGACCTTCGTCTTGACAATGAAACACAGAAATTGCATCGGAATTAAATATAAAAGGCACGATGCCGACTTAAGTACAAGAAAACTGACTCTTCTTACTGTCTATGATTTGAACCATTCCTGTGACATTAGTTACAGATTCCGATGCTTTTCTTCAGGTTTACTGTATCCCTCTGACCTTCTTATTGACGATGAAATTCAGAAAATTGCATCGGAATTAAAAACAAATGGTTCAATGCCGACTTATGTACAAAAAAAATTTACTCTTCTTACTGTCTATGTTTTGAACCATTCCTGTGACACTAGTTATGGATTCCGATGCTTTACTTCAGGTTTACTGTATCCCTCTGACCTGCTTATTGACGATGAAAGACAGAAATTGCATCGGAATTAAATACAAAAGGCACAATGTCGGCTTAGGTACAAGAAAACTGACTCTTCTTACTGTCTATGTTTTGAACCATACCTGTGACACTAGTTATAGATTCCGATGCTTCACTTCAGGTTTACTGTATAACTCTGACCTTCTTATTGTCGATGAAACACAGAAATTGCATCGGAATTAAATACAAAAGGCACAATGTCGGCTTAGGTACAAGAAAACTGACTCTTCTTTCTGTCTATGTTTTGAACCATACCTGTGACACTAGTTATAGATTCCGATGCTTCACTTCAGGTTTACTGTATACCTCTGACCTTCTTATTGACGATGAAACACAGAAATTGCAACGGAATTAAATACAAAAGGCACAATGATGACTTAAGTACAAGAAAACTGACTCTTCTTACTGTCTATGTTTTTGAACCATTCATATGACACTAGTTATAGATTCCGATGCTTCACTGCAGGTTTACTGTATCCCTCTGACCTTCTTATTGACGATGAAACACAGAAATTGCATCGGAATTAAATACGAAAGGCACACTGCCGACTTAAGTACAAGTAAACTGACTCTTCTTACTGTCTATGCTTTGAACCATTAATGTGACACTAGTTATAGATTCCGATGCTTCACTTCAGGTTCACTGTATCCCTCTGACCTTCTTATTGACGATGAAACACTGAAATTGCATCGGAATTAAATACAAAATGTACAATGCCGACTTAAGTACAAGAAAACTGACTCTTCTTACTGTCTATGTTTTGAACCATTCCTGTGACACTAGTTATAGATTCCGATGCTTCGCTTTCATGTTTACTGTATCCCTCTGACCTTCATATTGACGATGAAACACAGAAATTGCAACGGAATTAAATACGAAAATACAATGCCGACTTAAGTACAAGAAAAGTGACTCATCTTACTGTCTATGCTTTGAACCATTCCTGTGACACTAGTTATAGATTCCGGTGCTTCACTTCAGGTTCACTGTATCCCTCTGACCTTCGTATTGACGACGAATCACAGAAATTGCTTCGGAATTAAATACAAAAGCACAATGCCGACTTAAGTACAAGAAAACAGACTCTTCTTACTGTCTATGTTTTGAACCATTCCTGTGACACTAGTTATAGATTCCGATGCTTCGCTTCATGTTTACTGTATCCCTCTGACGTTCTTATTGACGATGAAACACAGAAATTGCATCGGAATTAAATACGAAAGACACAATGCCGACTTAAGTACAAGAAAACTGACTCTTCTTACTGTCTATGCTTTGAACCATTCCTGTGAAACTAGTTATAGATTCCGATGCTTCACTTCACTATCACTGTATCCCTCTGACCTTCTTATTGACGATGAATCACAGAAATTGCATCGGAATTAAATACAAAAGCACAATGCCTACTTAAGTACAAGAAAACAGACTCTTCTTACTGTCTATGTTTTGAACCATTCATGTGACACTCGTTATAGATTCCGAAGCTTTACTTCAGGTTTACTGTATCCCTCTGACATTCTTATTGACGATGAAACACAGAAATTGCTTCGGAATTAAATACAAAATGCACAATACTGACTTAAGTACAAGATAACTGACTCTTCTTCCTGTCTATGTTTTGAACCATTCCTGTGACACTAGTTATAGATTCCGATGCTTCACTTCAGGTTAACTGTATCCCTCTGACCTTCGTATTGACGATGAAACACAGAAATTGCATCGGCATAAAATATAAAAGGAACGATGCCGACTTAAGTACAAGAAATCTGACTCTTCTTACTGTCTATGTTTTGAACCATTCCTGTGACACTAGTTATAGATTCCGATGCTTTTCTTCAGGTTTGCTGTATCCCTCTGAGCTTCTTATTGACGATGACACACAGAAATTGCTTCGAAATTAGATACAAAATGCACAATGCCGACTTAAGAACAAGTTAACTGTCTCTTCTTCCTGTCTATGTTTTGAACCATTCGTGTGACACTAGTTATAGATTCCGATGCTTCACTTCAGCTTTACTGTATCCCTCTGACCTTCGTATTGACGATAAAACACAGAAATTGCATCGGAATTAAAAACAAATGGCTCAATGCCGACTTATGTACAAAAAAAATTGACTCTTCTTACTGTCTATGTTTTGAACCATTCCTGTGACACTAGTTATAGATTCCGATGCTTCACTTCAGGTTTACTGTATCCCTCTGACCTTCTTATTGACGATGAAACACAGAAATTGCATGGGAATTAAATAGAAGAGGCATAATGCCGCCTTAAGTAGAAGAAAACTGACTCTTCTTACTGTCTATGTTTTGGACCATTCCTGTGACACCAGTTATAGATTCCGATGCTTCACCTCAGGTATACTGTATAACTCGGACCTTCTTATTGACGATGAATCACAGAAATTGCATCGGAATTAAATACATAAGGCACAATGCCGACTTAATTACAAGAAAACTGACTCTTCTTACTGTCTATGTTTTGAACAATTCATGTGACACTAGTTATAGATTCCGATGCTTCACTGCAGGTTTACTGTATCCCTCTGACCTTCTTATTGACGATGAAACACAGAAATTGCATCGGAATTAAATACAAAAGGCACAATGTCGACTCTAGTACAAGAAAACTGACTCTTCTTACTGTCTATGTTTTGAACCATACCTGTGACACTAGTTATAGATTCCGATGCTTCACTTCAGGTTTACTGTATACCTCTGACCTTCTTATTGACGATGAAACACAGAAATTGCATCGGAATTACATACAAAAGGCACAATGCCGACATAAGTACAATAAAACTGACTCTTCTTACTGTCTATGTTTTGAACCATTGATGTGACACTAGTTATAGATTCCGATGCTTCTCTGCAGGTTTACTGTATCCCTCTGACCTTCTTATTGATGATGGAACACAGAAATTGCATCGGAATTAAATACGAAAGACACAATGCCGACTTAAGTACAAGAAAACTGACTCTTCTTACTGTCTATGCTTTGAACCATTCCTGTGACACTAGTTATAGATTCCGATGCTTCACTTCAGGTTCACTGTATCCCTCTGACCTTCTTATTGACGATGAAACACAGAAATTGCTTCTGAATTAAATACAAAATGCACAATACCGAGTTAAGTACAAGATAACTGACTCTTCTTCCTGTCTATGTTTTGAACCATTCCTGTGACATTAGTTATAGATTCCGATGCTTTTCTTCAGGTTTACTGTATCCCTCTGACCTTCTTATTGACGATAACACACAGAAATTACTTCGAAATTAGATACAAAATGCACAATGCCGACTTAAGAACAATTTAACTGTCTCTTCCTCCTGTCTATGTTAAGAACCATTCCTGTGACACTAGTTATAGATTCCGAAGCTTCACTTCAGCTTTACTGTATCCCTCTTACCTTCTTATTGACGATGAAACACAGAAATTGCATCGGAATTAAAAACAAATGGCTCATTGCCGACTTATGTACAAAAAAATTTGACTCTTCTTACTGTCTATGTTTTGAACCATTCCTGTGACACTAGTCATAGATTCCGATGCTTCACTTCAGGTTTACTGTATCCCTCTGACCTTCTTATTGACGATGAAAGACAGAAATTGCATGGGAATTAAATAGAAAAGGCACAATGCCGCCGTAAGTAGAAGAAAACTGACTCTTCTTACTGTCTATGTTTTGGACCATTCCTGTGACACCAGTTACAGATTCCGATGCTTAACTTCAGGTTTACTGTATAACTCTGACATTCTTATTGACGATGAAAGACAGAAATTGCATCGGAATTAAATACGAAAGGCACAATGCCGACTTAAGTACAAGAAAACTGACTCTTCTTACTGTCTATGCTTTGAACCATTCCTGTGACACTAGTTATAGATTCCGATGCTTCACTTCAGGTTCACTGTATCCCTCTGACCTTCTTATTGACGATGAAACACTGAAATTGCATCGGAATTAAATACAAAAGTCACAAAGCCGACTCAAGTATAAGAAAACTGACTCTTCTTACTGTTTATGTTTTGAACCATGCCTGTGACACTAGTTATAGATTCCGATGCTTCACTTCTGGTTTACTGTATGCCTCTGACCTTCTCATTGACGATGAAACGCAGAAATTGCATCGAAATTAAATACAAAAGGTACAATGCCGACTTAAGTACAAGAAAACTGACTCTTCTTACTGTCTATGTTTTGAATCATTCCTGTGACACTAGTTATTGATTCCGATGCTTCGCTTCATGTTTACTGTATCCCTCTGACCTTCTTATTGGCGATGAAACACAGAAATTGCATCGGAATTAAATACGAAAGACACAATGCCGACTTAAGTACAAGAAAACTGACTCTTCTTACTGTCTATGCTTTGAACCATTCCTGTGACACTAGTTATAGATTCCGATGCTTCACTTCAGGTTCACAGTATCCCTCTGACCTTCTTATTGACGATGAATCACAGAAATTGCTTCGGAAGTAAATACAAATGGCACAATTCCGACTTAAGTACAAGAAAACAGACTCTTCTTACTGTCTATGTTTTGAACCATTCATGTGACACTCGTTATAGATTCCGAAGCTTTACCTCAGGTTTACTGTATCCCTCTGACATTCGTATTGACGATGAAACACAGAAATTGCTTCGGAATTAAATACAAAATGCACAATACCGACTTAAGTACAAGATAACTGACTCTTCTTCCTGTCTATGTTTTGAACCATTCCTGTGACACTAGTTATAGATTCCGATGCTTCACTTCAGGTTTACTGTATCCCTCTGACCTTCGTATTGACGATGAAACACAGAAATTGCATCGGAATTAAATATAAAAGGCACGATGCCGACTTCAGTACAAAAAAACTGACTCTTCTTACTGTCTATGTTTTGAACCATTCCTGTGACACTAGTTATAGATTCCGATGCTTTTCTTCAGGTTTACTGTATCCCTCTGACCTTCTTATTGACGATGACACACAGAAATTGCTTCGAAATTAGATACAAAATGCACAATGCCGACTTAAGAACAAGTTAACTGTCTCTTCTTCCTGTCTATGTTTTGAACCATTCCTGTGACACTAGTTATAGATTCCGATGCTTCACTTCAGCTTTACTGTATCCCTCTGACCTTCTTATTGACGATGAAACACAGATATTGCATCGGAAATAAATACAAAAGGCACAATGTCGACTTAAGTACAAGAAAACTGACTCTTCTTACTGTCTGTGTTATGAACCATACCTGTGACACTAGTTATAGATTCCGATGCTTCACTTCAGGTTTACTGTATACCTCTGACCTTCTTATTGACGATGAAACACAGAAATTGCATCGGAATTAAATACAAAAGGCACAATGCCGACTTAAGTACAAGAAAACTGACTCATCTTACTGTCTAAGTTTTGAAAAATTCCTGTGACACTAGTTATAGATTCCGATGCTTATCTTCAGGTTTACTGTATCCCTCTGACCTTCTTATTGACGATGACACACAGAAATTACTTCGAAATTAGATACAAAATGCACAATGCCGACTTAAGAACAAGTTAACTGTCTCTTCTTCCTGTCTATGTTTTGAACCATTCCTGTGACACTAGTTATAGATTCCGATGCTTCACTTCAGCTTTACTGTATCCCTCTGACCTTCGTATTGACGATAAAACACAGAAATTGCATCGGAATTAAAAACAAATGGCTCAATGCCGACTTATGTACAAAAAAAATTGACTCTTCTTACTGTCTATGTTTTGAACCATTCCTGTGACACTAGTTATAGATTCCGATGCTTCACTTCAGGTTTACTGTATCCCTCTGACCTGCTTATTGACGATGAAACACAGAAATTGCATGGGAATTAAATAGAAGAGGCACAATGCCGCCTTAAGTAGAAGAAAACTGACTCTTCTTACTGTCTATGTTTTGGATCATTCCTGTGACAGCAGTTATAGATTCCGATGCTTCACCTCGGGTATACTGTATAACTCTGACCTTCTTATTGACGATGAATCACAGAAATTGCTTCGGAACTAAATACAAAATGTACAATGCCGACTTAAGTACAAGAAAACTGACTCCTCTTACTGTCTATGTTTGAACCGTTCCTGTGACACTAGTTATAGATTCCGATGCTTCGCTTCAGGTTTACTGTATCCCTCTGACCTTCGTATTGACGATGAAACACAGAAATTGCATCGGAATTAAATATAAAAGGCACGATGCCGACTTAAGTACAAGAAAACTGACTCTTCTTACTGTCTATGTTTTGAACCATTCCTGTGACACTAGTTATAGATTCCGATGCTTCACTTCAGCTTTACTGTATCCCTCTGACCTTCTTATTGACGATGAAACACAGAAATTGCATCGGAATTAAATACAAAAGGCATAATGTCGACTTAAGTACAAGAAGACTGACTCTTCTTACTGTCTATGTTTTGAACCATTCCTGTGACACTAGTTATAGATTCCGATGCTTCACTTCAGGTTAACTGTATCCCTCTGACCTTCTTATTGACGATGAAAGACAGAAATTGCATGGGAATTAAATAGAAAAGGCACAATGCCGACTTAAGTAGAAAATAACTGACTCATTTTACTGTCTATGATTTGAACCATTCCTGTGACACGAGTTGTAGATTCCGATGCTTCACTTCAGGTTTACTGTATACCTCTGACCTTCTTATTGACGATGAAACACAGAAATTGCAGTGGAATTAAATACATAAGGCACAATGCCGACTTATGTACAAGAAAACTGACTCTTCTTACTGTCTATGCTTTGAACAATTCATGTAACACTAGTTATAGATTCCGTTGCTTCACTGCAGGTTTACTGTATCCCTCTGACCTTCTTATTGACGATGAAACACAGAAATTGCATCGGAATTAAATACAAAAGGCACAATGTCGACTCTAGTACAAGAAAACTGACTCTTCTTACTGTCTATGCTTTGAACCATTCCTGTGACACTAGTTATAGATTCCGATGCTTCACTTCAGGTTCACAGTATCCCTCTGACCTTCTTATTGACGATGAAAGACAGAAATTGCATGGGAATAAAATAGAAAAGGCACAATGCCGCCTTAAGTAGAAGAAAACTGACTCTTCTTACTGTCTATGTTTTGGACCATTCCTGTGACACCAGTTATAGATTCCGATGCTTCACTTCAGGTTTACTGTATAACTCTGACCTTCTTATTGACGATGAAACACAGAAATTGCATCGGAATTAAATACGAAAGACACAATGCCGACTTAGGTACAAGAAAACTGACTCTTCTTACTGTCTATGCTTTGAACCATTCCTGTGACACTAGTTATAGATTCCGATGCTTCACTTCAGGTTCACTGTATCCCTCTGACCTTCTTATTGACGATGAAACACTGAAATTGCATCGGAATTAAATACAAAAGTCACAAAGCCGACTCAAGTATAAGAAAACTGACTCTTCTTACTGTCTATGTTTTGAACCATGCCTGTGACACTAGTTATAGATTCCGATGCTTCACTTCTGGTTTACTGTATGCCTCTGACCTTCTCATTGACTATGAAACGCAGAAATTGCATCGGAATTAAATACAAAAGGTACAATGCCGACTTAAGTACAAGAAAACTTACTCTTCTTACTGTCTATGCTTTGAACAATTCATGTAACACTAGTTATAGATTCCGTTGCTTCACTGCAGGTTTACTGTATCCCTCTGACCTTCTTATTGACGATGAAACACAGAAATTGCATCGGAATTAAATACAAAAGGCACAATGTCGACTCTAGTACAAGAAAACTGACTCTTCTTACTGTCTATGCTTTGAACCATTCCTGTGACACTAGTTATAGATTCCGATGCTTCACTTCAGGTTCACAGTATCCCTCTGACCTTCTTATTGACGATGAAAGACAGAAATTGCATGGGAATAAAATAGAAAAGGCACAATGCCGCCTTAAGTAGAAGAAAACTGACTCTTCTTACTGTCTATGTTTTGGACCATTCCTGTGACACCAGTTATAGATTCCGATGCTTCACTTCAGGTTTACTGTATAACTCTGACCTTCTTATTGACGATGAAACACAGAAATTGCATCGGAATTAAATACGAAAGACACAATGCCGACTTAAGTACAAGAAAACTGACTCTTCTTACTGTCTATGCTTTGAACCATTCCTGTGACACTAGTTATAGATTCCGATGCTTCACTTCAGGTTTACTGTATCCCTCTGACCTTCGTATTGACGATGAAACAAAGAAATTGCATCGGAATCAAATATAAAAGGCACGATGCCGACTTAAGTACAAAAAAACTGACTCTTCTTACTGTCTATGTTTTGAACCATTCCTGTGACACTAGTTATAGATTCCGATGCTTTTCTTCAGGTTTACTGTATCCCTCTGACCTTCTTATTGACGATGACACACAGAAATTGGTTTGAAATTAGATACAAAATGCACAATGCCGACTTAAGAGCAAGTTAACTGTCTCTTCTTCCTGTCTATGTTTTGAACCATTCCTGTGACACTAGTTACAGATTCCGATCCTTCACTTCAGCTTTACTGTATCCCTCTGACCTTCTTATTGACGATGAAACGCAGAAATTGCATCGGAATTAAAAACAAATGGCTCAATGCCGACTTATGTACAAAAAAAAATTGACTCTTCTTACTGTCTATGTTTTTAACCATTCCTGTGACACTAGTTATAGATTCCGATGCTTCACTTCAGGTTTACTGTATCCCTCTGACCTTCTTCTTGACGATGAAACACAGAAATTGCATGGGAATTAAATAGAAAAGGCACAATGCCGCCTTAAGTAGAAGAAAACTCACTCTTCTTACTGTTATGTTTTGGACCATTCCTGTGACACCAGTTACAGATTCCGATGCTTCACTTCAGGTTTACTGTATAACTCTGATATTCTTATTGACGATGAAACACAGAAATTGCATCGGAAATAAATACAAAAGGCACAATGTCGACTTAAGTACAAGAAAACTGACTCTTCTTACTGTCTGTGTTTTGAACCATACGTGTGACACTAGTTATAGATTCCGATGCTTCACTTCAGGTTTACTGTATACCTCTGACCTTCTTATTGACGATGAAACACAGAAATTGCATCGGAATTAAATACAAAAGGCACAATGCCGACTTAAGTACAAGAAAACTGACTCATCTTACTGTCTAAGTTTTGAAAAATTCCTGTGACACTAGTTATAGATTCCGATGCTTCACTTCAGCTTTACTGTATCTCTCTGACCTTCTTATTGACGATGAAACACAGAAATTGCATCGGAATTAAAAACAAATGGCTCATTGCCGACTTATGTACAAAAAAATTTGACTCTTCTTACTGTCTATGTTTTGGACCATTCCTGTGACACCAGTTATAGATTCCGATGCTTCACTTCAGGTTTACTGTATAACTCTGACCTTCTTATTGACGATGAAACACAGAAATTGCATCGGAATTAAATACGAAAGACACAATGCCGACTTAAGTACAAGAAAACTGACTCTTCTTACTGTCTATGCTTTGAACCATTCCTGTGACACTAGTTATAGATTCCGATGCTTCACTTCAGGTTCACTGTATCCCTCTGACCTTCTTATTGACGATGAAACACTGAAATTGCATCGGAATTAAATACAAAAGTCACAAAGCCGACTCAAGTATAAGAAAACTGACTCTTCTTACTGTCTATGTTTTGAACCATGCCTGTGACACTTGTTATAGATTCCGATGCTTCACTTCTGGTTTACTGTATGCCTCTGACCTTCTCATTGACGATGAAACGCAGAAATTGCATCGGAATTAAATACAAAAGGTACAATGCCGACTTAAGTACAAGAAAACTTACTCTTCTTACTGTCTATGTTTTGAATCATTCCTGTGACACTAGTTATTAATTCCGATGCTTCGCTTCATGTTTACTGTATCCCTCTGACCTTCTTATTGGCGATGAAACACAGAAATTGCATCGGAATTAAATACGAAAGACACAATGCCGACTTAAGTACAAGAAAACTGACTCTTCTTACTGTCTATGCTTTGAACCATTCCTGTGACACTAGTTATAAATTCCGATGCTTCACTTCAGGTTCACAGTATCCCTCTGACCTTCTTATTGACGATGAATCACAGAAATTGCTTCGGAATTAAATACAAAAGGCACAATTCCGACTTAAGTACAAGAAAACAGACTCTTCTTACTGTCTATGTTTTGAACCACTCATGTGACACTCGTTATAGATTCCGAAGCTTTACCTCAGGTTTACTGTATCCCTCTGACATTCGTATTGACGATGAAACACAGAAATTGCTTCGGAATTAAATACAAAATGCACAATACCGACTTAAGTACAAGATAACTGACTCTTCTTCCTGTCTATGTTTTGAACCATTCCTGTGACACTAGTTATAGATTCCGTTGCTTCACTTCAGGTTTACTGTATCCCTCTGACCTTCGTATTGACGATGAAACACAGAAATTGCATCGGAATTAAATATAAAAGGCACGATGCCGACTTAAGTACAAAAAAACTGACTCTTCTTACTGTCTATGTTTTGAACCATTCCTGTGACACTAGTTATAGATTCCGATGCTTTTCTTCAGGTTTACTGTATCCCTCTGACCTTCTTATTGACGATGACACACAGAAATTGCTTTGAAATTAGATACAAAATGCACAATGCCGACTTAAGAACAAGTTAACTGTCTCTTCTTCCTGTCTATGTTTTGAACCATTCCTGTGACACTAGTTACAGATTCCGATGCTTCACTTCAGCTTTACTGTATCCCTCTGACCTTCTTATTGACGATGAAACACAGAAATTGCATCGGAATTAAAAACAAATGGCTCAATGCCGACTTATGTACAAAAAAAATTGACTCTTCTTACTGTCTATGTTTTTAACCATTCCTGTGACACTAGTTATAGATTCCGATGCTTCACTTCAGGTTTACTGTATCCCTCTGACCTTCTTCTTGACGATGAAACACAGAAATTGCATGGGAATTAAATAGAAAAGGCACAATGCCGCCTTAAGTAGAAGAAAACTCACTCTTCTTACTGTTATGTTTTGGACCATTCCTGTGACACTAGTTATAGATTCCGATGCGTCACTTCAGGTTCACTGTATCCCTCTGACCTTCTTATTGACGATGAAACACAGAAATTGCATCGGAATTAAATACAAAAGGCACAATGCCGACTAAAGTACAAGAAAACAGACTCTTCTTACTGTCTATGTTTTGAACCATTCATGTGACACTCGTTATAGATTCCGAACCTTTACTTCAGGTTTACTGTATCCCTCTGACATTCTTATTGACGATGAAACACAGAAATTGCTTCGGACTTAAATACAAAATGCACAATACCGACTTAAGTACAAGATAACTGTCTCTTCTTCCTGTCTATGTTTTGAACCATTCCTGTGACACTAGTTATAGATTCCGATGCTTCACTTCAGGTTTACTGTATCCCTCTGACCTTCGTATTGACGATGAAACACAGAAATTGCTTCGAAATTAGATACAAAATGCACAATGCCGACTGAAGAACAAGTTAACTGTCTCTTCTTCCTGTCTATGTTTTGAACCATTCCTGTGACACTAGTTACAGATTCCGATGCTTCACTTCAGCTTTAATGTATCCCTCTGTCCTTCTTATTGACGATAAAACACAGAAGTTGCATTGGAATTAAAAACAAATGGCTCAATGCAGACTTATGTACAAAAAAAATTGACTCTTCTTACTGTCTATGTTTTGAACCTTTCCTGTGACACTAGTTATCGATTCCGATGCTTCACTTCAGGTTCACTGTATCCCTCTGACCTTCTTATTGACGATGAAACACTGAAATTGCATCGGAATTAAATACAAAAGGCACAAAGCCGACTCAAGTACAAGAAAGCTGACCCATCTTACTGTCTATGTTCTGATCCATTCCTGTGACACTAGTTATTGATTCCGATGCTTCACCTCAGGTTTACTGTATACCTCTGACCTTCTTATTGACGATGAAACACAGTAATTGCATGGGAATTAATTACAAAAGGCACAATGCCGACTTAAGTGCAAGAAAACTGACTCTTCTTCCTGTCAATGTTTTGAACCATACGTGTGACACTAGATATAGATTCCGATGCTTCACTTCAGGTTTACTGTATACCTCTGACCTTCTTATTGACGATGAAACACAGAAATTGCATCGGAATTAAATACAAAAGGCACAATGCCGACTTAAGTACAAGAAAACTGACTCATCTTACTGTCTAAGTTTTGAAAAATTCCTGTGACACTAGTTATAGATTCCGATGCTTATCTTCAGGTTTACTGTATCCCTCTGACCTTCTTATTGACGATGACACACAGAAATTACTTCGAAATTAGATACAAAATGCACAATGCCGACATAAGAACAAGTTAACTGTCTCTTCTTCCTGTCTATGTTTTGAACCATTCCTGTGACACTAGTTATAGATTCCGATGCTTCACTTCAGCTTTGCTGTATCCCTCTGACCTTCTTATTGACGATGAAACTCAGAAATAGCATCGGAATTAAAAACAAATGGCTCAATGCCGACTTATGTACAAAAAAAATTGACTCCTCTTACTGTCTATGTTTTGAACCATTCCTGTGACACTAGTTATAGATTCCGATGCTTCACTTCAGGTTTACTGTATCCCTCTGACCTTCTTATTGACGATGAAAGACAGAAATTGCATGGGAATTAAATAGAAAAGGCACAATGCCGCCTTAAGTAGAAGAAAACTGACTCTTCTTACTGTTATGATTTGGTCCATTCCTGTGACACCAGTTATAGATTCCGATGCTTCACTTCAGGTTTACTGTATACCTCTGACCTTCTTATTGACGATGAAACACAGTAATTGCATGGGAATTAATTACAAAAGGCACAATGCCGACTTAAGTGCAAGAAAACTGACTCTTCTCCCTGTCAATGTTTTGAACTATTCCTATGACACTAGTTATAGATTCCGATGCTTCACTGCAGGTTTACTGTATCCCTCTGACCTTCTTATTGACAATGAAACACAGAAATTGCATCGGAATTAAATACAAAACGCACAATGCCGACTTAAGTACAAGAAAACTGACTCTTCTTACTGTCTATGTTTTGAACCATTCCTGTGACACTAGTTATAGATTCCGATGCTTCACTTCAGGTTTACTGTATGCCTCTGACCTTCTTATTGATGATGAAACACAGAAATTGCATCGGAATTAAATACAAAATGTTCAATGCCGACTTAAGTACAAGAAAACTAACTCTTCTTACTGTCTATGTTTTGAACCATTCCTGTGACACTAGTTATAGATTCCGATGCTTCGCTTCAGGCTTACTGTATCCCTCTGACCTTCGTATTGACGATGAAACACAGAAATTGCATCGGAATTAAATATAAAAGGCACGATGCCGACGTAAGTACAAGAAAACTGACTCTTCTTACTGTCTATGTTTTGGACCATTTCTGTGACACCAGTTATAGATTCCGATGCTTCACTTCAGGTTTACTGTATCCCTCTGACCTTCTTATTGACGATGAAACACAGATATTGCATCGGAATTAAATACAAAAGGCACAATGTCGACTTAAGTACAAGAAAACTGACTCTTCTTACTGTCTATGTTTTGAACCATACCTGTGACACTAGTTATAGATTCCGATGCTTCACTTCAGGTTTACAGTATACCTCAGACCTTCTTATTGACGATGAAACACAGATATTGCATCGGAATTAAATACAAAAGGCACAATGCCGAGTTAAGTACAAGAAAACTGACTCTTCTTACTAGCTATGTTTTGAACCATTCATGTGACACAAGTTATAGAGTCCGATGCTTCACTGCAGGTTTTCTGTATCCCTCTGACCTTCTTATTGACGATGAAACTCTGAAATTGCATCAGAATTAAATACAAAAGGCACAATGCCGTCTTAAGTACAAGAGAACTCACCCTTCGTACTGTCTATGTTTTGAACAATTCCTGTGACACTAGTTATAGATTCCGACGCTTCACTTCATGTTTACTGTATCCCTCTGACTTTCTTATTGACGATGAAACACAGAAATTGCATCGGAATTAAATACGAAAGACACAATGCCGACTTAAGTACAAGAAAATTGACTCTTCTTACTGTCTATGCTTTGAACCATTCCTGTGACACTAGTTATAGATTCCGATGCTTCACTTCAGGTTCACTGTATCCCTCTGACCTTCTTATTGACGATGAAACACAGAAACTGCATCGGAATTAAATATAAAAGGCACAATGCCGACTTTAGTACAAGAAAACAGACTCTTCTTACTGTCTATGTTTTGAACCATTCATGTGACACTCGTTATAGATTCTGATACTTTTCTTCAGGTTTACTGTATCCCTCTGACATTCTTATTGACGATGAAACACAGAAATTGCTTCGAAATTAGATGCAAAATGCACAATGCCGACTTAAGAACAAGTTAACTGTCTCTTCTTCCTGTCTATGTTTTGAACCATTCCTGTGACACTAGTTATAGATTCCGATGCTTCACTTCAGGTTTACTGTATCCCACTGACCTTCTTATTGACGATGAAACACAGAAATTGCATGGGAATTAAATAGAAAAGGCACAATGCCGCCTTAAGTAGAAGAAAACTGACTCTTCTTACTGTCTATGTTGTGGACCATTCCTGTTTCACCAGTTATAGATTCCGATGCTTCACTTCAGGTTTACTGTATAACTCTGACCTTCTTATTGACGATGAAACACAGAAATTGCATCGGAATTAAATACAAAAGGCACAATGTCGACTTAAGTACAAGAAAACTGACTCTTCTTACTGTCTATGTTTTGAACCATACCTGTGACACTAGTTATAGATTCCGATGCTTCACTTCAGGTTTACTGTATACCTGTGACCTTCTTATTGACGATGAAATACAGAAATTGCATCGGAATTAAATACAAAAGGCACAATGCCGACTTAAGTACAAGTAAACTGACTCTTCTTACTGTCTATGTTTTGAACCATTCATATGACACTAGTTATAGATTCCGATGCTTCACTGCAGGTTTACTGTATCCCTTTGACCTTCTAATTGACGATGAAACACAGAAATTGCATCGGAATTAAATACCAAAGGCACAATGCCGACTTAAGTACAAGAAAACTGACTCTCCTTACTGTCTATGTTTTGCACCATTCCTGTGACACTAGTTATAGATTCCGATGCTTCACTTCAGGTTCACTTTATGCCTCTGACCTTCTTATTGACGATGAAACACAGAAATTGCATCGCAATTAAATACAAAATGTACAATGCCGACTTAAGTACAAGAAAACTTACTCTTCTTACTGTCTATGTTTTGAACCATTCCTGTGACACTAGTTATAGATTCCGATGCTTCGCTTCAGGTTTACAGTATCCCTCTGACCTTCGTATTGACGATGAAACACAGAAATTGCATCGGAATTAAATATAAAAGGCACGATGCCGACTTAAGTACAAGAAAACTGACTCTTCTTACTGTCTATGCTTTGAACCATTCCAGTGACACTAGTTATAGATTCCGATGCTTCACTGCAGGTTTACTGTATCCCTCTGACCTTCTTATTGACGATGAAACAAAGAAATTGCATCGGAATTAAATACAAAAGGCACAATGCCGACTTGAAAACAAGAAAACTGACTCTTCTTACTGTCTATGTTTTGAACAATTCCTGTGACACTAGTTATAGATTCCGATGCTTCACTTCAGGTTTACTGTATACCTCTGACCTTCTTATTGGCGATGAAACACAGAAATTGCATCGGAATTAAATACAAAAGGCACAATGCCGACTTAAGTAAAAGAAAACTGACTCTTCTTACTGTCTATGTTTTGAACCATTCATGTGACACTAGTTGTATATTCCGATGCTTCACTGCAGATTTACTGTATCCCTCTGACCTTCTTATTGACGATGAAACACAGAAATTGCATCGGAATTAAATACAAAAGGCACAATGCCGCCTTAAGTAGAAGAAAACTGATTCTTCTTACTGTCTATGTTTTGGAAAATTCCTGTGACACCAGTTATAGATTCCGATGCTTCACTTCAGGTTTACTGTATCCCTCTGACCTTCTTATTGACGATGAAACACAGATATTGCATCGGAATTGAATACAAAGGTCACAATGTCGACTTAAGTACAAGAAAACTGACTCTTCTTACTGTCTATGTTTTGAACCATACCTGTGACACTAGTTATATATTCCGATGCTTCACTTCAGGTTTACAGTATACCTCAGACCTTCTTATTGACGATGAAACACAGAAATTGCATCGGAACTAAATACAAAAGGCACAATGCCGACTTAAGTACAAGAAAACTGACTCTTCTTACTAGCTATGTTTTGAACCATTCATGTGACACTAGTTATAGAGTCCGATGCTTCACTGCAGGTTTACTGTATCCCTCTGACCTTCTTATTGACAATGAAACACTGAAATTGCATCAGAATTAAATACAAAAGGCACAATGCCGTCTTATGTACAAGAGAACTCACTCTTCTTACTGTCTATGTTTTGAACAATTCCTGTGACACTAGTTATAGATTCCGATGCTTCACTTCATGTTTATTGTATCCCTCTGACCTTCTTATTGACGATGAAACACAGAAATTGCATCGGAATTAAATACAAAATGTACAATGCCGACTTAAGTACAAGAAAACTTACTCTTCTTACTGTCTATGTTTTGAAACATTCCTGTGATACTAGTTATAGATTCCGATGCTCCGCTTCAGGTTTACAGTATCCCTCTGACCTTCGTATTGACGATGAAACACAGAAATTGAATCGGAATTAAATATAAAAAGCACGATGCCGACTTAAGTACAAGAAAACTGACTCTTCTTACTGTCTATGCTTTGAACCATTCCAGTGACACTAGTTATAGATTCCGATGCTTCACTGCAGGTTTACTGTATCCCTCTGACCTTCTTATTGGCGATGAAACACAGAAATTGCATCGGAATTAAATACAAAAGGCACAATGCCGACTTAAGTAAAAGAAAACTGACTCTTCTTACTGTCTATGTTTTGAACCATTCATGTGACACTAGTTATAGATTCCGATGCTTCACTGCAGATTTACTGTATCCCTCTGACCTTCTTATTGACGATGAAACACAGAAATTGCATTGGAATTAAATACAAAAGGCACAATGCCGCCTTAAGTAGAAGAAAACTGACTCTTCTTACTGTCTATGTT
Source organism: Schistocerca americana (assembly GCF_021461395.2). NCBI lineage: Eukaryota > Metazoa > Arthropoda > Insecta > Orthoptera > Acrididae > Schistocerca > Schistocerca americana. Next base: position 33,925 of record NW_025725790.1, on the reverse strand, counting down.
TTGGACCATTCCTGTGACACCAGTTATAGATTCCGATGCTTCACTTCAGGTTTACTGTATCCCTCTGACCTTCTTATTGACGATGAAACACAGATATTGCATCGGAATTAAATACAAAAGGCACAATGTCGACTTAAGTACAAGAAAACTGACTCTTTTTACAGTCTATGTTTTGAACCATACCTGTGACACTAGTTATAGATTCCGATGCTTCACTTCAGGTTTACAGTATACCTCAGACCTTCTTATTGACGATGAAACACAGAAATTGCATCGGAATTAAATACAAAAGGCACAATGCCGACTTAAGTACAAGAAAACTGACTCTTCTTACTAGCTATGTTTTGAACCATTCATGTGACACTAGTTATAGAGTCCGATGCTTCACTGCAGGTTTATTGTATCCCTCTGACCTTCTTATTGACGATGAAATACTAAAATTGCATCAGAATTAAATACAAAAGGCACAATGCCGTCTTAAGTTCAAGAGAACTCACTCTTCTTACTGTCTATGTTTTGAACAATTCCTGTGACACTAGTTATAGATTCCGATGCTTCACTTCATGTTTATTGTATCCCTCTGACCTTCTTATTTACGATGAAACACAGAAATTGCATCGGAATTAAATACGAAAGACACAATGCCGACTTAAGTACAAGAAAATTGACTCTTCTTACTGTCTATGCTTTGAACCATTCCTGTGACACTAGTTATAGATTCCGATGCTTCACTTCAGGTTCCCTGTATCTCTCTGACCTTCTTATTGACGATGAAACACAGAAATTGCATCGGAATCAAATACAAAAGGCACAATGCCGACTTAAGTACAAGAAAACAGACTCTTCTTACTGTCTATGTTTTGAACCATTCATGTGACACTCGTTATAGATTCCGAAGCTTCACTTCAGGTTTACTGTATCCCTCTGACATTCCTATTGACGATGAAACACAGAAATTGCTTCGGAATTAAATACAAAATGCACAATACCGACTTAAGTACAAGATAACTGACTCTTCTTCCTGTCTATGTTTTGAACCATTCCTGTGACACTAGTTATAGATTCCGATGCTTCACTTCAGCTTTACTATATCCCTCTGACCTTCTTATTGACGAAGAAACACAGAAATTGCATCGGATTTAAATCCAAAAGCACAATGTCGACTTACGTACAAGAAGACTGACTCTTCTTACTGTCTATGTTTTGAACCATTCATGTGACACTAGTTATAGATTCCGATGCTTCACTGCAGGTTTACTCTATCCCTCTGACCTTCTTATTGACGATGAAACACAGAAATTGCTTCGGAATTAAATACAAAATGCACAATACCGACTTAAGTACAAGATAACTAACTCTTCTTCCTGTCTATGTTTTGAACCATTCCTGTGACACTAGTTATGGATTCCGATGCTTCACTTCAGGTTTACTGTATCCCTCTGACATTCTTATTGACGATGAAACACAGATATTGCATCGGAATTAAATACAAAAGGCACAATGTCGACTTAAGTACAAGAAAACTCACTCTTCTTACTGTCTATGTTTTGAACCATACCTGTGACACTAGCTATAGATTCCGATGCTTCACTTCAGGTTTACAGTATACCTCAGACCTTCTTATTGACGATGAAGCACAGAAATTGCATCGGAATTAATTACAAAAGGCACAATGCCGACTTAAGTACAAGAAAACTGATTCTTCTTACTAGCTAAGTTTTGAACCATTCATGTGACACTTGTTATAGAGTCCGATGCTTCACTGCAGGTTTACTGTATCCCTCTGACCTTCTTATTGACGATAAAACACTGAAATTGCATCAGAATTAAATACAAATGGCACAATGCCGTCTTAAGTACAAGAGAACTCACTCTTCTTACTGTCTATGTTTTGAACAATTCCTGTGACACTAGTTATAGATTCCGATGCTTCACTTCATGTTTACTGTTTAACTCTGACCTCCTTATTGACGATGAAACACACAAATTGCATCGGAATTAAATACAAAAGGCACAATGTCGACTTAAATACAAGAAAACTGACTCTTCTTACTGTCTTTGTTTTGAACCATACCTGTGACACTAGTTATAGATTCCGATTCTTCACTTCAGGTTTACTGTATACCTGTGACCTTCTTATTGACGATGAAAGACAGAAATTGCATCGGAATTAAATACAAAAGGCACAATGCCGACTTAAGTACAAGAAAACTGACTCTTCTTACTGTCTACGTTTTGAACCATTCATATGACACTAGCTATAGATTTCGATGCTTCACTGCAGGTTTACTGTATCCCTCTGACCTTCTAATTGACGATGAAACACAGAAATTGCATCGGAATTAAATACAAAAGGCACAATGCCGACTTAAGTACAAGAAAACTGACTCTTCTTACTTTCTATGTTTTGAACAATTCCTGTGACACTAGTTATAGATTCCGATGCTTCACTTCAGGTTTACTGTATCCCTCTGACCTTCTTATTGACGATGAAACACAGAAATTGAATCGGAATTAAATACGAAAGGCACAATGCCGACTTAAGTACAAGGAAACTGACTCTTCTGACTGTCTATGCCTTGAACCATTCCTGTGACACTAGTTATAGATTCCGATGCTCCACTTCAGGTTCACTGTATCCCTCTGACCTTCTTATTGACGATGAAACACAGAAATTGCATCGGAATTAAATACAAAATGTACAATGCCGACTTAAGTACAAGAAAACTGACTCTTCTTACTGTCTATGTTTTGAACCATTCCTGTGACACTAGTTATATATTCCGATGCTTCGCTTCAGGTTTACCGTATCCCTCTGACATTCGTATTGACGATGAAACACAGAAATTGCATCGGAATTAAATATAAAGGGCACGATGCCGACTTAAGTACAAGAAAACTGACTCTTCTTACTGTCTATGTTTTGAACCATTCCTGTGACACAAGTTATAGATTCCGATGCTTCATTTCAGCTTTACTGTATCCCTCTGACCTTCTTATTGACGATGAAACACAGAAATTGCATCGGAATTAAATCCAAAAGCACAAAGTCGACTTAAGTACAAGAAGACTGACTCTTCTTACTGTCTATGTTTTGAACCATTCATGTGACACTAGTTATAGATTCCGATGCTTCACTGCAGGTTTACTGTATCCCTTTGACCTTCTTATTGACGATGAAACACAGAAATTGCATCGGAATTAAATACAAAAGGCACAATGCCGACTTTAAAACAAGAAAACTGACTCTTCTTACTGTCTATGTTTTGAACAATTCCTGTGACACTAGTTATAGATTCCGATGCTTCACTTAGGTTTACTGTATACCTCTGACCTTCTTATTGGCGATGAAACACAGAAATTGCATCGCAATTAAATACAAAAGGCAAAATGCCGACTTAAGTAAAAGAAAACTGACTCTTCTTCCTGTCTATGTTTTGAACCATTCATGTGACACTAGTTATAGATTCCGATGCTTCACTGCAGATTTACTGTATCCCTCTGACCTTCTTATTGACGATGAAACACAGAAATTGCATCGGAATTAAATACAAAAGGCACAATGCCGAGTTAAGTACAAGAAAACTGACTCTTCTTACTAGCTATGTTTTGAACCATTCATGTGACACTAGTTATAGAGTCCGATGCTTCACTGCAGGTTTACTGTATCCCTCTGACCTTCTTATTGACGATGAAACACAGAAACTGCATCGGAATTAAATACAAAAGGCACAATGCCGACTTAAGTACAAGAAAACAGACTCTTCTTACTGTCTATGTTTTGAACCATTCATGTGACACTCGTTATAGATTCCGATACTTTTCTTCAGGTTTACTGTATCCCTCTGTCATTCTTATTGACGATGAAACACAGAAATTGCTTCGAAATTAGATACAAAATGCACAATGCCGACTTAAGAACAAGTTAACTGTCTCTTCTTCCTGTCTATGTTTTGAACCATTCCTGTGACACTAGTTATAGATTCCGATCCTTCACTTTAGGTTTACCGTATCCCTCTGACCTTCTTATTGACGATGAAACACAGAAATTGCATGGGAATTAAATAGAAAAGTCACAATGCCGCCTTAAGTAGAAGAAAACTGACTCTTCTTACTGTCTACGTTGTGGACCATTCCTGTGACACCAGTTATAGATTCCGATGCTTCACTTCAGGTTTACTGTATAACTCTGACCTTCTTATTGAAGATGAAACACAGAAATTGCATCGGAATTAAATACAAAAGGCACAATGACGACTTAAGTACAAGAAAACTGACTCTTCTTACTGTCTATGTTTTGAACCATACCTGTGACACTAGTTATAGATTACGATGCTTCACTTCAGGTTTACTGTATACCTGTGACCTTCTTATTGACGATGAAAGACAGAAATTGCATCGGAATTAAATACAAAAGGCACAATGCCGACTTAAGTACAAGAAAACTGACTCTTCTTACTGCCTATGTTTTGAACCATTCATATGACACTAGTTATAGATTCCGATGCTTCACTGCAGGTTTACTGTATCCCTTTGACCTTCTAATTGACGATGAAACACAGAAATTGCATCGGAATTAAATACAAAAGGACAATGCCGACTTAAGTACAAGAAAACTCACTCTTCTTACTTTGTATGTTTTGAACAATTCCTGTGACACTAGTTATAGATTCCGATGCTTCACTTCAGGTTTACTGTATCCCTCTGACCTTCTTATTGACGATGAAACACAGAAATTGCATCGGAATTAAATACAAAAAGCACAATGCCGACTTAAGTACAAGAAAACTGACTCTTCTTACTGTCTATGTTTTGAACCATTCCTGTGACACTAGTTATAGATTCCGATGCTTCACTTCAGGTTTACTTTATGCCTCGGACCTTCTTATTGACGACGAAACACAGAAATTGCATCGCAATTAAATACAAAATGTACAATGCCGACTTAAGTACAAGAAAACTTACTCTTCTTACTGTCTATGCTTTGAACCATTCCAGTGACACTAGTTATAGATTCCGATGCTTCACTGCAGGTTTACTGTATCCCTCTGACCTTCTTATTGACGATGAAACAAAGAAATTGCATCGGAATTAAATACAAAAGGCACAATGCCGACTTAAAAACAAGAAAACTGACTCTTCTTACTGTCTATGTTTTGAACAATTCCTGTGACACTAGTTATAGATTCCGATGCTTCACTTCAGGTTTACTGTATACCTCTGACCTTCTTATTGGCGATGAAACACAGAAATTGCATCGGAATTAAATACAAAAGGCACAATGCCGACTCAAGTAAAAGAAAACTGACTCTTCTTACTGTCTATGTTTTGAACCATTCATGTGACACTAGTTGTATATTCCTATGCTTCACTGCAGATTTACTGTATCCCTCTGACCTTCTTATTGACGATGAAACACAGAAATTGCATCGGAATTAAATACAAAAGGCACAATGCCGCCTTAAGTAGAAGAAAACTGACTCTTCTTACTGTCTATGTTTTGGAAAATTCCTGTGACACCAGTTATAGATTCCGATGCTTCACTTCAGGTTTACTGTATCCCTCTGACCTTCTTATTGACGATGAAACACAGATATTGCATCGGAATTAAATACAAAGGTCACAATGTCGACTTAAGTACAAGAAAACTGACTCTTCTTACTGTCTATGTTTTGAACCATACCTGTGACACTAGTTATATATTCCGATGCTTCACTTCAGGTTTACAGTATACCTCAGACTTTCTTATTGACGATGAAACACAGAAATTGCATCGGAATTAAATACAAAAGGCACAATGCCGACTTAAGTACAAGAAAACTGACTCTTCTTACTAGCTATGTTTTGAACCATTCATGTGACACTAGTTATAGAGTCCGATGCTTCACTGCAGGTTTACTGTATCCCTCTGACCTTCTTATTGACGATGAAACACTGAAATTGCATCAGAATTAAATACAAAAGGCACAATGCCGTCTTAAGTACAAGAGAACTCACTCTTCTTACTGTCTATGTTTTGAACAATTCCTGTGACACTAGTTATAGATTCCGATGGTTCACTTCATGTTTATTGTATCCCTCTGACCTTCTTATTGACGATGAAACACAGAAATTGCATCGGAATTAAATACAAAATGTACAATGCCGACTTAAGTACAAGAAAACTCACTCTTCTTACTGTCTATGTTTTGAACCATTCCTGTGACACTAGTTATAGATTCCGATGCTTCGCTTCAGGTTTACAGTATCCCTCTGACCTTCGTATTGACGATGAAACACAGAAATTGAATCGGAATTAAATATAAAAAGCACGATGCCGACTTAAGTACAAGAAAACTGACTCTTCTTACTGTCTATGCTTTGAACCATTTCAGTGACACTAGTTATAGATTCCGATGCTTCACTGCAGGTTTACTGTATCCCTCTGACCTTCTTATTGGCGATGAAACACAGAAATTGCATCGGAATTAAATACAAAAGGCACAATGCCGACTTAAGTAAAAGAAAACTGACTCTTCTTACTGTCTATGTTTTGAACCATTCATGTGACACTAGTTATAGATTCCGATGCTTCACTGCAGATTTACTGTATCCCTCTGACCTTCTTATTGACGATGAAACACAGAAATTGCATTGGAATTAAATACAAAAGGCACAATGCCGCCTTAAGTAGAAGAAAACTGACTCTTCTTACTGTCTATGTTTTGGACCATTCCTGTGACACCAGTTATAGATTCCGATGCTTCACTTCAGGTTTACTGTATCCCTCTGACCTTCTTATTGACGATGAAACACAGATATTGCATCGGAATTAAATACAAAAGGCACAATGTCGACTTAAGTACAAGAAAACTGACTCTTCTTACAGTCTATGTTCTGAACCATACCTGTGACACTAGTTATAGATTCCGATGCTTCACTTCAGGTTTACAGTATACCTCAGACCTTCTTATTGACGATGAAACACAGAAATTGCATCGGAATTAAATACAAAAGGCACAATGCCGACTTAAGTACAAGAAAACTGACTCTTCTTACTAGCTATGTTTTGAACCATTCATGTGACACTAGTTATAGAGTCCGATGCTTCACTGCAGGTTTATTGTATCCCTCTGACCTTCTTATTGACGATGAAACACTAAAATTGCATCAGAATTAAATACAAAAGGCACAATGCCGTCTTAAGTACAAGAGAACTCACTCTTCTTACTGTCTATGTTTTGAACAATTCCTGTGACACTAGTTATAGATTCCGATGCTTCACTTCATGTTTATTGTATCCCTCTGACCTTCTTATTTACGATGAAACACAGAAATTGCATCGGAATTAAATACGAAAGACACAATGCCGACTTAAGTACAAGAAAATTGACTCATCTTACTGTCTATGCTTTGAACCATTCCTGTGACACTAGTTATAGATTCCGATGCTTCACTTCAGGTTCCCTGTATCTCTCTGACCTTCTTATTGACGATGAAACACAGAAATTGCATCGGAATCAAATACAAAAGGCACAATGCCGACTTAAGTACAAGAAAACAGACTCTTCTTACTGTCTATGTTTTGAACCATTCATGTGACACGCGTTATAGATTCCGAAGCTTCACTTCAGGTTTACTGTATCCCTCTGACATTCCTATTGACGATGAAACACAGAAATTGCTTCGGAATTAAATACAAAATGCACAATACCGACTTAAGTACAAGATAACTGACACTTCTTCCTGTCTATGTTTTGAACCATTCCTGTGACACTAGTTATAGATTCCGATGCTTCACTTCAGCTTTACTGTATCCCTCTGACCTTCTTATTGACGATGAAACACAGAAATTGCATCGGATTTATATCCAAAAGCACAATGTCGACTTACGTACAAGAAGACTGACTCTTCTTAATGTCTATGTTTTGAACCATTCATGTGACACTAGTTATAGATTCCGATGCTTCACTGCAGGTTTACTCTATCCCTCTGACCTTCTTATTGACGATGAAACACAGAAATTGCTTCGGAATTAAATACAAAATGCACAATACCGACTTAAGTACAAGATAACTGACTCTTCTTCCTGTCTATGATTTGAACCATTCCTGTGACACTAGTTATGGATTCCGATGCTTCACTTCAGGTTTACTGTATCCCTCTGACATTCTTATTGACGATGAAACACAGATATTGCATCGGAATTAAATACAAAAGGCACAATGTCGACTTAAGTACAAGAAAACTCACTCTTCTTACTGTCTATGTTTTGAACCATACCTGTGACACTAGTTATAGATTCCGATGCTTCACTTCAGGTTTACAGTATACCTCAGACCTTCTTATTGACGATGAAGCACAGAAATTGCATCGGAATTAATTAGAAAAGGCACAATGCCGACTTAAGTACAAGAAAACTGACTCTTCTTACTAGCTAAGTTTTGAACCATTCATGTGACACTAGTTATAGAGTCCGATGCTTCACTGCAGGTTTACTGTATCCCTCTGACCTTCTTATTGACGATAAAACACTGAAATTGCATCAGAATTAAATACAAAAGGCACAATGCCGTCTTAAGTACAAGAGAACTCACTCTTCTTACTGTCTATGTTTTGAACAATTCCTGTGACACTAGTTATAGATTCCGTTGCTTCACTTCATGTTTACTGTTTAACTCTGACCTCCTTATTGACGATGAAACACACAAATTGCATCGGAATTAAATACAAAAGGCACAATGTCGACGTAAATACAAGAAAACTGACTCTTCTTACTGTCTTTGTTTTGAACCATACCTGTGACACTAGTTATAGATTCCGATGCTTCACTTCAGGTTTACTGTATACCTGTGACCTTCTTATTGACGATGAAAGACAGAAATTGCATCGGAATTAAATACAAAAGGCACAATGCCGACTTAAGTACAAGAAAACTGACTCTTCTTACTGTCTATGTTTTGATCCATTCATATGACACTAGCTATAGATTTCGATGCTTCACTGCAGGTTTACTGTATCCCTCTGACCTTCTAATTGACGATGAAACACAGAAATTGCATCGGAATTAAATACAAAAGGCACAATGCCGACTTAAGTACAAGAAAACTGACTCTTCTTACTTTCTATGTTTTGAACAATTCCTGTGACACTAGTTATAGATTCCGATGCTTCACTTCAGGTTTACTGTATCCCTCTGACCTTCTTATTGACGATGAAACACAGAAATTGAATCGGAATTAAATACGAAAGGCACAATGCCGACTTAAGTACAAGGAAACTGACTCTTCTGACTGTCTATGCCTTGAACCATTCCTGTGACACTAGTTATAGATTCCGATGCTTCACTTCAGGTTCACTGTATCCCTCTGACCTTCTTATTGACGATGAAACACAGAAATTGCATCGGAATTAAATACAAAAGGTACAATGCTGACTTAAGTACAAGAAAACTGACTCTTCTTACTGTCTATGTTTTGAACCATTCCTGTGACACTAGTTATATATTCCGATGCTTCGCTTCAGGTTTACCGTATCCCTCTGACCTTCGTATTGACGATGAAACACAGAAATTGCATCGGAATTAAATATAAAGGGCACGATGCCGACTTAAGTACAAGAAAACTGACTCTTCTTACTGTCTATGTTTTGAACCATTCCTGTGACACTAGTTATAGATTCCGACGCTTCATTTCAGCTTTACTGTATCCCTCTGACCTTCTTATTGACGATGAAACACAGAAATTGCATCGGAATTAAATCCAAAAGCACAAAGTCGACTTAAGTACAAGAAGACTGACTCTTCTTACTGTCTATGTTTTGAACCATTCATGTGACACTAGTTATAGATTCCGATGCTTCACTGCAGGTTTACTGTATCCCTTTGACCTTCTTATTGACGATGAAACACAGAAATTGCATCGGAATTAAATACAAAAGGCACAATGCCGACTTTAAAACAAGAAAACTGACTCTTCTTACTGTCTATGTTTTGAACAATTCCTGTGACACTAGTTATAGATTCCGATGCTTCACTTCAGGTTTACTGTATACCTCTGACCTTCTTATTGGCGATGAAACACAGAAATTGCATCGCAATTAAATACAAAATGCAAAATGCCGACTTAAGTAAAAGAAAACTGACTCTTCTTCCTGTCTATGTTTTGAACCATTCATGTGACACTAGTTATAGATTCCGATGCTTCACTGCAGATTTACTGTATCCCTCTGACCTTCTTATTGACGATGAAACACAGAAATTGCATCGGAATTAAATACAAAAGGCACAATGCCGAGTTAAGTACAAGAAAACTGACTCTTCTTACTAGCTATGTTTTGAACCATTCATGTGACACTAGTTATAGAGTCCGATGCTTCACTGCAGGTTTACTGTATCCCTCTGACCTTCTTATTGACGATGAAACACAGAAACTGCATCGGAATTAAATACAAAAGGCACAATGCCGACTTAAGTACAAGAAAACAGACTCTTCTTACTGTCTATGTTTTGAACCATTCATGTGACACTCGTTATAGATTCCGATACTTTTCTTCAGGTTTACTGTATCCCTCTGTCATTCTTATTGACGATGAAACACAGAAATTGCTTCGAAATTAGATGCAAAATGCACAATGCCGACTTAAGAACAAGTTAACTGTCTCTTCTTCCTGTCTATGTTTTGAACCATTCCTGTGACACTAGTTATAGATTCCGATGCTTCACTTTAGGTTTACTGTATCCCTCTGACCTTCTTATTGACGATGAAACACAGAAATTGCATGGGAATTAAATAGAAAAGGCACAATGCCGCCTTAAGTAGAAGAAAACTGACTCTTCTTACTGTCTACGTTGTGGACCATTCCTGTGACACCAGTTATAGATTCCGATGCTTCACTTCAGGTTTACTGTATAACTCTGACCTTCTTATTGAAGATGAAACACAGAAATTGCATCGGAATGAAATACAAAAGGCACAATGTCGGCTTAAGTACAAGAAAACTGACTCTTCTTACTGTCTATGTTTTGAACCATACCTGTGACACTAGTTATAGATTACGATGCTTCACTTCAGGTTTACTGTATACCTGTGACCTTCTTATTGTCGATGAAAGACAGAAATTGCATCGGAATTAAATACAAAAGGCACAATGCCGACTTAAGTACAAGAAAACTGACTCTTCTTACTGCCTATGCTTTGAACCATTCATATGACACTAGTTATAGATTCCGATGCTTCACTGCAGGTTTACTGTATCCCTTTGACCTTCTAATTGACGATGAAACACAGAAATTGCATCGGAATTAAATACAAAAGGACAATGCCGACTTAAGTACAAGAAAACTCACTCTTCTTACTTTGTATGTTTTGAACAATTCCTGTGACACTAGTTATAGATTCCGATGCTTCACTTCAGGTTTACTGTATCCCTCTGATCTTCTTATTGACGATGAAACACAGAAATTGCATCGGAATTAAATACAAAAAGCACAATGCCGACTTAACTACAAGGAAACTGACTCTTCTTACTGTCTATGTTTTGAACCATTCCTGTGACACTAGTTATAGATTCCGATGCTTCACTTCAGGTTTACTTTATGCCTCTGACCTTCTTATTGACGACGAAACACAGAAATTGCATCGCAATTAAATACAAAATGTACAATGCCGCCTTAAGTACAAGAAAACTTACTCTTCTTACTGTCTATGTTTTGAACCATTCCTGTGACACTAGTTATAGATTCCGATGCTTCGCTTCAGGTTTACAGTATCCCTCTGACCTTCGTATTGACGATGAAACACAGAAATTGCATCGGAATTAAATATAAAAGGCACAATGCCGACTTAAGTACAAGAAAACTGACTCTTCTTACTGTCTATGCTTTGAACCATTCCAGTGACACTAGTTATAGATTCCGATGCTTCACTGCAGGTTTACTGTATCCCTCTGACCTTCTTATTGACGATGAAACACAGAAATTGCATCGGAATTAAATACATAAGGCACAATGCCGACTTAAAAACAAGAAAACTGACTCTTCTTACTGTCTATGTTTTGAACAATTCCTGTGACACTAGTTATAGATTCCGATGCTTCACTTCAGGTTTACTGTATACCACTGACCTTCTTATTGGCGATGAAACACAGAAATTGCATCGGAATTAAATACAAAAGGCACAATGCCGACTTAAGTAAAAGAAAACTGACTCTTCTTACTGTCTATGTTTTGAACCATTCATGTGACACTAGTTATAGATTCCGATGCTTCACTGCAGATTTACTGTATCCCTCTGACCTTCTTATTGACGATGAAACACAGAAATTGCATCGGAATTAAATACAAAAGGCACAATGCCGCCTTAAGTAGAAGAAAACTGACTCTTCTTACTGTCTATGTTTTGGACCATTCCTGTGACACCAGTAATAGATTCCGATGCTTCACTTCAGGTTCACTGTATCCCTCTGACCTTCTTATTGACGATGAAACACAGATACTGCATCGGAATTAAATACAAAAGGCACAATGTCGACTTAAGTACAAGAAAACTGACTCTTCTTACTGTCTATGTTTTGAACCATACCTGTGACACTAGTTATAGATTCCGATGCTTCACTGCAGTTTTACTGTATCCCTCTGACCTTCTTATTGACGATGAAACACTGAAATTGCATCAGAATTAAATACAAAAGGCACAATGCCGTCTTAAGTACAAGAGAACTCACTCTTCTTACTGTCTATGTTTTGAACAATTCCTGTGACACTAGTTATAGATTCCGATGCTTCACTTCATGTTTATTGTATCCCTCTGACCTTCTTATTGACGATGAAACACAGAAATTGCATCGGAATTAAATACGAAAGACACAATGCCGACTAAAGTACAAGAAAATTGACTCTTCTTACTGTCTATGCTTTAAACCATTCCTGTGGCACTAGTTATAGATTCCGATGCTTCACTTCAGGTTCCCTGTATCTCTCTGACCTTCTTATTGACGATGAAACACAGAAATTGCATCGGAATCAAATACAAAAGGCACAATGCCGACTTAAGTACAAGAAAACAGACTCTTCTTACTGTCTATGTTTTGAACCATTCATGTGACACTCGTTATAGATTCCGAAGCTTCACTTCAGGTTTACTGTATCCCTCTGACATTCCTATTGACGATGAAACACAGAAATTGCTTCGGAATTAAATACAAAATGCACAATACCGACTTAAGTACAAGATAACTGACTCTACTTCCTGTCTATGTTTTGAACCATTCCTGTGACACTAGTTATAGATTCCGATGCTTCACTTCAGCTTTACTGTATCTCTCTGACCTTCTTATTGACGATGAAACACAGAAATTGCATCGGATTTAAATCCAAAAGCACAATGTCGACTTACGTACAAGAAGACTGACTCTTCTTACTGTCTATGTTTTGAACCATTCATGTGACACTAGTTATAGATTCCGATGCTTCACTGCAGGTTTACTCTATCCCTCTGACCTTCTTATTGACGATGAAACACAGAAATTGCTTCGGAATTAAATACAAAATGCACAATACCGACTTAAGTACAAGATAACTGACTCTTCTTCCTGTCTATGTTTTGAACCATTCCTGTGACACTAGTTATAGATTCCGATGCTTCACTTCAGGTTTACTGTATCCTTCTGACATTCTTATTGACGATGAAACACAGATATTGCATCGGAATTAAATACAAAAGGCACAATGTCGACTTAAGTACAAGAAAACTGACTCTTATTACTGTCTATGTTTTGAACCATACCTGTGACACTAGTTATAGATTCCGATGCTTCACTTCAGGTTTACAGTATACCTCAGACCTTCTTATTGACGATGAAGCACAGAAATTGCATCGGAATTAATTACAAAAGGCACAATGCCGTCATAAGTACAAGAGAACTCACTCTTCTTACTGTCTATGTTTTGAACAATTCCTGTGACACTAGTTATAGATTCCGATGCTTCACTTCATGTTTACTGTATAACTCTGACCTCCTTATTGACGATGAAACACAGAAATTGCATCGGAATTAAATACAAAAGGCACAATGTCGACTTAAATACAAGAAAACTGACTCTTCTTACTGTCTATGTTTTGAACCATACCTGTGACACTAGTTATAGATTCCGATGCTTCACTTCAGGTTTGCTGTATACCTGTGACCTTCTTATTGACGATGAAAGGCAGAAATTGCATCGGAATTAAATACAAAAGGCACAATGCCGACTTAAGTACAAGAAAACTGACTCTTCTTACTGTCTATGTTTTGAACCATTCATATGACACTAGCTATAGATTTCGATGCTTCACTGCAGGTTTACTATATCCCTCTGACCTTCTAATTGACGATGAAACACAGAAATTGCATCGGAATTAAATACAAATGGCACAATGCCGACTTAAGTACAAGAAAACTGACTCTTCTTACTTTCTATGTTTTGAACAATTCCTGTGACACTAGTTATAGATTCCGATGCTTCACTTCAGGATTACTGTATCCCTCTGACCTTCTTATTGACGATGAAACACAGAAATTGAATCGGAATTAAATACGAAAGGCACAATGCCGACTTAAGTACAAGGAAACTGACTCTTCTGACTGTCTATGCTTTGAACCATTCCTGTGACACTAGTTATAGATCCAGATGCTTCACTTCAGGTTTACTGTATCCCTCTGACCTTCTTATTGACGATGAAACACTGAAATTGCATCGGAATTAAATACAAAAGGCACAATGCCGACTTAAGTACAAGAAAACTGACTCTTCATACTAGCTATGTTTTGAACCATTCCTGTGACACTAGTTATATATTCCGATGCTTCGCTTCAGGTTTACCGTATTCCTCTGACCTTCGTATTGACGATGAAACACAGAAATTGCATCGGAATTAAATATAAAGGGCACGATGCCGACTTAAGTACAAGAAAACTGACTCTTCTTACTGTCTATGGTTTGAACCATTCCTGTGACACTAGTTATAGATTCCGATGCCTCATTTCAGCTTTACTGTATCCCTCTGACCTTCTTAATGACGATGAAACACAGAAATTGCATCGGAATTAAATCCAAAAGCACAAAGTCGACTTAAGTACAAGAAGACTGACTCTTCTTACTGTCTATGTTTTGAACCATTCATGTGACACTAATTATAGATTCCGATGCTTCACTTCAGGTTTACTGTATCCCTCTGACCTTCTTATTGACGATGAAACACTGAAATTGCATCGGAATTAAAAAAAAAAGCACAATGCCGACTTTAAAACAAGAAAACTGACTCTTCTTACTGTCTATGTTTTGAACAATTCCTGTGACACTAGTTATAGATTCCGATGCTTCACTTCAGGTTTACTGTATACCTCTGACCTTCTTATTGGCGATGAAACACAGAAAGTGCATCGGAATTAAATACAAAAGGCAAAATGCCGACTTAAGTAAAAGAAAACTGACTCTTCTTACTGTCTATGTTTTGAACCATTCATGTGACACTAGTTATAGATTCCGATGCTTCACTGCAGATTTACTGTATCCCTCTGACCTTCTTATTGACGATGAAACACAGAAATTGCATCGGAATTAAATACAAAAGGCACAATGCCGCCTTAAGTAGAAGAAAACTGACTCTTCTTACTGTCTATGTTTTGGACCATTCCTGTGACACCAGTTATAGATTCCGATGCTTCACTTCAGGTTTACTGTATCCCTCTGACCTTCTTATTGACGATGAAACACAGATATTGCATCGGAATTAAATACAAAAGGCACAATGTCGACTTAAGTACAAGAAAACTGACTCTTCTTACTGTCTGTGTTTTGAACCATACCTGTGACACTAGTTATAGATTCCGATGCTTCACTTCAGGTTTACAGTATACCTCAGAACTTCTTATTGACGATGAAACACAGAAATTGCATCGGAATTAAATCCAAAAGCACAAAGTCGACTTAAGTACAAGAAGACTGACTCTTCTTACTGTCTATGCTTTGAACCATTCATGTGACACTAGTTATAGATTCCGATGCTTCACTGCAGGTTTACTGTATCCCTTTGACCTTCTTATTGACGATTAAACACAGAAATTGCATCGGAATTAAATACAAAAGGCACAATGCCGACTTTAAAACAAGAAAACTGACTCTTCTTACTGTCTATGTTTTGAACAATTCCTGTGACACTAGTTATAGATTCCGATGCTTCACTTCAGGTTTACTGTATACCTCTGACCTTCTTATTGGCGATGAAACACAGAAAGTGCATCGGAATTAAATACAAAAGGCAAAATGCCGACTTAAGTAAAAGAAAACTGACTCTTCTTACTGCCTATGTTTTGAACCATTCATGTGACACTAGTTATAGATTCCGATGCTTCACTGCAGATTTACTGTATCCCTCTGACCTTCTTATTGACGATGAAACACAGAAATACCATCGGAATTAAATACAAAAGGCACAATGCCGACTTAAGTACAAGAAAACTGATTCTTCTTACTAGCTATGTTTTGAACCATTGATGTGACACTAGTTATAGAGTCCGATGCTTCACTGCGGGTTTACTGTATCCCTCTGACCTTCTTATTGACGATGAAACACTGAAATTGCATCAGAATTAAATACAAAAGGCACAATGCCGTCTTAAGTACAAGAGAACTCACTCTTCTTACTGTCTATGTTTTGAACAATTCCTGTGACACTAGTTATAGATTCCGATGCTTCACTTCATGTTTGCTGTATCCCTCTGACCTTCTTATTGACGATGAAACACAGAAATTGCATCGGAATTAAATACGAAAGACACAATGCCGACTTAAGTACAAGAAAATTGACTCTTCTTACTGTCTATGCTTTGAACCATTCCTGTGACACTAGTTATAGATTCCGATGCTTCACTTCCGGTTCACTGTATCCCTCTGACCTTCTTATTGACGATGAAACACTGAAATTGCATCGGAATTAAATACAAGCGGCACAAAGCCGACTCATATATAAGGAAACTGACTCTTCTTACTGTCTATGTTTTGAACCATTCCTGTGACACTAGTTATAGATTCCGATGCTTCACTTCAGGTTTACTGTATGCATCTGACCTTCTTATTGACGATGAAACACAGAAATTGCATCGGAATTATATACAAAAGGTACAATGCCGACTTAAGTACAAGAAAACTGACTCTTCTTACTGTCTATGTTTTTAACCATTCCTGTGACACTAGTCATATATTCCGATGCTTCGCTTCAGGTTTACCGTATCCCTCTGACCTTCGTATTGACGATGAAACACAGAAATTGCATCGGAATTAAATATAAAGGGCACGATGCCGACTTAAGTACAAGAAAACTGACTCTTCTTACTGTCTATGTTTTGAACCATTCCTGTGACACTAGTTATAGATTCCGATGCTTCACTTCAACTTTACTGTATCCCTCTGACCTTCTTATTAACGATGAAACGCAGAAATTGCATCGGAATTAAATCCAAAAGCACAATGTCGACTTAAGTACAAGAAGACTGACTCTTCTTACTGTCTATGTTTTGAACCATTCATGTGACACTAGTTATAGATTCCGATGCTTCACTGCAGGTTTATGTATCCCTCTGACCTTCTTATTGACGATGAAACACAGAAATTGCATCGGAAATAATTACAAAAGGCACAATGCCGACTTAAAAACAAGAAAACTGACTCTTCTTACTGCCTATGTTTTGAACAATTCCTGTGACACTAGTTATAGATTCCGATGCTTCACTTCAGGTTTACTGTATACCTCTGACCTTCTTATTGGCGATGAAACACAGAAATTGCATCGGAATTAAATACAAAAGGCACAATGCCGAATTAAGTAAAAGAACACTGACTCTTCTTACTGTCTATGTTTTGAACCATTCATTTGACACTAGTTATAGATTCCGATGCTTCACTGCAGATTTACTGTATCCCTCTGACCTTCTTATTGACGATGAAACACAGAAATTGCATCGGAATTAAATACAAAAGGCACAATGCCGCCTTCAGTAGAAGAAAACTGACTCTTCTTACTGTTTATGTTTTGGACCATTATTGTGACACCAGTTATAGATTCCAATGCTTCACTTCAGGTATACTGTATCCCTCTGACCTTCTTATTGACGATGAAACACAGATATTGCATCGGAAATAAATACAAAAGGCACAATGTCGACTTAAGTACAAGAAAACTGACTCTTCTTACTGTCTATGTTTTGAACCATACCTGTGACACTAGTTATAGATTCCGATGCTTCACTTCAGGTTTGCAGTATACCTCAGACCTTCTTATTGACGATGAAACACAGAAAGTGCATCGGAATTAAATACAAAAGGCAAAATGCCGACTTAAGTAAAAGAAAACTGACTCTTCTTACTGCCTATGTTTTGAACCATTCATGTGACACTAGTTATAGATTCCGATGCTTCACTGCACATTTACTGTATCCCTCTGACCTTCTTATTGACGGTGAAACACAGAAATACCATCGGAATTAAATACAAAAGGCACAATGCCGACTTTAAAACAAGAAAACTGACTCTTCTTACTGTCTATGTTTTGAACAATTCCTGTGACACTAGTTATAGATTCCGATGCTTCACTTCAGGTTTACTGTATACCTCTGACCTTCTTATTGGCGATGAAACACAGAAAGTGCATCGGAATTAAATACAAAAGGCAAAATGCCGACTTAAGTAAAAGAAAACTGACTCTTCTTACTGCCTATGTTTTGAACCATTCATGTGACACTAGTTATAGATTCCGATGCTTCACTGCAGATTTACTGTATCCCTCTGACCTTCTTATTGACGATGAAACACAGAAATACCATCGGAATTAAATACAAAAGGCACAATGCCGACTTAAGTACAAGAAAACTGATTCTTCTTACTAGCTATGTTTTGAACCATTGATGTGACACTAGTTATAGAGTCCGATGCTTCACTGCGGGTT
Source organism: Schistocerca americana (assembly GCF_021461395.2). Classification (NCBI taxonomy): domain Eukaryota; kingdom Metazoa; phylum Arthropoda; class Insecta; order Orthoptera; family Acrididae; genus Schistocerca; species Schistocerca americana. The sequence goes on along the minus strand of NW_025725790.1, from coordinate 14,966 downwards.
TACTGTATCCCTCTGACCTTCTTATTGACGATGAAACACTGAAATTGCATCAGAATTAAATACAAAAGGCACAATGCCGTCTTAAGTACAAGAGAACTCACTCTTCTTACTGTCTATGTTTTGAACAATTCCTGTGACACTAGTTATAGATTCCGATGCTTCACTTCATGTTTGCTGTATCCCTCTGACCTTCTTATTGACGATGAAACACAGAAATTGCATCGGAATTAAATACGAAAGACACAATGCCGACTTAAGTACAAGAAAATTGACTCTTCTTACTGTCTATGCTTTGAACCATTCCTGTGACACTAGTTATAGATTCCGATGCTTCACTTCCGGTTCACTGTATCCCTCTGACCTTCTTATTGACGATGAAACACTGAAATTGTATCGGAATTAAATACAAGCGGCACAAAGCCGACTCATATATAAGGAAACTGACTCTTCTTACTGTCTATGTTTTGAACCATTCCTGTGACACTAGTTATAGATTCCGATGCTTCACTTCAGGTTTACTGTATGCATCTGACCTTCTTATTGACGATGAAACACAGAAATTGCATCGGAATTATATACAAAAGGTACAATGCCGACTTAAGTACAAGAAAACTGACTCTTCTTACTGTCTATGTTTTTAACCATTCCTGTGACACTAGTCATATATTCCGATGCTTCGCTTCAGGTTTACCGTATCCCTCTGACCTTCGTATTGACGATGAAACACAGAAATTGCATCGGAATTAAATATAAAGGGCACGATGCCGACTTAAGTACAAGAAAACTGACTCTTCTTACTGTCTATGTTTTGAACCATTCCTGTGACACTAGTTATAGATTCCGATGCTTCACTTCAACTTTATTGTATCCCTCTGACCTTCTTATTAACGATGAAACGCAGAAATTGCATCGGAATTAAATCCAAAAGCACAATGTCGACTTAAGTACAAGAAGACTGACTCTTCTTACTGTCTATGTTTTGAACCATTCATGTGACACTAGTTATAGATTCCGATGCTTCACTGCAGGTTTATGTATCCCTCTGACCTTCTTATTGACGATGAAACACAGAAATTGCATCGGAAATAATTACAAAAGGCACAATGCCGACTTAAAAACAAGAAAACTGACTCTTCTTACTGCCTATGTTTTGAACAATTCCTGTGACACTAGTTATAGATTCCGATGCTTCACTTCAGGTTTACTGTATACCTCTGACCTTCTTATTGGCGATGAAACACAGAAATTGCATCGGAATTAAATACAAAAGGCACAATGCCGAATTAAGTAAAAGAACACTGACTCTTCTTACTGTCTATGTTTTGAACCATTCATTTGACACTAGTTATAGATTCCGATGCTTCACTGCAGATTTACTGTATCCCTCTGACCTTCTTATTGACGATGAAACACAGAAATTGCATCGGAATTAAATACAAAAGGCACAATGCCGCCTTCAGTAGAAGAAAACTGACTCTTCTTACTGTTTATGTTTTGGACCATTATTGTGACACCAGTTATAGATTCCAATGCTTCACTTCAGGTATACTGTATCCCTCTGACCTTCTTATTGACGATGAAACACAGATATTGCATCGGAAATAAATACAAAAGGCACAATGTCGACTTAAGTACAAGAAAACTGACTCTTCTTACTGTCTATGTTTTGAACCATACCTGTGACACTAGTTATAGATTCCGATGCTTCACTTCAGGTTTGCAGTATACCTCAGACCTTCTTATTGACGATGAAACACAGAAATTGCATCGGAATTAAATACAAAAGGCACAATGCCGACTTAAGTACAAGAAAACTGACTCTTCATACTAGCTATGTTTTGAACCATTCATGTGACACTAGTTATAGAGTCCGATGCTTCACTGCAGGTTTACTGTATCCCTCTGACCTTCTTGTTGACGATGAAACACTGAAATTGCATCAGAATTAAATACAAAAGGCACAATGCCGTCTTAAGTACAAGAGAACTCACTCTTCTTACTGTCTATGTTTTGAACAATTCCTGTGACACTAGTTATAGATTCCGATGCTTAACTGCAGGTTTACTGTATCCCTCTGACCTTCTTATTGACGATGAAACACAGATATTGCATCGGAATTAAATACAAAAGGCACAATGCCGACTTAAAAACAAGAAAACTGACTCTTCTTACTGTCTATGTTTTGAACAATTCCTGTGACACTAGTTATAGATTCCGATGCTTCACTTCAGGTTTACTGTATACCCCTGACCTTCTTATTGGCGATGAAACACAGAAATTGCATCGGAATTAAATACAAAAGGCACAATGCCGACTTAAGTAAAAGAAAACTGACTCTTCCTACTGTCTATGTTTTGAACCATTCATGTGACACTAGTTATAGATTCCTATGCTTCACTGCAGATTTACTGTATCCCTCTGACCTTCTTATTGACGATGAAACACAGAAATTGCATCGGAATTAAATACAAAAGGCACAATGCCGCCATAAGTAGAAGAAAACTGACTCTTCTTACTGTCTATGTTTTGGACCATTCCTGTGACACCAGTTATAGATTCCGATGCTTCACTTCAGGTTTACTGTATCCCTCTGACCTTCTTATTGACGATGAAACACAGATATTGCATCGGAAATAAATATAAAAGGCACAATGTCGACTTAAGTACAAGAAAACTGATTCTTCTTACTGTCTATGTTTTGAACCATACCTGTGACACTAGTTATATATTCCGATGCTTCACTTCAGGTTTACAGTATACCTCAGACCTTCTTATTGACGATGAAATACAGAAATTGCATCGGAATTAAATACAAAAGGCACAATGCCGACTTAAGTACAAGAAAACTGACTCTTCTTACTAGCTATGTTTTGAACCATTGATGTGACACTAGTTATAGAGTCCGATGCTTCACTGCAGGTTTACTGTATCCCTCTGACCTTCTTATTGACGATGAAACACTGAAATTGCATCAGAATTAAATACAAAAGGCACAATGCCGTCTTAAGTACAAGAGAACTCACTCTTCTTACTGTCTATGTTTTGAACAATTCCTGTGACACTAGTTATAGATTCCGATGCTTCACTTCATGTTTGCTGTGTCCCTCTGACCTTCTTATTGACGATGAAACACAGAAATTGCATCGGAATTAAATACGAAAGACACAATGCCGACTTAAGTACAAGAAAATTGACTCTTCTTACTGTCTATGCTTTGAACCATTCCTGTGACACTAGTTATAGATTCCGATGGTTCACTTCCGGTTCACTGTATCCCTCTGACCTTCTTATTGACGATGAAACACTGAAATTGCATCGGAATTAAATACAAACGGCACAAAGCCGACTCATATATAAGGAAACTGACTCTTCTTACTGTCTATGTTTTGAACCATTCCTGTGACACTAGTTATAGATTCCGATGCTTCACTTCAGGTTTACTGAATGCATCTGACCTTCTTATTGACGATGAAACACAGAAATTGCATCGGAATTAAATACAAAAGGTACAATGCCGACTTAAGTACAAGAAAACTGACTCTTCTTACTGTCTATGTTTTGAACAATTCCTGTGACACTAGTTATAGATTCCGATGCTTCACTTCATGTTTACTGTATCCCTCTGACCTTCTTATTGACGATGAAACACAGAAATTGCATCGGAATTAAATACGAAATACACAATGCCGACTTAAGTACAAGAAAATTGACTCTTCTTACTGTCTATGCTTTGAACCATTCCAGTGACACTAGTTATAGTTTCCGATGCTTCACTTCAGGTTCACTGTATCCCTCTGACCTTCTTATTGACGATGAAACACAGAAATTGCATCGGAATTAAATACAAAAGGCACAATGCCGACTTAATTACAAGAAAACAGACTCTTCTTACTGTCTATGTTTTGAACCATTCATGTGACACTCGTTATAGATTCTGAAGCTTCACTTCAGGTTTACTGTGTCCCTCTGACATTCCTATTGACGATGAAACACAGAAATGGCTTCGGAATTAAATACAAAATGCACAATACCGACTTAAGTACAAGATAAGTGACTCTTCTTCCTGTCTATGTTTTGAACCATTCCTGTGACACTAGTTATAGATATCGATGCTTCACTTCAGGCTTACTGTATCCCTCTGACCGTCTTATTGACGATGAAACACAGATATTGCAACGGAATTAAATACAAAAGGCACAATGCCGACTTAAAAACAAGAAAACTGACTCTTCTTACTGTCTATGTTTTGAAGAATTCCTGTGACACTAGTTATAGATTCCGATGCTTCACTTCAGGTTTACTGTATACCTCTGACCTTCTTATTGGCGATGAAACACAGAAATTGCATCGAAATTAAATACAAAAGGCACAATGCCGACTTAAGTAAAAGAAAACTGACTCTTCCTACTGTCTATGTTTTGAACCATTCATGTGACACTAGTTATAGATTCCTATGCTTCACTGCAGATTTACTGTATCCCTCTGACCTTCTTATTGACGATGAAACACAGAAATTGCATCGGAATTAAATACAAAAGGCACAATGCCGCCATAAGTAGAAGAAAACTGACTCTTCTTACTGTCTATGTTTTGGACCATTCCTGTGACACCAGTTATAGATTCCGATGCTTCACTTCAGGTTTACTGTATCCCTCTGACCTTCTTATTGACGATGAAACACAGATATTGCATCGGAAATAAATATAAAAGGCACATTGTCGACTTAACTACAAGAAAACTGATTCTTCTTACTGTCTATGTTTTGAACCATACCTGTGACACTAGTTATATATTCCGATGCTTCACTTCAGGTTTACAGTATACCTCAGACCTTCTTATTGACGATGAAACACAGAAATTGCATCGGAATTAAATACAAAAGGCACAATGCCGACTTAAGTACAAGAAAACTGACTCTTCTTACTAGCTATGTTTTGAACCATTCATGTGACACTAGTTATAGAGTCCGATGCTTCACTGCAGGTTTACTGTATCCCTCTGACCTTCTTATTGACGATGAAACACTGAAATTGCATCAGAATTAAATACAAAAGGCACAATGCCGTCTTAAGTACAAGAGAACTCACTCTTCTTACTGTCTATGTTTGAACAATTCCTGTGACACTAGTTATAGATTCCGATGCTTCACTTCATGTTTACTGTATCCCTCTGACCTTCTTATTGACGATGAAACACAGAAATTGCATCGGAATTAAATACGAAATACACAATGCCGACTTAAGTACAAGAAAATTGACTCTTCTTACTGTCTATGCTTTGAAACATTCCTGTGACACTAGTTATAGATTCCGATGCTTCACTTCAGAATCACTGTATCCCTCTGACCTTCTTATTGACGATGAAACACAGAAATTGCATCGGAATTAAATACAAAAGGCACAATGCCGACTTAATTACAAGAAAACAGACTCTTCTTACTGTCTATGTTTTGAACCATTCATGTGACACTCGTTATAGATTCCGAAGCTTCACTTCAGGTTTACTGTATCCCTCTGACATTCCTATTGACGATGAAACACAGAAATGGCTTCGGAATTAAATACAAAATGCACAATACCGACTTAAGTACAAGATAAGTGACTCTTCTTCCTGTCTATGTTTTGAACCATTCCTGTGACACTAGTTATAGATATCGATGCTTCACTTCAGGTTTACTGTATCCCTCTGACCTTCGTATTGACGATGAAACACAGAAATTGCATCGGAATTGAATATAAAAGGCACGATGCCGACTTAAGTACAAGAAAACTGACTCTTCTTACTGTCTATGTTTTGAACCATTCATGTGACACTCGTTATAGATTCCGATACTTTTCTTCAGGTTTACTGTATCCCTCTGACATTCTTATTGACGATGAAACACAGAAATTGCTTCGAAATTAGATGCAAAATGCACAATGCCGACTTAAGAACAAGTTAACTGTATCTTCTTCCTGTCTATGTTTTGAACCATTCCTGTGACACTAGTTATAGATTGCGATGCTTCACTTCAGGTTTACTGTATCCCTCTGACCTTCTTATTGACGATGAAACACAGAAATTGCATGGGAATTAAACAGAAAAGGCACAATGCCGCCTTAAGTAGAGGAAAACTGACTCTTCTTACTGTCTATGTTGTGGACCATTCCTGTGACACCAGTTATAGATTCCGATGCTTCACTTCAGGTTTACTGTATAACTCTGACCTTCTTATTGACGATGAAACACAGAAATTGCATCGGAATTAAATGCAAAATGCACAATGTCGACTTAAGTACAAGAAAACTGACTCTTCTTACTGTCTATGTTATGAACCATACCTGTGACACTAGTTATAGATTCCTATGCTACACTTCAGGGTTACTGTATACCTGTGACCTTCTTATTGACGATGAAAGACAGAAAATGCATCGGAATTAAATACAAAAGGCACAATGCCGACTTAAGTACAAGAAAACTGACTCTTCTAACTGTCTACGTTTTGAACCATTCATGTGACACTAGTTATAGATTCCTATGCTTCTCTGCAGGTTCACTGTATCCCTCTGACCTTCTTATTGACGATGAAATACAGAAATTGCATCGGAATTAAATACAAAAGGCACAATGCCGACTTAAGTACAAGAAAACTGATCCTCTTACTGTCTATGTTTGAACCATTTCTGTGACACTAGTTATAGATTCCGATGCTTCACTTCAGGTTTACTGTATCCCTCTGACCTTCTTATGGACGATGAAACACAGAAATTGCATCGGAATTAAATACGATGCCGACTTAAGTACAAGAAAACTGACTCTTCTTACTGTCTATGCTTTGAACCATTCCTGTGACACGTATAGATTCCGATGCTTGACTTCAGGTTCACTGTATCCCTGTGACCTTCTTATTGACGATGAAACACTGAAATTGCATCGGAATTAAATACAAAAGGCACAAAGCCGACTTAAGTATAAGAAAACTGACTCTTCTTACTGACTATGTTTTGAACCATTCCTGCGACACTAGTTATAGATTCCGATGCTTCAATGCAGGTTTACTGTATCCCTCTGACCTTCTTATTGACGATGATATACAGAAATTGCATCGGAATTAAATACAAAAGGCACAATGCCGACTTAAGTACAAGAAAACTGACTCTTCTTACTGTCTATGTTTTGAACCATTCATGTGACACTAGTTATAGATTCCGATGCTTCACTTCAGGTTTACTATATCCCTCTGACCTTCTTATTGACGATGAAACACAGAAATTGCATCGGAATTAAATACAAAAGGCACAATGCCGACATAAGTACAAGAAAACTGACGCTTCTTACTGTCTATGTTTTGAACAATTCCTGTGACACTAGTTATAGATTCCTATGCTTCACTTCAGGTTTACTGTATACCTCTGACCTTCTTATTGACGATGAAACACAGATATTGCATCGGAATTAAATACAAAAGGCACAATGCCGACTTAAGTACAAGAAAACTGACTCTTCTAACTGTCTACGTTTTGAACCATTCATGTGACACTAGTTATAGATTCCGATGCTTCTCTGCAGGTTTACTGTATCCCTCTGACCTTCTTATTGACGATGACATACAGAAATTGCATCGGAATTAAATACAAAAGGCACAATGCCGACTTAAGTACAAGAAAACTGATCCTCTTACTGTCTATGTTTGAACCATTTCTGTGACACTAGTTATAGATTCCGATGCTTCACTTCAGGTTTACTGTGTCCCTCTGACCTTCTTATTGACGATGAAACACAGAAATTGCATCGGAATTAAATACGATGCCGACTTAAGTACAAGAAAACTGACTCTTCTTACTGTCTATGCTTTGAACCATTCCTGCGACACTAGTTATAGATTCCGATGCTTCACTTCAGCTTTACTGTATCCCTCTGTCCTTCTTATTGACGATGAAACACAGAAATTGCATCGGAATTAAATACAAAAGGCACAATGCCGACTTAAGTACAAGAAAACTGACTCTTCTTACTGTCTATGTTTTGAACCATTCCTGTGACACTAGTTATAGATTCCGATGCTTCACTTCAGGTTTACTGTATCCCTCTGACCTTCTTATTGACGATGAAACACAGAAATTGCGTGGGAATTAAATAGAAAAGGCACAATGCCGACTTAAGTACAAGAAAACTGACTCTTCTAACTGTCTATGTTTTGAACCATTCCTGTGACACGAGTTATAGATTCCGGTGCTTCACTTCAGGTTTACTGTATCCCTCTGACCTTCTTATTGACGATGAAACACAGAAATTGCATCGGAATTAAATACAAAAGCACAATGCCGACATAAGTACAAGAAAACTGACTCTTCTAATTGTCTACGTTTTGAGCCATTCATGTGACACTAGTTATAGATTCCGATGCTTCTCTGCAGGTTTGCTGTATCCCTCTGACCTTCTTATTGACGATGAAATACAGAAATTGCATCGGAATTAAATACAAAAGGCACAATGCCGACTTAAGTACAAGAAAACTGATACTCTTACTGTCTATGTTTGAACCATTTCTGTGACACTAGTTATAGATTCCGATGCTTCACTTCAGGTTTACTGTATCCCTCTGACCTTCTTATTGACGATGAAACACAGAAATTGCATCGGAATTAAATACGATGCCGACTTAAGTACAAGAAAACTGACTCTTCTTACTGTCTATGCTTTGAACCATTCCTGTGACACTAGTGTAGATTCCGATGCTTGACTTCAGGTTCACTGTATCCCTGTGACCTTCTTATTGACGATGAAACACTGAAATTGCATCGGAATTAAATACAAAAGGCACAAAGCCGACTTAAGTATAAGAAAACTGACTCTTCTTACTGTCTATGTTTTGAACCATTCCTGCGACGCTAGTTATAGATTCCGATGCTTCACTTCAGCTTTACTGTATCCCTCTGTCCTTCGTATTGACGATGAAACACAGAAATTGCATCGGAATTAAATACAAAAGGCACAATGCCGACTTAAGTACAAGAAAACTGACTCTTCTTACTAGCTATGTTTTGAACCATTCCTGTGACACTAGTTATGTATTCCGATGCTTCGCTTCAGGTTTACCGTATCCCTCTGACCTTCGTATTGACGATGAAACACAGAAATTGCATCGGAATTAAATATAAAGGGCACGATGCCGACTTAAGTACAAGAAAACTGACTCTTCTTACTGACTATGTTTTGAACCATTCCTGTGACACTAGTTATAGATTCCGATGCTTCACTTCAGCTTTACTGTATCCCTCTGACCTTCTTATTGACGATGAAACACAGAAATTGCATCGGAATTAAATACAAAAGGCACAATGCCGACATAAGTACAAGAAAACTGACTCTTCTTACTGTCTATGTTTTGAACAATTCCTGTGACACTAGTTATAGATTCCTATGCTTCACTTCAGGTTTACTGTATACCTCTGACCTTCTTATTGACGATGAAACACAGAAATTGCATCGGAATTAAATACAAAAGGCACAATGCCGACTTAAGTAAAAGAAAACTGACTCTTCTAACTGTCTACGTTTTGAACCATTCATGTGACACTAGTTATAGATTCTGATGCTTCTCTGCAGGTTTACTGTATCCCTCTGACCTTCTTATTGACGATGAAATACAGAAATTGCATCGGAATTAAATACAAAAGGCACAATGCCGACTTAAGTACAAGAAAACTGATCCTCTTACTGTCTATGTTTGAACCATTTCTGTGACACTAGTTATAGATTCCGATGCTTCACTTCAGGTTTACTGTATCCCTCTGACCTTCTTATTGACGATGAAACACAGAAATTGCATCGGAATTAAATACGATGCCGACTTAAGTACAAGAAAACTGACTCTTCTTACTGTCTACGTTTTGAACCATTCCTGCGACACTAGTTATAGATTCCGATGCTTCACTTCAGCTTTACTGTATCCCTCGGTCATTCTTATTGACGATGAAACACAGAAATTGCATCGGAATTAAATACAAAAGGCACAATGCCGACTTAAGTACAAGAAAACTGACTCTTCTTACTGTCTATGTTTTGAACCATTCCTGTGACACTAGTTATAGATTCCGATGCTTCACTTCAGGTTTACTGTATCCCTCTGACCTTCTTATTGACGATGAAACACAGAAATTGCGTGGGAATTAAATAGAAAAGGCACAATGCCGACTTAAGTACAAGAAAACTGACTCTTCTAACTGTCTATGTTTTGAACCATTCCTGTGACACGAGTTACAGATTCCGGTGCTTCACTTCAGGTTTACTGTATCCCTCTGACCTTCTTATTGACGATGAAACACAGAAATTGCATCGGAATTAAATACAAAAGGCACAATGCCGACTTAAGTACAAGAAAACTGATCCTCTTACTGTCTATGTTTGAACCATTCCTGTGACACTAGTTATAGATTCCGATGCTTCACTTCAGGTTTACTGTATCCCTCGGTCCTTCTTATTGACGATGAAACACAGAAATTGCATCGGAATTAAATACAAAAGGCACAATGCCGACTTAAGTACAAGAAAACTGACTCTTCTTACTGTCTATGTTTTGAACCATTCCTGTGACACTAGTTATAGATTCCGATGCTTCACTTCAGGTTTACTGTATACCTCTGACCTTCCTATTGCCGATGAAACACAGAAATTGCAACGGAATTAATTACAAAAGGCACAATGCGAAATTTAGTACAAGAAAACTGACTCTTCTTACTGTCTATGTTTTGAACCATTAATGTGACACTAGTTATCGATTCCGATGCTTCACTTCAGGTTTACTGTATCCCTCTGACCTTCTTATTGACAATGAATCACAGAAATTGCATCGGAATTAAATACAAAAGGCACAATGCCGACTTAAGTACAAGAAAACTGACTCTTCTTACTGTCTATGTTTTGCACAATGCCTGTGACACTAGTTATAGATTCTGATGCTTCACTTTAGCTTTACTGTATCCCTCTGACCTTCTTATTGACGATGAAACACAGAAATTGCATCGGAATTAAATACAAAACTCACAATGCCGACTTAAGTACAAGAAAACTGACTCTTCTTACTGTCTATGTTTTGAACCATTTCTGTGACACTAGTTGTAGATTCCGATGCTTCACTTCTGGTTTACTGTATCCCTCTGACCTTCTTATTGACGATGAAACACAGAAATTGCATGGGAATTAAATAGAAAAGGCACAATGCCGACTTAAGTACAAGAAAACTGACTGTTCTAACTGTCTATGTTTTGTACCATTCCTGTGACACGAGTTATAGATTCCGGTGCTTCACTTCAGGTTTACTGTATCCCTCTGACGTTCTTATTGACGATGAAACACAGAAATTGGATCGGAATTAAATACAAAAGGCACAATGCCGACTTAAGTACAAGAAAACTGACTCTTCTTACTGTCTATATTTTGAACCATTCATGTGACACTAGTTATAGATTCCGATGCTTCACTGCAGGTTTACTGTATCCATCTGACCATCTAATTGACGATGAAACACAGAAATTGCATCGGAATAAATACAAAAGGCAAAATGCCGACTTAAGTACAAGAAAACTGATCTTCTTACTGTCTATGTTTTGAATCATTCCTGTGACACTAGTTATAGATTCTGATGTTTCACTTAGGGTTTACTGTATCCCTCTGACTTTCTTATTGACGATGAAACACAGAAATTGCATAGGAATTAAATATAAAAGCACAATGCCGACATAAGTACAAGAAAACTGACTCTTCTTACTGTCTATGTTTTGAACCATACCTGTGACACTAGTTATAGATTCCGATGCTTCGCTTCAGGTTTACTGTATACCTCTGACCTTCTTATTACCGATGAAACACAGAAATTGCATCGGAGTTAATTACAAAAGGCACAATGTGAAATTTAGTACAAGAAAACTGACTCTTCTTACTGTCTATGTTTTGAACCATTCATGTGACACTAGTTATAGATTCCGATGCTTCACTGCAGTTTTACTGTATCCCTCTGACCTTCTTATTGACGATGAAACACAGAAATTGCATCGGAATTAAATACGAAAGGCACAATGCCGACTTAAGTACAAGAAAACTGACTCTTCTTATTGCCTATGTTTTGAACAATGCCTGTGACTCTAGTTATAGATTCCAATGCTTCACTTCAGGTTTACCGTATCCCTCCGACCTTCTTATTGACGATGAAACACAGAAATTGCATCGGAATTAAATACAAAAGGCACAATGCCAACTTAAGAACAAGATAACAGACTCTTCTTACTGTCTATGTTTTGAACCATTCATGTGACACTAGTTATAGATTCCGATGCTTCACTTCAGCTTTACTGTATCCCTCTGTCCTTCTTATTGACGATGAAACACAGAAATTGCATCGGAATTAAATACAAAAGGCACAATGCCGACCTAAGTACAAGAAAACTGACTCTTCTTACTGTCTATGTTTTGAACCATTCCTGTGACACTAGTTATAGATTCCGATGCTTCACTTCAGGTTTACTGTATCCCTCTGACCTTCTTATTGACGATGAAACACAGAAATTGCGTGGGAACTAAATAGAAAAGGCATCTTGCCGACTTAAGTACAAGAAAACTGACTCTTCTAACTGTCTATGTTTTGAACCATTCCTGTGACACGAGTTATAGATTCCGGTGCTTCACTTCAGCTTTACTGTATCCCTCTGACCTTCTTATTGACGATGAAACACAGAAATTGCATCGGAATTAAATACAAAAGCACAATGCCGACATAAGTACAAGAAAACTGACTCTTCTAACTGTCTACGTTTTGATCCATTCATGTGACACTAGTTATAGAATCCGATGCTTCTCTGCAGGTTTACTGTATCCCTCTGACCTTCTTATTGACGATGAAATACAGAAATTGCATCGGAATTAAATACAAAAGGCACAACGCCGACTTATGTACAAGAAAACTGATCCTCTTACTGTCTATGTTTGAACCATTTCTGTGACACTAGTTATAGATTCCGATGCTTCACTTCAGCTTTACTGTATCCCTCTGTCCTTCTTATTGACGATGAAACACAGAAATTGCATCGGAATTAAATACAAAAGGCACAATGCCGACTTAAGTACAAGAAAACTGACTCTTCTTACTGTCTATGCTTTGAACCATTCCTGTGACACTAGTATAGATTCCGATGCTTCACTTCAGGTTCACTGTATCCCTGTGACCTTCTTATTGCCGATGAAACACTGAAATTGCATCGGAATTAAATACAAAAGGCACAAAGCCGACTTAAGTATAAGAAAACTGACTCTTCTTACTGTCTATGTTTTGAACCATTCCTGCGACACTAGTTATAGATTCCGATGCTTCACTTCAGCTTTACTGTATCCCTCTGTCCTTCTTATTGACGATGAAACACAGAAATTGCATCGAAATTAAATACAAAAGGCACAATGTCGACTTAAGTACAAGAAAACTGACTCTTCTTACTAGCTATGTTTTGAACCATTCATGTGTCACTAGTTATAGAGTCCGATGCTTCACTGCAGGTTTACTGTATCCCTCTGACCTTCTTATTGACGATGAAACACTGAAATTGCATCAGAATTAAATACAAAAGGCACAATGCCGACTTAAGTACAAGAAAACTGACTCTTCTTACTTTCTATGTTTTGAACAATTCCTGTGACACTAGTTATAGATTCCGATGCTTCACTTTAGGTTTACTGTATCCCTCTGACCTTCTTATTGACGATGAAACACAGAAATTGCATCGGAATTAAATACGAAAGGCACAATGCCGGCTTAAGTACAAGAAAACTGACTCTTCTTACTATCTATGTTTGAACCATTTCTGTGACACTAGTTATAGATTCCGATGCTTCACTTCAGGTTCACTGTATCCCTCTGACCTTCTTATTGACGATGAAACACTGAAATTGCATCGGAATTAAATACAAACGGCACAAAGCCGACTCAAGTATAAGAAAACTGACACTTCTTACTGTCTATGCTTTGAACCATTCCTGTGACACTAGTTATAGATTCCGATGCTTCACTTCAGGTTTACTGTATGCCTCTGACCTTCTTATTGACGATGAAACACAGAAATTGCATCGGAATTAAATACAAAAGGTACAATGCCGACTTAAGTACAAGAAAACTGACTCTTCTTACTGTCTATGTTTTGAACCATTCCTGTGACACTAGTTATAGATTCCGATGTTTCACTTAGGGTTTACTGTATCCCTCTGACTTTCTTATTGACGATGAAACACAGAAATTGCATCGGAATTAAATATAAAAGCACAATGCCGACATAAGTACAAGAAAACTGACTCTTCTTACTGTCTATGTTTTGAACCATACCTGTGACACTAGTTATAGATTCCGATGCTTCACTTCAGGTTTACTGTATACCTCTGACCTTCTTATTACCGATGAAACACAGAAATTGCATCGGAGTTAATTACAAAAGGCACAATGTGAAATTTAGTACAAGAAAACTGACTCTTCTTACTGTCTATGTTTAGAACCTTTCATGTGTCACTAGTTATAGATTCCGATGCTTCACTGCAGTTTTACTGTATCCCTCTGACCTTCTTATTGACGATGAAACACAGAAATTGCATCGGAATTAAATACGAAAGGCACAATGTGAAATTTAGTACAAGAAAACTGATCTTCTTACTGTCTATGTTTTGAATCATTCCTGTGACACTAGTTATAGATTCTGATGTTTCACTTAGGGTTTACTGTATCCCTCTGACTTTCTTATTGACGATGAAACACAGAAATTGCATAGGAATTAAATATAAAAGCACAATGCCGACATAAGTACAAGAAAACTGACTCTTCTTACTGTCTATGTTTTGAACCATACCTGTGACACTAGTTATAGATTCCGATGCTTCGCTTCAGGTTTACTGTATACCTCTGACCTTCTTATTACCGATGAAACACAGAAATTGCATCGGAGTTAATTACAAAA